>NC_091643.1:24375000-25000000 GCF_027580195.1 Bos mutus
CTGCATATAAGTTAAATAAGCAGGGTGACAATATACAGCCTTGACGTACTCCTTTTCCTGTTTTGAACCTGTCTGTTGTTCCATGTCCAGTTCTAACTGTTGCTTCCTGACCTGCATATAGGTTTCTCAAGAGGCAGGTCAGGTGGTCTGGTATTCCCATCTCTTTCAGAATTTTCCACAGTTTATTGTGATCCAGACAGTCAAAGGCTTTGGCATAGTTAATAAAGCGGAAATAGATGTTTTTCTGGAACTCTCTTGCTTTTTCCATGATCCAGTGGATGTTGGCAATTTTACTCTGGTTTCTCTGCCTTTTCTAAAACCAGCTTGAACATCTGGAAGTTCACAGTTCACGTATTGCTGAAGCCTGGCTTGGAGAATTTTGAGCATTACTTTACTAGTGTGCGAGATGAGTGCAATTGTGTGGTAGTTTGAGCATTCATTGCCTTTCTTTGGATTGGAATGAAAAGAGCATTCATTGCCTTTCTTTGGATTGGAATGAAAACTGACCTTTTCCAATCCTGTGGCCACTGCTGTTTTCCAAATTTGCTGACATATTGAGTGCAGCATTTTCACAGCATCATCTTCCAGGATTTGGAATAGCTCAACTGGAATTCCATCACCTCTACTAGCTTTGTTCATAGTGATGCTTTCTAAGGCCCACTTGACTTCACATTCCAGGGTGTCTGGCTCTAGGTGAGTGATCACACCATCGTGATTATCTGGGTCGTGAAGCTCTCTTTTTGTACAGTTTTTCTGTGTATTCTTGCCACCTCTTCTTAATATCTTCTGCTTCTGTTATGTCCATACCATTTCTGTCTTTTATCGAGCCCATCTTTGCATGAAATGTCCCCTTGGTATCTCTAATTTTCTTGAAGAGATCTCTAGTCTTTCCCATTCTGTTGTTTTCCTCTATTTCTTTTCATTGGTTGCTGAGGAAGGCTTTCTTATCTCTTCTTGCTATTCTTTGGATCTCTGAATTCAGATGCTTATATCTTTCCTTTTCTCCTTTGCTTTTCGCTTCTCGTCTTTTCACAGCTATTTGTAAGGCCTCCCCAGATAGCCATTTTGCTTTTTTGCATCTCTTTTCCATAAGGATGGTCTTGATCCCTGTCTCCTGTACAATGTCACGAACCTCCGTCCATAGTTCATGAGGCCACTCTATCTATCATATCTAGTCCTTTAAATCTATTTCTCACTTCCACTGTATCATCATAAGGGATTTGATTTAGAAGAAATGGAGTAACCATCAGGGTCAACAAAAGAGTCCAAAATGCAGTACTTGGATGCAATCTCAAAAATGACAGAATGATCTCTGTTCGTTTCCAAGGCAAACCATTCAAGATCACAGTAATCCAAGTCTATGCCCCGACTAGTAATGCTGAAGAAGCTGAAGTTGAACAGTTCTATGAAGACCTACAAGACCTTTTAGAACTAACACCCAAAAAAGGTGTCCTTTTCATTATAGGGGACTGGAATGCAAAAGTAGGAAGTCAAGAAACACCTGGAGTAACAGGAAAATTTGGCCTTGGAGTACAGAATTAAGTAGGGCAAAGACTAATAGAGTTTTTCCAAGAGAACGCACCGGTCATAGCAAACACCCTCTTCCAACAACACAAGAGAACTTTCTCACATGGACATCACCAGATGGTCCACACCGAAATCAGATTGATTATATTCCTTGCATCCAAAGATGGAGAAGCTCTATACAGTCAGCAAAAACAGACCGGGAGCTGACTGTGGCTCAGATCATGAACTCCTATTGCCAAATTCAGACTAAAATTGAAGAAAGTAGGGAAAACTACTAGACCATTAGCACCTTATAGATTTTACCAAAATAGAATAATTTTTTAATTATTATTTTTTTTCAACATACAATTTGACACTGAATTTCCAACTTGGGATGTTTTAATTACATATGCACTTTCCCTAAGGAGAAATATTATTTCCTGAAGAAATGGATTTTATTGTTTTACAGTAGGTAGGTAGGCATAACTGCTCAGTCCTCTTTGTGACCACCTGTGCTGTAGCCCATCAGGCTCCTCTGTAAATGGAATTTTCCAGGCTAGAATACTAAAGTGGGTTGCCATTCCTCCTCCAAGAGATCTTCCCAACCCAGGAATTGAATCCATCTCCTGCACTGCAGGCAGATTCTTTACCACTGAATCATCACAGAAGCCTGTTTAACAATAAGTGAGTTGATAAAAAACTAAAGAGATTGAATTCTAGAATATTGAAAGAAGAGCCTGAAACAGCAAAGAAGGTAGCACTTGTTCAGTGAAAATCCACAGCAGCTGAAGCAGCTTTATTCAAACACTTAAATGCTTTCTCCTTTCATATAACTCCTTCACTCAACTGTTATGATGCTCTCAAAAATGCCAACATTGTCATTCTCTATGCATCTATAAACTAGTTCTCCCAAAGAGATGAAATTAAATTTCAACATCTAATAGCATAAAACCAGCACCACCTGATAGCTCGCTGTATATGAAATACACACTCCCATTCTCTTTTTGAAACCTGGGGATGTGGCATCAGATACTTCAGGGGATGGAAGGGTGGGATTTCTCTACACCCCGCACTCAGTCTGATGCTTAAAGTTGGTTTATAATTTGGGCTCCTACTATGCAGGTTTTGTATTCATTGCTATGACACAGCTTCCTGACTAGGGTGACCACTGAATTGAATTAATGTCTGTATTCATTTTCTACTGCTGTAGGGACTAAATGTTTGACCCCAAAAATTCATATGTTGAAGCCCTAACCTGCAATGTGATGGTAATTGGAGGTGGGCAATTTGGGAGGTAATTAGGTTCCAGTGAGATCATGAGGGTGGGGTCCTCACAAAGGGATCACTGTCCTTATAAGAGAAAAGAGAACCCAGTGAAGACACTGTGAGAAGGTGACCTTCTGTAAGTCAGTAAGGAATTCTCACCAGGAAATACATCTGCCAGACTTGATCTTGGACATGTGAAAGATAAATGTTTCTAAGATACCTAGTCTATGGTGTTTTCTATACCAGCCTAAGGTAACCAATATACTGACCTAAGATGTTATTGTACACTTACTTAGTAGCTTAAACAGATCATCTTACAGTTCTGTAGATAAAAATATAATATAGGTCTCATCAGGCTAAATGAGCATTTTTTATTTGGGTTATTGGCAGAATTCAGTTCCTCAAGGTTGTCAGACTAAGGTTCCCCTTTCTTTGCTGGCTGTGAGCAGAGGACTGTTCCCAGCATCTCCAGGCTACCCACATTTCTTGGCTCTTGTTCCTGCCATCATTTCCATCCAGCAAAGATAGGTTGAGTCCCTCTCATGCTTGGAATCTTTCCTCCTTCCTTTTCTGCCTTATTTTTCTGACTCACTTTAGAAAGATTCCGTGCTTTCAAGGATTTACTAGTTGGGTCAACCCAGCCAAACCAGGATAACCTCTACCTCTAGAGGTCCACACTGTTAGTCACATTTGCAAAATCCCTTTGCCATGTAAGATGACATAAACATTATAGGAATTAGAGCATGGATATCTTGGAGGACATTATTGTGCCCATCACAATTTTCAGACAAGGTCACCTTTGAGAATGAAAGGGAGCACTATTAATAATTTTGCCACAATAGTAGGGATACAGCAGGACACATGGCCAACCAATTTATGGTACTAAGAGTTAAGAGATGGGGTCTCATAATGTGTGTTTGTGTTCAGATACTTAAGGGGGAATATTTATATGCTGAGGTAAATGAGTTGAGCTGTGTTATAAGGATATTATCTAATCAACTGGGTTAAAACAAATATGTCATAATGCCTTCTGTGGACAGAGGATGGGGGCTGGGGTGCTAAAGAGATGAGTAAGGCAATGGTACCCCACTCCAGTACTTTTGCCTGGAAAATCCCATGGATGGAAGAGCCTGGTAGGCTGCAGTCCATGGGGTCGCTAAGAGTCGGATACGACTGAGCAACTTCACTTTCATTTTTCACTTTCATGCATTGGAGAAGGAAATGGCAACCTACTCCAGTGTTCTTGCCTGGAGAATCCCAGGGACGGAGGAGCCTGGTGGGCTGCCATCTCTGGGGTCGCACAGAGTCGGACACAACTCAAGTGACTTAGCAGCTGCAGCAGCAGCAGCAGCATGGTGGTGTTAGTCCTAGTTTTTTTAAGGAACGTCCATACTGTCTTCCATAGAGGCTGTATCAATTTACACTTTTACAATTTATCACTTTTGACTTTCATGCATTGGAGAAGGAAATGGCAACCCACTCCAGTGTTCTTGCCTGGAGAATCCCAGGGTTGGGGGAGCCTGGTGGGCTGCCGTCTATGGGGTCGCACAGAGTTGGACACGACTGAAGCGATGCAGCAGCAGCAGCAGCAGCAGAAGGGATGAATGAGCATTTGATTGCAGAGGAAGGGCATTGTCTGTGGATGAAAAGTAAGTTCTCCTTGATCATGAAGGCACATGGAGTGCAGGACAATGAGAAATCTCTTCTCCAACACTTAGGCTGGCAAACCACGACCAATACAACTAAAAAGAAGGTAAAATGAATGTTCTACCTAGAACATTTCTTTAATTAAGAAGTAGACTACTGGGGACTCTGCTTTAATTAACCACAGAGTGCCACATTAACCTTTTCTTGTTGTTATTAAGTTGAAGCTCTGCTACCCTAGGTGGAATTCCTTCGAATGCATTCTGTTATCCTTAGGCATATGCAGATTGAAAAAGAAATTAAATATGAAGATACTGTTTCCATTAAAAGATAATTATGAAATTCAAATTATGCATGTATTCATACATGATTATATAATGATTTAAAATGAAGCAATTACTTTGAGATATTCATTGGTCCTAGTTAGAAATGCTTGCATATCTTACAAGAATTAATGTTTTATATTTATTTACACTTGAATCTTTATGCTGTAAGATGAGATGAGTTTTTTTGGCTTGGTAATCTTAGTGTTATTAATTCATCATAATCTTATTTATATGAGGATGGCTATGATTGTTGCTTTATGTATGTACTATCTTAATATTCTTATAATCATCTGGCATTTTATGCATTATTTGAAATAATACTTCTACGTAAACTATGATTAAATCTGTATTAAATTTTGGTGTTGTTTCTAGACAAATATATGTGAAAATGTTCATACTTAAGAGGCATACACAAAATAAATGACAATGTACTTTCATGCTCATCATTAAACAGAAAATTGAACACTGAAGTGCTTCAAGATGTTTACAATTTAAAAGGCTAAAGTAATACTGACTTCTAATTTGAATTACTATTTTGAATGTACATATTTTTGGTAGAGATATGAAATTTAATTTCCTTAATTGTCACATAAATCACAGGAAAGTAGTTCATGCTAAACTTTAAAGAGAATTATAAAAAATTGAATTTCACTACAGGAAAAGTCTGATGAAAACAGAAAAATTTGTGTGTAAAACCAAAGACGTGAAGAAAAAAATGTATAGATCAATCCTGAAAATGATGTGACTGACATTCAAAAACATTTTTAGAAGAAGCCTATGAGAAGAACACTATATGTCAAAACAACTTTCACTTTATAAAGATTAGAAACACAAATGCTGGGTTCTATCATCATTTCTATTACATACACATCAATCAATATCCCTATGATTTTTTTCAGGTTGTTAAAATTTTAACAAACACATTTACCACAAAATACATATTTGTGAAAGAATATGTTAATGTAATAAATGTAATCATGAAGAAATTAAATTTTTTTAATATCTGGTGTTGTTGTCTTTAGTTGCTAAGTCATGTCTGACTCTTTGTGACCCCATGGCTGCAGCATGCCACACTTCAGTTAAGTACCAAAAAATAGTGAATTGTATTTGGAAATAATTTGCAGGTGATGTGTTAGAGAGGATGGGAGATGAGTATGTTGTGCAGAAGCCGTTGAGGGGTATTGATGTTCCAGGTGACAGCCTGGCAAGAGAAGATAAATGCCATTGGCTGATGATACATCACTAGAAAATTCTGGGTCCTGACTTTTTCAGAGCAAGGTTCTGACAAATAAAGGTATTCAAAACAGAGTTTCAACTTTATAAAAACTGGAGAAAAAATAGTATTTTAGTACAGCTGCTGCTCCTGCTACTTAGTCATGTCCAACTCTGCGACCCCATGGACTGTAGCTGGCCAGGCTCCTCTGTCCATGGGATTCTCCAGGCAAGAACACTGGAGTGGGTTGCCATGACCTCCTCCAGGGTTAGTGTAGCTGAGTAGATGCAAAGAAAACTAAGATCTTCTTTGTAATGAGTGAGAAAGGGATTATTAATGTGATCACAACACAAGTGCCATATGACACGAAAGTACAAAATGGCTTTGCACTATGAGGTGGATTGTGTGGACAACTGAGCCCATATAGAACCGTGGCTTCCAAGAGGTGGTCACCTAAGGTTTAAACTGCAATTCAAGGAGTTCATCAAGTGTAGAATAAGGACAAACACACTGCACACAAAAGAGAACACCTGGAGTAGAAGCTCAGAAGCTCACAGGTGTGTGCAGGGGCCTGACAAAGGATGACAAAGGATGATCAGATACATAACTGGACAGTTACAAAGGGCCTTGTCAGTTACAGTGTATACTTTGGACTTTATTCTGTAGTGACATAAAAACATCAAGGGTGTTTTTGTGGGAATGTTTATATCCAAAGTTTCGGGATGGATTGGAGAGGGAAGAGATTTGCAAAGATGGCGGGTTCTACCCCTGGGTTGGGAAGACTCCCCTGGAGAAGGCAACCTACTCCAGTATTCTTGCCTGGAGAATCCCCATGGACAAAGGAGCCTGGTGGGCTACAGTCCATGGGGTCACAAAGAGTCAGACACAACTCAGCAACTGAGCACAGCCTGTTAGAAGAGTTCTGATATGCTTTGCTTGAGAGCTGGGGAGAAACTGACAGAGAAGAGATACAGCTGGTGTGGTAAGAAGAGAAAGACTGGAGAAACATGTTGAAGATACATTGCTAATGGAAATAGGCCATATGTGAATAATAGCAAGTTTGGAGATAAGTTGGAAAAGAGATCAGAAGTCTGGTCTTTTATTTCAGACACGAAGAATTTGAATTGCCCATGGGACTTTCCATCAGATGTATTCAACTGGCAATTGAATATCTGAATCTTGTGCTCAGAAGGTCAGTAAGAGATACAGATTTGAGCATGGAGAAACTGAACCAGAATGGAATGAGATTACCCAGGGAGGACAGAGACATCGAGAGTTGACCTCAAATATTTAAAGAGTAAAGAGCTGTGAAAGAAGTTAGAAATCAGTTTTCAAAAAAGTAATAGGAGAGCCAGGAGAGGTCAGTGCTTCTTGTTTGTGATAATTATTGCAATCAGTATAAAAAATCCCATGCCATGATGTGGTCACAAATAATACCACATATTAATGCACTGTCTCCTTAATGACATAGGATTCCCTTAGTTACTAGTTGGGGATTAGCATCTATAGGAATGGACATCATTTTCCTTTTGAGAATGGAGTGGCTTATTAAAAAAAAAAGGTATTAACATGTGTGGATCTCTCCTCACTTGTCACATTTCTACGCTAATATTTCAGGCTGCACTTCAGCAATTTTATGAAGTGGTCTCAAATACTACTGCTCAAAATTTCAGTCACAGCCCTACACACCTACTGGGTTATTTTGATGTAACCCAGGTAATGAGATGGGTCAGACACTTCACAATTTCTTTGTTGCTAAGCACACACTTTCTTTGGTCCTTGTCCGCCCTGGCAGAAATGTTTTAAAAGAGATATTTATTAAAGTGGTGGTGTTAGCTCTCTGCTGTTTACCTTCTCAGAATTTCCATAAGTAAACACTCTGTGTGCTATACTTAATGCCCGTTTTTATTTTCCTGTTTATTCATATCTGAGGCACCCCACGTTTATGCTAGGTTTATTTTCTTGGAATACCGTCACTTAAAAACACTTTCAAAAAGTGAAATTCTTATCCAGTAATTTTTTTTGCTGAACTTTTTATTGTGCTTTCCTTTCTTGCTTGCTTTTATGTCATTGCCAAATATTTATTTTTGCACTCAACATGGCTTTTCAAAAAAAAACTTCATATTTTTATGATTTCAGCAGGTTTGCCAGTCCATAAGATCAAAAGGATCAGAAACAAAGAACAAAAAGACAGCCATGGGATCCAATACCCTGCCGGCATAGTCTTGAAAATCTTTGATAGCACTGGCAACTATTCATAGAACTCTGCATAAGCAGAATTGAACAAATCTATAGATGTGATCAATATTCACCCACAAACCCAATGCTTTCTTGCTTTCAGTAGAAATCTCTACTGAAAAATATCAGAAATATATGGAAAAGATATGACAAGGTCATATATTTGTTTGAGGGTTTTTGTCTTCAAAGTTTGTATTAGGTCACTCTTGAAGAGTCAGGGAACTATTTAACTCCCCTAGGAAATATGCTTGAAAGAAATGAAGGCACTTCGGTAACTCTCTTTGGTCCCCTAATACTAAGGGTAATCAAAGCTCAGCCAACGTCACAAAGATAGAAACAAGCTAGACTATTTAGCATACAAGCCCCAGGAGGGTGCCCAGGTGTGGGGAGGAGGCTGGAGTAATGGTGAAGTGAGTAAGTGGGAATGTGACCTGTGTTTAGATTTTTTGTCATCCTGTACTTCTCGGGTTCTGTCCAAATGTTCACGATTAGCCTTTCTGGAGAAGCCTTACGGAGACAGTATGACTCTGGGAGAGTCACATATTAGTGATAAAAGGCAAAGTCACACAGTCTGATCTCTGAGAAGCAGACTCTGAAAGAGGTTAGCATGCAGGAATTTATTAGAAGCTGCCCTTGGAAGTTCTGACCAATTCTCACCTACTAATCAGTGTTCTTCTAATTAAAAAAAAAAAATCCCTCATGCATGGGATTTTTTTTCAATAAATCTAAAATTGGTCATCTGTATCCATGAAATCTGCATCCACAGATTCAGAGGGCTGAGTATATGCAAATTTTGGTATCTGCATTGGGTCCTGAAACCAACCCCCTCTAGATGTGAAGGATGAGAGATTTCTCTATTCTCCTCCCAACCCCATCATTAATCTCAGATACCTACTGTGTCTTCCCTTTTAGTGCATTTTCTTTCACTGTGATCCCATGCTAGCTCATCTTCTGTGAAAATATTAATAATTTCTTAGTACCCAGGTGTATGGTCAGACCATTCAAAACGGCCATTCTCTTGCTCTCTGTACATCCCCCTGCTAGGCCAGGGCCTACTGATCTTACATTCTACTCATGTGACTGACCTTCCTCTACCCTTGCGCCCGGTCTCAGCTAATGACTGCTGTAACTTTAGATTGGAATATCTCCACCATGATAGCTTATCAAGGCGTGGTGAGGGGCATGAGCTCTTGTTGGTTTCCCTGGTAACCAGTGAGTCAACTAGAGGTCAACTCTTGCTATAACTGGTAACCTTCCCCTGCCTGAATTCCTCCGCTCGCAGTGGGGTGTTACTGCTGGGCCTTGCTTCAGATGTGTAAGATCTTCCTATCCGTTAAGCCATTGATGTCTCTGTTGTTGGCTCTGGGTTCCTTCTTCTGTCTTAGCAAGTACAGAGTTTGCAGCCTGTGGGGTGCAGCCCAGCACCATAGGGGACTATCTGTTCTATCCATCACCAGTGATGGGTTCTCTCTGGCATCACCATCTGGGAGGGCTGATCCAACTCACAAATGCTGTTTGAAGGTCAACTTTCTCAGACTAATTCTGCCACCGGCTCTCCCAGGATGGGACCATTAGGGAGCAAATTAAGGCTTAGAGATCAGTTTCTCAGAAGTTTATTAGGGAACGTGTTCTCATTTTAATACTCATGGAAGGGAAGGAGAGGAAGCTGAGTCAGGAAGAGGAAGATGCTGTCCACAAAGCAGCCTTTATGAAGACCTCAGCAAACCCCGTGGAGAGCTCTGAACTTGGTCCCCTCACTGACCAGTTATTAGATGGAGACTGCAATGAGAAAGGGTTGTACTCTTGGGCAATGCATTAATTTGCTAAGGCTGCTATACAAAACACACTGGAGTGGATTAAACAACAAAACTTTGTTTTATCACTGTGCTGGAGGCTAGAAGCCCAAGATCAAGATGTTGGCCAGTTTGGTTTCTTCTGAGGCTTCCCTCTCTTCTTGGGTTGCAAATGGGTGTCTTCACATGGCCTTTTCTTTGTGCATGAGCATTCCTGGTGTTCAAATTTCCTCTTCTTATAAGGACACCTCTCATAATGGATTGAAAGTGAAAGTTGCTCAGTCGTGTCTGACTCTTTGCAACCCCAAGGACTATACAGTCCATGGAATTCTCCAGGCCAGAATACTGGCATGGGTAGCCTTCCCCTTCTCCAGGGGATCTTCTCAACCCAGGGATTGAACCTAGGTCTCTCTCACTGCAGGTGGATTCTTTACCAGCTGAGCCACCAAGGAGGCCCAAGAACACTGGAGTAGGTAGCCTATCCCTTCTCCAGCAGATCGTCCTGACCCTGGAATCAAACTGGGGTCTCCTGCATTTCAGGTAGATTCTTTAACAACTGAGCTATCAGAGAAGCCCCAGTACAAGTGAAAGTGAAAGTCTCTCAGTCATGTCAGACTCTTTGCAATCCCATGACTATACAGTCCATGGAATTCTCCAGGCCAAAATACTGGAGTGGCTAGTCTTTCCCTTCTCCAGGGGATCTTCCCAACCCAGGGATCAAACCCAGGTCTCCCACACTACAGGTGGATTCTTTACCAGCTGAGCCACAAGGGAAGCCCATACTGGATTAGGGCCCACCTAGATCTCTAGTGGTAAAGAATCTGCCTACCAGTGCAGAAGATGTCAGTTCAGTCCTTGGGTTTGCAAGATCCTCTGCAGGAGGAAATGGCAAGCAACTTAATTATTCTTACCAGGAAAACCTTATACCCAGAGGAGCTACAGTCCATAGGGTCACAGAGTCAGACACAGCTAAGCATGCACCATATAACCTCATTTAACCTTAAGTATCTTTTTAAAGGCCTTATCTCCAAATAAAGTCCATTCTGAGGTACAGGGAGTTAAGACTTCAATACTGGAAATCAATTTCAGTTCAGTCTCTCAGTTCATGTCCAACTCTTTGGACTCCATGAACCACAGCACGCCAGGCCTCCCTATCCATCACCAACTGCTAGAGTCCACCCAAACCCATGTCCATTGAGTGGGTCATGCCATCCAACCATCTCATCCTCTGCTGTCCCCTTCTCCTCCTGCCCTCAATCTTTCCCAGCATCAGGGTCTTTTCCAATGAGTCAGCTCTTTGCATCAGGGGGCCAAAGTATAGCAGTTTCAGCTTCAACATCAGTCCTTCCAATGAACACCCAGGACTGATCTTTAGGATGTACTGGTTGGATCTCCTTGCAGCCCAAGGGACTCTCAAGAGTCTTCTCCAACACCACAGTTCAAAAGCATCAATTCTTCTGTGCTCAGCTTTCTAAATAATCCAACTCTCATATCTATCCATGACCACTGGAAAAACAATAGCCTTGACTAGACGGACCTTTGTTGACAAAGTAATCTCTCTGTTTTTTAATATGCTGTCTAGGTTGGTCATAACTTTCCTTCCAAGGACTGTCTTTTAATTTCATGGCTGCAATCACCATCTGCAGTGATTTTGGAGCCCCCAAAAATAAAGTCTGACACTGTTTCCGCATCTATTTGCCATGAAGTGATGCGATCTTTGTTTTCTGAATGTTGAGTTTTAAGCCAAGTTTTTCACTCTCCTCTTTCACTTTCATCAAGAGGCTTTTTAGTTCCTCTTCACTTTCTGCCATAAGGGTGGTGTCATCTGCATATCTGAGGTTAGTGATATTTCTCCCGGCAATCTTGATTCCAGCTTGTGCTTCCTCCAGCCCAGCATTTCTCATGATATACTCTGCATGAAAGTTAAATAAGCAGGGTGACAATATACAGCCTTGACATACTCCTTTTCCTATTTGGAATCAGTCTGTTGTTCCATGTCCAGTGCTAACTGTTGCTTCCTGACCTGCATACAGGTTTCTCAAGAGGCAGGTCAGGTGGTCTGGTATTCCCATCTCATTCAGAATTTTCCACAGTTTATTGTAATCTACACAATCAAAGGCTTTGGCATAGTCAATAAAGCAGAAATAGTAGTTTTTCTGAAACTCTCTTGCTTTTTTGATGATCCAGCGGATGTTGGCAATTTGATCTTTGGTTCCTCTGCCTTTTCTAAAACCAGCTTGGACATCTGGAAGTTCACTGTTTATGTATTGCTGAAGCCTGGCTTGGAGAATTTTGAGCACTAATTTACTAGCGTGTGAGATGAATGCGATTGTGTGGTAGTTTGAGCATTCTTTGGAATTGCCTTTCTTTGGGATTGGAATGAAAATTGACCTTTTCCAGTCCTGTGGCCACTGCTGAGTTTTCCAAATTTGCTGGCATATTGAGTGCAGCATTTTCACAGCATCATCTTTTATGATTTGAAATAGCTCAATTGGAATTCCATCACCTCCACTAGCTTTGTTCATAGTGATGCTTCCTAAGGCCCACTTGACTTCACATGCCAGGATGTCTGGCTCTAGGTAAGTGTGAGTGATCATCCCATCATGATTATCTGGGTTGTGAAGATCTTTTCTGTATAGTTCTTCTGTGTATTCTTGCCACCTCTTCTTAATCTCTTCTGCTTCTGTTAGGTCCATACCATTTCTATCCTTTATTGAGCCCATCTTTGCATGAAATATTCCCTTGGTAGCTCCAATTTTCTTGAAGAGATCTCTAGTCTTTCCCATTCTATTGTTTTCCTCTATTTCTTTGCATTGATCGCTGAGGAAGGCTTTCTTATCTGTCCTTGCTATTCTTTGGAACTCTGCATTCAGATAGGTAATTTCCTTTTCTCCTTTGCTTTTTGCTTCTTTTCTTTTCACAGTTATTTGTAAGGCCTCCTCGGACAGCCATTTTGCTTCTTTGCATTTCTTTTTCTTGGGGTGGTCTTGATTTCTGTCTCCTGTACAATGTCACGAACCTCCGTCCATAGTTCATCAGGCACTCTATCAGATCTAGTCCCTTAAATCTATTTCTAACTTCTACTGTATAATCATAAGGGATTTGATTTAGGTCATACCTGAATGGTCTAGTTGTTTTCTTCACTTTCTTCAATTAAGTCTGAATTTGGCAATAAGGAGTTCATGATCTGAGCCACAGTCAGCTCCTGGTCTTGTTTTTGCAGACTGTATAGAGCTTCTCCATCTTTGGCTGCAAAGAATATAATCAATCCGATTTCGGTGTTGACCATCTGGTGATGTCCATATGTAGAGTGTTCTCTTGTGTTGTTGGAAGAGGGTGTTTGCTATGACCAGTGTGTTCTTTTGGAAAAACTCTGTTAGCCTTTGCCCTGCTTCATTCTGTACTCCAAAGCCAAGTTTGCCTGTTACTCCAGGGGTTTCTTGACTTCCCACTTTTGCATTCCAGTCCCCTATACTGAAAAGGACATCTTTTTTGGGTGTTAGTTCTGAAAGGTCTTGTAGGTCTTCATAGAACCATTCACCTTCAGCTACTGGAGTTGCGGTGACATAATTTTTCTTGTTTCTGTTGCAGATTTTTAAAAAAATCATCTTTTTGTATAATTGAAAACCCTTATTGTTCCCTATAAAGAATTTGCTTTAGTTTTTCTATAAGGCCTTTTTCTTTGGGGTGGGGTGGGGGAGTCTCTTCCTTTTTAAGTTTTCTTACAGAGTTAAACCATACATAAGAGGATTCAAAGCACCAAGATGACACATGCCAATTTCATATGCTCCACAGCAGGCGGACTAGCTGAAGACTACCTATTAGTAGTACTCTCAGCACTAAGTTCACTTTTCCTGAAGGGTTATCTGGGCAGCACACTACAGCGTCCACTAAAAGCAAATACTGACCATTATGGACTGAATGTTTCTGTCCCCTGCAAATTCTTAAGTTGAATTTTAACTCCCAGTTGGATGGTATTAGGAGATGAGGCCCTTGGGAGGTCGTTAGGTCATGAGGGTGAAGCCCTTACAAATGAATTAGTATCCTTATAGGAAGAGACGAAACAGAGCTTGCTTGCTTTCTGCTCTCTCCACCATGTGAGAAGACAACCAACAAGAAGATGACAGTCTACAAACCACAAAGACGGCCTTTTCCAGAACCGGACCGTGCTGACTCCCTGATCGTGGACTTCAGCCACCAGGACTGTGAGAGATAAATGTATGCTGGTAACGTAACATTTGTTAAAACAGCCCATGCAGACTAAGACACCTACTTCCTCAAATTGCTCATATGGACTTTTTCTTGTAGCACATCTATATAATGTAAATATGAAAATGTTACTCTGCCTAGAGTTCTCATCCTCTGCTTCAAATGCCCATTCTAAGCACCATCAATGTCCCTTTCTCTCCTGTATACTTTTTAACATGATACACTGCACTTGCTTATTTTTGCTTCTGATACCTTTCTAGACTATGAATTCCATGAGGACAGGAGACTTTTTTAACTTGCTATTTTACATCTATACTTTAAAAATGCCAGCACTCTTTCTGGCCAAGAGTGGTCCTCAATAAAATAGGTGTGAGTTAGTTTAATAGAGCACAGGGCTATCTTTCTGCATGTGTATTTAATATTTCAGCTTTCTCAAAGCCAAACAATGCAGTAACCAACTGTAGATCCAACTGATATGAAAATAATTAGCCTTGCTCAGGTATAACGTTAAGATAGCAAATGAAAAAAAGGAAAGTTTCTGGCTCAGATATAGCAGCTCTTAGTTCTGGATAAGATTATATCATTGATGATTGATTTATTTGGATTCAGACTTCTTTTTTCCAAGAGCAATTTGTAAAAGGCAAATACCCTTGGAAGACTAAGGCATTATTAGTCATGAATATTTTCAGATTATTTTGAATGATAATTTCTTCAGATTACTCTCAAAAAGACAGCCAGCTGAGAACTAATGGCATATATAAAAGAGTTGGTTGTTGTTAGTAAAAAAAATGAAAAACAGGGTACCTTGGGGGTGTGTGTATTAGATTGGGTCTCACTCAGCTACAGGAAGAAAATATGAGGTGATTGAAACTGGGGCAGAAAGCACCAAGAAGCATGAAAGAGATATTAAAAAGTGGAGGGGGTGGCTTCTAAAAATGAACTTTAGCTACTTCAGAATTTTGCCCTGAGCAGTCATCATTATTTCTGAATTTTTCAACCCTCATCCAATGCAGTCATAAAATATTATCTTCTCCCCATAGAAGGCAGTGATACAGCATGTCAACTCAGGTCAGAAATGAAATACCAATGCAAGCAAACTGGCGTGCAAGCAGAGAACACAAGACACTAAGGGTGGTGCTAATAACTCTTTTCACTGGCCTCTGGAAAATGCACTGGAGAAGGTTGTCCAAGGCCTGGGACCCCAGTTCAGAGCAATGAAGTCTGTGGCAGTTTCAGAAACAAACAAGCAAACAAATAAATAAAACTAAGATGAGTATCTCCCAGTTCAAAGCAAGGGATTTATGTTCTGATTCTTTCTAGATAGCCTCCAATATGATCAATGTTTTGGTCCATGATTGAGTATACCTTACTGCCTACATGATCTATGAGAAAAGGGCATTAATTTCTGAAGTTAGTAATCCAGCAATGTACTGATAATTTAGTATAATATAGGAATACATTGCTTGCTCTGAATTTTCAGAGTTAAATTTTACATCTGAAGATAATAGCTTGTGTTGTGATAGGAACATAAAATAACATCCTTTCTTACTCTAGTTGATTTCTCTATTAGATCAGCTGAAATAGCTATTAAAGATATTCAAATGTTTTTTTAAATGCCCCTCCAAATTATATTTATATCTTCACTCCTAGCTAATACCCTCTTTTCATTGTTTTTCTGCAAACAGTAAAATCAGTAATAACGGATTGGAGTTTGGATGCAAAATAAACAAGTAATAAATGCAAAACGTGAAAGTTGAACTGTGACTCACAACTGGGTGATCACATTTTTAAATGCTACAAAAAGTAAAATAAATCCTTTTCATAAGTAGATAATTCACAGCTACTTCTTTCTCCAAAACTAAAGGTAGAGAGAGCCTTTTTAAACAATAAGGGTGATCCAACTGTATAAATTCAGCAAGAAAAAACATCTATTTTATTCTGCCAGCCTTCTCTAGAGAAAGTAATAGAAAAGTAGTAAGGACAAGCCCAAAGGCACCTGAAATCACAGAGCAGCCTGAATTACCTGGAAGTCAACAGTTTCAGATAAAAACTGCTGTGATGATTTCAAGTAAATAAAATGTAAAATTCGGGGTTTTACTAGATTCTGTTTCATATAAGTGAAAGAAGACCCTTTTAAAATATTTTCAACCAGCGTGATTATTATTGCTGTTATTTACTTATAGCATCTCTAGTTGGAGCACAATTGGAACACTGAGAGAAAGAGAATAAACATGAGAAATGTAACATAATTTCATGACATGCAAAGCAATACTTCCTGTGGTTGGGAAGTTAAAAAATCATTTAAGTTTATACTAGAGACAGTGAGGATACTAAATGAATCAGAGAGTCATAGAATGTCTGAAGAAAGAGAAGATTTAAGTGTTTAAATGCAACTTTGAAATTTTTTCATACAAATAAGTATAAAAAGCTTAGAAAAGGAGTTTAAAATCCAAATATTAACCTGCCAAATAATTTCAACGTTGGCTTCATAGTTTATTAAAGGATGCAAGTGAGCAAAGACAACCAATATCTGCCACATTTTCTTCATTTATGGAGAGCTGTATGGAGGTTCCTTAAAAAACTACAAAAAGCTACCATATAGCACAGCAATCCCCCTATTGGGCATATACCCAAAGAAAAACCAAAAACCATAAATAAAAAGGGTACATGTACCCCCAGTGTTCATTGCAGCACTATTTACAATAGCTAGGACATGGAAGCAACATAAATGTCAACTGACAGATAACTGGATAAAGAAGATGTGGTACATACATGAGATGGAATATTACTCAGCCCTAAAAAGGAACAAAATATGGTTATTTGTAGAGATGTGGATGGACCCAGAGACTGTCATACAGAGTGAAGTAAGTTAGAAAGAAAAAAGCAAAGATCATATATTAATACATATCTGTGGAATCTAGAAAAATGGTACAGATGAACCTATTTGCAGGGCAGGAATAGAGACGCAGGTAATAGATGTGTGGATATGAGGTTGGAGATGAAGAGGAGGTGGGATGAACTGGGAGGTTAGAATATATATATATATATACACACACACACACACACATATATATATATATATACACACACACACACACACACACACACACACTACCATGAGTAATACAGATGGCTAGTGGGAACTTGCTATATAGCACAGGGAGTTCAGCTCAGTGCTCTGCAGTGACCTAGGGGTGGGATAGGGAGGTTGGAGGGAGATCCAAGAGGGAAGGAATATGTGTATACATATAGCTGATTCACGTCATTGTACAGCAGAAACTAACACAAAATTTTAGAGCTACTATACCCCAATAAATTTCTTAAAAATCTTTTAAAATACCAAGTACTATTGTCCAGTAGTCTATTGTCTTAAGTACTAATCAAATATACTCAAAAAATTAAATCAGAGCTGATCTAGTTTTAGATTTTGCTCGTCATAGAATCTGGTCTCACACCAGCTCCCAGGGAAAATGAAGACATACAGACACCTGCTGTTTCAGCTTAATGTGCATATAGTCAGTGTTGTGACATGGCTGTTATTGCCTCTGCCAGGCTACATCAAAGGCTCATGAGAAAACTATGAGGACACCTATGGTTATAACTTTCATGCAGTCTGCGTAATAAAATACCTGTGTTCCTTGGTTCTTAAACATTTTATACAAGGAGGGCCTTTCATTTTAGGACATTGATAGGAATAACTTAAATAGTAATTTGGAATTCCATGGGAGCGACGGCTACTGGATACTAGATGGTGATTAGAAAGGGGTGTGTGTGTGTTTCTGCGTCTTTTTTGCAATAGCAAGGTGGTAGTATTGGCAACAATGTGCCAGGGCCCAAGTTTGCTGAATTAGAGTTGGTCCTATTCATGGGCTTCCCAGGCGGCACTCGTGGTGAAGAACTCACCTGCCAACAGAGGAGACGTAAGAGATGCAGGTTTGATCCCCGGGTTGGGAAGATCCCCTGGTGGAGGGCATGGCTACCCACTCCAGTAGTCTTGCCTGGAGAAGCCCATGGACAGAGGAGCCTGGCAGGCTACAGTCCACAGGGTCACACAGAGTTGGACACGACTGAAGAGACTTAGCATGCATTCACAGATGTATTCGCAAATGCTTCACCTTCTGTCAAATAGCCATGCAGACCCTGGATGTTAAGAAGCTGATTGTTGAAAAACAACAAACTTATTATTTGTGGTTACTACTAATAGTTCAGCCTCATTGTAGTCTTTGAGAATAAAAATATTATCAAGGACATGAAAGAAGATGCTTCCATAAACACCAGTGAATATTAGCAATGTTTGTTAAATGCCTTCCAGGTTGATCTTTAGAAAAGTTGTCAATTTCTCATGTTGGACAGAGATTCCCATCCTCTTCAACATCATTTTCTTCAGTTTCTCTACATGTCTTTTCTTGTGTGAGCTCTTTTAAACCATTAAGGTACCGTAACATCTACTGAACAGCACCAATTTGCAAAGCCCACAAAGTCAAAGAAAACAAAAACATGCCTGACTGTTCCTCCCTTGAAAAGAACATCCGTATAAATTTGGGAGCTCATAAACTCAGTGAGCTGGTCTCATTTCATCTTTTTGTTAGTTTGAGCCGTTTTTATGTGGATGAATTTTCTGACACCGTCTCATGAACTTACTTTTTGACAGTTTCAGTAGACTACACAGGCACTGTTCACCTGAAATGTCCTCATTTTTACATTCCCTTTGCCCATTACAACTTTAAATAGCCCTTTTCCATTCTCCTCAGAACTGTTTCTATATTTGCTCTGAAGTATTGATACATTGGGACCTTTGAATTTAATAAAAATTCCCAATAGGAACATTAACCTTTAGAAATAAAATGTTGTGTTTTATTTCCCAGGATTATTTTTTGTAACTTTCTATTTTAATACAGTTTTAAATTTACATAAAAGTTGCAAGAATAGTATAAGGAAATCTCATATATTCAGATTCAACAACTATTGCCATTTTGCACGACTGACTTTGTCATTCGCTTACTCTATTGACCTCTCTGTAATTTTTTTTATGAGCCAATGGAGAGTAAATTGGAGACACTGTGCCTGTTTACCCTGAAATAATTAATGTGTTTCTTAAGAACAAAGACTTTCATATAACCACATGAGAATCCTCAAAATCAGAAGTTTGAGCATTGGTCCAATATTATTGAATTTTCAGTCCTTACTCAAATAATTATCAATTACCCTGTACTTGCATTTTAGATATTTTTTCCAGTGAAGAATTCAAACCAGCATCATGTATTGTGTATACTTGTAATCATGCCTTAATTTTCTTTAATCTGTAACAGTCTCCTCAACCTTTATATTTCTTGACTTTGACATTTGCAAGGACAGTATGCTTGTTTAGTGTTCCTCAGTTTGATTTTGTCTGACTTCCCCTCATCATGACATTCCCAAAATGCATCAGGGGGTGCATTTTGAGCAGGAATATCACAGAATGGTATAACCCTCCTAGCATATCACAACAAAAAAATAATAATACTGATTTGTTCCAAGAAAAAAAATTTTTTTAGTGGCACTTCTCTGCCTTTGCTCCTTCAACAGCAAGTGAATAACCCAGGTAGCCAAAAATGAAATACAGTCAAATGCAATCTAGTCCCAAGTCTGCTGAGAAAGAGAAAAAAATATATAGATATGTAGGTAGCTAGGTCACACAAAACTAGAGAGTAGGCGCATGCTCAGTTGCTTAGTCAGGGCCGACTTTGTGACTCCCATGGACTGCAGCCCATCAGGCTCCTCTGTCCATGGAATTTTTCAGGTGAGACTACTGGAACGGGTTGTCATTTTCTACTTCAAAAGAGAATATACTTTTTTCCAACTTCAGAGAGCTCCTTCTTTTAAAAAAATTTTTTATTGGGTTTTTATGCCTATACACTATTTTATTTTCCTCAACAAATATTCATTGCTTATCTGCTGTATGCAGACTTTTTTCTGCCTGAAACTAAATTTCTTGAAATTAAATATTTGCTACCCCAATGGCTTCATTTGCTATGCCAAACAATCTTAATTCCACTCACAATGACCCTATGAATATGTCTTCAATGAGGTCACGATTTCTTTTTAATTTCCAATTCAAATAAACATGTTTCAATCCTAATTCTGTTTGCCAGATGACAACATTTTATCCCACTTACCATTTATATCATATGACCTTTCAAGGTGTCTAAGTCTCATTTCCTCCTGAGTTTCCTTGTCTATTTCTGAGGAGTCCTCGTCATTTTCTTCTTTTGGCTATTAGACCTCCAAACCACACCTTCATGTTATTTTTCATTTAAGCTGTTCCTTCACATTTCTCAAATTAGTATCTTTAGTTCTGGCTTTTTCCTGAAACTCCCAACCTATATTTCCAGGTGTTTTCTGGAAATTTCTACTACAACATCATACATACCACTCAGCTCTAACCCTTCTTCACTTCCTATATTTCCCATTCTGGTCAGTGGTATCCCCTTAGTTCAATTTATAACACTGCCAAGAGACCCATAAGGGATTAGCTGTGGCTTCTATTACAACTGCGGAATGGTCCACTTCTCTTTCTATTGGATTCTGCTGCCCTCAACACTCACAGGTGTTTCTAAGAGCACTTATCAATAGATGCTGCTGCTGCATCGCTTCAGTCGTGTCTGAATCTGTGAGACCCCATAGACGGCAGCCCACCAGGCTCCCCTGTCCCTGGGATTCTCCAGGCAAGAACATTGGAGTGGGTTGCCATTTCCTTCTCCAATGCGTGAAAGTGAAAGTGAAGTCGCTCAGTCGTGTCCAACTCTTCGCTACCCCATGGACTGCAGCCTACCAGGCTCCTCCGTCCATGGGATTTTCTAGGCAAGAGTACTGGAGTGGGGTTCCATTGCCTTTTCCCATCAATAGATGCCCTACATGGCAATTTTTAAGAATGTATTTCTAAGGGAATCCGATGTATAAGACAACCTCTAGTCAGTTTGATGAAGAAGAAATAGAATTTAATAGCTAGCAGAAAACTTTACCTAGAACAGTTTGCTTTAGGGAAAGGGAGGGCATAAGCTTCTTTGGGCTCCACTGGTGACGGACTGCTGAGCAGCATCCACACCCAAAGATACTGAGCAAAGTAAAGCCCTGCGTGCACTGTCCTGCCCACCCCATTAGGGCAAGCAGGCTTCTACTCAGGGCCCAGAAGTTTTGCCAGGTGAAAATAACGCTGGGACCCGAGTTCTGGGGTTCTGAGGTTGTCTTGTTATTTCTACACTTGCTTAGATACCTGTGAGGGCTCTGCTCCACCAGGCCCTTAGATAATATGACATTTTAAGACTTCTTTGGAAACTTTTAGAAATAAAGATATCTCCCCATGTATTGTTGAAATACTGTGATGGTTGGTAATATTTACACTTAAATGCTGTAACATCGTGTTGCATTATAATCAGATTTATAAAGGTAAGAATCAACACAGCAAGTGACTTCAAGAAATGAAGAAAATGGATTAATAACATTTTCAAGCAGTTATAAAAGGGAAATTATTGTATCTATTTGCAGAGCTCAGTGATCTACAAGAATACACATATTACACTTAGGCATGATGGACTGTTAGAAGGTTAGCCAGTTAATTTGAATGGCTTTAAAACTAGCTGAACATAGAAACTAATATTCTTTATGTTCCTTGCCTCTACTGAAGAAACTTTCTTGTTTTCACTGAGGCTGAGTGAAGTCTGTACCTATTCAAGATGTTGGGGAGAATTTTTATCATCTCTATACCCTGCACAAATAATGTTATACTTTTCTCTTTGGTAGAATGTATAGTTCATATTAATAACTGACTTACAAGAGCAAACATATTTTGAATACTTTATATATGTCAGACCCAGAGCAAGCACAAACTACGGTTTTCAAATTCAAAGTCAGGTGTTCTGAGACTTTGCTGTTGTTGTTACTTAGTCATTCTGTCGTGTCTGATTCTTTGTGACCCCATGGACTGTAGCCCTGCCAGGCTCCTCTGTCCATAGTATCTCCCAGGCAAGAACATTAGAGTTGCCATTTCCTTCTCCAGGGGATCTTCCCAACCCAGGGATGAAAGCTGCCTCTCTCTTGTCTCCTACATTGGAAGGCAGATTCTTTACCACCGAGCCACCTGGGAAGCCCCTTTTAACCCTTTAGTTACCACAAAACACTACCTATATGAAAATACATATTATGGACTGAATGTTTAAATTCTCCCCAAACTCTAATGTAAAGCCCTGACCTCCACTGTTGATCATGGAGAATGGAGCCTTTGTGTGGAATTACATTAAGATGCGTGGTTTCCCTGGCGGCTCAGATGATAAAGAATCTGCCTGAAATGTGGGAAACTCAAGTTCAATCCCTGGGTTGAGAAGATCCCCTGGAAAAGGGAATGGCTACCCACTCCAGTATTCTTGCCATGGACAGAGGAGCCTGATGGGCTCCAGTCCATGGAGTCACAAATGGCTACCCACTCCAGTACTGGGGCTTCCCAGTGGCACGGTGGTAAAAAATTCATCTGCCAATGCAAGGAGACACGGGTTCAGTCCCTGGGTCAGGAAGATACTCTGGAGTAGGAAATGGCAACTCAATCCATCATTCTTGCCTGGGAAATTCCAGGGACAGAGGAGCCTCGTGGGGCTACAGTCCATCAGTCGCAGGGAGTTGAACACAACGGAGCGCAGCACATAGGAGTGGTTAAGATTGTGCTTCTGAAGCAGCAGGCATGGGCTCCATGCCTAGTCGGGGATCTAAGATCCCACAAGCAGCCTGGTGTGGCCAAAAAGCAAACCAACATACAGTTAGCTGAGGTCACAAGGGTGGGGGCCTCATGAAGGGCTTTAGTGTTATTAAAAGAAGAGACACCAGAGCGCTGGCCTCCTCTCTTCCTCACCCTCTAGCACGTGCATGGAGGAAAAGGTCCATGAAGACAGAGCCAGAAGGCGCCCTCTACAAGCCAGGAAGGGAGCTCTTATCAGGACCCAAACTAGCCTACCCCTCGGTCTTAAACTTCCCAGACTGCAAAATTTTGAGAAATACATTACTGTTGTTTAAGCCATCCAGTCCATGGGATTTTGTATGGCAGCCTGAGCTAAGACATATGGATTTTATCAGAACTCTGAGTGAATTACAATTATGGCCACATTTGACAAAAATTGAGTAGATTATTTTGCTATTAGGAGATTTTTGTTGGAAGTACTTTAGTCAACAAATAAGCAATGAGCTTTCACTTTTGAACAAGCTGTGAATTCTTGAGAGGGCTTAGAATCATATTTCTGTTTTATTTGTCCTTTGCCTGAGAAATATATCATTTATGGTTTTATAATTTTTGAATGGGAAAACAGCTTATGCTAATTTTTCTTGGATAATACATGCCATATTTCCTCAGTCTCACTTAGTACATGCTCCTGACCTCTACTCAATTTTGTTTACTAAAAAGTTTTTTCTCTTTAGACTAACTATGGAACTGTTCTGCAATCATAAAGTTAGAATTTTCAAGACATCTCTGCATTTGCTATTAAAAGTAGTATTCAATGTCAATTTTTCAAGCATAGAACAGTATCGCAGCACCAGAGACATAAAATGAAACATATGAAACATCCAGAAACATCTGCCAGTCTCCCGTGAATACTCTGCAATCAATCTGAGCTATCATAAAATAAGAATAGAGGTCTTTGCTTCAAATTACTAGTGCACAGCACCTCATTAACTAACCCAGCCGATCAATCAGAGTCACTGAAAGGGGTATAATAGGACTTTGGGGGAATATAACCATTTTCCTCATTAAGTACTAACAAGCCAGTTCTCATACTTTTCTGATATCATTATGTTCCCTGCATTTCCTCCTTGCCCATTAACTATAATCCTAATAATCACATATCTACTTAGAGCAGCCTGTCTCTTGAATTTACCTGCTGTATCATTTTTGAACCTATTTCCCTGATACTTACAGATTTTCTTCCTTTGGCAAACCTGTCAGTCCAAAATAATCTTACCTTTCATTTATGAACCTGTTTGAGTCTTTGAAGCAGTCTGCTAAGAAAACGCGTGGTTGAAAATTTGAGTGACTGTAAAATGAACTGCATGAAAATTGGCACAGTGACGAGGTGCATTCAGAATGTCAGGATACTCTTCTTCGTGTGAGACGGCTAACTGACTAATTGGACAGGAAATCCCCTGTGAATTGCTACAGGGGATTCTGTTTACCCAAGTAACTATAATGATGTTTCTGCCAGTGTTGGGGGAATTTCTCTCCGTTTTAACAATAGGATGTAAAAATGCACTGAAATTACTTATATAGCTGAGATAGGAATACACATCAGTTGAGTAACTTAGCATTGAGAATATTTTTTCTTAAATTTGTGGTGTTTTAAAATTCATTTAATCATTTCTTTAATAGAGGTAAGTTATTCATATTTGAGTCTGTGATCAGAGCATATAATATTATAGGTGAACATTTTTTCTTTTTCTTTTAATTTTTAGAAAGATTCACTTTGCCCCAACTTTCTGTTCCTCTAACAACCCCACCTCTCTCAATTTAAGGATTTGTGATCAGATTTTGTAGCTAGTTAAGAACACTGTAGGTTGTCTTCAGGGTGTCTGAATTCTTATATGGAGACAAGTCTCCTATGGGTGAATCCCTTAGAATCATAAAAATTTACCAGTCTGCTTTACAAAGAGGAAACGGAATTCAGAGCTGAGTCATTTTTGCTTGTTTTCCTTCTATCACGTTTCTAATGTAAACAAATTTTGCTCCCTGTATACTATTACTGGGCTTTCCCAGTGGCTCAGATGGTAAAGAATCTACTTGCAATGCAGAAGATTCAGTTCAATCCTTGGGTCAGGAAGATCCTCTGAAGAAGGGAATGGCAACCCACTCTGATATTCTTGCCTGGAGAATTCCACAGACAGAGGAGCCTGGGAGGCAACAGTCCGTTGTGTTGGGAAGTCCAGTATAAAATAGTCGGTTGAAAAAAGTCCTTGAGAAAATGGCAAAGGGCCAAAAATATCTCGACTTGGTATGTTTGGGCAGAAAAACATTTTTTGTCTTTGGTTATGTCTGACGCCAAGATTTAATAATAAATATTAAAGATGTTACTTAAAAAACCGGGTTATGTGATAAGCACATGGGTTACTGAGAGCGCGCTGTCTTTAAAATATTTTTACTGATTAGGTGTTAACCCCATACGCGCTCTACTGGCTGTATACTCTAAACTCTTTGTTCCTACTTCTATAAAAAGACTTGACTACAAAAATAAACTTGTCAGTCCTTACAAGAGATTGTCCGAGTGTCCTTCTTTCAGGTTCATCGCTTCCAAGTCCCGGAGAAAAAAATCCCCAACACATTGGGTCACAAATAATTGGATGTGGATGAGTTACTAACAAACATACTATTACTACCATGTGGAAAATTACAAGAAAAATCATTAGTAAAATTAAATATTGATCTCTCATGACATATTACTTTTAGTACCCTTTGTTGGGTGGTCATTTAGAAAAGATGAGTCACTTTTTCTTCTTACTGTTTTTGGAAGACACATTCAAGTATCAACACACCTCAAGGAAGGAATGTCTGGAGTGTAGCACCCATGAAAGATCATTTGCTCTGAATTTATTTAAACAGTTCCCATCACTTCCTGAATTTACTTTGCCTACAACCATCTTCTGCATACAAACCCAATACATTATGTCCATTAATAATGAATAATACATGGTAAGTGCATAATAAATAGAAGTACTCCCATGAGTGATTTGCATGAACTTAAACAGTTGGTATGATTGGTATGCTATCAATTTGCAAGACTTTTTTATTTAGCATGTTTACAAAGTATACTCATCACACTTATGGCCAATAAAATATAGATCTCACTAAAAACAAATCTTTGATCATAGAGATTCAAAATATTTATCAGGAACAATCATTTCTAAATAAGAGCATTCTCTAAGTAGTGGTTGAATAATGTAGTGAATGCAATATGTATAAGTCAAAGTTCTATAAACTTAAGTTATAGAAACTGACAGTTAATATTTAACATAGAAAAGCTTCACATATACTCCAATATAAAATTGAAGGTAAAAAAAGAACTCCTTTAACACATATAATAAAGAAAATTTAAAACCCCATTTTAGTGAATGGATGATTGTACTAGATGATTCTGAAATTGATAATCATTAAACAGAGATGTGACTATGGGCTTTAATTCCATCCTCATGATAACTTGCTCTAGTTATATCACTGCTTGTAAGTGGAGATGATCAAATGCATAAATACATTATTGGTTGATTAAGTTTTCTACTTTTTAGTCAGTTTTAATTTCATAACACCATAAAACTTGAAACAAAGGTAACAAGTCCATCGCCAAGGTTTCTCCTTTGAGAGTAAGTTTTATTATCCCCAGAGAGAAAGATCTGTTTTACTAATTTGAAATCATTAACTCAGTAGTCAGCAGACATACCATGGGGTCTGATTGATAATGTTTGAAGTTCAAGATTTAATTATGTTGGGATCAGACCTTCTCATGAAAGGTTAGGGCTTCTATACCACACTACCCTTATTTTTCTTAAAATTCAGACTGAGAGTCTGACTTAGCTGTGTATCATTGGCCATTACTTTTTGTGTACTAGACAAGACCTCTTCTTCCCCTGTCCATGTGTTATCTCATCATATGGTTATTTGAGTTCTCATAGTAGCTCTCTGCCTTCTTTCCCTATAGCCTTTATTTCCTTGGGTTCAAAATCACTGCGGATGGTGATTGCAGGCATGAAATTAAAAGATACTTACTCCTTGGAAGAAAAGCCATGATAAACCTAGACAGCATATTAAAAATCAGAGACATCACTTTGCTGACAAAGGTGCATATAGTCAAAGCCATAGTTTTTCCAGTAGTCCTGTATGGATGTGAGAGCCGGACCAGAAAGAAGGCTGAGCCTGAAAAACTAATGCTTGCAAATTGTGGTGCTGGAAAAGACTCTTGAGAGTTTCTTGGACAGCAAGGAGATCAAACCAGTCAACCCTAAAGAAATCAGTCCTGAATATTCATTGGAAGGAGCGATGCTGAAGCTCCAATACTCTGGCCACCTGATGTGAAGAGCCCACTCATTGGACAAGACCCAGATGCTGGGAAAAATTG
The DNA here is from genome assembly GCF_027580195.1 of Bos mutus. Lineage (NCBI taxonomy): Eukaryota > Metazoa > Chordata > Mammalia > Artiodactyla > Bovidae > Bos > Bos mutus. The sequence continues at coordinate 24,402,311 of NC_091643.1, forward strand.
AGAGCAAGAGGAGAAGGGGGCAACAGAGGATGAAATGGTTGGATGGCATCACTGACTCAGTGGACTTGAGTTTGAGCAAACTCTGGGAGAGAGCGAAGGACAGGGAAGCCTGGCATGCTGTAGTCTACAGGGTCACAAAGAGTCAGACATGACTGAGTGTCAGAACACCACCACAACCCTGTAGCCTATTCCCTTACCCCCTGAATAGATTGTAGTCTTGTGAATGCAGGGAGGTCTGCTCTGCCTTCCCCATGGTAGGGACTTAATAAATATTTGGTTGATTGAATTAAATGTCTGAAAGTTATTTGTCTAGGGATGAAGCATGAGCTGCATGTATTTTTAATTCTTTCCTCCCCTTCAGCATGCATGCCAACTGTTGACTTAAATCATGTGGAGCGGAGAGCATCATGGTGGTTTTGTTTACTCTTATGCATTTCTTTTTGACTCTGATTGATGAGGTGGAAAGTAATTTACATTTGATGTGTAGCCCCTTATCTTAACTAGAATGACAGCTGCCTTAGAGATAACTTGTTAAATGTAAACTGTGCAGTTACCCCTGGCCTGCACAATATGCTTTGTCTTACCACAAGCAGATGTAAATACAAGCCTGTAATTACTTTCAGTTATGCTTCTCTGCATTTATGGTCCTGAATGTATACAGATGTTTCAACAAACAAATTACTGCATTGTTATTTTACCTCCAATTTGGTGTCAGAAAAACATCTTTTAGAGACTAGGGGTTCAAGAGGATGTTTCTACCCGTAAAAGGATATCTTCAGAATTTTAAAAAAATTAAATATGTGTCCAACGTTAGTTCATTTAAGGTCAAATGAACTATGATCATTAAGTGTCTAACCAACCATGAGAATTTAGCTCAATAGTGATTCTGGGTCTAATGGAGATATTAATTTACTTTTAAAAATTGTTTGAGACATGGGTCAGAAAATCATTTTACAAGTTCAGAAAGCTGAAATGTTATTTTGAAAGCAAAGTGACATGTGATGCACAGTTAAATCATGAAACATTTTATTCATATTTCTCAATGGATTCTTCTCCTCGAGGCCTTGAAGGTGAACATGGTGTTTCTCTGGTACAGGATTAAATATATTGTACTTAAGCAAAGCCAGACTGAGTGACTTGTTTAGCAATTTAGTATTAGGTTGGTACAGAAGAAATTTTTACATTGTTGAGATGTGCCATTTGATTTTGGAATATATTCTTAAATAAATATGGTTATACTACACATCATTTTAATGCACACTTCTCTCTTTATGTTATTTTTGCTAATGCTATTACTTGCTGATTATTTATTTTTAGACTAGGGAAGTGATGTTGATAAAAAGCAAATTCGAGCAGTTTTCTTATTCAAGTTCAAAATGGTTCACAAAGCAGTGGAGACAACTCGCAACGTCAACAATTTGGCCCAGAAACAGCTAACAAACATACGCTGCAGTGGCGCTTCCAGAAATTTTGCAAAGGAGATGAGAGCCTTGAAAATGAGGAACATACTGGCCAGCTGTCGGAAGTTGACAATGACAAGTTGAGAGAAATCATTGAAGCTGATCCTCTTACAGCTATGCATGAAGTTACCCAAGAACTCAACATTGACCACTCTCCAGTCATGTGGCATTTGAAGCAAATTGGAATGGTGAAAAGCTCAGTAAGCTGGTGCCTTGTGACCTGACCACAAGTCAAAAAAATTGCCCTTTTAAAGTGTTGTCTTTTCTTATTCTATGCAAATCAATGAACCATTTCTTGATTGGATTGTGACATGCAATGGAAAGTGGATTTTATATGACAACTGGTGATGACCAGCTCAGTAGCTGGACTGAGAAGAAGCTCCAAAGTACTTTCCAAAATGAAACTTGCAACCGAAAAAGCATCATGGTCACTGTTTGGTGATTCTGCTGCCAGTATGACCCATTACAGCTTTCAGAATCCCAGTGAAACCATTGCATCTGAGAAGCATGCTCAACAAATCGATGAGCTGCGCTGCAAACTGCAGCACCCGCAGCTGGGGTTGGCCCATAGAAAGGGCCCAGTTCTTCTCCATGACAATGCCCAACTGCAGCTCGCACAACCAGGGCTTCAAAAGCTGAATGAATTGGGCTACAAAGTGTGTCTCATCTGCCGTATTCACCTGACCTCTCACCAACCAACTTCCACTTCTTCAAGCATCTCTACGACTTTTTGCAGGGAAAACACTTTCACAACCAGCAGGATGCAGAAAATGCTTTCCATGAGTTCCCTGAATCCTGAAGTACAGATTTTTATTCTACAGGAATATACAAACTTATTTCTCATTGGAAAAAATATGTTGATTGTAATTGTTCCTATTTTGATTAAAAAGATGTGTTTGAGACTACTGATGATGATTTAAAACATGGTCCGAAACTGCAATTACGTTTGCACCAACCTAGTAGTTAGGCAATATTTCCTATTATAGGAGAAGTTAGGATTCCTCTTATACCCTAATAAAGTATCATATTTATGAAACATATAGAAAAGTGTATCTCCAGTGGAGTATTACTGCTTAAAATAGGCAAAAATTTAAACATCCTCTCCACCTTGTTTACCTTTGATTATATGCTAATATCAGCACACTCATGTCATATTGTAGGGACAAAGGATACATGATTAACAGGAAATAATACTTCAGGAACTTTAAGTCTTTCAGGTATTTCTAATGTATTAGCTTACTTGGAATGCATGAAATATTATAGAATCACAATGTGACATGTCCTTGCATTCATTGATTTCAAACAGGTTAACCTCTTGGAGGAAAATTAAAGGAAATTCTTTTGAAGTTTTTATTATGTTTATATTTCCTACATTTTAGTAATTAAAAGTTTTTTTGGGGGGTGCATGAAGATTTTTAGTTCTTTAGTATAAAGACATTGAATGTAACGCATGACAGGATAACAGACATAACACTGGTTTTAAGAAGGAAAATTGGACACAGCACTTTACTTACGTTGCTGTGAGGCTTTGTCTCTAGTTCCGGTGAGTAGGGGATACTGTCTAATTGTATTACTAGGGCTTCTGATTTCGGTGCCTTCTCTTATTTGGGAGCAAAGCCCCTAAGGTGTTTGAGCTTCAGCAGTTGCAGCTCCCAGGCTCGAGAGCACAGGCTCAGCAGTTGTGGTGCAGGGGCTTATGCTCCACTGCACGTGGGATCTTCCCAAGTCAGGGATTAAACCTTTGTCTCCTGCACTGTAGGTGGATTCCTTACCACTGAGCCACCAGGGAAGCTCTGGCACTTCATCTTTTTTAAAACAATGATCTTAGGCTTAAAATAGTTACCAAATCTGAGTTTGAGAGGCAACCAGCTCTACCAAATATATCAATAAAGAAAAAAAAAAAAACGATTTTTCCTATGTTCGATTATACTTTAGCCTTGAGAGTCCAACTTTCACTGAATAAAATGAATTTGCCTTCCTATTCTGATTTTTCAGTTCAGTGCAACTTTGCCTCTAAGTCATAAAGATCTTTTTTCAATAAGAGTATAATTGCTTTATAATGCTGTGATAGTTTCTACCGTACAACAAAGTGAATCAGCTGTATATATACATCTATCTTCTCCCTCTTGAGCCTCCCTCCCACCCCACCCCCGTCCTACCCCTCTAGGTCATCACAGAGTACTGAGTTGAGCTCCCTGTGCTATCCAGCAGGTTCCCACTAGCTATATATTTTACCTCTTGCACTGTTGGTGGGAATGTAAATCAATAGAGTCATTATGGAGAACAGTATGAAGGTTCCTTTAAGAACTAAAAATAGAGCTACCCTATGACCCAGCAATCCCACTACTGGTCACATGCCCTGAGAAAACCATAACTCAAAAAGACACATGTATTGCAGTGTTCATTGCAGCACCATTTACATAGCCAGGACATAAATGTCTTTATCCATATAGATGCAACTTAGGTAACTTGACAAATAAGGCATGGTTTTGCATGTCCACATCACTATTATTATTACATAAAAATTGTATACAGTATCTTTGTGTCAGAGCGGTTCATGATTTATCTCTGTAGCACTGAGATTAGGGTAATGTTTCATGTTGCAAAAAGAAGCCTAACTTTTTAAAGTTTGTTTATTAGTAAAGCAGTATATTTTTAGTTTTCTGCTTGTATCTTTACAATTTCTGCTTTATAGGTAATAAAAATCCATCATGTTGTTATGTTTACTTAAGTATATTGTCACTGATAAGCATGTTAGCTTTTAGGTTTTACAGAAAATTATTTACTTGTATTTCTATTGAGTAATATATGCAGATCTGCACTGCCCTGCTTTTAAGGCTACCCTTCATAAAGTCCTCAAGTGGGTAGGATCTCTGTTATGTTACTATAAGCTTCCTCACCGTGCTTAGCACTGTGTTAGCTTATTAACACATATCTGGAGAATGAATAATGATTTTACACTCTTTGACTTAAATATTGCAAGTATTAACTACCATGAAAAAAACTGGCTCTGTAAGATTTTGGTGATAAGAATAAGTTGCTAATTTTTGGACTGTGTTGACAATGAATACTACGGTATATAACTAATAGTAATACTACTAGGAAACATCTTACACTGAGTTTTCTTTAAACTGTTGTAATACTTTTCACACGTATTAACACACTTATCACTATATCCCTGTAATGTAAGTATTGGTTTTATCCTCATCTTTACAGATGGGAAAACTGATCCTCAGGAAGGTTAAGATACTTGTTAACCTAAGTTCAGGTCAGGTTGTGCTCAGACACTCAGTTGTGTCCAGCTGTTTGTGACTCCATGGACTTTAGCCCGCCAGGCTCCTCTGTCCATGGAATTCTCCCAGCAAGAATGCTGAAGTGGGGTAGCCATTTCCTTCTCCAGGGGGTCTTCCTGACCCAGGCATCTCTTATATCGCCTGCATTGGCAGGCAGATTCTTTTTAGTGACAAAGCTGATTTTCAAATTCAAAGCACTTGGCTCAGGAATCCATTTTTGTAAACTATACTCTTCTGTCTCCATAAAATCATCTTGTTTTAATATGTGAATAAAATTAATCCCTTGTACTTGAAGAGCATTGTTATTCAGCTTACAAAACTACATTATATTAGAAATGTAAACTGTTTCTTAGCATAATTTTAAAGGAATACATTCAGTAGCTTAGAGATTGATTTACTTGGTGACCTTAACTTGGTTGCGGAGAAGTTTATATAATGGTTGGCAGGAGGAATCTTTACCACTAGCGCCACCTGGGAAGCCCCTTATATATTGGTAAATTTAGTTACTAGTTATTTCGGAGTTTTACACTTTTCAGATTGTAACCATTTATTTCCTTTTATTCTTCATCATGTAAATGTGTGACACTATACATCAGAAGTCAGCAAGCTTTTTTCCATAAAGAGAAAGAGAAAGATATATCTTAAAGAGAAAGAGAAAGATGTATTTTAGGTTTTGTAGCTAACATGTGATTTTTGTCACACTCCTCTGTGTTTGCTATTCACAACCCCTACAAAATAAAAAACCATTCTTAGCTTACAAGTCTTATTACAAAGAGACTGCATGGGCCAAAGTTTGTCAATTTCTGTTACAGGGTATATGTTGAGAGATTAAGGTGAGGAACACTCAATCTACAAAAGCAGTTCTAATATCCTTCATGTTGGTTACACAGAGCGGTAACAAATTTCCATTTAAAAACTTCTGCGTTACTTTTGCTCATTTTGAAAAAATTCTGTGTTTATTTTTCCAAGTAAGCTGAAAAAAAATGAACATGATCAAAATCCCACCAAGAGTTTTGTACACATAGACAAGGTACTTTATATGGAAAGAAATAAGCCGCAGAGTAGCTAAAATGATTTTGAGAAGAAAAAAAGTGAGAGGAATCACTCTATCCAGTATGAAGGCCTGGTGTATAACCGCAGATGTCAGGACAGTGTGGTACTGGCAGAGGGTAAGCTAGACATAGATATAACAGACATAACAGAGCTGAGAATCTTGAATTAGATTTACACGGATATGCCCAACTGATTTTGGACAAAAGCATAACAGCAATCTGATGCAGGAAAATACACCGTGTAACAAATGCTGCTGGAGCAATTAGACATCCTTAGGCAGAAACAGAGAACCCCCCTAAATGACACATTATATACAAAAATTAACTCAGATTAGAGTATGGATTTAAATGAAAAGTGTAAAGCTATGAAATATTTAGGACAAAATATACAAAAAGTCTTTGGGCCTAGTGAAAGAATTTTTAGATTTGATGCCAAAAGCATGACTCTTATGAGGGAAAATTGATAAACTGGTCTTTATAAAAGTTAAGAACTTTTACTGTCAAGAGAATAAAAAGACCGGTTACAGACTAGAAGAAAATATTTGCAAACCGCACATCCAGGAAAAGACTAATACCTTGAATATATTAAGAACTCTCAGCTATTAGTATTTACATGAACTGCTGAATTCTGCTAGTTTGTCACTTTTTAGGACATGAGATTGGAAGGGCAACATAAATTTGTATGTATATTACACGTGTATCTGTAAATATTTTATATAATTTATATTTAAATACATTTTATACATGATTATGTCTATTTATATTTGCTGTTGTTTTTTGGTCACCAAGTCATGTCCTACTCTTTGTGACCCCATGGACTGTAGCCCACCAGGCTCCTCTGTCCATGGAGTTTTCCAGGCCAGAATACTAGAGTAGGTTGCCATTTCCTTTTCCAGGAGATCTTCCTGACCCAGGGATCAAAGCAGCATCTCTTGTGTCTCCTGCACTGACAGGTGTATTCTTTACCACTGAGTTACTTGGGAAGTCCGTGTGTTTATAGAGTGTGTGTGTGTGTGTGTGTGTGTGTGAGCTCAGTTGATCAATCATGTTTGACTCTTTGTGACCCTATGGGCTACAGCCCACCAGGCTTCTCTGTTCATGGGATTTTTCAGGTAAGAATACTTGAGTGGGTTTCCATTTCCCACTCCAGAGGATCTTCCCAATCCAGGAACTGAACCCACCTCCCCTGCATTGGTGGGCAGATTTTTTACCACTGAGTCACCTAGGAAGCATTTATATCTATCTATCTATATAAATTTACATGTTTTATATATAAATATTTTACATATTATATAAAAATAGTATATGTGTGTGTGTGAGTGTGTGTGTGTGTGTGTGTATATATATATATCAGGTCTCATTAAAAGCCGCCTGCGCAACTTGATTTGCTGTTTCTAAGAATAACTTATGTGGTCAAATTGGTTTCCCATTTGTGACATGTGATCTTATAAACATATATGTTAACTTTGAAAGCTATTTGCCCCATCTTTAATCCACCCAGAGGAAGATACCCTTTCTCAGCCACTGCAGTGTTCTCATTGTCCTGTATGAGAGACAGTGTCGATCAAGATGCAAAATCCACCGCCTTTTTTTGAGGAACAACTTCCTGTTAACAGGATATACTCAGACTAAAACAGGCCAGATAGCAACAGAATTCATTTCTGTTCACAATTGTTTCTCCACTATTTGGAATATTTTCTATTCTCTTGGGGCTTCCCTGATGGCCCAGTTGGTAAAGAATCCACCTGCAGTGCAGGAGACCCTGGTTTGATCCCTGGGTCAGGAAGATCCCCTGGTGAAGGGATAGGCTACCCACACAAGAGTTTTGGGCTTCCCTTGTGGCTCAGCTGGTAAAGAATCCACTGGCAATGTAGGAGACCTGGGTTTGATCCTTGGCTTGGGACCATCCCCTGGAGAAGGGAAAGGCTACCGACTCCAGTATTCTGGCCTGGAGAATTCCATGGACTGTATAGTCATGCAGAGCCCCAAAGTGTTGGGCATGACTGAGCAACTTTCACTTTCACTTCTTTCTACTCACTTGAGAGTCATACCTTAAATTCCCTTTTCAGAGCCATGCATTCATGGTGGACATTCATTATATTACAGTATCCCATATATGCTATACACACATTTATGTCAATGTCTCATCCTGCCTTCTTAAGATTATTTATAATTTAAAATTAAACCATGTATTTTTTTCTCATAAGATTCTCAGAGGTTCTTTTAGAAAATTCCTTCTCTAGCTATCAGTTATATGAAGGATATATTCAAGTAGCATACCATTAGAGAAGCTACTCAAATGTTTTGCAAGTATCTCTCAAGGATGACTTTTCTGGATGACAAATCACAGTAATATATTACTTGAACGTCAGATGCCCATAGCAAGCACTCTAAAGGTGGTACATACTTTGGTACACTTTAAAAAAATCACCAACATGTTTTCCTCAAAATTCAGGTTGATTTAGGAACTGAGAGATGCATTTGATATAGAAGTTTCAAAGACTTTTAGAGTCTTATCAGATCAACTGGTATATAGGAGGAATAACTCAGCAATGAATCAAAAAGATTTCTTTTTTCTAAGACCCTAGATTCAGTGTTAGCTTACTTTTTTCGGAGATCTAAACTTTAGATGACAAAAGTTTTAAAAATTTCACTAAACTGTCAATTCTTCTGAGATTAAATTAGGCCTATATTATTTTTATAAGTTGTTTTTGGATTATCAAGCAAATATATATTATAGTAGTGAGTATATACGAGTTCAAAGAACAAGTAGAAGAAACTTCTCTTAACGTAAGAAATCAACATTAGCATTTTGATGCATTTTTTCAAACTTTTGTCTCTGAATATTTTTCACAGTTATATAAAATATAAAAAATAGTGTATATAAAAATTTCTATCGTGACTTTTCACCTATCATTATATCAATAACACCAGCATATTCTGTGCTATAATGTTTTATTTAAAATGTTTTATTTAATAATTTGCTTAAAATGTTTCGTAAACATTTTATTGGCTGTATAATTTCCCATATTACAAATAAGCCTGATTTTATACTGCTGTTTATCTATTGCTGGCCATTTATGTAAATACTCTGGAATAAACATATTGGCATAAAGGATTTTTCTTTCTATATTTTGTAAAGCTCTTTAGAAATATAATTATCATGTTAATGATAAAGAGTGTTTTAAGGCTCATGATCATGCTGCTTAGTTGCTTTCAATATTGCTCAAAGAGCTAAAAGAAAGGGTTGTTAATTTCAGTTTACTAGAGATTCAATGTTATTAAGTGGGCATAACTAATCAGGATAATTTTATAAAATGGGCCTCAGATTTCATATCATTTGAGTTATTGCAATGGACCTTTTTCTTTTTCCATATCATTCAATTTCTAAAATTTCAGTAAAAGCATAAAAATCAAATATTAGTATTAGAGATGAAGCCTCCAGTACAAATGCTATGTAATACAGTTTTCACTAGCGCAGCATTTCTCAAAAGGTGTTTTTATAGCACTATTCTTATACCATCCCTTCTTGGTCTCAGTCTAAAGACAATGAAACATCTCTAACAATCACCATGGAATTTTAGACACTGTTCGACAAGTTCTACTGCGGAGAAAAAGAACAGAATTGGTCCTTTGAACAGAGCAAAATTATTGCCCAGGTTGTAAGTGAAGCTAGCAAGGGATTATACATTATTTGATATCAGGATTATCAGAGTAAAGATGAAGCTATTGAAACCAATATTCCCTAATACATACACACACACACACACACACACACATATACATATATGCATATATACACACGGTGTGTATATAGGGTTTCCTGGGTGGCTCAGCTAGTAAAGAATCTGCCTGCAATGCAGGAGACCCCGGTTCAATTCCTGGGTTGGGAAGTTCCCCAGGAGAAGGGATAGGCTACCCACTCCAGTATTCTTGGGTTTCCTTAGTGGCTCAGACGGTAAAGAATCCGCCTGCAATGCAGGAGACCTGAATTCAATCCCTGGGTTGTAAAGATCCCTGGAGGAGGGCATGACAACCCACTCTAGTATTCTTGCTCAGAGAATCTGCATGAACAGAGGAGCCTTGCGGGCTACAGTCCATGGGGTTGCAAAGAGTTGGACATGACTGAGGGACTAAGCACAGCACAGCATGTGTGTGTATATAAATGCATAAATGTGTGTATATGTGTATATGTACATACATGTGTATATTTATATATACATGTATGTATATATGTGTGTAATTATATATGTATAATACATAAGTTGCTTCAGTTGTGTCTGATTCTTTGTGACCCTCTGGACTGTAGATGGCCAGTCTCCTCTATCCATGGGATTCTCCAGGCAAAACTACTGGACTGTTGCCATTTCCTCCCCCAGGGGATCTTTCTGACCTGGGGATCGAAGATGCTTCTTACATCTCCTGCATTAGCAGGTGAGTCCTTTACTGTAGTGACACCTGGTAAGCTTTGTTTTGATGCAGTCAAATTTAAAATCACTACTGGATTAGACACAGAGATAGAACTCATTAGTATTAGTATATGCTACCTATGAAGACCATCCCATGGAAAAGAAATGCAAAAAAGCAAAATGGCTGTCTGGGGAGGCCTTACAAATAGCTGTGAAAAGAAGAGAAGCAAAAAGCAAAGCAGAAAAGGAAAGATATAAACATCTGAATGCAGAGTTCCAAAGAATAGCAAGAAGAGATAAGAAAGCCTTCTTCAGCGATCAATGCAAAGAAATAGAGGAAAACAACAGAATGGGAAAGACTAGAGATCTCTTCAAGAAAATTAGAGATACCAAGGGAACATTTCATGCAAAGATGGGCTTGATAAAGGACAGAAATGGTATGGGCCTAACAGAAGCACAAGATATTAAGAAGAGATGGCAAGAATACATAGAAGAACTGTACAAAAAAGATCTTCACGACCCAGATAATCACAATGGTGTGATCACTGACCTAGAGCCAGACATCCTGGAATGTGAAGTCAAGTTGGCCTTAGAAAGCATCACTACGAACAAAGCTAGTAGAGGTGATGGAATTCCAGTTGAGCTATTCCAAATCCTGAAAGCTAATGCTGTGAAAGTGCTGCACTCAATATGCCAGCAAATTTGGAAAACTCAGCAGTGGCCACAGGACTGGAAAAGGTCAGTTTTAATTCCAATCCCAAAGAAAGGCAATGCCAAAGAATGCTCAAACTACCACACAATTGCACTCATCTCACACGCTAGTAAAGTAATGCTCAAAATTCTCCAAGCCAGGCTTCAGCAATACATGAACCGTGAACTTCCTGATGTTCAAGCTGGTTTTAGAAAAGGCAGAGGAACCAGAGATAAAATTGCCAACATCTGCTGGATCATGGAAAAAACAAGAGAGTTCCAGAAAAACATCTATTTCTGCTTTATTGACTAGGCCAAAGCCTTTGACTGTGTGGATCACAATAAACTGTGGAAAATTCTGAAAGAGATGGGCATACCAGACCACCTGACCTGCCTCTTGAGAAATTTGTATGCAGGTCAGGAAGCAACAGTTAGAACTGGACGTGGAAAAACAGACTGGTTCCAAATAGGAAAAGGAGTTCGTCAAGGCTGTATACTGTCACCCTGTTTATTTAACTTATATGCAGAGTACATCATGAGAAACGCTGGACTGGAAGAAACACAAGCTGGAATCAAGATTGCCGGGAGAAATATCAATAACCTCAGATATGCAGATGACACCACCCTTATGGCAGAAAGTGAAGAGGAACTAAAAAGCCTCTTGATGAAAGTGAAAGTGGAGAGTGAAAAAGTTGGCTAAAAGCTCAACATTCAGAAAACGAAGATCATGGCATCTGGTCCCATCACTTCATGGGAAATAGATGGGGAAACAGTGGAAACAGTGTCAGACTTTGTTTTTCTGGGCTCCAAAATCACTGCAGATGGTGACGGCAGCCATGAAATTAAAAGACGCTTACTCCTTGGAAGGAAAGTTATGTCCAACCTAGATAGCATATTCAAAAGCAGAGACATTACTTTGCCAACAAAGGTCTGTCTAGTCAAGGCTATGGTTTTTCCTGTGGTCATGTATGGATGTGAGAGTTGGACTGTGAAGAAGGCTGAGTGCTGAAGAATTGATGCTTTTGAACTGTGGTGTTGGAGAAGACTCTTGAGAGTCCCTTGGACTGCAAGGAGATCCAACCAGTCCATTCTGAAGGAGATCAGCCCTGGGATTTCTTTGGAAGGAATGATGCTAAAGCTGAAACTCCAGTACTTTGGCCACCTCATGCGAAGAGTTGACTCATTGGAAAAGACTCTGATGCTGGGAGGGATTGGGGGCAAGAGGAGAAGGGGACGACAGAGGATGAGATGGCTGGATGGCATCACTGACTCGATGGACGTGAGTCTGAGTGAATTCTGGGAGTTGGTGATGGACAGGGAGGCCTGGGGTACTGCGATTCATGGGGTCTCAAAGAGTCAGACACGACTGAGCGACTGATCTGATCTGATCTGATTTGACCTATGAAGACTTGTATTAGATTGCACGTTGTATTCTTAACAATTAGAAGCCCCACTACTGGATGACTATACTTTCTACAGTTATTCAGTTTTTCAACAACTGTGTATTCTTTTATTTTCATTTTCCATCTAGGAAAAGAGATGCTCATGGAGGTGGGATACTTCATCCAAGACTATTTGTTTAGATGAATAGATCAGAACTAGCAAACACATGCCTCATTACTTATTTCAGTTTGTGTGGTCTTTTCAGTACACTACACTGAAAATAGTTCCCTAATTCTCCACTCTTGGGATCAAATTTTTTATTACAAAAATGTTGAGTGAAATGAGAGCCTATGAACAAAATAATCATAGATTGCTGTGAGGACACTGTGGAATAGAATACCATATTGGTTGATTACAAGCAACATAATTTCAGGTTGATTATGGTATCCATAGGTTCTGATTTCTTGATGTATATTACTTTTTTTTCCTAATATTTTGTGTATCTAAAAAAGATGTTGGGAACCTGTAGAAAAGACAAGAAGAAGTCCAATTGTTGATTTAACCAGAGGAATAAAATATTTATTCTGTTTTTTCCCCTGAACTTAAGACAATGTGATACATAGTGTCTGCCATTTACAATCTGACCTGAACAAAAGAATTATCTTTCCTTTATTTCTCAATATTTATATCTCTGAGGTTATACGTATATATGTTAAACAGAAAGGTATTTTCTTAGATTTTGTTGTATTGACCTCTCTCTGGCTGATGCTAAAGTCATCCTTGTCACCAATTTCACTGGCAAACTCACAGCTCTTCAAACACAGAATGAACCCATCCTTGGGTAGAGCTCATACTGCCAAATACTGATGGGTTTCTGTGGTTTCTTGGTGAACTATTGTCTCTGGAGCTGTCAGTTTAAGAAATTTCATGAACACTGAAATATATTTAATTAAAAAGAAAGGAGAAGTAGGAGCAGAAGAGAAATATATGAAAAGGTCAGTTACCCAACTTGCCAGTATATGCACAGATACTAGGACCTATATTCAATGGCCATTTCTTTATTGTAAACATGAATCAAATAAATTCAGGAAAAAATGCTATAGGTGAAGAGTGAATACTAGGTTCCTTTAGTCCTGGATTTTACAAACAAAAAGATTCCTCTAATGGATGACAATGCTTCTCAGTATTTTCTCCTCTTTTGATACATCACTTTGTGATCTTATTAAAACCAATGGGCAGCAACACATCATTTTGTTTCAGACCAATAACATTGTCATGCCAATTGCTTAGGAACAAGGTGTTGATGAAATGAAAAAACAACCCACAGATGGGAGAAAATATTTGCAAATGATTCAGCCAACCAGGGAGCAATCTCCAAAACACAAAAAAAATTCTGAAGGCTCTGTGTAAAAAGACAATCCAAACAAAAACATACAAACCAATCAAAAAATGGGTAGATGATCTAAGCAGAGAGTTCTGCAAAAAAAAACCCTACAATTGGCCAAAAGGCACATGAAAAGATGTTCAACATCACTGGTTATCAGAGAAATGCAAATCAAAGCTACAATGGAGAATCACACATCAATCAGAATGGTCATCATCAAAAAGTCTACAAATAATGAATACTGGAGAAGGTTTGGAGAAAAGAGAAGCTTCCTACACTGCTGGTAAGAATACAAATTGGTACAACCATTATGGAGAAGAGTATGGAGGTTCCTTAAAAAACTTAAAATAGAACATATGATCCAGTAATTACTCTCCTGGGCATGCATTCAGAGAAAACCATAATCCAAAGAATACATGCACCCCAATGTTCTTTGCAGTAGTATAATAGTCAAGACATGGAAGCAACCTAAATGTCCATCAACAGAGAAATGGATAAAGAAGATGTGGTACATGCATCCAAGGAACTATTCAGTTCAGTTCAGTTGCTCAGTCGTGTCCGACTCTTTGAGACCCCATGAATCACAGCACGCCAGGCCTCCCTGTCCATCACCAACTCCTGGAGTTCACTCAAACTCATGTCTATCAACAGTGATGCCATCCAGCCATCTCATCCTCTGTCATCCCCTTCTCCTCCTGCCCCCAATCCCTCCCAGCATCAGAGTCTTTTCCAATGAGTCAACTCTTCTCATGAGGTGGCCAAAGTACTGGAGTTTCAGCTTCAGCATCATTCCTTCCAAAGAAATCCCAGGGCTGATCTCCTTCAGAATGGACTGGTTGGATCTCCTTGCAGTTCAAGGGACTCTCAAGAGTCTTCTCCAACACCACAGTTCAAAAGCATCAATTCTTCGGTGCTCAGCTTTCTTCACAGTCCAACTCTCACATCCATACATGACTACTGGAAAAACCATAGCCTTGACTAGACAGACCTTTGTTGGCAAAGTAATGTCTCTGCTTTTGAATATGCTATCTAGGTTGGTCATAACTTTCCTTCCAAGGAGTAAGCAGCTTTTAATTTCATGGCTGCAGTCACCATCTGCAGTGATTTTGGAGCCCCCAAAAATAAAGTCTGACACTGTTTCCACTGTTTCCCCATCTATTTCCCATGAAGCGATGGGACCAGATGCCATGATCTTCGTTTTCTGAATGTTGAGCTTTAAGCCAACTTTTTCACTCTCCTCTTTCACTCTCATCAAGAGGCTTTTTAGTTCCTCTTCATTTTCTGCCATAAGGAACTGTATTACTCAGCCATAAAAGAGAATGAAATAATGCTATTCACAGCAAGATGGAGGCAACTAGAAATTATTATACTAAGTGAAGTAAGTCAGACAGTTCAGTTCAGTTCAGTTGCTCGGTCGTGTCTGACTCTTTGCGACCTCATGGACTGCAGCATGCCAGGCGTCCCTGTCCATCACCAACTCCTGGAGTTTACTTAAACTCATGTCCATCACGTCAGTGATGCCATCCAACCATCTCATCCTCTGTCGTCCCCTTCTCCTCCCACCTTCAATCAAGTCAGACAGGGAAAGACAAATGTATGATATACTCATACATGGAATATAAATTTAAGAAGATACAAATGAACTTATTTGTAAAACAGGAGCAGATTATAGATATTGTAAACAAACTTGTGGTTCCCAAAGGGGCAATGCTGAAGGGAGGGATAAATCAAGAGCGTAGGATGAACATGTGTACACCACTATATGTAAGATAGGTAACTAACAAGGACCTACTGTGTAGCATAGGGAACTCTATCCAATATTGTGTGATAACCTATATGAGAAAGGAATCTTAAAAAGAACGAATGTATGTATAACTGAATTATTTTGCTGTATACCTGAAACTAACATAACAATGTAAATCAACCATACTCCAACAAAACTAAAGTGTTTTTTTAAAAAAGAGTAAAGTATTAATGGCTTTATGAGCTGATAATCATGAAATGTGTGCTCAGTTTAGCTGGTTCCGACTCTTTGCAACCCCATGGACTGTAGCCCACTAGGCTCCTCTGTCCATGGGATTCTCCAGGCAAGAATCCTTGAGTGGCATGCCATTTCCTCCTCCAGGGTATCTTCCTATCCTAGGGATCAAACCCACACCTCTTAAATCTCCTGCATTGGCACGCAGATTTTTTTTTTTACCACTAATGCCAACTGGGAAGCCAATAATCATGTAATAAAGGCTTACTAATATTATTTCATTGCTCTGTGGAGGGGAAATTGTCCCCCCTTCACCCAGTAATGTTATGTGCTGTGTTGTAAGGTTGTGTTAACACCATAGCGTTCAATAGATCTTTAAAGAGTACACTTTATAAGGTTTCTTGATTTTGTTTCATAACAACTTCCTGTTGATTGCCTAAAAGTTCCAAAGAGGATTGAACTTTGGGATCATTTAAAAATTTGCATCATGCTTTCCCACTTGCTGCTTCCTAGCAATTTGTAGATTAGTGCAGAAATTGTTTTACTGCTCTTTAAGTATGAATCACAAAAGACAAATGTCTTCAAGGGAAAAGAAAGCATAGTTATTTAAGTTGGGGTGGTTTATTAAATCACTCTGTAAATTTTATTGTTGTAGTGGAAACATCTAAAGAATGAAGATACCTATAATAAAGATTATTATAGTTTCTCTTTATAAAAGTCCCAGTTGGAAATTTGTCATAGGAATGATTTTTTCCACCTTGCCCCTGTTTTCAAAATAGCATTTAAATTTTTTATTTTAAATATCATATCACTTCATCCTTCAGGTGTGCTTTTGTAATAAATGCTGAATATAAGCAATGCAAATTTGTTTTTTCATTTGAGAAAATTTTCATGGATTTCTGAGTACTCAGGTATTTAATCGTAATGTTTTTTCTTGGATCTTTTAACTTTTTCTGGTAGAACTCAAAGCTGGCTGCCATTTCAGCATTTCCAACAGTAAATCAAATTGGCCATGGTTCAACTTTTCTGTACTCAAAACACGTTATGTTTGGTACTTTATTGGGGAATCTTTATAGAGTTGGGGAACCTTCATTTGCAAATTAATGTGTTCATCAGAAAATCCCTTTCAGAGCACGATCACCTTTTAAATATTTAGGATCCACATTTACAGCTAAAATATTATTACATCATGATGAGAGAATATGCACATATAGGAACAAAGAGTCAGTCTGTTCTCATTCTAGGAGATAGAGATAATGTTTTCAGGCAATAAACAAAAAGCAAATAATGAGGTCATTTTGAAAATCCTAAATCTGTGAAGACCATGCAAGGTCATGTATTAGAACATGTTGCTGCTGGTGGAGGTGACAGTAGGTAACCACTCTTGGTAGGAGGGACAGGGAAGACTTGAGACATGATGGCTGAGACTGCAATAACTTCATTGAACTAGGAAGTCAGTTGCTATCTTGCACTGTTTTGAGATTAAAGTGCAACAAAATGTACAAATATGTGTATTTCTCTGTTTGGAGCAAATAAAAAGGATGATGTGGTCAGAACCAAGATATTTCCACTGACTTCTGAGACTAAAATGAGTGTGTTTTCATACATATCTGAATAAATGCCTATTCACCAGACTGATATACTATGATCTGCTGAATAAAGTTCCAGACAGAGAGAATTTTACCTGTAGAGGACCCATTGTAAAAAACAGCTTGACTCATTAGAGAAAATCAAAGAAATCCAGTGTACCTGAATCACTGCTATGATATGCTGGTGTGTAGATTACACAGAAAAGAGATGAGGCTGGAAAGTTAGGCAGGGACAAATGCTTTTGGGATTTATACACTGTGAACAGGCTTGGTTTTTAGAAGCCATCTAAGAGTTTAAGCACGGAGTTTGCTGTAATCTGATTTCAATGGTATTTTTCTGATTCTTTGTGGTGAATGAATCTTCCAGATGAAAAAGGGCGTCTTCCATTTGTAGAGACATATGGACATTTCCTTTTCAATATGCTTTCACTTTCTGGCAATTGTAGCCCCTGACTTCATAGTCAAGAACCAGTGGTCAAGATTATGACTCAGTCTTTTCTGGAGTGCTCAGCTATATCCGGTGACCTAGAATAAATTCATAACAACCTGAGCTGGAAAGAAACCCTAAAAAATATCTAGTTTAGTCTCCCCACATGACAGAGGAGGGACTCAAGGTTCTGAATACTAAGGTGGCCTGTCACAGGGCTAGAACTTAGGTCCTTTTACCAATCAAGCCAGAATGCTTTGCATTTGGGGCAAAATTTAGCAGTAAAGCTTACTCTTAGGAACCCGGATAGAGTAGCATCCTTTAAAATAATATTAGGCTTGTAAGATCCTGGATGCCAGTGGAAATCTATATGGTCAAGTGAAACATCACACAATATTTATGAGTAATAACTGAGAAACAGTAAACTTTCTTCATTTCCATAAAGCAGTAGGAGGGGAGCTGTTTTATGGAAATCAAATACTAGATAATCTTATGCTGAATACTATCAAAATACGGATGATCCATTGTGATCTGCTTACACTAAATGTTTGCTGGATTTAGGAGTGATTAGGACAATTAAAACCTCAAAGAAATTTTGGTCTTAGGAAAATAAATGACCCTTTGATTCTAGTTTTCCAAATTTTCTTTAATAGAAATCATTATTTTATAATAAAAGTTTGCT
Source organism: Bos mutus (assembly GCF_027580195.1). Taxonomy (NCBI): domain Eukaryota; kingdom Metazoa; phylum Chordata; class Mammalia; order Artiodactyla; family Bovidae; genus Bos; species Bos mutus. Next base: position 24,420,658 of record NC_091643.1, read on the forward strand.
TTCAAAAATAATGAGTGCAGCTGACTGAAATAGAGTTTATTGAAAACTCATAGCTGACGAGGATTTATTTGACTGAATTTTATATTAAAGACCTCTTCATGAGATTTTTGTGGAGTAGTAATATTGACCAGCTTACAGTTCTCCTTTTTGAGTGTTTTGTGTGCACATGGCACTGATCCTGAGAAGAGCACTGTTAACGTCCACTCAGTAGATATTTCCTTCGATGACAGTTTACCTTTCAGAGAAGAGAAAGTCTTCCATGCTAAGTAAGAGGCACAGTCAAAATGTTCAAATCCACCCATGAAATGATAAAGCATTTTAAAAATAGGTATACTGGCATTTGTTTTTATAATTCCTGCAAAGCAGATTTTCTTTGAACATACATCATTTATTTTGATTCTGAAAAACTGTTTTGAAAACTGAACATTTAAATGCAAATTTTGGTTTATGGTATTGTTTCTACATGGTAAAATATTATGATGGGTTACAAAATATTTCAAAGGAAATAGCTCTTCTCTTGTAACTTAAATATTACTTGCTCCATTTTTTGATGAAGTGAGTCAAAATGTTTAACAATATTATGACTATTTCAGGATTGATGATAAGAAACAAAGTTTTAACAAGGTAATGTTTATGGCAAAATAGTTTAAATAGTGTGAATTTTAAATACCAAGACTTTAAACATTTGAGCTGTTTCTAAGATGCTTCATTTATTTTTGAAACCATCAAAGTGCCTATAAAATCAGAATTATAAATTTTTCTTACTTTTGGACAAGTGTAAGTATGTGCTGTATTGGAAAGCATTCAAATATATTATTTTATAATTGAAAATTAAGAATTAGATTAAAAATAATAATCTTCATTCTTGATTATGCTTATGTATTATGTCATTCAATCTTCACAACAACCATGTGGATAGGGACTATCCTTTTACAGATGAGGAAATGTGGATTTTATCATAAGAGCTAATAATACATATAAAATAAAGCCAAGATGGAAGAAAAATAAGACTGCAAAAAACTGTTAAAAGGCATTACGTTGAGCACAGCTCAACTAAAGGAATTTGAATCTTCTAAAATCTTATGAAGTACTGAAAATATAATTCATCAGATAAGAAAACAGATGGATGAGAAGATGGAAGTTAGCTGGGCGTGCTGTAGTAATCATTTCACAATATATGTAAATCAAACTGTCATGCTAGACACCTTAAACGGATACAACGATATATGTCAATTATTTCTCAATAAAATTGGAAAAATATCAAATAAAATTTAAAGTAAAAGATGAATGATGGGATGCTTTCTTATAAAGTATTAGTATTTTAATTCACTTTATTATTAAAACATACTTTAAAACACTAAAAAATTTATTTGTGTCATTTCTACTTGGAGACAACAACTGTTACATATAGACATATACTTAACAGAAATATTTCTACACATGCACAAATATTTCTACAACTACCCTCTTTGAAAAAAGATTATATTCAATTTGTTTTTAATTTATTATTTTCCACTAAATATAGCAGAAATAAACTTCTGTGTCATGAACAGTTATATTTAGGAACTGTATGGTTTTATGTTGTATAGCTATACCATGAACTATTTAACAATTCATTTTATCAGTATAATTGTATGTAATATGTCTCTGATACACCACTGGCATGAGTCTCTTTATTAGAAAATATTAATGAACAAAGCTAGTGGAGGTGATGGAAATCCAGTTGAGCTATTTCAAATCCTGAAAGATGATGCTGTGAAAGTGCTGCACTCAATATGCCAGCAAATTTGGAAAACTCAGCAGTGGGCACAGGACTGGTAAAGGTCAGTTTTCATTCCAATCCCAAAGAAAGGCAATGCCAAAGAATGCTCAAACTACCGCACAATTGCACTCATCTCACACGCTAGTAAAGTAATGCTCAAAATTTTCCAAGCCAGGCTTCAGCAATACATGAACCGTGAACTTCCTGATGTTCAAGCTGGTTTTAGAAAAGGCAGAGGAAGCAGAGATCAAATTGCCAACATCCGTGGGATCATGGAAAAAGCAAGAGAGTTCCAGAAAAACATCTATTTCTGCTTTATTGACTATGCCAAAGCCTTTGACTGTGTGGATCACAATAAACTGTGGAAAATTTGGAAAGAGAAGGGCATACCAGACCACCTACCTCTTGAGAAAGCTATATGCAGATCAGGAAGCAACAGTTAGCACTGGACATGGAACAACAGACTGGTTCCAAATAGGAAAAGGAGTAGGTCAAGGCTGTATGTTGTCACCCTGCTTATTTAACTTATATGCAGAGTACATCATGAGAAATGCTGGGCTGAAGGAAGCACAAGCTGGAATCAAGATTGCCGGGAGAAATATCAATAACCTCAGATATGCAGATGAAACCACCCTTATGGCAGAAAGTGAAGAGGAACTAAAAAGCCTCTTGATGAAAGTGAAAGAGGAGAGTGAAAAAGTTGGCTTAAAGCTCAACATTCAGAAAACTAAGATCATGGCATCCAGTCCCATCACTTCATGGAAAATAGATGGGAAACAGTGGAAACAGTGGCTGACTTTATTTTTCTGGGATCCAAAATCACTGCAATTGGTGATTGTAGCCATGAAATTAAAAGACGCTTACTCCTTGGAAGGAAAGTTATGACCAACCTAGATAGCATGTTCAAAAGCAGAGACATTACTTTGTCAACAAAGGTCCGTCTAGTCAAGGCTACGGTTTTTCCAATGGTCATGTATGGTTGTGAGAGTTGGACTATAAAGAAAGCTGAGTGCCAAAGAATTGATGCTTTTGAACTGTGGTGTTGGAGAAGACTGTAGAGAGTCCCTTGGACTGCAAGGAGATCCAACCAGTACATCCTAAAGGAGATAAGTCCTGGGTGTTCATTAGAAGGACTGATATTGAAGCTGAAACTGCAATACTTTGGCCACCTGATGCGAAGAGCTGATTCATTGGAAAAAACCCTGATGCTGGGAAAGATTGAAGGCAGGAGGAGAAGGGGACGACAGAAGATGAGATGGTTGGATGGCATTTCAGCCTCAATGGACATGGGTTTTGGTGGACTCCAGGAGTTGGTGATGGACAGGGAGACCTGGCATGCTGTGATTCATGGGGTTGCAAAGAGTCAGACACGACTGAGTGACTGAACTCAACTGAATGACATCTAAGCCTTTTGCTTTGGGTACATTTCTAGACATCATATTTCATAATAAAAAACTACATTCTTTCAAAAGAATTTTGATACTTATTTAAAATTGTTTTCCAGATAACACTCTACTGCAACATATGACAGCACCTCCTATGTTAGAATGGATCTGTGTATATTTGACTATGGCTATTGATTTAGCAAGAAGGAAAAAAGAAAACTCTAAATAAAAAAAACAAATCAGAGTTGTGGATCATGGAATGAACAAGCTTAGTTTTTTTCACCTAGAATTTTCTAACTACTTTCTAAAGGGAACAAATGAATTACAGATTTGTGGCATTACATGCTTATTTTCCAAAATCAACTTACATTTTCTCAACCATGTCAGAGTTTCAAGTAAGATGGCAGAAGCAAATGAGAGCTGGGCCAGCCCTCTTTTCTTCCTGCCTCGTTTCATCTTACACTGAGAAGATTTTATGCATCTCCATGTGAATACTCTGGTCTACCTGGTCCACACCCACTGAAATTCTTCCCTGAGCAGCTTCTTTTTGGCCACTTCTCCCCCAGGGATGCACACACCAGTGTTATAAGATATCCCAGGAACACACACAGAATCTTGAAGGATATTTGGTGAGAAACCTCTGGATTCCTGCTATCTGGACCTTAGTCTAGAAGGGGAAGGCTTGTGCTTCCATGTGGGCATGTGTTTGAGGCTCATGGAATCCTTCTTACCCAGGAGGAGGAATCATCAGCTAAGAAGGGCCAGAGTGGTGTCTTCTAGATGTAGAATGTGGGGCAGGACAATGTACAATGGAGCAGAGCGAATGACAGAGAGAAGAATAAAAGATGAGCTCAGGGAATTAATGGGGGTGAGGATGTGGTAGGTACATCATGCAAGGGACTCTCATAACATTGTGAGGCCTTTCCTCTTACTAAATGAAATGGATAACCTTTTGTAGGTCACAAAATTAAGATGGTCCACTTTGCATTTTCAAAGATTACTGTGATGCCCATTTTGATAACAGACACTTCCTAAGTGATGGGGAAATCTGGGAGACTAATTAGTGGCTATTACAGTTATGTAGGAAACACATCATGGTAGGATGTGCACTAGATGAGAAGTAATTGACAGGATAGAGTCAGCTAGATTTATTCTGTAAAATTAGAGATGAGAGTGTGAGATAAAGGGAATTCAGTTCAGTTCAGCCACTCAGTCATGTCTGACTCTTTGGAACACCATGGACTGCAGCATGCCAGGCTTCCCTGTCCATCATCAATTCCTAGAGTTTACTCAAACTCATGTCCATCGAGTTGGACATCCAACCATCCAGCCATCCAACCATCTCATCCTCTGTCATCCCCTTATCCTCCTTCCTTCAATCTTTCCCAGCATCAGGGTCTTTTCCAGTGAGACAGTTCTTCGCATCAGGTGGCCAAAGTATTGACATTTCAGCTTCAGTATCCGTCCTTCCAATGAATATTCAGGACTGATTTCTTTTAGGTTGGACTGGTTGGATCTCCTTGCAGTCCAAGGGATTCGAGAGAATAAAAGGTGGTTAGAGCAGATTTTGGGGAAACAGTACCAGAGTCCCATTTTAGATTTGTTGTTTGGAGATGCCGACTATTTAATAATGAAGTACTCGTGTAGATTTAAACAGTGTGATATATGATTGTGAAGAATAAAACAGGGGTCTAGTCTAGAAATGTACACTTGGGTAATTGGGTTTGTACATGATATTTAAAGTTGTAAGACTGCATTAGATCACTAAGGCTGCTGATGTAAGTGAACTGGAGAAAAGACTAAGAACTGAGCTGTGGGACATTCAAGGAGAAGATGTGCAATCAGCAAACAAGAATTCAAATGGGAAGGCAGTTTGGAAGAAAACTAAGAGGAGACAGCATCTTGTAAGCCAAGTCAAGAAAGTGTATTAAGAATGAAGAAGTGATCAACTGGGTTGAAAGTTGCAGTAGTTCAAGTTAAGACAGAAACTAAATGCTGAGTATCACATTTAGCAAAGTAGACATCACTGTTGAACTTACTAAAAATGTAGGTAAAAGCTTGATTGGAGTATAGTAAAAAGGGGTGATGTGGTATTGGAAAGCTTAAATTTAGTTACTTGAAGACTTAGAGTTGTACAAAATCAATAAAAAGTATTGAAAATTTATTCAACCTCACTACTTAAAAATAGGAATGGTTATTTTAATACATTTTGCTTATGTGTGTATATACTTTTAAAAGTTATATTATAAAAGTTTTATATATGGTAAAAGTTATACCATAAATATTTCCTGAGTCATTATTTTACATAAGTAAGATTTTAATAGGGGTTTCCGTGGTAGCTCAGATGGTAAAGAATCTGGATGCAGTGCAGGAGACCTGGGTTTGATCCCTGGGTCAGGAAGATCCCTTGGAGAAGGGCAGGGCTACTGGCTCCAGTATTCTTGTCTGGGAAATCCCATAGACACATGAGCCTGGCAGGCTGCAGTCCACGGGGTCACAAAGAGTCAAAACGACTGAGTGACACTTTAGTCCATTCCAAGTTATATTGGAATTTATTTAACTAATCCTTTAGTATTGGATTGTTTCCCTATTTGTTATAAATAAGACTACAACAAATTTCATCATACATAAAGCCTAGTTAAACATCTCTTATGGTATTTCATTAGAATAAATCCACACTAGAATCACAAGGTCAAGAGGTGTGAGCATTACTGCTTTTGATATATTTTCCTAATTGGCTTTCTTGAAAGGCAGAACTAACTTATACCCTTTTCATTAAAATATAGGTGAGTACTTTCTATCACTGGTTTGACAAGTGGAAAGTTTATAATATTAAAAAATGTATGAGGAAACTTTTAATTAATCATTAATTTGATTTTGCTTTTTTAAATGCTCAAATAATTTTTTTAAAATTATTTTTAATTGAAGAATAATTGTTTTAAAAATTGTGTTGATTTCTGCCGTACAACAATGTGAATCAGCCATAAGTATACATGTATCTCTTCCCTCTTAAATCACTCTCCCACCTCCCCATCTCATTCCTCTAGGTTGCCACAGAGCACTGGGCTGATTTTGATATCTAATGAATGTGAATATATGTTAATAAATTTGGTTCTCTTAATATCAAGCTTATTGGATTTTTTGTTTTTTCTTCTTATTGTTTTGTCTACATAAACCATTCTCCAACTTAACTGGGACAGACATTTCATTTTTTTTCTATTACCTGTATTTTTTAGCTAACATATTGCTAATATTAGACAAATGAAAAGTGAAAGTGTTAGTTGCTCAGTCATGTCCCAGTCTCTGCGGCCCCATTGACTGCATCCTGTGAGGCTCCTCTGTTCACGAAATTCTCTAAGCAAGCACACTAGAGTGGGTAGCCATCCCCTCCTCCAGGGGATCTTCACAATGCTGGGATCAAATTCAGGTCCCCTGCACTGCAGGCAGATTCTTTACCATCTGAGTCACCAGGGAAGCCCAAAATTAGATATGTATCTTGCCAATATGCTGCATCCTAAAGTCAGATATGTATGTTTACTTTCTTATAAATTGGCTATGGTTTCACTGTATATAAATTAAATCCAATTTATCTGCATTTTATATTGTGATTTCACAGAAAATCATATTCTCTTTCTCCCCTAATATCAGCATTTTTGAATAATTTATTTTTCATTACTGCTTTGAAATGTTACCTTTACCTTAAACTACAATATTTTATATAATAAAATGTGTTTCTAAACTTTCTGTTTTCTGTTCTAGAACACTTTATTCTTGTATTAGTTTTTCACTTTTTAATTATTCAGTTACAAAATGTGTTGATATCTGATAGTGGAAGTCCAAAAAGCACTTGGCTTTTCTCACACTTACTCTCCAGATAACTTTAGAATTGCTTTGTCTTATATTTGTCTAAACTATGGTTGGGGCTGACAATGGAATTGCAGTATATCTCTAAGTTAATTTAAGTACTCCATTTAAAATTTTATCATAACATATGCAAGTTAATAAATGTGATACATCACATTAATAGAATGGAAGATGAAATCATATGATCATCTTAATAGATGTAGAACAAGCACTTAACAAAATTCAACATCCATTCATGTAAAATCTCTCAACAAATTAGGTATAGAAGGAACATTTGTTTATGCACTAAATCTTTTGTTTGACTCTTTTGCAACCCCATGGACTGTATCTTGCCAGGCTCCTCTCTCCATGGAATTTCCCAGGCAAGAATACTGAAATAGGTCACCATTTCCTTCTCCGGGGGATCTTCCCAACCCAGGGATCAAACCCAGGCCTTCTGCATTGGCAGGCAGATTCCTTAACACTAAGCTACCTGGGAATATACCTCAAGATAATAAAGGCCTTATATGACAAACCCACAGCTAACATCATACTCAACAGTGGAAGGTTGAAAGTTTTTTCCTCTAACATCAGAAACAAGACAAGGGTGTCATTCTCATCATTCCTATTCAACATATATTGGAAGTCATAGTCAAAGCAATCAGGCAAGTAAAAGATATAAAAGGCATCTGATTTGGAAAGGAAGGAGAAAGTTGTCTTTGTTTGCAAATGACATGATCTTATATACAGAAAATCCTAAGGACTCCACCAAGAAATTATTAGAAATAATCATGAATTTAGTAAAGTTGCAGGATGTAAAGTCAATATACAGAAATCAGTTGTCTTCTTATATACTAATAACAAATTATCCAAAAGAAGTAAAGAAAATAATGCCATTTATAATAACACTGAAGACAAAATCATTATGAATTTATTTAACCAAAGTGGTAAAAGATCTGTACAGTGAAAACATTTGGACTTTCATGAAAAAAGCTGAAGAAAACACAAATAAATGGAAGATATCCTGTGTTTATAAGTTGGAATAATAATTATTACTAAAACATCCACACAGCCCAAAGACATCTGTATGTTCAATGCAATTCCTATCAAGATTCCAATGGCATTTTTTTTTTACAAAAATAGAAAAAAATTTCTGAAATCTATATAGAACCACAAAAGAGCCTTACTAGTGAAAGCAATCTTAAGAAAGAAAAACAGAGGGGAGGAGCTAAGATGGTGGAGGAGTAGGACAGGGAGAACACTTTCTCCCCCACAAATTCATCAAAAGAACATTTAAAAGCTGAGTAAACTCCACAAAACAACTTCTGAATGCCGGCAGAGGACATCAGGCACCCAGAAAAGGAACCCAAGTCTTCGAAAGGAGGTAGGAAAAAATATAAAAGACAAAAAAAGAGACAAAAGAGGGAGGGACGGAGTTCCGTCCCAGGAAGGGAGTCTTAAAAAGAGAGAAGTTTCCAAACACCAGGAAATCTTCTCACTGCCAAATCTGTGCTGAGCCTTGGAAGCACAGAGGGCAACATAACAGGGAGGAAAAATAAATAAACAATTAAAACCCGCAGATTGCCAGTCCTACTGTAACTCCCCCAGTGGAGAAGCAGCGCAGACGCCTGCACACGCCACTAGCAAGTGGGGGCTGGGCAGGGAGGCACAGCGCGGGCTGCATCACTTAGAGTAAGGATCTGGCCTGAATACCCCGAGCGCTATCTGAACAAAATAATTTGGGCTAGCAAACCAGACTGTGGGATATCTACCTCGCAAAAAGCCAGCCCTAACCTAAGACACTGCCAGGCCCGCGCATGGAACAAAGGACTGAACAGAGATAGTCGGCTACAGACCATCCCCCTCCGGTGACAGGCAGCCAGAGCCAGAAGGGGGCAATCGCAGCCCCAGAGAGACATTATCTATAAAACTGTAAGCAGGCTTCTTTGCTAACTAAAACTTCTTGGGGGTCTGGATGGTCAACATCCGCCTGAGAAGGTGCACCAGTTGTACACCTAGATAACCGAGCGGTGGGGAGGCGATAAGTCGCAGCAATCGCACTCGCAAAACACCTCATCACCTGAGCTGCACGTACCTGGGAAGGGCACAAAACGCAGGCCCAACCGAGTCTGGGCCTCTGAGGACTACCCGAGTGCCTGAACCTGAGCGGCTTGGACCTGGGAGGTGCAGACAGCCCAGGGCCAGCCACGGATGGTTCCTGGCAGAGCAACCTAGAGCCTGAGCAGTGTGGGCAGGGAGGCTACATGCGCTGTGAGCGGGGGCAGACCCAGTGTGGCTGAGGAATTGCGAGCACACGCCAGTGTTACTTGTTTGCAGCATCCCTCCCTCCCTCCCCACAGTGCGACTGAACAAGTGAGCCTAAAAAAAAAAAAAAAAATGTGTCCTCCACCGTCCCCTTTGTGTCAGGGCGGAAACCAGACACTGAAGAGACCAGCAAACAGAAGAAGCTATAACAGAGGGAACTGCCTTGGAAGCTACAGGCAATAGATTAAAACCCTGTGGTTAGTACCGACTACATAGGAAGGGGCCTATAGATCTTGAGAAATATAAGTCGGACCAAGGAACTAGCCAAAAATGAACTGAACCCACAATACTCACAACAAAACCAGAGAAAGTCCTAGATACATTTTTACTGTTTTTACCATCATTCTTTGTTTCTTTCTTTTTTTAGTTTTTTTTTTTAATTTAAATCCTCTATTATTCCTTTAATTTTCACTTTTATAACCTATTACTTTAAAAAAAAAAAAAGACCCTACTTTTTTAAAAGCAAACTTCATATATATATTTTTATAATTTTTTGACCTTGTTTTTTTTTTTTTTTTTCCCTTTTTTCTTTAACATTGTATTTTTGAAATTCCAAACTCTACTCTAGATTTTTAATTTTAGCTTTTTGGTATTTGTTATCAATTTTGTACCTATAGTTTTTTATAATTTCTGTGACTTTTTTTTTTCTTTCTCTTCTTCTTTTATATAACACTGTGTATCTGAAATTCCAAACTCTACTCTAGATTTTTAATTTATGCTTTTTGGTATTTGTTATCAATTTTGTACCTGTATTTTCTTTATAATTTTTGCAACTTTGTTTGTTTTTGTTTGTTTGTTCATTTGTTTTTCCTCTCTTTCTTTTTCTTCTTCTTTTTTTTAACATTGTATTTTTGAAATTCCAAACTCTACTCTAGATTTTTAACTTTTGCTTTTTGGTATTAGTTATCAATTTTGTACCTATATTTTCTTTATAATTTTCACGACCTTGTTTTGTTTCTTCATTTTTTCTCTCTTTCTTTTCCTTCTTCTTTTCTTTAACATCGTATTTTTTAAATTCCAAACTCTACTCTAGATTTTTAATTTTTGCTTTTATGTATTTGTTACCAATTTTGTACCTTTAAGAACCCAATCTTCAGTACCCATTTTTCACTAGGGAGTGAGATTACTGGCTTGACTGCTCTCTCTCCCTTTGGACTCTCCTTTTTCTCCACCAGGTCGCCTGTGTCTCCTCCCTAACCCCTCTCTACTCTACCCAACTCTGTGAATTTCTGTGTGTTCCAGACGGTGGAGAACACTTAGGGAACTGATTACTGGCTGGATCTGTCTCCCTCCTTTTCATTCCCCCCCTTTTATCCTCCTGGCCACCTCTGTCTCCTTCCTCCTTCTTCTCTTCTCTGTATAACTCCGTGAACAACTCTGAGCGGTCCAGTTGTGGAGTGCACATAAGGAAGTGATTACTGGCTAGCCCACTCTCTCCTCTATTGATTCCACCTCATCTCATTCGGGTCACCTCTAACTCCCTCCTCCCTCTTCTCTTCTCCATGTAATGCTGTGAACCTCTCTGGGTGACCCTCACGGTAGAGAAACTTTTCATCTTTAACATAGATGTTTTATCAATGGTGCTGTATAGAAGAAGTTTTGAAACTACTGTAAAAATAAGACCGATAACTGGAAGCAGGAGGCTTAAGTCCAAACCCTGACTCCAAGGAACATTAACTGACAGGAGCTCATCAAACACCTCCATACCTACACTGAAACCAAGCACCACACAAGGGCCAAACAAGTTCCAGGGCAAGACATACCAAGCAAATTCTCCAGCAACAAAGGAACACAGCCCTGAGCTCCAAGATACAGGCTGCCCAAAGTCACCCCAAAACCATAGACATCTCATAACTCATTACTGGACATTTCATTGCACTCCAGAGAGAAGAAATACAGCTCCACCCACCAGAACACCGACACAAGCTTCCCTAACCAAGAAACCTTGACAAGCCACCTGTACAAACCCACACACAGTGAGGAAATGCCACAATAAAGAGAACTCCATAAACTGCCAGAATACAGAAAGGACACCCCAAACTCAGCAATTTAAACAAGATGAAGAGACAGAGGAATACCCAGCAGGTAAAGGAACAGGATAAAGGCCTACCAAACCAAACAAAAGAGGAAGAGATAGGGAACCTACCTGATAAAGAATTCCGAATAATGATAGTGAAATTGATCCAAAATCTTGAAATCAAAATGGAATCACAGATTAATAGCCTGGAGACAAGGATTGAGAAGATGCAAGAAAGGTTTAACAAGGACCTAGAAGAAATAAAAAAGAGTCAATATATAATGAATAATGCAATAAATGAAATTAAAAACACTCTGGAGGCAACAAATAGTAGAATAACAGAGGCAGAAGATAGGATTAGTGAATTAGAAGATAGAATGGTAGAAATAAATGAATCAGAGAGAATAAAAGAAAAACGAATTAAAAGAAATGATGACAATCTCAGAGACCTCCAGGACAATATTAAAAGCTACAACATTCGAATCATAGGGGTTCCAGAAGAAGAAGACAAAAAGAAAGACCATGAGAAAATACTTGAGGAGATAATAGTTGAAAACTTCCCTAAAATGGGGAAGGAAATAATCACCCAAGTCCAAGAAACCCAGAGAGTCTCAAACAGGATAAACCCAAGGCAAAACACCCCAAGACACATATTAATCAAATTAACAAAGATCAAACACAAAGAACAAATATTAAAAGCAGCAAGGGAAAAACAACAAATAACACACAAGGGAATTCCCATAAGGATAACAGCTGATCTTTCAATAGAAACTCTTCAAGCCAGGAGGGTATGGCAAGACATACTTAAAATGATGAAAGAAAATAACCTACAGCCCAGATTACTGTACCCAGCAAGGATCTCATTCAAATATGAAGGAGAAATCAAAAGCTTTTCAGACAAGCAAAACCTGAGAGAATTCAGCACCACCAAACCAGCTCTCCAACAAATACTAAAGGATATTCTCTAGACAGGAAACACAAAAACGGTGTATAAATTTGAACCCAAAACAATAAAGTAAATGGCAACGGGATCATACTTATCAGTAATTACCTTAAACATAAATGGGTTGAATGTCCCAACCAAAAGACAAAGACTGGCTGAATGGATACAAAAACAAGACCCCTACATATGTTATCTACAAGAGACCCACCTCAAAACAGGGGACACATACAGACTGAAAGTGAAGGGCTGGAAAAAGATTTTCCATGCAAATAGGGACCAAAAGAAAGCAGGAGTGGCTATACTCATATCAGATAAAATAGACTTTAAAACAAAGGCTGTGAAAAGAGACAAAGATGGTCACTGCATAATGATCAGAGGATCAATCCAAGAAGAAGATATAACAATTATAAATATATATGCACCCAACACGGGAGCACCGCAATATGTAAGACAAATGCTAACAAGTGTGAAAGGAGAAATTAACAATAACACAATAATAGTGGGAGATGTTAATATCCCACTCACACCTATGGATAGATCAACTAAACAGAAAATTAACAAGGAAACACAAACTTTAAATGATACAATAGACCAGTTAGACCTAATTGATATCTATAGGACATTTCATCCCAAAACACTGAATTTCACTTTTTTCTCAAGTGCATATGGAACCTTCTCCAGGATAGATCACATCCTGGGCCATAAATCTAACCTTGGTAAATTCAAAAAATTAGAAATCATTCCAAGCATCTTTTCTAACCACAATTCAGTAAGACTAGATCTCAATTACAGGAGAAAAACTATTAAAAATTCCAACATATGGAGGCTGAACAACACGCAGCTGAATAACCAACAAATCACAGAAGAAATCAAAAAAGAAATCAAAATTTGCATAGAAACGAATGAAAATGAAAACACAACAACCCAAAACCTGTGGGGCACTGTAAAAGCAGTCCTCAGGGGAAAGTTCATAGCAATACAGGCACACCTCAAGAAACAAGAAAAAAGTCAAATAAATAACCTAACTCTACACCTAAAGCAACTAGAAAAGGAAGAAATGAAGAACCCCAGGGTTAGTAGAAGGAAAGAAATCTTAAAAATTAGGGCAGAAATAAATGCAAAAGAAACAAAAGAGACCATAGCAAAAATCAACAAAGCCAAAAGCTGGTTCTTTGAAAGCATAAATAAAATTGACAAACCATTAGCCAGACTCATCAAGAAGCAAAGGGAGAAAAATCAAATCAACAAAATTAGAAATGAAAATGGAGAGATCACAACAGACAACACAGAAATACAAAGGATCATAAGAGACTACTATCAACAATTATATGCCAATAAAATGGACAACTTGGAAGAAATGGACAAATTCTTAGAAAAGTACAACTTTCCAAAACTCGACCAGGAAGAAATAGAAAATCTTAACAGACCCATCACAAGCACGGAAATTGAAACTGTAATCAAAAATCTTCCAGCAAACAAAAGCCCAGGTCCAGACGGCTTCACAGCTGAATTCTACCAAAAATTTAGAGAAGAGCTGACACCTATCCTGCTCAAACTCTTCCAGAAAATTGCAGAGGAAGGTAAACTTCCAAACTCATTCTATGAGGCCACCATCACCCTAATACGAAAACCTGACAAAGATCCCACAAAAAAAGAAAACTACAGGCCAATATCACTGATGAACATAGATGCAAAAATCCTTAACAAAATTCTAGCAACCAGAATCCAACAACACATTAAAAATATCATACACCATGACCAAGTGGGCTTTATCCCAGGGATGCAAGGATTCTTCAATATCTGCAAATCTATCAATGTAATACACCACATTAACAAATTGAAAAATAAAAACCATATGATTATCTCAATAGATGCAGAGAAAGCCTTTGACAAAATTCAACATCCATTTATGATAAGAACTCTCCAGAAAGCAGGAATAGAAGGAACATACCTCAACATAATAAAAGCTATATATGACAAACCCACAGCAAACATTATCCTCAATGGTGAAAAATTGTCCCGTCAGGAACAAGACAAGGATGCCCACTTTCACCATTCCTATTCAACACAGTTTTGGAAGTTTTGGCCACAGCAATCAGAGCAGAAAAAGAAATAAAAGGAGTCCAAATTGGAAAAGAAGAAGTAAAACTCTCACTATTTGCAGATGACATGATCCTCTACATAGAAAACCCTATAGACTCCACCAGAAAATTACTAGAACTAATCAATGATTATAGTAAAGTTGCAGGATATAAAATCAACACACAGAAATTCCTTGCATTCCTATACACTAATAATGAGAAAACAGAAAGAGAAAGTAAGGAAACAATTCCATTCATCATTGCAACGGAAAGAATAAAATACTTAGGAATATATCTACCTAAAGAAACTAAAGACCTATATATAGAAAACTATAAAACACTGGTGAACGAAATCAAAGAGGACACTAATAGATGGAGAAATATACCATGTTTATGGATTGGAAGAAGCAATATAGTGAAAATGAGTATACTACCCAAAGCAATTTATAGATTCAATGCAATCCCTATCAAGCTACCAACGGAGCTAGAACAAATAATTTCACAATTTGTATGGAAATACAAAAAACCTCGAATAGCCAAAGCGATCTTGAGAAAGAAGAATGGAACTGGAGGAATCAACCTGCCTGACTTCAGGCTCTACTACAAAGCCACAGTCATCAAGACAGTATGGTACTGGCACAAAGACAGAAATATAGATCAATGGAACAAAATAGAAAGCCCAGAGATAAACCCACACACATATGGACACCTTATCTTTGACAAAGGAGGCAAGAATATACAATGGATTAAAGAAAATCTCTTTAACAAGTGGTGCTGGGAAAACTGGTCAACCACTTGTAAAAGAATGAAACTAGAACACTTTCTAACACCATACACAAAAATAAACTCAAAATGGATTAAAGATCTAAACATAAGACCAGAAACTATAAAACTCCTAGAGGAGAACATAGGCAAAACACTCTCTGACATACATCACAGCAGGACCCTCTATGACCCACCTCCCAGAATACTGGAAATAAAAGCAAAAATAAACAAATGGGACCTAATTAAACTTAAAAGCTTCTGCACATCAAAGGAAACTATTAGCAAGGTGAAAAGGCAGCCTTCAGAATGGGAGAAAATAATAGCAAATGAAGCAACTGACAAACAACTAATCTCAAAAATATACAAGCAACTCCTACAGCTCAACTCCAGAAAAATAAATGACCCAATGAAAAAATGGGCCAAAGAACTAAATAGACATTTCTCCAAAGAAGACATACAGACAGCTAACAAACACATGAAAATATGCTCAACATCACTCATTATCAGAGAAATGCAAATCAAAACCACTATGAGGTACCATTTCACCCCAGTCAGAATGGCTGCGATCCAAAAGTCTACAAGCAATAAATGCTGGAGAGGGTGTGGAGAAAAGGGAACCCTCTTACACTGTTGGTGGGAATGCAAACTAGTACAGCCACTATGGAGAACAGTGTGGAGATTCCTTAAAAAACTGGAAATAGAACTGTATTATGATCCAGCAATCCCACTTCTGGGCATACACACTGAGGAAACCAGAAGGGAAAGAGACACATGTACCCCAATGTTCATCGCAGCACTGTTTATAATAGCCAGGACATGGAAGCAACCTAGATGTCCATCAGCAGATGAATGGATAAGAAAGCAGTGGTACATATACACAATGGAGTATTACTCAGCCATTAAAAAGAATACATTTTAATCAGTTCTAATGAGGTGGACGAAACTGGAGCCTATTATACAGAGTGAAGTAAGCCAGAAAGAAAAACACCAATACAGTATACTAACGCATATATATGGAATTTAGAAAGATGGTAACAATAACCCTGTGTACGAGACAGCAAAAGAGACACTGATGTATAGAACAGTCTTTTGGACTCTGTGGGAGAGGGAGAGAGTGGGAAGATTTGGGAGAATGACATTGAAACATGTATATCATGTATGAAACGAGTCGCCAGTCCAGGTTCAATGCACTATACTGGATGCTTGGGGCTGGTGCACTGGGACGACGCAGAGGGATGGTATGGGGAGGGAGGAGGGAGGAGGGTTCAGGATGGGGAACACATGTATACCTGTGGCAGATACATTTCGATATTTGGCAAAACTAATACAATATTGTAAAGTTTAAAAATAAAATAAAATTTAAAAAAAAAAGAAAGAAAGAAAAACAAAACTGAAGGGGTCATACTTCCTGATTTCAAACTATATTACTGAGTTACAATAATCAAAATAGTATGGCAATGGCATAAAGCTCAACATTCAGAAAACTAAGATTATGGCATCCAGTCCCATCACTTCATGGAAAATATATGGGGAAACAGTGGAGACAGTGGCTGACTTTATTCTTTTGGGCTCCAAAATCACTGCAGATGATGATTGCAGCCATGAAATTAAAAGACGCTTACTCCTTGGAAGGAAAATTATGACCAACCTAGACAGCATAGGTTGTCTTTTAATAAAGCAGAGACATTACTTTGCCAACAAATGTCCGTCTAGTCAAGGCTATAGTTTTTCCAGTAGTCATGTATGGATGTGAGAGTTGGACTATGAAGAAAGCTGAGCAGCGAAGAATTGATGCTTTTGAGCTGTGGTGAAGCTCAAAAGAGAAGACTCTTGAGAGCCCCTTGGACTGCAAGGAGATCCAAGCGGTCCATCCTAAAGGAGATCAGTCCTGGGTGTTCATTGGAAGGACTGATGCTGAAGCTGAAACTCCAATACTTTGGCTACCTGATGTGAAGAGCTGACTCATTGGAAAAGACCCTGATGCTGGGAAAGGTTGAGGGCAGGAGGAGAAGGGGATGACAGAGGATGAGATGGTTGGATGGCATCACCGACTCAATGGAAATGGGATTGGGTAGACTCTGGCAGTTGGTGATGGATAGGGAGGCCTGGCATGCTGCAGTTCATGGGGTCGCAAAGAGTTGGACACGACTTAGCAACTGAATTGAACTGAACTGAATGGCATAAAAACAGTCACATAAACCAGTGGAACAGAAGAATCAAATGCCAAGAAATAAACCTATGCACATACAGTCAATTAATATTTGACAGAGGAGCTAAGCACACTCAATGGAGAAAAAATAGTCTTTTCAACAAATGATGCAGGAAAAACTGGATATGCGTATGTAAGACAATGAAACTGGACCCCTATATTTCATCACTCAAAAAATTAACTTGAAATGGATTAAAGGCTTAAATGTAAAACCTAAACTATAAAACTCCTTGAGGAAAATATAGGGCAAAAACTCTTTGACTTTGGTCTTAGCAATGATTTTATGGATATGGAATTCAAAATACAGGTAACAAAAGCAAAACTAAACAAATGAGACTTTGTCAAACTAAGAAGCTCTGCACAGCAAAAGTTACATTTAATAAAATGAAAAGGCAACTTACAAAATGGGAGAAAATATTTGCAAACCACCTATCTAGTAAAGGGCTAACATTCAAAATATATTTTGGAACTCATACAACTCAATAGTGATAATAACAAATAATCCAATTTAAAAATGTTCAAAGGACCTGAATAGAACTTTTGCCAAAGACAGTATGCAAATGGACAAAAAGTACATGTAAATGTGCAAACATCATTAATCATCAGGGAAATGAAAAGCACAGGGGTATCACCTCAAACTTGTTAGAATGGTTATTATCAAAAAGACAAGAGATAGCAAGTGGTGATGAGACTGTGGAGAAAAGGGAAACCTGTGCACCATTGGTGGAAATGTAAGTTGGTGCAGGCAGTATGGAAAACAGACTGGAAATTCCTCAAAAAATTAAAAATAGGACTACCATATGATTCAGCAGTTCTACTTTTGGGTATATATTGGAAAGAAATGAAATCACTACCATGAAGAGATAGTTGCACTCCTATGTTCTTTGTAGCATTATTTCCAAGACATGGAAAGAACCCAAAAGATCCATGGCTAGATGAATGAGTAAAGAAGATATGTGTGCACACATACACACATACAAACACACAAGACACACACACACACACACACAGGACTCTTATTCAGTCATTAAAAAAGAGTAAGATCCTGCCATTTGTGACAATGTGGATGAATCTTAAAGGCATTATGCTAAGTAAAATAAGACAGACAGAGAAAGCTGATTACAGTACGATCTCACTTGAGTGTGCAATCTGAAATACTAAACTCACAGAAACAGGGACTAGACTGGTGGTTGCCACGGGTGAGTATGAACTTCCCTTGTGTCTGAGGCCTCCAGCTCTTCCAAATTGACTCACTAATACACACTTATCTTTTAGTGATTTGTTGAAATTCTGATTTCTCCTTTCTTGTTTATGGGGATTAGTTCCTTTCCTCGTGATCTACCAAAGGTGATGGACACGGTTCATAAGCTTGGAAAGGCTCTTCTCTTTTTGAAATTTGGATCGTGGGATTGTTTTGGGACCTCATCTCTTTGATAGGGTCATAAAAGCTTGTGACTTCGTATTTTATGTGACCTTTTTCATAGTGATGGGGAGTAACTTTGCTTTTGGGCTTCAACATACTAAATAGAAGCAAAAATTTCAGTTCTTTGTGTATAAAGTTAAGAATTTATCTTCAACTCTAAGACTATGTTTCTGATACTGTAATAAAATGTAGTCTGTTTATGAACAATGATTCATAGCACAGATAGCTTGCATGATTCCTTCTGTTTTTGTTTATGCCCTTAGCACTTTTAAGGATAAGATTTTTATCTGCAGGGATGTTATGCATCTCTGCTTATCCATTCTAAATCTGACTGTATTGAATAAGGGAAATGAAGTGTCTGAATGGACAGAAAGAAATGGTGGGAGAAAGAAAGTGCAGAGAGTAGGAAAATGATGATAGCTTTGTCCCCATGGAAACCAGTTATTGTGCTGCTGCTAATGGTGGTCAAGGTCCTTCATAACCTGGGGCTCTTATATGCATCTCCAGCTTCCTATTTTCTGCCTATTTCTGTCTATGACTGCCATATTGTAGCCAAAGTGAACTGCTCATCATTCCTCAAACGTACTCCAAATTTGTTTGCAAATGCGGATTTCCCTTTCCATATTGCCTTTCCCATCCATGCATTCCAACCCCCACCCAGTTAATCTTTACTCAGAATTTAAATGTCAACCTTTTCTGTGCAGTGTTTCTTGAATCTCATTTTCCTAAGAGTGTGTGTATGCTCTGTTGGACTAGTTACCTTATACCACATTCAGGGGATCATCTGCTCAAAGTTTTGCAAGGATGAAAGTATGGAAAATCTTCCGGGGCAAGGCTAAGAATTGTTACAGATCCAGACATATTGCACTAACTACTTGGTTGCTGCTGCTGCTAAGTCGCTTCAGTCGTGTCCGACTCTGTGTGACCCCATAGATGGCAGCCCACCAAGCTCCCCCATCCCTGGGATTCTCCAGGCAAGAACACTGAAGTGGGTTGCCATTTAATATTTTTTTTAATTGGTGAAAGTCTGACAAATATGTTTTTAAGATGGTTATTCTCCACCCATAAGGATCAAGACTTTGAAACCTAAGTCCTCACCTGGGAAGAAAATTCTGGAAGCCGTCAGTTATTGTGTAGGAGATACTGTATATACAAAATCTCCCTCAGGGTTTCCCCAAGAGTTCTCCATGAATCTAAACTTCAGAGAATGGGATCTGGAGCTAAAAGGCAGAAACAAAGGGCAAACTAGGGAATGCCTAGCAAATCCCTTTCTTTAACCCACAGATTTTAGTTTAAGGACCCTTGTGCATGATTCCACACTTTGAGTGGTACAGAATTCCCTGCCTGTTTCTGTGCGCTATGATAAGCTTGTCTTTGGTTTACCAGGATTTACTTGTGGTTCAATTTGACTGAACCACATATCTGCAGTAATGAACTATGTGCCCACTTTACAACACTTTAAAAGAAGCTAGTTTGATTGCTGGAACGTGTACTACTCTCTAGTCATTCCCCGCTAAGTCCAAGCTGGAGATCCACCAATAAGACTTCTATTTTCCAAACCAGACACCCAACTTTTTTCATGAGGGAATGGAAACACAATTTGTGTTGCCTTTTGCTTTGAACAATGGATCTGCAGGTGGTTAAGGCTGAAGAATTACTGTGCCAGAAGGGAGCTCACAGGATTATAAAACAGGCTGTACCATCCATCTCCCCAGATCTTGTTTGAGGCTTTATGATTTCCTGGGAGTAAATTTTCCTCTTGCTAATAGTAAGAGCAATTATTCTGTCTTGAAGAAAACTGCTTAAATATTAAATTTAGCTTTCATACTCTGGAAATAAAAGAGTATTTGTTCTACAGATTAAAAATATTCAGCTGTAAGATTCAGTTGTTCCTGGTTGCATTATGTATTATCCTTCCATACACAGTATTTGCTGGGCCCAATACATTGAAAGAAAAAGGCACTCAGTAAATATGCCTATTGATTACATTCTTTTCTACTTCCTTTTATTTAGAGTTATTCACTTTTATGAAATTTTGAGCCAAATAGAGACAGCAGTGTTACTCCCTAATCTTCTACTATAGACAGAGATGATTTGAATATACAGGGTCATAGAAACAATTACTGTTAAATATTTCCATAACAATTTCAGTTATTTATGGGTTCCCTGTAAAGAATGAAACTAGATAGATGGGGAAATACAGGAAATCCTCAAAGATACGATGAGGAATGAGATCACTTCAAATTGCTCGGAAAAGGGAATATCAAAATAACCAATTGGGTGTATTCAGTATACAGTGGCTTCTTGGAGAATTAGAATTTAAAAGGCATAAAGATAAGCAGGATATTCCAAAGAAAATGACCACTTGGGGCCTACGTTCTCTTTATTCCTGCCTCCTCACATCCAGCCTGACTAGGCAGCAAGGATAAAATGGAGATGGGTAATGTTCTTTTCTCCAACAGAGATTAGGTCACTTCATTTATTCGCCCCCCACCCCCATCCCACAGGAAATAGGGAGTTAGAAAGCAAAGTCCTTTTAGATGGCAGAGAGTGGAGTGTGTGTGTGTATGTGTGTGTGTGTCCACTAACGAGGCCATATTTCTTACATTTAGCCTCCTTACTTCAGGTTTGCTAGAATTCAAAATCCATTTAAATACTTCAACTGAATGGGGAGATTCCTGGAGTGATTCACAAACTGTTTTCTCTTCCTCACCCCAAGGTTTGCTAATATTGACAGGCTGCTCAGATTGCCTCTGAAATACATACATTTCATCCAAGGACCAAAGATTTCAGTGAGGCCCAGAGGAGCTCTGCTCCATGCTTCTGCCCAAGTCAGGGTGCTCCCCACAAGTTCACCTTGTGACAACGATGCTCATTCATTGCTTTTCTCCACAGCTCTGTTATTGTTACTGTTCATGCTGCCACTAATACAGCTCTTTCAGCTTTCTCCCACTGTCTAAATGTCAACTAAAGAGGCTCTTGATGAGGGTGAAAGAGGAGAGTGAAAAACCTGGCTTAAAACCTAACATGCAAAAAATTACGATCATAGCATCTGGCCCCATCACTTCATGGCAAATAGAAGGGGAAAAAGTGGAAGCAGTGACAGATTTTTCTTTTCCCCTTGGGCTCTAAAATCACTGCTGGTGGTGACTACAGCCATAAAATTAAAGACGCTTGCTCCTTGGAAGGAAAGATATGACAAACCTAGACAGCATATTAACAAGCAGAGACATCACTTTGCCAACAAAAGTCCATATTGTCAAAGCTATGGTTTTGCCAGTAGTCATGTACAGATATGAGAGTTGGACCATGAAGAAGATTGAGTGCTGAAGAACTGATGTTTTTGGACTGTGGTGTTGGAGACTGTTGAGAATCCCTTGGACTGCAAGGAGACCAAAGGAGTCAATCCTAAAGGAAATCAGTCCTGAATATTCATTGAAGGACTGATGCTGAAACTAAAGCTCCAATACTTTGACCACCTGATGTGAAGAGCTGACTCCTTGGGAAAGACCCTGCTGCTGGGAAAGATTGAAGGCAAAAGGAGAGGGTGGCAGAGGATGAGATGGTTAGATAGCATCACTGACTCAATGAATTTGAGCAACTCTAGGAAAGAGTGGTGGACAGAGGAGCCTGGTATGGTGCAGTCTATGGGGTCACAAAGAGTTGAACACAGCTTGGTGACTAAATGACAACAAAATTTCACCACCGCCAACCCAAAAGCATACCTACTAAGAATTTCTTATTTTGTTCCAGTCAATTACTCACTTATTCCTCAGGATGAAAACCATGTTATTTAAAAAAATACACTCCAGGAAGCCCCCAGAATCCACAGAGCCCTGTCTAGAAGCCCAGTGGTGTCATCTTTCAACATGGGGCTCCAAATCTACCAAGTTCTGTTTTCTTTTTACTTCCCAAAAGGAAGTAAATTTGGCTCCTAAATCCTTGCTGAAGATATCATTCCCTCTTTCTTCCAGGAGTCCCTACCTTGTTTGTTATTAAGAGCTTTTCCTCAAAATAAATAGGTGCCTAACTCCTGAGGAAGTAGCAACCTAACCAAATATGCCAGGTGCGTCAGAGCATGAAGGGGCAAATCTTTGGGACCAGGCTGATTTGGGCAACACAGCCTGCTTCTCTAATAATTAAGCCCCTTGAGAAAGTTCTTGTTTTGTCTACATTTTATTTTTCTCATCTAGACAATGGGACTACAAACATGCTCATAAATTAATCATGGCAGATAAATATGAAAATACATATAGTAATATAGTACCTGACATGTAGTGGTAAGCATGCCCTTGTTTTCTTGTTCCTTCTCTCCCTTGCCCTCAGCTCACTTAAGTTGAGCTCAAAAAAAAAAAAAAAAAAAAAAAAGTACAAGTATTTTTAACACAAGTGACAGAGAAGTCCAGTGTCTGATTATAAACTATGGAACCACATTTGTGCTGACGTTAATCAATCACCTTCTTCTAAATATATTCTGTTTTTAGTTGGTTTTGTTTCTGTCCTGAATTAGGTCAACTGCTCTGATCTTATCAGGGAAAATATGTACTAATATTAAACACACACACATATATTTGAGCGCTTAATCCAAAGAGACATTTAAAGTACTTGGGAACAATGCATGTATCCTCTTCAAGAAAACTGGAGACTGGTTAAATTTTGCTTCCTTTTTCAGATGCTTATGAGAACTGACAGAAAACCTTTGCAATACCCCAAGTTTAATTCTCCACTGATATTTTCATCTTCTCTACTATTTGTTGAGTGAAATCTGGCTTCAGTTAGAAAAGTGGTTGGCAGTCAGCAAGCACTTTAGTTTCAGGATGTTACAAACTGTCAAAAAAAAAAAAATGAACTTTCCAATGTGATTACAAATTACCCCTCTTTGGCCCTATTACATCCCATAATTGAACTGTCACTCACGTGTTTTATTCATTATGATAATGGATGCAGTTGATAAATGTATGCAAAGTGTAGAAAGTACGGTTGGGACTTGTTAGGAAGACAGTCTGTTATGCCTGCAGCTAAACATTTGGAAGGCATCAGTCAAAATCTGAGATCTGTGTAACCGGATGTCTGAACCTTGACTGGAATGATAACCTATTTACCATCTTTGGCAGTAAATAAAGTGCTTCTTTACCTTCAGGTACTTGTTGGACTAATAAGGTATATGTTAAAACACATTCAACAGGAACCTACTGGTATAGCACAGGGAACTCTACTCAATACTTTGTATAATAACTTGTTTGGGAAGAGACTCTGGAAAAGAATAGATATATGTATAGCTGAGTCACTTTGCTATATACCTGAAACTAACACAACATTATAAATCAAATATGCTTCAAAATAAAATAAAATGCACCGAGGACAACTGCTAGCACTGTTTCCTCTTCTTCTGTTACTACTAGTAGTACTAATACTACTACTACGATTCTTTCTTATCCTCTTCCTTCTCCTCCTTCTTCTCTTCCTCCTTCTCTTTCCTCTACAATTTTTTATTCTCCTCTTTAGCTGCAGAATCTAAAGTTTACTTGAGGATATAATATGCTCGTTTACAACACTTCAAATTTTAATACTTCTGGCCAATCAGTTTTAGCCAATGTGAGGTGAGGGCTTTCTGGGAAGCTGACTCACCTGCTTCCTGGACTGAGGGCAAAATGGCAGAAATTTGGTGGCCAACGTGGATTGTAAATTGACCCTGAGGATGGAAGTCACAGGCTAGCAGGTGAAACAGAAAGATGGAAGGATCTTGAGTCCTGGGGACTCTGGAAACTTCACAGTCTTGACGGTATGCTCCAGACTCTTTTTCCTTGAGAGGAAAATAAAATTTCATTTGATTTAAGCCTCTTTAATTTATTCCCCTGTAATGTGGAGCACCTCAAACTCCAAGCCACACAAATAGCATATTCTGCTACTCCATGGAATACAGTTATTGTGCTGGGTGTTATGATAAAAATAAATACCTAACTCCAAACTGCTACTAGATAAACATAAAAACAACATCAAGATAAAACAAGAACCATGCAGATCAATTAAATTTGTATAAGAATCAAATCTAATGCATACGTAACCAGTGTGAACATCCACAGTCTACAGAAGAAAATAAAAGACTGTGAAGTTGCCACAGAATACCCTGGTTAACTCTGATGCAATGCTTCCCACCATTTGTCCATAGTTCCTTCCTTGTCAAAAACTTTTTAATATCTTAGAGTATTGTGGGCTTGGAATTATTTTAGGAAACATCACATTTGCGACCTCACAGAGTGTTGGGCATTATGAAGCCTCAAGCTGAGACTCAGGAAAGTCTTAGCTCCATTACTTCCTGACTGGTGAGTTTATCTTCCATAAACAAAAGGACTTTGAATTAGACTGGTAAGGCTCTTTTGTCCCTAAAATTCTATAAAGCTGAGTTATGTCTGAGCAAACAGTCATCTTTTGGGTGTCCCTGAACAGGATAATATGTAAATAGCTCACTCTACATATACAAAAGCAATAAAGTTTTATATTTTATATTACTCTCCAGTTTCAGAAAAACTTGACCAAGAATTAGGATATGGCAATGTCCTCATACTGTTCATGCAGTTCTGAAGGTAAGAACGCTGAAGTGGTTCCCCATTCCCTTCTC
Source organism: Bos mutus (assembly GCF_027580195.1). Lineage (NCBI taxonomy): Eukaryota > Metazoa > Chordata > Mammalia > Artiodactyla > Bovidae > Bos > Bos mutus. The sequence continues at coordinate 24,446,030 of NC_091643.1, forward strand.
CAGTGGACCACGTTTTGTCAGAACTCTCCACCAGGACCCGTCCATCTTGGGTGGCACTACACAGCATGGCTCATAGTTTCATTGAGTTAGACAAGGTTGTGGTCCATGTGATCAGTTTGAACAGTTTTCTGTGACTGTGGTTTTCATTCTGTCTGCCCTCTGAGGGAGAAGGATAAGAGGCTTGGAAACTTCCTGATGGGAGAGACTGACTGTGGGGGAAACTGGGTCTTGATCAGGCTCTTTTCAAATGAGTCATTTCTTCTTAGGTGGCCGAAGTATTGGAGTTCTAGCTTCAGCATCAGTCCTTCCAATGAATATTTAGGACTGATTTCCTTTAGGATGGACTGGCTGGATTTCCTTGCAGTCCAAGGGACTCTCAAGAGTCTTCTCCAACACCACAGTTCAAAAGCATCAATTCTTCAGTGTTCAGCTTTCTTTATGGTCCAACTGTCACATTCATGCATGACCACTGGAAAAACCACAGCTTTGACTAGACAGATCTTAGTTAGCAAAGTAATGTCTCTGCTTTTCAATATGCTGTCTAGGTTGGTTATAGCTTTCCTTCCAAGGAGTAAGCATCTTTTAATTTCATGGCTGCAGTCACCATCTGCAGTGATTTTGGAGACCAAGTTAATGAAGTATGTGACTGTTTCTATTGTTTCCCCATCTATTTGCCATGAAGTGATGGGACCCAGGTGCCATGATCTTAGTTTTCTAAATGTTGAGTTTGACTCATTGGAAAAGACCCTGATGCTGGGAAAGATTGAAGGCAGGAGAAGGGGATGACAGAGGATGAGATGGTTGGATGGTATCACCAATTCAACAGACATGAGTTTGAGCAAGCTTTTGGAGTTGGAGATGGACAGGGAAGCCTGGCATGCTGCAGTCCATGCAGTAGCAAAGAGTCAGACATGACTAAGTGACTGAACTGAACTGAATTTCCTCATGACTTGTTTATTGACTTCCTTTATATTTACTGTAATCTTTCTTCTGTAATGGTTATGAGGGCTAGTGATTGCATTCATGATTTAATTAGAAGATGGAGCAGGTTAATTATTCAGATGAATCTTTTGAGCTACTTGTTATCTTTTAACTAATTTAAAGCTGTCCAAATTCTGACTTTAAATTGTTGACTAAACCAATTGAAGACTAATTCCCCTTATATCAAAGTTTGGTTCAGGGTTATTACAATCTATGGGAATGTGATTCTTTACACTAAATAAAAATGTCTTCTAATCTGGTTGAACTAGATTAGAAGTTTAAACAACAACAACAAAAAAAACCCATAAAAGTCCATTTGCTCTTTTGGCAAACCATCTTACATGCAGAATTTGGTAGTTCTGCTTTATGAGTAAAGTAAGTAAAAAAATTATTTTGTTTTCATTAAAATCTACTTTGGCAGAAACACAGACTTACAGAATTGATTTGAAGATTTTTGTGTTTCAGATATTCAGTTGGATTTTCTAATGCTTTCATACACATTCGTCTTGTAGAATTTACCTTTAAATACTATTTCTGATAACAGGTGTTTTTATATGTGCAATTATTTTGACATGGCTAAATACGGTATGACAATCATAAAGATGTTTTAAACTGCACAGTTAAACTCAACTGAATGTTTAAAAAATGCAAGGTAGCAACTAAGTGTTCATCAACAGATGAATGGATAAAGAAGATGTGGAAAATATATACAATGGACTACTACTCAGTCATAATGAAATAAAGCCTTTGTAGCAAAATGGATGGACTTGGAGGGTATGATGCTAAGTGAAATAAGTCAAAGAAAGACAAATACCGTGTGATATCAGTTATCTGTGGAATCTAAAAAATACAACAAACTAGTGAATATAACAAAACAGATGTAGACTCACAGCTATAGAGAACAAGCTAGTGGCTACCAGTGGGGAGAGGGAAAGAAGAAGGGGCAGTATAGGGATGGGGAGTAAAAGGTTCAAACTGTGAAGTATAGGATAAGTTCCAAGTCTGCTTCTGTTGATAGCTCACTAATAGGAGCTTTTTTTTTTTTTTTTTTAAGATTCCAAGACAGCTAAGACTTGTCAGTGCCTAATACTTATACTTTCTATCTCATCTTGTTCTTGTGCTACAGCTACTGAATAACCCAGCCCTTTCTCTTCCACCTGTACTCCATCTCCACCCATTTGAAGTGAATTAATGAGTATTTATGATGCTATCAAAGGTTACTCTTTATCAGCATTGCCATCTCTGCTGCCATTTGATGGGTGTCACCTACTTCCTGTGTTCCATCCAGGGCTTCTGCCTTCCAGGATCATTTTTGGGCCCAACCTTGGGTGAGTCTCTCCCAGAGCAGAGGCTGAGACAAGGATTTTGTGTGTCTTATTCTGTCAGTCATGTCTGACTCTTTGCAGCCCCACGGGCTATAACCCACCAGGCTCTTCTGTCCTTGGAATTCTCCAGGCAAGAATACTGGAGTGGATAGCCATTCCATTCTCCAGGGGATTTTCCTGACCCAGGGATCAAATGTGCACCTCCTGCATTGCAGGCAGATTCTTTACCATGTGAGCCACAAGGAAGGCCTAAGGATTTGGGGAAGGGTAATTTATTTAGGGGTCAGGGAACCCTAAGAAGCAGGAGTGAGGAAAAAGGAAGGGTTAAGGAGTAAGGAAGAGCCAATTATATAGGTTGCTGCTGTGGACCATGGGGGTTTGATTCCACTGAGACCCTGGGAAGAATACAGAAGGCCTCCCAGAATTTTCCTCCTGAAGGACAGAAATGTGAAAGTGAAAGTTAGTCACACAGTCGTATCTGACTCTTTGCGACCCCATGGAATGTAGCCCACCAGGCTCCTCCATCCATGGAATTCTCCAGGCAAGAGTACTGGAGTGGGTTGCCATTTCATTCTCCAGGGGATCTTCCTGACCCAGAGATCAAACCTGGGTCTCCTGCACTGCAGGTGGATTCTTTACCATCTGAGCTACTAGGGAAGCCCAGAAGGCTTGGGCATTAATCCATTAGCCCCAGTCCCATGTCCTAGAGGACTTCTCCTGGGGACACAGTGCTCTGTAATTCTGGGCTGTGGGTACATGTGGACCAAGAGGGCTCCTGCAGCTTCAAAGAAGGTAGAAAGATACACCGGGATCTTGAGGTTAAATGCTATCAGTGCAAAGTGACAACGTGGATGAAATTTGAGGTGAGCACAGAGAATGTGACCTGAGGTGCCAAGCCATCAACTGCAGCTCATATCTATAAGCAACTGCTACTGATTTATAGATGGATGATAGAGCAATGGCCCATTGTATATTTCTGTGGATTATTGGCTACTGAAGTTCAAAGCACTCTATTTGAGCATGCTAATAAATATCTAAACAGCAAGCTCATGTTAATGGAAATGTGTAAAGCAAAGCGCACTAAATTTAGCCATATTCAACACTTTTCTCCTTAATTATTTTCCATATATTTCCATTTCATTACTTTTGAAATTTCAATCATGATTATAACTTAAGAATACTACAGTACAATTTTTCACTTATTTTGAATTAGAGTCTTAAAAAGTTGCAAATAGTATAGAGTAGCCTGCACTAGGCTTCTTCCTATGTAATACAGTTTTAATTCTTTCTTCTTCTCAAGTTTCCAAACTGCATATATAGAGCTATCAGATTAATCTTTCAAAGGCATGCATCTGATCACATCACTTCCTACAAATATTAAATCTCTCCGTGTTTCTTTCAAGACTCCTTTCCCATAAATTCTATAGGTTTAGCTCTCCTTTGGGGTTCATTCATTCATCAAATATTTACTGAGAACTTGCTAAGTGTATGAGATGTAGTAGGAAACAAAGTTTGAAATGGGTTTGTCCTCCCATAGATAAGCTAGACAACCAATAAACAGCCTAATCAATAAATATACTGAGAATTTATGCAAATCCGCATTATGGTCACTGTGCTGAATGGTATAAACTAATTGATGATGTATAAAATAACTAGGACAGCTTTTGATCAGGGAGGAGAGGCCTCCCTGAGAAGGTAACAGTGTTATACATAAGAGGGTTAAATAGATGAGCTATGTGAAGGAAGAGAAATGGGCAAAAGAATATTTTAGGCAAAATATTAGGTTAAAAAAAAGGTGCAAAGATGCCAAGGTGGACTTTGATTTGAAAAAGGAAGAGAAAGGAAGTCAGTAACAGAGTTTGAAATTCACTTCTTCAGCATTGATGTCAACTATCCCTTCTCCTCATTTCTCCAAGGCTGCCATGACTGCTCCCTTCTGCAGAAGCACATCTTGCCTCTCTTGGGGTATTTACCACACTATGCCTTTTTCTTAGTGATATTCATTTATTTTTCTTATCCATCTGATTCACTACAAGTTATGTTATGGCAAATGATGATTATCTTTTATATTGCATAGATATAAAAGACCAAAGGCCAAAGGTAGTCTTCCATAGATGCAGAGCTGAGCTGAACTGGAGGAGGTGTTCTACTGCAGTGCGTGTGGTACCATGCCACCTGAACACCAGCCTCCTCATGTTTTCAGTGGGTCCGAGACCAGGGCTCTGCACTGTGGGACTTAGCTTCAACCAGCAGTGAATAGGAACAACTTCCATTATCCACAGACTTTCTGAGTTTTAGAGTTTTGAAACAGGTACTTAAGAAAAACAGAAAAAGATAATGCCAGTTGCAGCAACATGGATGAACCTAGAGATTGTCATGCTGAGTGAAGTCAGATACAGACGAATATCATATGGTATCAACTATATGTAGAATCTAAAAAAAAAAAAAAAAAAACAATGGTACAAGTGAACCTATTTATAAAACAGAAATAGAATCACAGATGTAGAAAACAAAATTTGGGTTACCAAGGGGCAATATAGAGAGGAATTATTTGGAAGATTGGGATTGACATATACAGACTACTATATATAAAATAGATAAGTAATAAGGATTTACTGTACAGCACAGGGGATTCTACTCAATACTCTGTAATGACCTATGTGGGAAAAGAATCTTAAAAAGAGTGGAATATGTTTACACATGGCTGATTCACTTTGCTGTATAGAAGAAAACTAACAAAACATTGCAAATCAACAATGCTCCGATAAAACTTAATTTAAAAATAATTTAAAAATTAAATATTATAATTTTAGCATGTAATCAATAAAAAAGATTATGGTTGACAGAAAAAAGAAAGAGTGCAACAGTTTCGTTTTTTTTTTTTTTTCCTATCAGAGGATAATTGCTTTACAATGTTGTGGTGGTCTCTGCCTCATATCAATAGGAATCAGTCATTGTTGCTGTGGTTCAGTCGCTAAGTCCTGTCTCTTTGTGATCTATGGACTGCAGCATACCAGGCTTCCCTGTCCTTCACTATCTCCTGGTGTTTGCCCAAGTTTGCTCTTAAGCAAACTCCAGGAATTGGACATAATTATATATATGGTGGTTTAGTCACTAAGCTGTGTCATGCAATCCCATGTAGACCACCAGGCTCTTCTGTCCATTGGGTTCTCCAGGCAAGAATACTGGAGTGGGTTGCCATTTCCTTCTCCAGGGGATCTTCCTGACCCAAGAGTTGAGCCTAGGTCTCCTGCACTCCAGGCAGATTCTTTACTGACTGAGCTACCAGGAATCCCCTCTCTCGTGGTACAATAGTTTTTAACTACTGACTCATGCTCACCCTGTGATACACTTTTTAACACTAGTGCAGCAGGATGATTAATCAGTAGGAGCCATATTTCCATCGCTGTACCCTTTTCTAGGACACTTTGTCCTCAAAGTCTCTACTTTCCAGGGGCAGAGAGAAATTTTGAGGTATATGTTTTGCCCAGAAGAAAATCTCTAAAGAACCTTTTGTTCTTGGAGGCCTTAGACTTGTCTTCATGATTAAGCAGATACGGCCAATGGCAGAGGAGGTTTGGTGGTGGGGAGACACTGAGAAAGTAACAGTGGAGCCTCCATATTGGGAAGAAGGATAGAAATTTTCTGAGTGTCACAGAGAGTTGTATCTGCCTGTAATTGCTCTGAGGGATGAAAATTCTGGAAAGGGTATCTGCTTGGTGTCTATTGAATCCTGAACATTGAGCTCTGTAGCTGTGGCCAGGAGCCTCCCATACTCAAAGTTGGCCCAGAGGAAAGAAACTCTGGGTGTTGCTACGGCATTGGCTAGACCATACGGACCCAAACACAGATCACAACACTGGCTAGCAGACTTGTCTTGTTTCTTAGGATGATTAAAAAGATGATACAGGTCCCAGGGCTCAGATACAATAAAAGGGATAAGGATGGAGCCTTGAAAACTGGCTAGTACTGACAATTCCTCCAATCTTGATATTTGGAGACTTCAACCAATATTTTAAAAATCAACATTATCTATAATCCAAGTATCATGAACCAGTCCATTTCTGTTATGTCATACAGGCAGACCTCATTTTATTGTAGTTCGCAGATATTGTTGCTTTTTTTATTTTATTTTATTTTTTACAAATGGAAGGTTTGTAACAACCTTGTATTGAGTAAGCCTGTTGGCATCACTTATCCAACAACACTTGCTTACTTCATGTCTCAGTGTCATATTTTGGAGCTTCTTACAATATTTTGAAATTTTAAATTATTATTCTATTTGTTATGGCGATCTGTGCTCTTTGATGTTACAACTATGACTCGCTGAGTGCTTAGATGGTGGTTAGCATTTTTTAGCAATTAAGTATTTGTAAACTAATATATGTACATCATGCAAAATACAAGGCTCAATGAAGCAAAAGCTGGAATCAAGATTGCTGGGAGAAATATCAATAACCTCAGATATGCAGATGATACCACCCTTATAGTAGAAAGCAAAGAACTAAAGAGCCTCCTGATGAAAATGAAAGAGGAAAGTGAAAAAGTAGGCTTATAACTCTACATTCAGAAAACTAAGATCATGGCATCTGGTCCCATCACTTCATGGCAAATAGATGGGGAAATAATGGAAACAGTGACAGATTTTATTTTGGGGGGCTCCAAAATTACTGCAGATGGTGCAGTGAAATCAGAGGAAAAGGAGGAAAGTAAGTTTGTAATAAACTTAGAAGACAAACTGTAGTCCATGCAGCCATGAAATTAAAAGACGCTTGCTCCTTGGAAGAAAAGCTATGACCAACCTAGACAGCATATTGTAAAGCAGAGACATTACTTTGCTGACAAAAGTCCATCCAGTCAAAGCTATAGTTTTTCTAGTAGTCATATACAGATGTGAGAGTTGGACCATAAAGAAAGCTGAGTACTGATGAATTGATGTTTTTGGACTGTGGTGTTGGAGAAGACTCTTGAGAGTCCCTTGCAATGCAAGGAGATCAAACCAGTCGATCCTAAAGGAAATCAGTGCTGAATATTCATTGGAAGGATTGATGCTAAAGCTGAAGCTCCAATACTTTGGCCAACTGATGAGAAGAGCTGACTCAGTGGAAAAGACCCTGATGCTTGGAAAGACTGATGGCAGAAGGAGAAGGGGATGACAGAGGATGAGATGGTTGGATGGCATCACCGACTCGATGGACATGAGTTTGAGCAAGCTCCAGGAGTTGGTGATGGACAGGGAGGCCTAGTGTGCTGCAGTCCATGGGGTCACAAAGAATTGGACATGACTGAGTGACTGAACTGAACTGATGTACATTTTCAATCATAATGCTATTACATACAATGGATTACAGTATATTGTAAACAGAACTTTCATAGGCACTGAGAAACCAAAATATCTGTATGATTCACTTCATTGTGGTGTCCTGGAATCAGATCCACAATGTCTCCCAAGGATGTCTGTAGTTTTAGAGGGGATTATTTCAACCAGAAATCTCTTAGTGTGCTAGAGTTATCTGGCTCAAGATAATCTCTTTTTTTCTATTTTAATAAAGAGTGAGTGAGTGAAGTCACTCAGTCATGTCTGACTCTTTGCGACCCTGTGGATGTATGCAGGTCAGGAAGCAATGGTTAGAACTGGACATGGAACAACAGACTGGTTCCAAATAGGAAAAGGAGCACATCAAGGCTGTATATTGTTGCCCTGCTTATTTAACTTATATGCAGAGTACATCACGAGAAACGCTGGACTGGAAGAAACACAAGCTGGAATCAAGATTGCCAGGAGAAATATCAATAACCTCAGATATGCAGATGACACCACCCTTATGGCAGAAAGTGAAGAGGAACTAAAAAGCCTCTTGAGGAAAGTGGAAGTGGAGAGTGAAAAAGTTGGCTTAAAGCTCAACATTCAGAAAATGAAGATCATGGCATCCGGTCCCATCACTTCATGGGAAATAGATGGGGAAACAGTGGAAACAGTGTCAGACTTTATTTTGGGTGGCTCCAAAATCACTGCAGATGGCTACTGCAACCATGAAATTAAAAGATGCTTACTCCTTGGAAGGAAAGTTATGACCAACCTAGATAGCATATTCAAAAGCAGAGACATTACTTTGCCAACAAAGGTCCGTCTAGTCAAGGCTATGGTTTTTCCAGTGGTCATGTTTGGATGTGAGAGTTGGATTGTGAAGAAGGCTGAGCGCCAAAAAATTGATGCTTTTCAACTGTGGTGTTGGAGAAGACTCTTGAGAGTCCCTTGGACTGCAAGGAGATCCAACCAGTCCATTCTGAAGGAGATCAGCCCTGGGATTTCTTTGGAGGGAATGATGCTAAAGCTGAAACTCCAGTACTTTGGCCACCTCATGCGAAGAGTTGACTCATTGGAAAAAGACTCTGATGCTGGGAGGGATTGGGGGCAGGAAGAGAAGGGGACGACAGAGGATGAGATGGCTGGATGGCATCAGTGACTTGATGGACGTGAGTCTGAGTGAACTCCAGGAGTTGGTGGTGGACAGGGAGGCCTGGCATGCTGAGATTCACGGGGTCGCAAAGAGTTGGACACAACTTAGCGACTGAACTGTACTGGACTGTAGCTCACCAGGGTCCTCTGTCCATGGGATTCTCCAGGCAAGAATACTGTAGTGGGTTGCCATTTCCTTCTCCAGGGGATTTTCCTGACCCAGGAATCGAATCCAGGTCTCCTGCATTGCAAGCAGACGCTTTAACCTCTGAGCCACCAGAGGTCAAATAAATTGCTCTCTCTTCACTGTTAAGCTCCTTTCCCTTCAATGTGTTGGAAAACCAATAATGCCTTGCAGAAGGCAGAGCATTGACTTAGATGTTAGTGTGCCTTTCTGTTAAGAAGTATTTGTAAATGCTTGCGAATTTTGACATTTGAAGTGAATAGATTAATGCTTCACTCATACAAATACCGTAATTTCATAAGTTCAAAAAAGACAAATCTTTTCTGCAGTTGACCCATGGATAGCAGACCACAGGAGAAAATAGCATGCCACTATTTTTTTTTTTAATCTTAAACACAACGATGATCACAAAAACCTCTTCTACTTCTGGCAGTTACTCTCTTCTCTCCTTTCCTTCATATAAAAACTACTCAAAAGGATTATCTGTAACCCTGTCTCTTAGATCCCTGGAAAATGAAATGGCAACCCATTCCAGTATTCTTGCCTGGAAAATGCCATGGACAGAGGAGCCTCACAGACTACAGTCTACCAGCTGCAGAGTCGGACATGACCGAGTGACTACACACACATGCACTTGTTTTTTCCAGCACTCTCGCTCATGTATGCACCTAAACTGCTCATATAAAGATCACGCATGTCCTCCATTGCTAAATCAAATGACCAGTTCCCTGTCCCATCATTTCTTAACCTAAGAGAGGCGCTGAACTCAGTTATCACCCGCTCTGAATGGGGAGTGAATATGCTATTTTCAGTTGGCTTCCAGGTACCAGCCCTACCTGCTTTCCTCTTGTCTCTCTGACATTTTTGCCCAGTCTCTGCTAGTTCTTTCTCACCTGCCAACCTCTAAATGTTGCAGTATTTAGCCATTTTGGTGATCTCATGCAGGAGCTTGGTTCTAAATGACATCAAAATGATGATGACTCTCAAATTCCTGTCTTCAATCTGGCCCTCTTCTCTGGAATGAGGCTTAAATCCTACTGCCTTCTCAGCTTGACTTCTGCTTGCAGCTCAGTAGGCATCGAAAATAAATACCAGCTGACTACAGAAGGAATGAATAGATGCTTTATTACATGGACATTCCCAAGTTATAGAGCTTGTGATGGACTGCAGTTTGTCTTCTAAGTTTATTACAAACTTACTTTCCTCCTTTTCCTCTGATTTCTAAGTAGATGCTATGATAGTGACAGAAGAGTAAATCTTGAGTAAACTGTGGGATTCAAATTTTGAACAACAGAGCATTTAAACAACTAATCAGAAAGTTTACTAAATACCCCAAGTGAGGAACTTTGATTTACTGAAACTTAGAGAAATGTATTCAAATGTTCAACAAATATAGGTCAGGCTCTGTTCCAGGAACTGGGAAAAAAAAAAAACAGAAAAATATAAAATATACAAGATTTCCTACTCTGATGAAATTTGCTTTATAATGGAGGCAGGGAGGGGTGAGGAGAAATCAACAATGAACTAAAGCAAATGAAGACACAATACAGTCAATGGGAATAAGGCTACACTAACTCAAAGAATGGTGAGTAAGTGAAATGGCATCTATTTTACACAGATGATCAGAGGCAATTTGAGTGGAGAGATGGGCTTTTAGTAAAGGCTTGAAGAAAGGCAGAGAAAAAGTCATACAACTTTCTAGAGAAAGAAATTTCCAGACATAGAGCACAGTGGGTCAAAGGCTGTAAAGACAGACTGCTTAGGGTGTTTATGAAACATAGCATGTACTATACAATTCTCCAGTGTTATTTTTATTTGCCCCGTTCTTTCTTCCCCTCTGCTTACTAAAATAGGGAGATCTTTGCAAAAGTATCCAGCACAACTATGAATAATATAATTTTCATGATGATTATATCATTTACATGCTATAATCTCTTTGCTTTCACTTTTAAAAAATCAATTGTTCATCTGTGTACAAATGGGAATACAAAATGACAGTCCAAGCCACTTTAATGGAAGCATCAATCAAAACCCAGTGTGAAAAAAACAAACAAACAGCATTATACTCTCTGTTTGAACACAAATATGCAGGCTCATTTCTGTTTCTGTGAAAAGTTCAGCACAAGATGTTTTCTTGAAGGTAGAACATTTGTCATACTGTGTTTACGACTACAAAAATGTATTTGGACAGGTTCTTATTTTCCTTTCTCCTCTCAAGAACAATTTAAATTAACTGAAATCAGGATATTCCAATATATCTTTTCCTCTTGTTATACAAAAGTCTTCTATTTTGTTATGATTTAGCTTTGAGTCACACTCTCTGGCAAGTATTCATTCAATGTTTAAATCTCATGGCCCTACGAAGCACTATTTATTGGCTACTTTGAAGTGTTTGGAGATTATTACTGAAGAAAACAACTGGCTCTATATCCCACTACTGAAAAAAAAGCTGTCCTCATCTTTCTGGGAAGGTCATTTTTTTTAGATAAAGCATGAAGCTGAAGAAAGAACATGCAAACTTACTTGCCAGGAATTGAGTTTGGCCAAATCATACCAAGCAGTACGTGGATTAAAATATTGCACAGCTGAATGGTCTAGTTTCCTATATTAATAAAGATTGTTAGAAGAGATTTTCTATCCTAATGAAGATAGACTAATTCAAATGAAACAGTTGAGCTGGTTGTTTTTATGTAGAGCCTTTGTTTCTTAAATTCATGGCTTGATTGTTGCCAATAGCCCTGGCTACTTCTTTGATTCCTCATGTCTCACTTTATCTTTTACCCAAATAAAAGTAATCTGTACATTACTTCTTGGTACTTCATGCTGCAGGGTTTTTAAAAAAGACTATTGAAGTACATCGCTACTAAAATTCTCTTCCAGTATCATCTTTTGAGTTATTACATTAAAATATTTAATAGCTCTCAGTGCCTATAACTTCATGGTAAATAGAAGGGGAAAAGTGGAAATGGTGACAGGTTTTATTTTCTTGGGCTCCAAAATCACATGGTGAGTGCAGCCATGAAATTATAAGATGCTTTTTCCTTGGAGGAAAAGCTATGACAAACCTAGATAGCATGTTGAAAAGCAGAGACATCATTTTGCCAGCAAAGGCCCTTGTAGCCAAAGCTATGGCTTTTCCAGTAGTCATATGTTGATGTGAGAATTGGACCATAAGGAAGGCTGAGCACTGAAGGATTGATGTTTTCAAACTGTGGTGTTGGAGAAGACACTTGAGAGTCCCCTGGACAGCAAGGAGACCAAACCAGTCAATCCTAAAGGAATTCAACCCTGAGTATTCATTGGAAGGACTGATGCTGAAGCTCCAATACTTTAGCCACCTGATGTGAAGACCCTACTCATTGGTAAAGACCTTGATGCTTGGACAGATTGAGGGCAAAAGGAGAAGGGGGTTGACAGAGAATGAGATGGTTGGATGGCATCATCAACTCAATAAACATGAGTTTGAGCAAACTCCAGAAGATAGCGAAGGATAGGGAAGCCTGGTGTGCTGCAGCCCATGGGGTCACAAAGAGTCAACTTAACTTAGCAACTGAACAACATCACCCATCCCATAATGATAATTATCCAAATCTTCTCCATTTTAAAGTTTAGGAAAATAGAAACACTAACCAGTAAACTCTTTAATAATAAATAATAAACTGTACTTTACAACAAATGGGAGGTAAATGTGTACTTTAGAAAGTTAACATTGAGCATTACTGAGTTTGCTCAGCAGGTCCTGCAGCCCTTATTTTATTATAAGCTCACACTCACAAACAATAACAAAACCCTTTTTGCCTATATATGTATATCTTTATGGCCAAATCATTGATTGGATATGCAACCCCTTATGCTCAGTTAATGCAGCTAATTTCATTCTACTTTTCAGGTTCTGAAACCACAGGTTGGGGTAGGCACTGTGTATGGTACCAGGTCATACCATACCATACCATATATCATACCATAACTAGGAAATGTTAAAGTCTTATACCTGGTGATTAGCTATATTAATTAATGACACCTAACTTACTGAAGTCTACTGCAGTCTTTTAATTCCATTTCCACTCTAGTAAAATGTACTAGAAACCATGGAAGTTAAATTAGAAGAAAAAAGCCAAGTCAGTTTGAGCAATTATTAAGATACATAGATTGTTCCAGATCTTCTCCTCATTGTCCCTGCTCAAAAGAATTCTGGCTTTGCCAGGCACAGGCTTCTATTGGTTCCTAACTCTCATGGAAATTTTTGACAGTTTTTTAAACTCTTGTGAGAATTTGGAGAAATTGGGGAAAAGGAGCAGCCATACCAGGACTAAAGTTCCTGAGAGCAGGACTGGGGAACACTCTCACTTCTTGTGTATCCCGGACAGGGACCCAAATACCTCTCTGCATTGGGCTAGGCTGCCCACCCCCAGCTCGGACTAACCTAATCTGGGCCAGAACCCCAATAGGTGCCTGTGGCCACAGAAAACATAAAGTCATATTGACTTTCTCATTTTAAGTGGTTATCCCAAATCTCCAGTTGGGCTTGACCCTATCCTTCAATCACTCATTTCTCCTGGTCAGTAAACTCCTTTCCAAACCATCAGCATCCCCTCACATGCAGCAAATGAATATGCTTCTTAATTCATTTAAAAATTGAGACAATTAGAAAAGAAGGTTCTTATTCTTCCTTTACCAATATTACCTACCTGTCACTGGACCCATAGCAGCTGTGTTTCCTCCAGTTGTAAGCGGGAACTATTTCTGTGTTTTTCTACACTGGTCTTTACATTTGTGTAAAGCATTCATTGGTGAGCATGCAAATAAAAAGAATGTAATTCATTGTTTCCTAACTAAGGGTTTTATTCCCACAAAAATCCTCTCTCACTTTTTCTTTCTCAACTTCCTCCTCTTATTCTCCTTCCTGTCAGTCCCAACATTTTCCCCACCTAAGATTGTTTAAATCAGAGTTAGATAGATGGTCTCCCATCTTAAAACATCTTCCTAGATCCCACATTTCCAACTAGCTGCTGCCTGATTTCACTGTTGTCTTTTATAGCAAAACCCTTTGAAAGCACTATCTATACTAATGTAGGCTTCACCTTTATTTTTACTTTCCATTTTAGAAACTTTCCAATTGCATTTTGTCCACACCATCCTGAAACTACTTGCCAAGGTCACTAAAGAACTCTTTCTGAATTCAAAGTCTAATTCTTAGTATTCATCATATTCAACTTTCTGCAGTTTTGAGAGAGTTAAGCCCCCTCTCTCATTGTGTAAATGTTTTCCTCCCCTGGCTTCTGAAACAGCATATCGTCCAGGTTTTCCCTGCCTTCCTAGACTCTTCCCATTGGTCTCATTCATTAAATCCTCCTCCTCTTCCTTCCTCTAAATTTCAATGATAGCATACCCAGGGCTCATTCTACACAGCACTTTTAGGTAATCGCCTTAAATCTTACAGCTCCTTCACATGTAAGAATCATTCACTGATGACTCTCAGTTTATAGTATGTGAACTCCAGAGCAATACATTGAACTGTTTATTTGATATCTTTAATAGGATAGCCAAGAGGTAGCTTAAGTTTGATAGACCTAAAATAGAACCCCTCAACAATTATGTAAAGTTTAAAAATAAAATAAAATTTAAAAAAAAAAAATAAAGTATAAAGATGTCACAGGGGAATTCCCTGATTAAAAAAAAAAAAAAAAGAACCCCTCAATCAAGCAACCCCCACTTTACAAAATCTCCTACTCCTTCCCACTATCTTTGAATCTACAGTTTTAGGCAGCTTCCTATTTTTAACTCTTGAGTGTTATTAAAATTTCCTATAGAGAAGATCCTTTTTTCTTCACGATTTCTTACTCACAAATTCATTGTACTTACACACTTTTAGATTTAAAGGTGCTTTTGGTGGGGGAGGGGGACACACCAGAGTGGCACTCAGATACGAGAAAGGTAGGACCGTTTGTTCCTTACAGCTCCCGATGTGAAGCTTTCATTCAGAGCCACTAGGGGTGGAACCAGGGTTGCGGCTACTGTGCATGCTAAATCGTGCCCGACTCTTTGAGACCCCCGGGACCATAGCCAGCCAGGCTCCTCTGTCCGTGGGATTCTCCAGGCAAGAATACTGGAGTGGGTTGCCATTTTCTCCTCCAGGGGATCTTCCAAACCCAGGGATCAAACCCGTGTCTCCTTTGTCTCTTACATTGGCAGGTGGGTTCTTTACCACTAGTGCCACATGAAAAGCTGCAGAACCAGGGACAGGGTAACAATAAACTGAAGCTGGAGGGAACAGATTTAATACTTAGGTTTTGTAGCATTCCTGGAGATTGGTTAATCAGAATAATTCCTTGGGCTCCAGCATAGCCCTCCAGCAGTAGCCCTGGGGAAATTAGCACAGGTGCATAGCAGCCCAGATAAGGGGTGCTGTTGGGTTTTAGACTTAATAAGCTGCTCAAGAAGGCAAACTAACCAGTCTCTAGCTAAGGTCTCGATCAAAACGGCATTAAATAGAAGAGTAAAAATACACTACAGTCCTGACTAAGTGTGCATGTGTTACACACTTGACCTTGACATTTGTGTGTGTGTATCTATCTCTACATGTAAAGATACATTGATTAATTTCCTCTGGCTCTTCTCTCCTTTTCTGCCACCTTCAGTTTTCTATTCTGATTTTTTTTAGTTAAGACACATTGTTACTTTCTTTTCATATGGAGTACTTAGATGAGAGTTTCCCTTGTGGTTTGTCAAACACTTTTTTTAACCCTGAAATGAAATGCAGAATCTTGTCTGGTCTGACTCACAGTGGTTGGTAGCTGCTCTTTCACTATCTTCTGGCTTCCACTGATACAGATGAGAATTCTGGCTTTTTTTTTTTTTTTCCTTTTTCTTCTTTTTTAACACTGAATCTTATAACACTTTTTAAATCTTTTTTTTTCTCCCTTAGAGTTCAGGAATTTTACAGGATGTCTTTAAATGTCATCTCTTTTCTCATCAATCTGACCTGGAACTTGGCCCATTTAATTGGTGGCATTAGGTATTTAGTTCAGTGAAGAAATTTCCTATTATTTATCTTTTTACTGACTCCCCACCATCTGTCTTTTTTTTTCTTTTCCTGGTAGTTCTAATCTTATATTAAGTCTCCTGTTGTATCTGCCAAGATTCTTTTATTTTCCCTCATAACTTTCCTTAGATTTTCTCTGTCATTTTTTCCTCCATGCTTTGAATTTTTTTTTCTTCTGCATTTGATCTTCCAGGACATACATTTCAGTAGCAAATATCCTCTCTTTCAATTCATCTCCTAAACTTTTAGGTTGATAATCACATTGTTCATTACAAATATCCCTTTTCTAGGCATTTGCTCTACTTGGATCTTTTTACAAATCTTTATTTTTTGAAACAAATTGTCATCTGTATCTCTCAGTAGGTTTTTCTCTCGGAATACACATCCTTATTGTGCCAGCTATTTTCCTTTGAATGTTGGCCTTCTTGTCAGCTTGCTATTTCTTTGTTAGATTGCTGTTTCAGGCCACAAATGAGAGCACCCACACTGACCAAGGAAGTCAACATCGCCTCCACTCTACAGGTGGAGAGTACAGAAACAGATGGGCTGTCATGCCCTCCAAAGGACCCTGCAGGAAGTCCTCAGAAGTGGAGGCTTCCTTGTATCTCATAGTCTTTGGGAAAAACCTGCTCAGTAATTCACCTCTCTAGCTCCCTAGAAGCATTTTTCTTGTTGTTTAGTTGCTCCGTCATGTGTCCGACTCTGTGACCCCATGGACTGCAGCACACCAGGCCTCCCTGTCTTTCACCATCTCCCAGAGTTTGCTCAAATTCACTTTCATTGAGTTGATGATGCCATCCAACCATCTCATCCTCGGTCACCCCCTTCTCCTCCTGCCCTCAACCCTTCCGAGTATCAGGGTATTTTTCAGTGAGTCGGCTCTTCACATCAGGTGGCCAAAGTATTGGAGCTTCAGCTTTAGCATCAGTCTTTCTAATGAATATTCAGGATTGATTTAATTTAGGATTGACTGGTTTGATCTGCTTGCTGTTCAAGGGACCCTCCTTCTCCAACACAACAGTTTGAAAGCATTTTTAGGGCCAGAGAGATCAGTTCTCTGCAAAGGATACAAAGGTTCTCATTATTAGGACCAAATGTACCCAAGCCTTTCTTGGCCATTGTGTTGGAGCCCCAAAAGTCATTTGGCTCACTAGTTCCTCTCATCCTTTATCTTGCTTTATGTTTATTAGGTCACTTACTTTGATGTATATTATCTGACTCTCACCAGAATAAAAGCTCCATGAGGACTCGGAGGGGTCCCTGGTTCTCTGTCCAGCGCTTGGCACAGATAGTATGTGCTCCACAATTATTTCTGAAACATTAGTGAATTAAGGAATCAGGTTAATTGGGGGAGAAAAAGACCAGAGAAGTTGCAAGAGAGTGAGAGAGATGAATAGAAGCAGAAAGGGTGATGAAGTGGCAGTGCTGTGGAGAACACACGCTGAAGAAATGTCACAGAAGCAAGTGAACAATGTTGAGAGTTCCTGAGATTACTGTCTTTTCTTTCTGCAAAATTCCTCTCTGGACTTTGACTTCCATTAGACTATTAATATGATTAAACAGATTCAACTGTATTTATATGATTTGTATGTGATTTCCAGTGTAAAAGGAAAGCATTACTGTATTTATGTGTAATCCATCTATGCTAATGAAAAACTGTCATATGGTAACATTGTCAAATCACAGATTTGACCCAAGACTTCAAACCATTAGAAACAGGCTTAGTGAATAATCAAATTTTCAAGATACATATACGCACCTACATATCAACTATAGTATTTGGGGGAAGAGGAACATGCTTCTAAAGACTGAGTATTATATGTTGTTGTGTTAGTAACCAGGTCGTGCCTGACTCTTTGTGACTTCATGGACTGTAACCCGCCAGCATCCTCTGTCCATGGGATTTACCAGAAAGAAGACTGGAGTGGGTGGCCATTCCCTTTCCAGGGGATCTTCCCAACCCAGGGATTGAATCCATGTCTCCTATATTGCAGGCAGATTCTTTACTGCTGAACCACTAGGGAAGCCCTACCAGGGAAGTGGTATTATATGGGTAGAAACAAAAGGAAGAAAGGAACAGAAGCTCCAGAAGAAAATTTTTTGGAGAGGTAGGGTAGTGTTTCTCTCTGTCTGGGGCACAATACATAATTTACCCTACTATGCGGTAGCATATCAGACCAAAAAAAAAGAAAACCAGGAAGGACTTATTTTACCTTGCTTTTTAAAGCACACTAGAAAATATTCAAGTTTTAAAAATCTGCCTTAGATGGGATTCATTTGAAAGGCTTTAAACAGATAAAAAGAATATTAGAAAACAGTCTTCTAAATAACTTGTATAAAATCTACAATTGTGTGAATGAATTCACTTAATTTTTACTTAATATATGCCTGAAGAATGAAACAGTAAAAAGAAAGAAAAGTGGCAGGTAAGATCAAACTAATTCAGAAGGTAAACACATCATAGGCCGCACTATTTCCTAGGCAGCAATACCTAGGAAAGCTTTGAGCCAATGCACCAATCAACTAAGCCAGGTATGTTAAACACAAAGTTTGCAGACTTTTAATCTTTAAATGTCTACATATATTACACAGACAGATAGTTATATGGTTTTGAAAGTAAGTCTGAGTCAGTTTTATCAATTTAAACTTTTCCATAGACTCGGATAACTGTTAGAACACTATCATCTGTAGATTTTGAAGGCATCAGTAATTTGTTCTTAAAGATGTAGGTTTTCTCCCTAAATATCTCCTTTTTTCTTCTTGAATAAATTGACAATGAATGCATTGTGTGTTTCCATTCTTGTACAAAATAGAACTTGATGATTATATTTTAGTGAGGATTGTGGTTTCAGTGTGTGAGCAAAGTAATTGCTCAGAAGCCCTTTTGCAGTCATATTCAAATCAGATTAAATATCTGAATACTACACCAGAAAAATAAGAGGACAATTTTCAACCATTCTTAGTCACTGAATAAATAGAAAGGGAAATGCAATTGCACCTATCACACCTTATAATTATGTCTCTCCTGCTGAGGCATCCCAAAAGGTGAAATTAAAAGATAACTATACAGAAAATAATGGTTAATTTAATATTGAAATAGAAATACAATGATGTCGAGCATTCAGGAAGTGAATAGGTTTCTCTGCTCTCTCTCGCAGCCATCTGCCTGGTGGATAAGGTCTTCTTTGAACTAAATTGGCATGAATGAGAGAGACAACCTTCAGATGGAATTACAGAGTCTCTGACTGAGCCCAGGATTCAGAGAACATCAAACTTTATGTCAGAAATATAAGAGGATTCTCACTTTTCTCTACTCTGGTTTTCTTTTAAATATATGCCTTCTGCCTTCCCATGTATAAGGATGAAATCCTAACATTGAGATGGCCAAAAAGTTCATCTGAGTTTTTCTGTAACATCTTATAGAGAAAACCCTAATGAACTTTTTGACCAACCTAATAGTTAAAGGAGAGCAAACCAGTCAATCTTAAAGGAAATCAACCCTGAATACTCATGGGAAGGAATGATGCTGAAGCTGAAGCTCTAGTACTTGGCCACTGGATGTGAAGAGCTGACTCATTGGAAAAGACATTGATGCTGAGAAGGGTTGAGAGCAGGAGGAGAAGAGGGTGTCAGAGGATGAGATGGTTGGATGGCATCACTGATTCAATGGACATGAACTTGGGAAAACTCCAGGAGATAGTGAAGGAAGGGGAAGCCTGGCATGCTGCAGTCCATGGGGTTGCAAAGAGTGGGACTCGACTTGGTGACTGAACAGCAATTACAGTAAAATATGTTGAGTTATGGTTGGTCTATTAGTTTTCTGTAGTTGCTATAACAAATTGCCACAAATCAGTGACTTGAAACAACTCACATTCATTATGTTATAGTTCTTTACAAGTCTAAAATGCATTTTACTGGATTAAAAAACCAAGTGTTGGTGAGGCTGCATTCCTTCTAGAGTTTCCAGGAGAGACTCGTTTTCCTTCTCCTTCCACCTTCCAGGGGCCCCTGCCTTCCTTGGCTCATATCCTCTTCCTATACCTTCAGAGTCAGTAACAATGGGTTGAGTGCTCTCTACCTGGTTTATTTCTCAACTTGATGTTTGATTTTCAATCTCACTTATGATCTTTTCAAGGCACAGGTATATTTATACCTGTGTACTCACATATGCTGACTTGAAAAATATGTTCATTGTTCATATGTCTACAACTTAGTCTACAGTTATGTGTTAGCTAAGTATTTTCTGCTATGTTTTTCAAATTTTATGGCTTTAGTTTTTAGTTTTAGCTAAAATATACATTTTTATACATTTGTGTTCATTATAAGGTAATAATTTAAATAATTTTTCAACTTGCTTTCTTGATTGATTTGTTGAACAATTCAATCTATCTATATTAAAGTATAATGCTTATTATCTATATGCCAAGGTATAAACACTAGGTAATTTTTTGTAGTCATGAAGTTTGTAGTTACTTGGGAAAATTGATTATACACAGTTAAACATTCCTAGAAAGTAGAAATTTATCACATATTATCAAGTTTGGTTAATAGTCAAAAAAGACACAGGAAAGAATAAAATTAATTCCCATATTTTAATGTTATTTTAATTTATTCTAATTAATTATTTTGAAAAGTAAGCATCTTACAAATTCATTTCAAGAAAATAACAGTGTACTATGAGAAAAACTGACAGTTTTACTCAAGTAACTTGGAAAATGTTGATTTAGTTCAGCAGGAGCATTTACAATAACAGTTATCAGGGTCTTTAATATGCTCACATTTTGTGAATCTTCAAGAAAATGAATTATGAGGTGATATTTTCTGAATTTGGCTATAGAATCCTTTCTCAAAAATAGCCTTATTCATGAATGAGTCACACTTTGTGAATAATGATACATAAGTCACTATTCTTTTGATCAATGATAAAAAATGTGAAGCGGTTTTCAAATTACTTGTTCTTTATTCCTTATAATATGAAGCACACAGTTCCTAGATTCCCGATATACTGAAAAACTGAAAGAAATGTAGGGCCAGCGTCAAAGCTCCTTATGCAAGAACAGTGTCAGATATCTAGTTTGCCTTATTCCTAATTTCCTCTTAGGTCTGTCTTCTTGTTAAGTAAACTGTATTGTGTTCACATGGTCAGCTATAATTATTTATTGTGTATTTCACAGCACCCGATACAGTTCCTCATATGTAATTTGTTCACCATAAATATATAATGCATCTTTTCTTTTTTTTTGGCCAGACATATAGTAGGAATCTAAAAGGATCACTAATCCCATTTACTAATGGGATTATAATATTATTCCATTTTCATTCATTTATTTCTCAAACTTTTGTTCACATTACTGCAGACATGACACTAGGCTGTCATCATGGGGATTTGTTCTCCCTGTACTTTCCTCTTTATAATCCTAGTAGGAGAGAGCAGAGTTGAATAGAACACTCTAACACTTGGTGGAGCAAGTCATGTTTGGCTGCCATGTTCCAGGCTTAGTACCTCAGCTGACTGTGGACTCATTCACAACCAAATTATTTTTAGGCTCCCACAGGACTTGTCTCTTATCCAAGCACCTAATAGATGCTGGCCACTGCTGCCCACTCCAGGTCCTGTGGTTCCTTGGGGCATCCCTGCTTGTTTCATGGGTCTCCGTGGCACTCTCTAGGCCCACATTTGTTATGAAGCTCCTTAGCTGCTTCCACTGGTACCCCATGTGCCCCCCACCCCCACCCCTCTGGGTACCACCATCCACTGAGGAGCGTTCCTGCTGATTTCTGGTTTTCTGCCAGATGCTACCATGGCTCTTTGCGCTATTGCTCCCAAGACATTGAAGTTCTAAAGCATGATGAATAAAATGCTCCTTTCCTTGCATTTTAATACACTGTGATTAGGATACCAAATAGTGTTGCTAATTTTCCAACTTCCAATAGTTTTAGTAAAACATCTTCCTATTTTAACTTATAACCTCCTCCCTGCCCCTTTTTCTTTAACATGCAAAACACAGAAATATCCAACAACAAATTCAAGGGAAAGACATGAAGCAGTTCTTATCACTTCCCTGAAAAATAAAGCTTCACTTTGTCTAATAGCCTTTTCTCTTAGGAAAGATGTTCTCCTTAGAAACTACATAGTCTGAGATTTAAGGAGATGATGGGTGGAATGGATTCAGCCATTCCCCAGACGTATCCCATATAGTAAAAACACACTAAACACAGTTCAGCCAACAACTGTGCAGGTTAAACTGCAGTCTTTTCTTTACCACAAAAATAGTAACACTGTTAACAGCGTCAAACGAGGCATGCAGATCTAAGTCTCAAGTCTGTTTAAAGGAAGGAAAGATAACTCATCCAGTTGGAAGACTCAGTCAACACTTCCTGAAAATGTTTGTATTTTGTCTGACCTAGCAGTATGATTATGATAATTCAGGGAGAGAACAGATGCTTTCTAGGGTCAACTCAAGTACCTATCACAGAGACAAGAAATTATGGTGCTTCTATTTCTGCTTTGTAGAGACCAAACGTATGGATACCAAGGGGCAAGGGAGGGGTGGTGGGATGAACTAGGAGATTGGGACTGACATTATCAACTACTATGTAAAAAATAGTAGAAGGCGATGGCACCCCACTCCATGGACGGAGGAGCCTGGTAGGCTGTGGTCCATGGGTTCGCGAAGAGTCGGACATGACTGAGAGACTTCACTTTCACTTTTCACTTTCATGCATTGAAGAAGGAAATGGCAACCCACTCCAGTGTTCTTGCCTGAAGAATCCCAGGGATGGGGAGCCTGATGGGCTGCCATCTATGGGGTCTCACAGAGTCGGACATGACTGAAGCGACTTAGCAGTAGCAGCATGTAAAAACTAGATGACTAACAAGAACCTACTCTTTGGCACAGGGAATTCTAGTCAGTGCTCTATAGTAACCTAAATAGAAAGGAAATCCAAAAAAGGGGGGATACATGTATATGTATAGCTGACTTACTTTATTGTACAGCATAATATAATACAACATTGTAAAGCAACTATACACCAATAAATTTTAAAAAATATAATGGCACATGTATGGGAAAAAGCAATTAATGCTATTTGCCTAGAAAATTGAGCTATGTCAGAAACAATGATAGTATTTAAGAATTTGGAAAAGTAAGTAGTGGCTACAATACAGAGAAATTGAGTAAAAGGGATATAACTTTTTCCAAATGAAATGTCTCATCAATCTTCCTTAAAAACAGAGAAAGCAACTTCACTGTGTTACTCCTCTTTGATGTAATTTGAACGCTGTGTTGATGAGGAAAACAGATAAACTAAACCAACATTAGAGACTAATGTTTCCTAACCCTTGATCACTTCCAAACTGGGCCAAACCTTTTATTTTGTTTGTTCAGTTCAGTTCAGTTGCTCAGTTGTGTCCGACTCTTTGTGACCCCATGAACCACAGCATACCAGGCCTCCCTGTCCATAATCAACTCCCAGAGTTCACTCAAACTCACGTCCATTGAGTTGGTGATGCCATCCAGCCATCTCATCCTCTGTCGTCCCCTTTTCGTCCTGCTCCCAATCCCTCCCGGCATCAGAGTCTTTTCCAATGAGTCAGCTCTTCGCATAAGGTGGCTAAAGGACTGGAGTTTCAGCTTCAGCATCATTCCTTCCAAAGAACACCCTGGATTGAACTCCATTAGAATGGACAGGTTGGATCTCCTCGCAGTCCAAGGGACTCTCAAGAGTCTTCTCCAACACCACAGTTCAAAAGCATCAATTCTTCAGCGCTCAGCTTTCTTCACAGTCCAACTCTCACATCCATACATGACCACTGGAAAAACCATAGCCTTGACTAGATGGACCTTTGTTGGCAAAGTAATGTCTCTGCTTTTGAATATGCTATCTAGGTTGGTCATAACTTTTCTTTCAAGGAGTAAGCATCTTTTAATTTCATGGCTACAGTCACCATCTGCAGTGATTTTGGAGCCCCCCAAAATAAAGTCTGACACTGTTTCCCCATCTATTTCCCATGAAGTGATGGGACCAGATGCCATGGTCTTCATTTTCTGAATGTTGAGCCTTAAGCCAACTTTTTCACTCTCCTCTTTCACTTTCATCAAGAGGCTTTTTAGTTCCTCTTCACTTTCTGCCATAAGGGTGGTGTCATCTGCATATCTGAGGTTATTGATATTTCTCCTGGCAATCTTGATTCCAGCTTGTGCTTCTTCTAGCCCAGCGTTTCTCATGATGTGTTCTGCATAGAAGTTAAATAAGCAAGATGACAATATACAGCCTTGACGTACTCCTTTTCCTATTTGGAACCAGTCTGTTGTTCCATGTCCAGTTCTAACTGTTGCTTCCTGACCTGCATATAGGTTTCTCAAGAGGCAGGTTAGGCGGTCTGATATTCCCATCTCTTTCAGAATTTTCCACAGTTTATTATGATCCACACAGTCAAAGGCTTTGGCATAGTCAATAAAGCAGAAATAGATGTTTTTCTGGAACTCTCGTGCTTTTTCCATGATCCAGTGGATGTTGGCAATTTGATCTCTGGTTCCTCTGCCTTTTCTAAAACCAGTTTGAACATCTGGAAGTTCACGGTTCACGTATTGATGAAGCCTGGCTTGGATAATTTTGAGCATTACTTTACTAGCATGTGAGATGAGTGCAATTGTGTGGTAGTTTGAGCATTCTTTGTTTGTAGTAACTCTAAAATAGACACGTATTTACACCTTTTATTTCAGTAAAAAGAGAAGTGTTAATAATTTAGCTGTGATCTTTCATGGTGATTACTTTTTCTCATTGAAATGTTAAGTGCTTCTTACAGGGTGACTGTAAAAATTGGAAGGCAAAGATACAAAATCACATCACCTAGCACGTTGTTTTATAAAGAATAAGTTACCTGATCCTGTCAGCAGACATTATTATATCCATTTTTCAGATAAGAAAACGGAGGAGAAAAAAGGCTATTTAATTTGCCATGGCTTCTTAGCCAGTAGATGGTAGAAGATGTGAGTCCAGGAAATATGATTTCAGAGTCCAATCCCTTCATCATGACAGTAGGCTGCCTCTCACGGAATACCAGATCCCCAACATGTAATAGAAACTCATGAAATCTTCCAAATTCCCTTTAGTTTCCCCTTCTCTCTCTCTTTTTTGCTTTGCTTTCTTTTCCCTATTTTAAATAGTAATTTTAATGTCATTTTGGCATAGCGGGGAAAAGTAGAGAAAAAAATGTACTTTAAAATGTACTAAAAAGAGCTGTTTTCCATTTTTACTCTTTTTTATGAAAAACATCTTTTTATGTCTCACAGAGAGCTTTAATATAAAAGTACAACTGTCTATATGAGACATCAATCAATATATACATTTTGCAGAAAGAATCAAGTGATAACTATCAGGCATATAAGTGAAGTTACCAATTGTTCCTTTTGTACTTCAGTTTCCCCAGAGAACCAAGAGCCCGAAGATGCACAGCAATACCATCAGGACAAGAACCAGTCCCCGTTACCAGCTGAGCTAGTGAAGCAGAATCTTGGTCAAACACTGTGGGAACATGAAACTTACTGGAAGAGAACAGAACATCTTCCTTCTGGGCCTAAATGCTAATCTTGTGAATCTAGCACTCCCTTCTACCTAGCTGCACAATCCGAAGTGATCGCCAGTCTGCTCTAATTGTGATTACGAGGAAGAGTGCAGGAAGAGAGAATCGGGTGGCTTACTGAGTTCACCCAGAGGTGACAGAAAATTAGAGAGAGAGAGATATGCACAGATGTGCATCACAGAATGCAGTGTTTCTGCCCATGAATATGGACTAATCTGTGCCTGGGTATATGATCAAGGAGTGGAAAAAGTGATAGGAGGAAGGGGCAGAGAGCATCTCACCCCACAAAAAGACCGACACTTGAAGACCACTTCTCATGGATGAACCTACAGCCTATTATACAGAGTGAAGTAAGTCAGTAAGTCAGAATGAGAAGAGCAAATATCGTATATTAACACATAGATGGAATCTAGAAAGATGGGACTGATGAACCTATTTGCAGGGCAATGATGGAGATGCAGACATAGGGAACAGACTTATGGACAAGGGTGGGAGAAGGAAGGAAGAGTGAGGTAAATGGAAAGAGTAGCATGGAAGCATATACCCTGCCATATGTAAAATGGGCAGCCAATGGAAATTTGTTGTTTGACTCAAGGAATACAAACCTTGGCTCTGTAAACAAACTAGAGGGGTGGGAAAGGGTGGGAGGTGGGAGGGAGGTTCAAGAGGGAGGGGACATATGCACACCTTTGGCTAATTCATGTGGATGTATGGCAGAAATCAAACCAATATTGTAAAGCAATTGTCCTTCAATTAAAAATAAATAAATTTTAAAAATTAAAGGTCAAATGACAGGAAGGAAATATACTAGCATGGATCAAGTCTAAATTCTATGGGAAGAATTTACAAATAACCATTCAGGTATCAGAAAGAAAAACTTCCCAATTATGAGATGATATTCATTGTATAAATCATTACATAAATCATCACAGCAGATGTGATTAACATTAATAGATGGTCATATTTTGAATTGCTTAAAAAGTAAAGATAACTTGGGCTTGATGATAAAGACCTTTTACTTGTATCTGTTGGTCTTATATCTCAAAATTTTGACACACAATGTATTAAAGACTTAAGTAAATCATGTATACACACACAGATGAAGCATTAACCCAGAAAGGCTACATAAGAAAAAAATCATTCCTCAAGAATCAATACTATACTTCACTCCAAAAGAGGTGAGTGGAAAAGCTAGCTTAAAACTCAGCATTCCAAAAGCAAAGATTATGGCATCCAGTTCCATCACTACATGGCAAATAGATGGGGAAACAATGGACACAGTGACAGACTTTATTTTCTTGGGCTTGATGCCTTCAAACTGTGGTGCTGGAGAAGAATCTTGAGAGTCCCTTGGACAGCAAGGAGATCAAACCAGTCAATCCTAAAGGAAATCAATTCCTTTGGAAGGACTGATGCTGAAGCTGCAATACTTTGGCCACCTGATGCTAAGAGTTGAGTCATTGGAAAACCCCTGATGCTGGAAAAGATTGGAGAAGGGGACAACAGAGGGTAAGATGGTTGGACAGCATTACTGACTCAATGGATATGAGTTTGAGCAAACTCCAGAAGGTGGTGAAGGACAGGGAAGCCTGGCATGCTGCAGTCCATGGAGTCTCAAAGAGTTGAACACAACTGAGAGACAGAACAACAGCAAAGCTCCAAGACAGATAAATACATAAGTAACTAAAAAGACTCAGCTTTCATTTATATGTTCAGAGAAACAGACCCAGGACAATTACAATTCATGTATCTTCAACCATATGGACATTTTTCACATCCCTAATATATTTGGTTGTTCTCCGAGTTGAGATTTGGAAATGAGCAAGGCATTTTGGTTGGCATTGCCTATCAAACCCTCCAGATACAGTCTCATTTTACATGAAGGTACAGACTTAGTTGATTTTATGTTTGTGGGCTATTTTATAATTTTGTGGCCTAGAAATTAACTTGAACAGAGCTATTTGTATTGTAAAAGATATTTGTCCATAGTAATACAATAAATTCTGTTCAGTGAAGTTACAAGTAATTTCTGCCATGTAACCAAGATAATCACAAACATCACAAACAACTCATTTTATTGTCCTAAGAAATGCTAACCAATTTAGAATTATGTATTTGCTTCATGCACATATATGTTCTTCAAATTCTGTTTGAATCAGTCTTTACATCTTGCTAGTTTGCTCATTAATTCCTGAGTTGAATAAAATTGCTGACTTATAAAATGTTGCTGGCCCATTTTCTTTTGTATTTGCACAAGATTCACTGTTTTAACTTTCTGAAAATTATAAATTACTATACATGCATATACTAATAAACATATTGACTTGAATGGGTACATATTAATAATTAGTGTTACCAAGAAGTTGTTCAGAGTAGTTATAATAGTTATTGAGTTTCCTGATGACCAATTCAATGAGAACATTTATGTAATCTCTACAGAAGATGTGACAACTTTTTTTGCTGTTACATTAAGATGCAAGACCACTTTCTACAACCACACAGGCTGTGTACTACATAAAATCAAGGCTGTGCTGTTTACATGGACACCCTCAGGAGTTGTATAACATGGAAATTCTGTTAAGGTGGGCTTCCCTGACAGCTCAGTTGGTAAAGAATCCGCCTGCAATGCGGGAGACCTGGGTTTGATCACTAGGTTGGGAAGATCCCCTGTAGAAGGGAAAGACCACCTACTCCAATATTCTGGCCTGGAGAATTCCATGGACAGTCCATGGGGTTGCAAAGAGTCGGACACAACTGAGCAACTTTCACTTTCTTTCTGTTAAGCTAGACTAACAATGCTATTAAATATAATTTTTTTTCAAGTAAAGATTTTTATTTACTCAAGTATCTGAAAACCTTCTACAATGGAAACTGTTACTAATGCTACCTGTACTGTGCTATGGGCCATGCACATACTTTTCTGAAGACTTGAAATTTAACTAATAGTTTAAAAACTGTTCACCTAATGGGGGGGGGCGGGGGGTGGCAGCGGGAAGACAATTTAATGTCTCATCCAGATCCAGAGGTGTCTCAAATTAAATAACCGCTTTAACTGTCAATCTAGTATTTGTGGTGGTATCCAGGAACAAACAGCTGGTGATGGATAATTCACAAACGCTTCCCCAAAGGTGGATGGTTCTTTAAAAAGCTTTAGGTCACAATCCTTGCAGAAAACACAGACTCCCAACACACTGATTCTCACTCCCGGAAATGCAGGACTTCCAGTGTTCATGTGTGTAGGTTGCTCCTACGGTCATGTTTCTGTAGAATAACTAAAGGGGTCCTTTAACCAGACAGGGAGCAGAGGGGTGTTGTACACCATAAGTCACAGAGGACAGCACAATAAAGATGACCCAAATGACCATGAACAAGGCTAGAGATGCCACAAACTCTTCTCCCAGTTTCATATGTCACTCTCTCATGTATCAGCTGTCATTGTTTTAAATGTTCTACACCTATTAATGTATTTACTTTTTGTTTGTTTGACTTAGAAGAAAGTGATAATAAAGACAGTATGGGGCGGGTGGTGGGGAGTAGGTTGATATTGTTAGGGGAAGCACACTGAAACCGCCCACCCTGGCCAGGCACCATAGTAAACATTTGCATGAGTTGTTTTATGACAGGAGATCCTGATAAGGAATACGGAACTAATAAGCCACCACCAACAGGAAGAGTTCAGGAAAGGTCGAAAGGAGACACCGCGTGTCTGTCCACTTCCCAGAATCCCTCTCGCTAGCATCCATCTTGGCTGAGCAATGCATGCACCACCAGGAAAGACTGAATTAGAATGATTGGCCAAAGACCACCTGGAAACTAATCCCATAAACATAAAACCCAAGACTGTGAGCCACACCACAGAGCTGTTCTCCTGGGTTCCCTTACCCTACTGCTCTCCACCCGGGTGCCCTTCCCAATAAAATCTCTTGCTTTGTCAGCATGTGTCTCCTTGAACAATTCTTTTCTGAGTGTTAGACAAGAGCCCAGTTTTGGGCCATGGAAGGGGTCCCTTTTCCTGCAACAATATGAATTACATGATGAACCTAAAGAGTACAAGAAATCAGGAGCAGTGGTGGACACGCTTTCTGAAGACAACATTTGGATAAACAGAAGTACCAGTTCTGTTTTCAAAGACCCTATAGGCCAGAATTTTTTTTTTTTTTTTAAGACTTACAGAACAGTAAATGGGAACTGTAGCCAAAGAGGGAAGATTTGCTTCTTTAATACACATTTTTAAATTGATTAAAGCTTCACAAGAACACTGAGGCAATCTAAAATAATTTTGACAGGTAACTGCACTATTCATGTCAACAGTAATCCATGCTGAGTGAACATCAAGGTCAACTGTCTAGAACATTTTAAATTAAGTTTGGCATTCTTGAAAGAGTGGTAAGATAGGCCCTTTTTACACATATTATCATGAGATGTAGGTTAAAGTACTATATTTAACAACTCTTTAGAGGCTTTAGAAATAAAATTATTTGAGCATTATTATACTAATATTAGAATTTTAAGATTTTAAGGAAGTTGAAGATTATCTTATAAATTCACCTTTATCATGTTGGAATATTAGCAAGAAGGATTCCTCAGGCACACCCAAACTCTGCTCAGACATTTCTAACACAACACTCTCACTACATCCTTAGGCAATGGAGGAGATCTTTAGAAGTATCATAATTTTAATCAGTTTTTCCTTCAGTTTAGCAAAGTCTATCCCCATGTACCTTCCTACAACTGCAGGGAAAAGGCTGAATGTAAGTCTAATTTGAGATCCAGAAAAAAAAAATAATAATGGAAGCAGAAAAAAAAAATTAAAACCTCCAGAATTCATAATAGAAGTGAATGCCTAGATTCAGGAATGCAAACAAACCTGTTAGCATAAATAAATGATACCTGGGCATACTGTACTGACATTGCAGAACATCAAAGACAAGGGTCTTAAAATTACCCAGAAAGAGTAACTTACTTTAAAATAGAGAATTAGACTGAAAACTGATACACCACAAAATGAAAGCTAGAAGACTCTGCGATACTGTTTTCAAAAGACTGAAGTAAAATCGGCTGATACAGTATTGTGGCCCAGGGAATATACTTAAAGCATGAAGGTAAAGCAAAGACATTTGCAGATGGAAAAAAATGATTTTTTTTTTAAACCAGTACATAACTATACCGACTGGACTTTAGTCTGAAAGGAAAAGAATTACAGTACCACACCGGGTATGGTGACAGGAATGGCAGCTCCCTGGTCTCCTGCTACTGAGGTCATGGGCAGTCAGCCTGCAGAGCTGCACTCTGGATGACCCTATATTCTGAGGCTTTGCTACATCAGGTTGATCACAGCAAATAACTGAAACTTGTGGGTATATCACCGTATATCACTACAGTCCATTCCTTTGAATGTCTAAGCAGGAAGCACTTTGGATCAACCTAGCAGAAGTTTCTTGGAGCTGCACAGCAGTTTGAAACTCTTCCTATCAAATCCTTCTTCCTTCCCCTTCTTTATAACCCTTCCTATTGTATCAGTGTTGCTTTAACAGTATCTTTGTGAAAAACTCGTGGTCTACACCTGGTGTGTCCAAGCTGAACTACTGACTGATAGTCTCCATGGGGATTTCGAAATGGATGGGAATCCTAGGACAAACCCATTTCTTTGTCATATTTCTTAATGAATTCATAACTTTAATGCAGAAAGAGAGCGCATTAGTGGAGCCACCTTAATAACATCTAGCACAAGGCTGTGAGTAGTAAATAATCAAAATTGAATGAATATGTAAGTTCAACTCTGCCATTCCCATAAAGGCTGATATTTGTATCGAATTCACTGAACAGTTTTACAATGTCTAGCACTAGAGAGTTCATCTACATGAACAGGTATTTATCTTTTTCTGGCAGATTATTCTATTATTTCTCTTTTCCTCAATCATTCACAGGGAAAGGGGAAGATTTTGCCAGTTGCTATTTTTTGAAATTCTCATTTAGCTAAGCACTTTGGGAGAATGCTACATTCATTTCCTGAAAGTGCTTTGACTTTTACAGTAAAGTAAAATCTGCAATAAAATCTCTTTTTCCTAATTAGGTAATATCTGCTATAAAAAAGGAAACCATAAAAACATAACATTGTGCCCTCTGCAAGACCTTGCCTCTGATGGGTCTACTGCTACAACATTGCAGACCTAAGGATATGTCTCCTGCAAGAGTCTTGCCTCAAATATATCTTCCCTTTACCCATTCCAGTGGACACATTCTCTTCAGTCCTTTTTAAAATCACATTCTCATCAATGTGGAGAGTGCTCTTAAAGCCCCTGTGAATTTCTAATCTAGGTCGTGCTTCACAACACCCAGCTCTCTGGATGAGGCTCTGGCTTACAACCACATGGCGACCAGGTCATCTTAAGTGGTACACCCTGTCCCTCTCCCTCCTCGTGATGTTGCCATCTCATGGAGTCCTCACTCTCCTTTCTGGATTCTCTTTGCATTTCACTCCCTCTTCACATTTTTTGTCTTCTCCATCTGGGAGAGAAACGCTGACTTTCAAGTGGAGCTTGAGTGTTTACTACTCAAGCTGATGAGGCTCTCTTGTGAAAATGGATTTCGCCTTCCTTTCAGGCTTCTGCTTTGAGTTTCAAGACAATTCTGTGTTTAGAACCAGATAAAACAGCCTGTCAGCAAATTCCAGGGCAGAATGTTAAGGTTATTGAGATTTCCAAGACACTAGCATGATAATAGAGAGGGATTTTCCTACAATAATTTGAATCATTATGTGAACATATTATTTGTAACATATGGTACATTAATAGCTTTAAATAAAAGAAGGCAATTTTGATGGAGTGGGGAGATGTGGAGGAGGGACCAGGGTCCCTCACATGGATCTTGACCTGTATGTTCACTATTATGCAGCATAATGTGTGCTAACTCAGCATCATTCAAGCTGATTCAACATACTTTGTGCAGATTCACCAGTCTGACCATATTTTCAGTTATTGTTTTTGCTTGGTCGCTGAGTCATGTCCGACTCTTCCCTGTCCTCCACTATCTCCAGGAGTTTGCTCAAACTCACTTCCATTGAGTCGATGATGCTATCCAACCATCTCTTTCTCTGCCATCCCCCTCTCCTCCTGTCTTCAGTCTTTCCAGCATCGGGGTCTCTTCCAACTAATAGGCTCTTTGCATCAGGTGGCCAAAGTATTGGAACTTCAGCTTCAGCATCAGTCATTCCAATGAATATTCAGAGTTGATTTCCTTTAGGATTGACTGGTTTAATCTCTTTGATGTCCAAGGCATAGTCTGACCTGATGTTCTTATAATCCAACCTGATTTAGCATAGCCTGCAACTGATGTACAATAATCAAACAAAAGTTGAACTAGATCCAGGCAGTACTGTTTTCAATTTTTACCTAGCTATCTGTCGCTTTAAGAGTTCCACTCCACTTATAATCTGAGGTTTGAGAATATTCCTAATTAGAGACAAATATTCCTAGTGACTAAACACAAAACTTTTAAGATGAAATGTGAAAAAATTTAATTAAGCATGTGGTTGCAGAACTCTCACTTTTGGTGTCAATTAAATGAGTTAGAACCTCAGTAAGTCATTCAAACCAGCTCCATTTCACAGATCAGACAACTGAGAACAAAACAGGGTGAGCAGCCTGGAAGCACACATTTAGAACCAGGTCACTTGTTAACTGACTTTCTTTTTATAACTTAAAATAGGAAACAAAATCAATTTATGTTAATGAAGCTAGATCTTTCTCATTTAATTCTGACAATAAATTTTGAAAAAGAAAAAAATCTTATTACCCTTTTATGAATTAGGAATCTAAGGCTCCAGATTAAATAAAGAGGCCAAAGTCACATATTTTTGAAATGCTTTCAGATACTCCGTATTCACACAATCTAGCAATCTCTAGAAAAGAATTAATGTCATTTTGGGGATAGAAATCTATGGAATCTTAATTTCACCAAAATACATTTTTCAGGTTGTCATCACCTCAAAGCAGAAACTGGGCTTACATGAAGTTTGACAGATGAGCCAGTTTCAAGGAAATTCTTGGGAAGTAAAAGCAATTGTGCTACTAAGATAAACAATTTTTTTTCTCTAAATAAAAAAATGTGAGATCTTTAAAATGTTATTTAATAATCTTTATATTTTAATTAAATATAATTTAATTAAATTCTATTAATTATATTGAAGATTACATTTGTAGCATGAAAGTAATATTTGTAGTATTCTATCAATTATAGAATGAAAAAAGCTTAAGATAGTCATATTCCCAACTCTACTAATCACTGTTTATATATATGTGTGTGTATATAATTATGTACATATAATTTTGTATTCAGATTTTAACTTAATACTCTAGAAGCATTTTGTCTTGCAGTATATTGTAGTCACAACTGCTATTTTAAATGTCTGCATGCATCATCATTACTAGTATTGAGGTTTTTATATATATTTATTTTTAAATGCTATAAAATTTTTAGATAGATACATCTCTGCATTGAGATTATTTCTCCAGCATGATTGCCCTGAAGAAGGATGACTTACCCAAGTGTTTACATTATTTTCTCCTCTTGGCAAATATGACCATCTTATTGCTTCTCAAAATGGTTTCATGCCACCACCATGTTTAATCCCAACCAACTTCACTGCATCTTTACCAGTGTTTGAGAGTGCTCTTAAAATAATCAATGAATTTGACCAAAATGTTGCTGCAAGGCAATTTTTATTTACAAGTGTTGAAATGTGTCCTTATATTTCTATCAAGTCCTCTTTGTCTTTTGTACACTTTTTTTTTTTTCTTAATTTATATATTGGTTGCTTACCAGGTTCTCTTTATAGAGAGGATTTCATAGAATAAGACAAAAGCATTCACTCTTCTATTATCTACAAAGGTATTTCCCAGTCTGTTTTCTTTTATATGTAAAAATTTTAGGTGATTCTTTCCACTGTTTCTTCCCATCCCAATATTTCAGTTCTTTTTCTGATTTTCTTTGACAGTTTTTCAGTTATTTCCTAGTTTCATAAAATTTTTCTTAATTTTTTTAGTCCCCAAAACCTTATTCTAATGTTTTTTTCTTTACTTTCTAAGTCCTACAGGCCTATTTGCAAAGGAACCAATTTGAGCACACAGACCATAAGCATATTAAATCATGGTTGGTACCTATTAAGATCTATTTTGCTATTCCCACATAATTTGAGTTAAATTTTTTTGCAATGTGTCTTATTTTTTTCCTAGTAAATAAATGAACCAAAATAAAAAATTCTTTTCTTCTTTGATGCTCAGATAGAAAATGACTCAAGTTCAGATTAAATGTTTCTACCAGCAGAATGCCCAGCTGGTGAGATAAGTTCTAAAGCGGAGCATGAAAGAGATGGTAGACAGAAAAAATAAAAATTACAAAGCTTACAAAAATCAATAGCATGTTATAGCCTGTGTGAGAAGCGGCAGAAACTACTTTGATGCAAACTATTGGAAAGCTGTGTCCAAGGGCAAATTAGCCTCACTTTTCAGAGCTAAATGACTTGGAGGCATTCATCTAATACTTCTTTATTTAGGGGAGGCCTAAGTTAGCAAAGTTGAGTGGAAAATTAAGGCTTGTCCTACCATGCATCCGTTATCCACTATGCTTGGTCTGAAAAGTCCTGTCCTTTGCTTCCAGACAATCCATTTCTTTCCCTTCAAAAACACAGCTCAGTGGGCAAGTACTTCAGGAGGCTATTACAGTTTAAACTCATTCAACTATAGTGATTTCTTGACATAATGATACTCATCAAATACATCAATATGCATATACTTTAAATTTGTTAGTGGGTGGTTATTCTAATTTTCTCTGAATATTGTAGAAAGAAGATAGTCATTACTGACTAATTACATTGCAAAATAACAAAATGGCTGGTGTTGTTTTGGGTTAAATTATTGGGATGACAATTTTACTCTTGTTTATTTTTCTATACTGCTGCAACTATAGATTTTGTCATAAATAATCTAAGTACCAGTTATTTAAAGCTTACTAAATCTGTGCTTTTAATCTAACATTTATAGTTTGAGAGGATAATTAAAAACAAAAATAAATCAACATTTTGAAGATTTGAAATATTTACTGATCACAAATATCTTTCCTTTTAGGGAAAAACATCATGACAAATCACTGAAATTATATTGCAAACAACAAAAATAATATTTCTTTAGATTATATTACCATCCAGAGTTGGCCAAAGGAGAGCATATTAACTGTGGTCCTCATTTCCTTTAGAATATTTAATATCATTTTCATCTCGGGAGCAATATGTGGTTTAAAAAAAAAAGGAACAAACAACTGTTCCACCACTGGTGCAATTAAATATGAAATCTATCCTTTCTCCAAATCTTATGTTGAATTTAAGATTCCCATTCATTCAGTTTCAAATATATTGCAGGTCAATTAACTGTACAGCAGAGACTAGCAAACTATGTCTAGTCACTAGTGTTTACAAATTGAATTTTATTTGAGATGAGTCATAACCATTCATTGAGTTATTGTCTATGGCTATTTTCACACTAGAACACCAGAACTGAGTTGTTGCAAGAAATCTCATGGTCAGCAAAGCCTAAAATATTTCTCATCTGGCCCTATTAAAAAAAAAAATCTACTGACCCCTTGCTCTAGAGGACTGTGAAAATTGATTAACAAGATAAAGTTCCTGCTTCCATTAGAATAGAAGCACATATTAAACAAATAATCACAAGAATAACAACCTTGAGGTACTCCTTTCCCAATCTGGAACCAGCTCGTGGAACTAGTTCCATGTCTGGTTCTATTTAACTGTTGCTTCTTGACCTGCATACAAATTTCTCAGGAGGCAGGTAAGGTGTTCTGGTACTCCCATCTCTTTAAGAATTTTCCACCATTTGTTGTGATTCACAGTCAAAGGCTTTGGCATAGTCAATGAAGCAGAAGTAGATGTTTTTTCTGGAATTCTCTTACTTTTTTTTTTTTTTTTTACGATCCAGTGCATGTTGGCAATTTGATCTCTAGTTCCTCTCTCTGCCTTTTCTAAATCCAGTTTGAACATCTGGAAGTTTTCCGTTCACATACTGTTGAAGCCTAGCTTGGAGAATTTATAGCATTACTTTGCTAGCATGCCGGGAGAAATATCAATAACCTCAGATATGCAGATGACACCACCCTTATGGCAGAAAGTGAAGAGGAACTAAAAAGCCTCTTGATGAAAGTGAAAGTGGAGAGTGGAAAAGTTGGCTTAAAGCTCAACATTCAGAAAACGAAGATCATGGCATCCGGTCCCATCACTTCATGGGAAATAGATGGGGAAACAGTGAAAACAGTGTCAGACTTTATTTTTCTGGGCTCCAAAATCACTACAGATGGTGACTGCAGCCATGAAATTAAAAAACGATTACTCCTTGCAAGGAAAGTTATGACCAACCTAGATAGCATATTCAAAAGCAGAGACATTATTTTGCCAACAAAGGTCCATCTAGTCAAGGCTATGGTTTTTCCTGTGGTCATGTATGGATGTGAGAGTTGAACTGTGAAGAAGGCTGAGCGCTAAAGAATTGATGCTTTTGAACTGAGGTGTTGGAGAAGACTCTTGAGAGTCCCTTGGACTGCAAGGAGATCCAACCAGTCCATTCTGAAAGAGATCAGCCCTGGGATTTCTTTGGAAGGAATGATGCTAAAGCTGAAACTCCAGTGCTTTGACCACCTTATGTGAAGAGTTGACTCATTGGAAAAAGACTCTGATGCTGGGAGGGATTGGGGGCAGGAGAAGGGGATGACAGAGGATGAGATGGCTGGATGGCATCACTGACTCGATGGATGTGAGTCTGAGTGAACTCCGGGAGTTGGTGATGGACAGGGAGGCCTGGTGTGCTGCTATTCATGGGGTCGCAAAGAGTCGGACACGACTGAGCGACTGAACTGAACTGAACTGCTAGCATGTGAAATGAGTGCAATTATGCAGTAGTTTGAACATTCTTTGGCAATGCCTCTCTTTGGGATTGTAATGAAGACATCTCTTCCAGTCCTGTGGCCACTGTTGAGTTTTTCAAATTTGCTGGCATATTGAATGCAGCACTTTAGCAGCATTATCTTTTGAGATTTGAAATAGCTCCTCTGGGATTCCATCATTTCTACTACCTTTGTTTGTAGTGATGCTTCCTAAGGTCACCTTGACTTTGCATACCAGGATGTCTGGTTCTAGGTAAGTGATCACACCATCGTGGTTATCTGAGTCATGAAGATCTTTTTTGTACAGTTCTTCTGTATTCTTGCCACCTCTTAATATCTTTTGCTTCTGTTACATCCATACTGTTTCTGTCCTTTATTGAGCCCATCTTTGCATGAAATGTTCCTTTGGTATCTCCAATTTTCCTGAAGAGATCTCTAGTTTTTCCCATTCTGTTGTTTCCTCTATTTCTTTGCATTGACCACTGAGGAAGGCTTTCTTATCTCTCCTTGCTATTCTCTGGAACTCTGCATTCAAATGGGTATGTATTTCCTTTTCTCCTTTGCCTTTCACTTTTTTTTTTTTTTCTCATCTATTCATAAGGCCTCTTGAGACAACAATTTTGTCTTTTTGTGTTTCTTCCTCTTGGGGATGGTTTTGATCACCACCTCCTGTACAATGTTACAAACCTCTGTAAATAGTTCTTCAGGCACTACTGCCTGAAGATCTAATCCCTTGAATCTATTTATCATTTCCACTGTATAATTGCAAGGGATTTGAATTATGTATTAGATAATTCAGATCTATCAGATCTAATCCCTTGAATCTATTTATCAGTTCCACTGTATAATTGCAAGGGATTTGAATTATGTCATATCTGAATGGTCTAGTGGTTTTCCCTACTTTCTTCAATTTAAGTCTGAATTTTGCAATAAGGAGTTCATTATCTTAGCCATGGTCAGTTCCTGGTCTTTCTTTTTGCTGACTGCATATACAGCGTCTCCATCTTTGGTTGTATATTCTTAATTATGTAGGTTTTCAGACTAGAAAACTCCTCTTGGCCGC
Organism: Bos mutus; assembly: GCF_027580195.1. Taxonomy (NCBI): domain Eukaryota; kingdom Metazoa; phylum Chordata; class Mammalia; order Artiodactyla; family Bovidae; genus Bos; species Bos mutus. The sequence continues at coordinate 24,484,617 of NC_091643.1, forward strand.
CATCCATGCCCAAAGGGCAGCAGCCAAAAGGAGTTACCCCATGTCTGAGGTCAGGGGCAGCGGCCGAGAGTGCCAGGCTGCGACGGCGCAGGAACAGCTGAGAAGAGCTACCCAAGTCCAGGGTCAGGGGCAGCAGCCGAGAGGAGCTACCCCGCGTCCGAAGTCAGGGGCGGCGGCCGGGAGGAGCTACCCCATGCCCCCATGCCCGAGTCCAAGGGCGGCGGCCTGGAGGACCAACCCCGTGTTCAAGGAGCCATGGCTGCACGGGCGCAGGAGGGCCTAGAGGAGCTCTCCCACGTTGAAGGTCAGGAAGGGCGGTGGTGAGGAGATACCCCTCATCCAAGGTAAGGAGCAGCAGCTGTGCTTTGCTGGAGCAGCCGTGAAGAGATACCCCACGCCCAAAGTAAGAGAAACCCAAGTAAGATGGTAGGTGTTGCAAGAGGGCATCAGAGGGCAAACACACTGAAACCATACTCACAGAAAACTAGTCAATCTAATCACACTAGGATCACAGCCTTGTCTAATTCAATGAAACTAAGCCATGCCTGTGGGGCAACCCAGGATGGGCGGGTCATGGTGGAGAGATCTGACAGAATGTGGCCCACTGGAGAAGGGAATGGCAAACCACTTCAGTATTCTTGCCTTGAGAACCCCATGAACAGTATGAAAAGGCAAAATGATAGGATACTGAAAGAGGAACTCCCCAGGTCAGTAGGTGCCCAATATGCTACTGGAGATCAGTGGAGAAATAACTCCAGAAAGAATGAAGGGATGAAGCCAAAGAAAAAACTATACCCAGCTGTGAATGTGACTGGTGATAGAAGCAAGGTCCGATGCTGTAAAGAGCAATATTGCATAGGAACTTGGAATGTCAGGTCCATGAATCAAGGCAAATCAGAAGTGGTCAAACAAGAGATGCCAAGAGTGAATGTCGATATTCTAGGAATCAGCGAACTCAAATGGACTGGAATGGGTGAATTTAACTCAGATGACCATTATATCTCCTACTGCGGGCAGGAATCCCTCAGAAGAAATGGAGTAGCCATCATGGTCAACAAAACAGTCCAAAATGCAGTACTTGGATGCAATCTCAAAAATGACAGAATGATCTCTGTTCGTTTCCAAGGTAAACCATTCAATATCACAGTAATCCAAGTCTATGCCCCAACCAGTAACGCTGAAGAAGCTGAAGTTGAACGGTTCTATGAAGACCTACAAGACCTTTTAGAACTAACACCCAAAAAAGATGTCCTTTTCATTATAGGGGACTGGAATGCAAAAGTAGGAAGTCAAGAAACACCTGGAGTAACAGGCAAATTTGGCCTTGGAATATGGAATGAAGTAGGACAAAGACTAATAGAGTTTTACCAAGAAAATGCACTGGTCATAGCAAACACCCCCTTCCAACAACATAAGAGAAGACTCTATACATGGACATCACCAGATGGTCAACACCAAAAAGAGATTGATTATGTTCTTTGCAGCCAAAGATGGAGAAGCTCTATACAGTCAGCAAAAACAAGACCGGGAGCTGACTGTGGCTCAGACCATGAACTCCTTAATACCAAATTCAGACTTAAATTGAAGAAAGTAGGGAAAACCACTAGACCATATAGGTATGACCTAAATCAAATCCCTTATGATTATACAGTGGAAGTGAGAAATAGATTTAAAGGCCTAGATATGATAGATAGAGTGCCTGATGAACTATGGAATGAGGTTCGTGACATTGTACAGGAGACAGGGATCAAGACCATCCCCAGGGAAAAGAAGTGCAAAAAAGCAAAATGGCTGTCTGGGGAGGCCTTACAAATAGCTGTGAAAAGAAGAGAAGCAAAAAGCAAAGGAGAAAAGGAAAAATATAAGCATCAGAATGCAGAGTTCCAAAGAAGAGCAAGAAGAGATAAGAAAGCCTTCCTCAGTGATCAATGCAAGGAAATAGAGGAAAACAACAGAATGGGAAAGACTAGAGATCTCTTCAAGAAAATTAGAGATATCAAGGGAACATTTCATGCAAAGATGGGCTCGATAAAGGACAGAAATGGTATGGACCTAACAGAAGCAGAAGATATTAAGAAGTGGCAAGAATGCACAGAAGAACTGTACAAAAAAGATCTTCATGACCCAAATAATCACGATGGTGTGATCACTGACCTAGAGCCAGACATCCTGGAATGTGAAGTCAAGTGGGCCTTAGAAAGCATCACTATGAACAAAGCTGGTGGAGGTGGGGGAATTCCAGTTGAGCTATTTCAAATCCTGAAGGATGATGCTGTGAAAGTGCTGTACTCAATATGCCAGCAAATTTGAAAAAGTCAGCAGTGGCCACAGGACTGGAAAAGGTCACTTTTCATTCCAATCCCAAAGAAAGGCAATGCCAAAGAATGCTCAAACTACCACACAGTTGCACTCATCTCACATGCTAGTAAAGTAATGCTCAAAATTCTCCAAGCCAGGCTTCAGTAATATGTGAACCGTGAACTTCCTGATGTTCAAGCTGGTTTTAGAAAAGGCAGAGAAACCAGAGTAAAATTGCCAACATCCTCTGGATCATCAAAAAAGCAAGAGAGTTCCAGAAAAGCATCTATTTCTGCTTTATTGACTATGCCAAAGCCTTTGACTGTGTGGATCACAATAAACTGTGGAAAATTCTGAAAGAGATGGGAATACCAGACCATCTCACCTGCCTCTTGAGAAACCTATATGCAGGTCAGGAAGCAACAGTTGGAACTGGACATGGAACAACAGACTGGTTCCAAATAGGAAAAGGAGTACATCAAGGATGTATATTGTCATCTTGCTTATTTAACTTCTATGCAGAGTACATCATGAGAAACGCTGGGCTGGAAGAAGCACAAGCTGGAATCAAGATTGCCGGGAGAAATATCAATAACCTCAGATATGAAGATGACACCACCCTTATGGCAGAAAGTGAAGAGGAACTAAAAAGGCTCTTGATGAAAGTGAAAGAGGAGAGTGAAAAAGTTGGCTTAAAGCTCAACATTCAGAAAACGAAGATCATGGCATCCGGTCCCATCACTTCAAGGGAAATAGATGGGGAAACAGTGAAAACAGTGTCAGACTTTATTTTGGGGGGCTCCAAAATCACTGCAGATTGTGACTGTAGCCATGAAATTAAAAGACGCTTATTCCTTGGAAGAAAAGTTATGACCAACCTAGATAGCATATTCAAAAGCAGAGACATTATTTTGCCAACAAAGGTCTGTCTAGTCAAGGCTATGGTTTTTCCAGTGGTCATGTATGGATGTGAGAGTTGGACTGTGAAGAAGGCTGAGTGCCGAAGAATTGATGCTTTTGAACTGTGGCTTTGGAGAAGACTCTTGAGAGTCCCTTGGACTGCAAGGAGATCCAACCAGTCCATTCTGAAGGCGATCAGCCCTGGGATTCCTTTGGAAGGAATGATGCTAAAGCTAAAACTCCAGTACTTTGGCTACCTCATGCGAAGAGTTGACTCATTGGAAAAGACTCTGATGCTGGGAGGGATTGGGGGCAGGAGGAGAAGGGGACGACAGAGGATGAGATGGCTGAATGGCATCACTGACTCGATGGATGTGAGTCTCAGTGAACTCGGAGTTGGTGATGGACAGGGAGGCCTGGCGTGCTGCGATTCATGGGGTTGCAAAGAGTCAGATGCGACTGAGTGACTGAAATGAACTGAACTGAACTTATACTAGAATTTTGGCCAAATGAGATATATCATTATAACGTGAAATATTTTTTAAATGTTTTGTAAAAATCATGTAGCATTTTCAGAAAAATTTATTGAAAAAACAATACATTTTGCTAGTTTAAATGCTTATATCTTTGAGTATAATGATAAAGAGAAGGGATGGATGGTTATCATAGATTTTTTAAAATAATCTTTGTATTCATAGGGTAATTTCCATAATAGGTGCTTAAGAAATATACAGATCATTGACATTTCATTTTTAAGATCTATGTAGAGATGTATTCACATAATTATAGATTTTTTCAATTCTTTAATGTTATTTATATATTCCAGTTCTTCTCTTATCATGTTTTCTTAAATTGCTTGTAATATAGGATAAATACAAGTAATAATGCAGTCCTCCAGTCTCTTCTGTCCATGGAATTCTCCAGGCAAGAATACTGGAGTGGGTAACCATTCCCTTCTCCAGGAGATTTCTGACCCACGGATCAAACTCGGGTCTTCTGCATTGCAGGCAGATTCTTTATTGTCTGAGCCACCAGGGAAGCCCAACAATGCAATAGAAACAGAAAAGTCAGAACAAAGGAAAATGAACATACAAATGCCAGCCATGATATTTGACAATTTTCAATTTGACTCTGAGTTTCTTCAACATTATTACAAAAAACAAAACCTAACTTGTTACACAGGCCTCAATTTGGAAGAGAAGAACAAACCAAATTCTTAGGGAATTATAAAACTTTCCTAAAATAAAGTCAGGTTTAAACATTATTTCTCCTTCCCTTGTGCAAGTTTAAAACATTAATATATAATTGATCTTCATTATCTGTCTTTAATAGAGAAAAATAGAAATATTTGGGGGAATATTTGTGTATATCAGTGGTCCCCAACCTCCAGTTACTGACCACTACCTACTGTCAGATCATTGCTGACATTAGATTAGAAACAATGTGTACAATGAATGTAATGCCCTTGACTCATCCTGAACCATCGCCCTGACCCCAGTCCATGTAAAAATTGTCTTCCACAAAACTGACCCCTGGTAACAAAAAGCTGGGGACTGCTGGTATGTATGATGTTACAAAAATATTCTTCTACATATGTCATCATATAATAGACTTCTCATTTTTCCAAAAATGTATAGTCTAGAAACCTATGTAAATAAGAATTTGTACTTGATGTTTTCTACATAGCTCTTATTTCAATCATGCTCATTCCTGTGTTTGTTTACTATCTGCCTCTAGTCTAATGAGAGCAGTACACACACACACACACACACACACACACACACATGCACACAGATATTACATTGTCCACATTGAAAAATGTACTCATCTCTGTCAATGACAGCAAGACACACGATCTCTGAAGTGACTGGTAAGCTATTCTTCAGTGTCTGTCCAACTGTTTATGATGTTACTGTTAGGGGAAGCACACTGATTGAAACCGCCCACCCTGGCCAGGCACCATAGTAAGCATTTGCATTAGTTGTTTTATGACAGGAGATCCTGATAAGAATACAGAACTAATAAGCCACCACCAACAGGAAGAGTTCGGAAAAGGTCAAAAGGAGACACCGCGTGTCCGTCCACTTCCCAGAATCCCTCTCGCTAGCATCCATCTTGGCTGAGATATGCGTGCGCCACCAGGAAAGACTCTGAATTAGAATGATTGGCCAAAGACCACCCGGAAACAAATCCCATCACCATAAAACCCGAGACTGTGAGCCATGCTGAAGAGCAGGTCTCCTGGTTCCCTTACCCTACTGCTCTCCACCCGGGTGCCCTTTCCCAATAAAATCTCTTGCTTTCTCAGCACATGTGTCTCCTCGGACAATTCATTTCTGAGTGTTAGACAAGAGCCCAGTTTCAGGCCCTGGAAGGGGTCCGCCTTTCTGCAACATTAATATTTTTGTGGATCCAAAACTCAGATCACGGGCAGCCTATTCTTTCAATGCTTAGATTCTCCAAGATTTCACTGCGTAGGGTCTGCAAAAAGGGGATTTCTCTGGTGACTATAGCTTTGGAAAATCATCTTTCCCTTGAATCTTTTTTTTCAGTCCAGAAAAGACTTGCTTCCTGAAATCTGATTTCTGTATTTATTAAAACAAGTATCACAAAATTCTGCCAGTGGTTTGCAGTGAGTATCTGTAGATGGTTTAGTTGTGAAATGAAATGAAATCTGTCAGTGAATCCATCAGGTTTTCTGATACTCCGCTCTACACCCATAAAAAGAAAACAAGCTCTGGGACAAACTTTTCCGAGAAAACGTTTCTTACAAATATATAGGCGTTCCCTCAGTCCATATTGAAGATACTCAATTTATAAGTTATCTTACTTTTTAACTGTGTTCTTCCCCACAGTGTGCTAAAATTTCTTCTTGTACCTAAAAGGGCACCTAAACAAGCTAAAGGCTCTTTTGTTTCAATTAAATATACTTGCGCCACTATACTGAGACGGCAATGGCACCCCACTCCAGTGTTCTTGCCTGGAGAATCCCGGGGATGGGGGAGCCTGGTGGGCTGGCATCCATGGGGTCACACAGAGTCGGACCCGACTGAAGTGACTTAGCAGCAGCAGCAGCACTGCCACTATAGGCCACCCTCGTGGCCTACTGAACACTTTGCTGTTGCAGGGATGAAGGGAGCTTGTTACTGGGTGTAAGTGCAGAGGAGGTGTGTAGGGGTGATTAATGCTCCCAAAGGGAAATTAGTCAACAACATGGGAAATTCTGCAAGCAATACCCCTCTTAGACCTTCAAGAAGAGCCTTAGATTAGAGAACAAATATATGGACGCTGTGGAACGAAATGTTTTCTGCTCTATGCTCTACCGGTAAACAAGCCTTTCCAAATGGAAACTTCTAAGCCCAAGTGAAACAAAGCCAGATATTTTGAAGCCATCAGCTACTTCCACCCCCTATCCCCCCAAACCCCCGCACTCCCAATCCCCTCCTCCCATTAGCACTTAGGAGCTGGGGGAATGTGATACACTACTTAAGGTAAACAGGGAATTAACATGTGAACAATAAAGAAAGCAGCCTTGGCTCCATATTACTAGATGCATTTATGAAAGAAACGATTTTAGCCAGCCTTGCCTCATCCCATACATAGAAGATCACTAATTCTCTTCATGTGAGAGATTTAGTTTTCTCTTAATTAACAGTAAACGTTTAATATTGAGACGACCTGTGGCTCACTGCAAGCTTGTATATAGCTGTGCTCCTCCCCTGCCTCCTCGGAGTCAGCTGTCTCAGGGTGACCTGAGATACTGTCTCCTGGGCTCAAGTCCTGACATTCCCGCCGAATAAAACCTAACTCGCAACTTTTAGGTTTGTGTCTATTATTTTAGTGGACAACACCAAGGAGGAAAAAGGGAGAGTGGGGGTAACTGAGAGACTGGGATTGACATATATACACTATAGATACTGTGCTTCCCTGGTAGCTCAGCTGGTAAAGAATCCGCCTGCAATGAGGGAGACCTGGATTCTATCCCTGGGTTGAGAAGATCCCCTGGAGAAGGGAATGGCAACTCCGGTATTGCCTGGAGAATCCCCATGGACAGAGAAACCTGGCGGGCTACAGTCCATGGGTTTGCAAAGAGTCAGACACGCCTGAACGACTAAGCACAGCACAGATGCTAAGTACATAATAGATAACTAATGAGAGAAGCTACTGTACAGCACAGAGATCTCTACTCAATGCTCTGTGGTGACCTACATGGGAAGAAAAATCCCAAAAAGAGGGAATATATGTATTTGTATAGCTGATTCACTTTACTGTAGCGTGGAGTCTAACTCAACATTGTAAAGAAACTATGTGGCAATAAAAATTAATAAGAAAGCAATAAGAAAGGTAGGAGAGAGGCTGGGCCAAGGGAGTGGACCGGTTTGCCAGTGTGCTCATTTCCTTTTCCTCACCTAAGGTTCAAAAGAGAATTTAGGAAATAAATTTGCGAGAACCTCTCACTCCCATGTTGCTCATTGGAGAATGTAATGAGGGAGAAAATAGTTCTTGGCACTTGTAGAAGAGACTTCGGGATCAAGCTGACTTTGTTTGGAAAATGCCTTGATGAGACCACTTGGGCAGATGAGTCTGCAGGGATGGGTAGGGTCTGGCATCAGGACATCAGAGGTGGAAGGATGTGGTAGAGGAACAGCACAGGGAAAAGGATGACCTGCTGTGTCCTGCGACAGCCCCATGAGCTTTATCTATCCAGTCTGTTGCAAAGTTAATAAGTTTACAGAATGTTTGGTATGCGGGGAGGGAGCATAGTTATACATGGGAATCAGCTTTATCTAAGGGTCAGGATGAGAAAACACGGAAAGCAAGTAAAGAATCATTGAAACATACAGTTTATATAAATTAGCACTATTTTTGGAAGGAAGATTTTAGAGCTTTACCATGCTAGGAAACTGGGGGTTTAAGACATTCCTACAGCATTTAATGAATTGAGAAGAACCTTTATCATCTGGATTAAGTCTAACTAGCAAGTATATAATCTATAGCAGAAAATGTTCTAGGAAAAATAATTTTTAAAATTAGGATGGCACGTGCACAACAGTTTTCTGAAAACTAGACTATTGGGTCATTTATTCATTGATTCTACAAGTATTTATTGAGCCGTATTGTGTATTGTATGTGTATTTATTTAAATACAAGTATTTATATGGCAGTATTGTGCTATGAATATAGCTGAGGATGTAGACAATGGAAATGAAATCAATTTAAAATTTATATAGGCAGACCTCATTTTTTTCGCACTTTATTGTGCTTCACAGATATTGTATTTGTTGTTGTTACAAATGAAGCTTTTTCACAACCTATTGTCCAGCAAGCCTGTTGGCACTATGCTTCCAACCGTACGTGTTCCCTTCGTGTCTGTGTCATACTTTGGTACTCTCCCAATATTTCAAACATTTTCATTATTATTATATTTGTTGGGGTCATCTGTCATCAGTAACCTTTGATGTTACATGATGGAACTCAGAGATGGTGCAGGGTCAATTTCACACCGTGACAATAAAGCAAATTTTTCAATAAAGCAAGCAATGTAAATGTTTTGGTTTCTCAGTGCAAAAGTAACAGAAAGAGTATGACTTGCTGAAGGATTAGAAAACAGTTAGCATTTTTTAGCAGTATTTCTAATTGTGATAATTATTATTTAGACATAATGTTGCACACTTAATAGAATAGAGGTAAACACAACCTTTATAGCACCGATGACAAAAAAATTCATGTGACTCACTTTATAGAGATTTTTACTTTAGTAAGGTGGTCTGCAATTAAAAGCACAGTATCTCTGAGGTCTGTTTGTAGATATTTATATTTTAAGCAGATGAGATGTTCAGAGAACATATGCCATTGGTTGTCTTGTTTTGTACCTAAGAAACAGAGAAAAGAAATTAAAGATTTTGTATCTTTGATACTCTATTCTAATTCTCTGATATCAATTGAATGTCCAACAGCTCAATTAAATTCTGACACTATCTGGAAAGAACTAAAACCTCACAGGTCAATAGAATAATCTGTCACAAGACTGTTCCTACTTCAGACACCAGAGGCAACTGGGGTCCCCAGGCGTCCCAGTCAGCTAGGACTGCTGTAAAAAAACATAGACTAAATGACCGTAACAATTTATATTTGAAACTTATTTTCTCCCAGTTCTAGAGGCTGGAAAGTCAGAGATAAAGGTGACCGCTGATTTGGTTGCTATTAAGAGTTATCTTTCTGGCCACCTTCTCGCTATGTGCACACATGGTGGCTGGAGAAAGAAACGCAGAGAAAGAGAGCAGACTCGCTCTCTGGTGTCCTTATAAAGGCACTAATCCCATCATGAGGACATCATCCTCATAACCTTACCTAAACCTGATCATTTCCCAAAGGCCCCATCTCCAGATGCCATCACATTGGGATTAGGGCCTCAACATATGAATTGAGGTGGGGGTACAAATGCCAGGTTACCTACACTTCTGTCCAAACTGGCTACAAATTCAGGGTTCCCAGGACCCTCATTCAAGTTCAATAATCCACTAGAAAAACTCAGAGTTACTGAAAGAGCTATCCTTACAATTATAGCTTTGTTATCAAGATAGCAACTTGGGAAAAACCAAGTGGAAGAAACACCGAGGGCAGGGACTGTGGAGAGGGGTTTCCATGCTGTCTTCTTGCGGAATCCGCATGCCACCCTCTAGCACATCAGTGTGTTTACCAACCAGGAAGCTCCACCCAGCCTTGATGTGGAGTTTTATATGGGGCTTTATGACGTGGGTGCACTTGCTTAAATTACTGTCCATTGGAAGGCTGAGACTTTCAATTCTCTAATCATGTGGCTTGCTTTTGTAGTATCTACCCCCATCCTGGAGCTATCCTGGGGCCCACCAGGGCTTCCCAGGAGGCCGAGTAGTAAAGAATCTGCCAGCAACACAGAAGATGAGAGTTCAATCCCTGGAAGATCTCCTGGAGAAGGAAATAGCAACCCACTCCAGTATTCTTTGCCTGGGAAATCCCATGGACAGAGGAGCTTGGCAGGCTGCAGTCCATAGGGTCACAAAGAGTCAGACACCAAGGGCTCATCGACTAAACAACATGAGTCACCTTGTTAGCATAAACTGAGATGTGGTTGCTGCTGTTGTTCAATTGCTCAGTCATGTCCCACTCTTTGCAACCTCATGGACTGCAGCATGCAGGCTTCCCTGTCTTTCACCATCTACTGGAGCTTGCTCAAACGCATGTCCACTGAGTTGGTGATGCCATCTAACCATCTCATCCTCTGACATCCTCTTCTCCTCCTGCCTTCTGAAATGTGGTTAAAAGGGGCTTATAATGAATAACAACATACATACTTCTATCACTTAAGAAATTTCAATGGCTTTTGTAGCTCAGTGCCAGGAACCAGGGACAAAGATCAAATATATTTTTTTTTTATTATATCACAGACATAACACTAAAATCACCTCCCCAGCCACAGAGCCCTGCCAGCAAGAGGTGAGCTGATCTAAACTGAGCCCGTTGGCATCTCTGCCTCTGTAGAGACAGGTAGGTAGGAAGGGTCCAAGGTCTAGAGACTGTGCTCTAGATGCACAGTAGGAGGGAGACACTTTCCTCTCTCTCTCTCTGCCCTGGTGTTACCTGTCTGTGTGCATGTGTGCTCAGTCATATCTGACTTTTTGCAACTCCATGGACTGTAATCCACCAGGATCCTCTGTCCCGGGGATTTCCCAGGCAAGAATACTGGAGAGGGCTGCCATTTCTTCCTCTAGGGGATCTTCTTGACCCAGGGATCAAACCTGTGTCTCCTGCATTGGCAGGCAGATTCTTTAACCATTGAGCCACCAGGGAAGCCCCTGGTGGCCTTCCTACTGGTGCCTTATTAGGTCCATGGAGAAGAGCCTATAAATGCATGCCATTTCCTTCCATTTCTGAGGCTGGTCCTCATTTGACCTCCTTGAAGTTGTCTGTCTTTCCTTACATTGCAGACCATTAGGCTGTTCTGCAATCTCAGCTCTCCAATGGCTTCAAGAGAAGTTGGATTTTTATATTCTATTCATCTATGGCTGATTTTCCCATCTGCAGTATAAACAACATTTATTCACTGTTTTTTTTTTTTTCATTTGATTCTGATAATAACCCTGTAAGACTGGCAGAGTAGGGGTTACCAGTGCAGAGTTTTTCTCATTAATCTAAGGTCTGTTTTCTTTCTGGCACGTGATATACCTCTCAGAGATCCTACATAGGTTATGTATATTGCTATCACTCATATTAGGTTCCTTATGACCCAGTGTTCATCAATAAAAGATCAAAGGAATCACCTGAGGGATTTCAAAAAAGAAAGCTCAGAAAGCACATTTCTTTACCTTCCAAATAAGGCACCCTCTTTCCTCCATGTCTAATATTAGTAACCACCCCCATTTTTAAGTGGATATGCTTTCCCCTGTCCAAGTACTAAGCCAGAGATCAAACTTCAGAATACATAAGAAATTCCTGAGGAACTACTACTTTAAAAAAATGTACAAAATATTCACCATAAATTTTTTTAAAAGGGTACACTGGGCTATATTAGAATTTAGAAGAGATTGAAAAGGCACTGCTCAGAGTGGGAGCAGATATTTGCAATACAGATATCTGATAAAGAAGGCATACCCACAATGTACAAAGAATATCTCCTAATCAATAAGGAAAGCCAGTCCGCCCACTAGAAAAATGAAAGTTCATAAAATAAGATATTCAGATGTCCAATAAACAGGAATATGTGCTCAACTTCTTTAGTTTTTAGGGAAATGCGAACTGAAATCACAATAAGATGCAACTATATATTCTCAAGAAAAATTTTTTAAAGATTTTAAAAAAAGATTGACAATATCAAGTGCTGATAAATACTTAACTGGAGCTTTCATTTATATGCTGTTAGTATTGCTGTTGTTAAGTTGTATCCAACTCTTTTGTGACCCCATGGACAGTAGTCCACCAGGCTCCTCTGTCTATGGGATTTCCCAGGCAAGAATACTGGAGTGGGTTGCATTTCCTTCTCCAGAGGATCTTCCTGACCTAGCGAGTGAAACCCAGTCTCCAATACTGCAGACAGATTCTCTACCGCTGAACCAAAAGGGAAGCTGATTGTTAGTGTAAATTGGTACAAGACGATGGTAAATTATTTCTAAGTATATGGTAAAATTGAATAAATGCATTATCTAGTTCACTTTCAGCTACTGTGCAATAGCAAGGCATACACATGTTCATCAAATACTGTGTGCATGCTCAGTCGTGTGCAATTCTTTGTGACCTCATGGAGTATAGCCCATCAGGCTCCTCTGCCCATGGAGTTTTCCAGGCAAGAATACTGGAGTGGGTTGTCATTTCCTGCTCCAGGAGATCTTCCTGACTGAGGGATTGAACTGGCATTTCTTGTGTCTTCTATATTGGCAAGCAGATTCTTTACCACTAGTGCCACCTGGGAATCCCAAAGAGAAATGTAGATGGCAACACAATTGTGTGATAGACTTAAATTGGAAACTAACCAAATGCCCACTATATTAATGAGGATTTATGGGTTGATATGTATGTAAGAGTATACTCACACAATAATAAAAACAAAAGCATGGGTTAATTTTACAACCATAATTCTCAGTGAAAAAAGGAAAAATTCCTAGTGAACAATGAATCAGTTCAGTTCAGTTTAGTTGCTCATTTGTGTCCAACTCTTTTCAACCACATGAATCGTAGCACACCAGGCCTTCCTGTCCATCACCAACTCCCGGAGTTCACCCAAACTCATGTCCATCGAGTTGGGGATGCCATCCAGCCATCTCATCCTCTGTCGTCCCCTTCTCCTCCTGCCCCCAATACCTCCCAGCATCAGAGTCTTTTCCAATGAGTCAATCCCTGGGTCAGGAAGATCTTCTGGAGAAGGGAATGGCAACCCCCTGCAGTATTCTTGCCCCCCCCAAAAAAAAGGGGGGCTCAAAGAACAAAGAATACTTCTTTATTAATCCATTTATATAAAGCACAAACAGACAAAAGTAAATATGCTGGTTGATGTCACAAAAGTATTTGCTTCTGAGGGCTGGCTTCTGACTGGAAGAGTGAACAGGGCAAGACTCTGTGGGCCAGAATATTCTTTCTTGACTTGATAATGACCATGTGGGTGTTTTTGGTTCATGAAAATTTATGAAGTGGCACATAATATGTGAACTTTTGTGCATGCATGTATGGAATACTTTAATAAAAAGTTAAAAAAATAAAATCTCACTGTAGCTATACATGAAGAGTTTATTTGAGAGAAGCAAGAGTAAATTGGGAAAATCGTTAGGATGTTGTAGTTTTGGCAAGAGACGATGGTAGCCCAGTAGGAAAAAGAAATTACAGAAACTTCTAATTGTCATAGTAGAAAGCATAAAACTGATTTAACTAAAGAAATATAGTAAGCAGTTTTCTGAGTCAATAATTGTACATTAATGAGGGTAACATTTATCTTGTATAATTGTCTCTAGCTGTATTTAGCTACTTAGATACTAGCAACAAAAATACATACAGTTGATTTTATACAGTATTATATAAGATCTGGAGGTTTTCTACCAAGCACATGGGTGATCATTAATTTCTTTTTCAATTTAATTTTATTCAATACAAATGGCCCCAAATGGTCTAGGATAATTTTGAATTATCCTAGACTCTGCTTTTTTCTCTCATATCCTATTTTTCCCTTTATTATCTTGGGTTAACATCTTGAAAATCCCCTGCTGGTTTTTCTTAAAGGAAAATACAATTGCAAAACAACCAAGTTTTAAAACCCTGAACACTAGATAATACTACCTTTTCTCCAAAAATTGAGCTTATGGCTGCATTTTCTGGGCTCAATATGTGGTGAGGTTGTTTGAGATTATAAAGGAATCAGAGTATAGCTCTCCAACACTGCAGTGAAGGATGTTTACAATGGATTTCTGCAGAGGGTTTTTAAAACTAATGAAATGAAGATAATTCAAGCTATAATATCCATGGAAACATTTCATTCAGAAACTGCATGATAGAGAATACTTTTCTCATAGCCAAAAAAACCTCCTAGATGGCATGAATTTCCATATATTTTATCCTTGAGGGAAAGTTATCCTTCTGAATTTCAGTTATGTTGAAGATGTCCATTAAATTAGATAACTTTTATGGTGCACTTATTATGCTCAAAGCACTTTGGCAGATAATTGGAAAAATACAATAATCAATCATATGTCTCAATTTTCAAGATGTCAAAGTATTTGAAATATTTGTAAAACAGATGTACTAAAAACTTAGAGAATTTTAAAAAAAAGTTCTACATCTATTTCAGGACAGATACTCTGAACTTAATTCTAAATTGTGCAATACACACTTACTGGGCAGGGTGGGAGGAGGGTTGCAAGGTCTACTTCATGGTAAGATGGTGAAGCAATAGCTGTTGATTCTCACCCCCTAAAATGATCCTGCAGATACATAAAAGCAAGAGAACATCTGATCTATCCCAGAACCCAATATTTAAATATTCTACCAGCTGGATGGTGACTGGGTCCTAATATAAGTTCAGGATATAATAGTCCAGGTAGAAAGGAAGGGATATCCAATAGATCCCCTTGGCAGCTCTTCTGACTGTGCCCTGCTTGAGGCATTGATTGTTCCAGCTCTATTTGGTGGTAGAAAAACATCAAGAGAAGTTCAGTGCTGACTAGAGTAGCATGGAGGACCTGCTGACTAATGAGGGGATTATAAAAGCTCTATGTTCTCTGAATAAGTTGGCTCTGATGGATTCTTTCTTATCCACCACGTGAGGGTGAATCCACCCAGGGTTGTTCTGGAAAACAGCAGGACCTATAGTTGAGATACTAAGAGATTCCCTGAAAGATCAGATTGGTTGATGGGAGGGAAAGTGTAATGGGGAAGTGTTAGAACCTTACTGAATGTCATAAACTCTGCCCTAAAGCAAATTCCACCACAATCTCCAAATAGAACAGGCAAATGCAAGGACCTGGAATTAACCCACTCCGGTATTCTTGCCTGGAAAATCCCATGGACGGAAGACCCTGGTAGGCTACAGTTCATGGGGTCACAAAGAGTCCGACATGACTGAGCGACTTTCTTTCACTTTCATCCCTCCCCCAACAATATATTAGCCGATTCTTCCAAGGGAATGTGCGTTAAAGGGACTAAATATTTAAGTACCTGAGAAACATTAAGTACCATAGAAGAATGACTTCAAATGATGAATACATTATCTAAAAACAAAATTTAAAACGAGAAATCACACATCCCCACTACTCTGGCCATTCTGTTCTCTTCCTCAGGAGCTCCTGGATGTCCTGACAGAAAGGACACTCAGGACCCTGTCCTAGGACTAGGACTGGCGTTTGTCCTAATTCCTTCAGGTTTATGTAAGTGTGGGCTTCCCTTGTAGCTCAGCTGGTAAAGAATCCACCTGCAATGTGGGAGACCTGGGTTCGATCCCTGAGTTGGGAAGATCCCCTGGAGAAGGGAAAGGCTACCCACTCCAGTATTCTGGCCTAGAGAATTCCATGGACTGTATAGTTTATGGGGTTGCAAAGAGTTGGACACCACTGAGCAAATTTCACTTTCACTATGTAAGTGTAAGCGAATGTTTACCTGAAAAACAAACATGGAAACAAGCAGCAGCTATGGCAGCAAATTAAATAGCCAATAAAACAGAATTAAGTGGAAAAGTCAGGAGAAAGTCATGAGAAAGAGGAAGTTATATAGGATTAAAGTAATATTCCATCAAGAAAAGAATTGATCAAAAACAATTGGGCCAGAAAAAAATATAGTCATAAAAGGCAACACCTGCACTATTGTTATTGTGTACCAAATAGATAATTAATGAGAACTTACTGCATAGCACAGATTGGTTCAAAATTGAGATAGGAGTACATCAAGGCTGTATATTGTCACCGTACTTGTTTAACTTATATGCAGAGTACATCCTGCAAAATGCCTGACTGGATGAAACACAAGCTGGAAACAGGATTGCCAGGAGAAATATCAGTATTAGCACTATCCTTATGGCAGAAAATGAAGAGGATCTAAAGAGCCTCTTGATGAAGGTGAAAGAGGAGAGTGAAAAGTTTGGCTTAAAATTCAATATTCAAAAAACTAAGATTATGGCATCCAGTCCCAATATTACATGACCAATAGATGGAGAAAAAATGGAAACTGTGATAGCCCTTATTTCCTTAGGCTCCAAAATCACTGTGAATGGTGAGTGGAGCCATGAAATTAAAAGACACTTGCTCCTTGGAAGAAAAGCAATGATAAACCTAGACAGTGTATTAAAATAGCAAAGACGTTACTTTGCCAACAAAAATCTGTATAGTCAAAGCTATGGTTTTCCAGTAGTCATGTATGAATATGAGAGTTGGACCATATAGAAGTCTGAGCACAGAAGAATTGATGCTTTTGAATTGTGGTGTTGGATAAGACTCTTGAGAGTCCCTTGGACTGCAAGGAGATCAAACCAGTCAATCCTAAAGGAAATCCATCCTGAATATTTATTGAAAGGACTGATGCTGAAGTTCTGATACTTTGGCCACCTGATGCGAAGAGCGAACTCATTGGAAAAGACCCTGATGCTGGAAAAGATTGAAGGCAGGAAAAGGGGATGACAGAGGATGAGATGGTTGGATGGCATCACCAACTCAATGAACATGAGTTTGAGCAAACTCCAGGAGTTGGTGAAGGACAGGGAAGACTGGCATGCTACAGTCCATGGGGTCGCAAAGAGTCAGACATGACTGAGTGACTGAACAACAGCTGCATAGCACAGAAACTCTACTTGATGTTCTGTGGTGACCTAAAAGGGAAGGAACAGAGAAGGCAATGGCACCCCCCTCCAGTACTCTTGCCTGGAAAATCCCATGGACGGAGGAGCCTGGTGGGCTGTAGTCCATGGGGTCGCTAGAGTCAGACACGACTGAGCGACTTCACTTTCACTTTTCACTTTCATGCATTGGAGAAGGAAATGGCAACCCACTCCAGTGTTCTTGCTTGGAGAATCCCAGGGACGGGGAGCCTGGTGGGCTGCCATCTATGGGGTCGCACAGAGTCGGACACGACTGAAGAGACTTAGCAGCAGCAGCAGCAAAAGGGAAGGAAATCCAAAAAAGGTGGATATATGTATATATGCTGCTGATTCGCTTTGCTGTACAGTAGAAACCAATGCAATATTGTAAAGCAACCATTCTCTAATAAATTAAAAAAATTTTTTTTAATTAAAGAAAGACAACATCTGAAAGATATCAGGGGGATATAAATGCATCAAAACATACTTTGAGATTTTAACTTATATTTTTCAGAAGCTGCAGGTCAAGCAGTTGAAACTATTTTGGAGGCTACCTAGGTACTAGTTATATAGTAACCTATAACTAGTTATATATAACCTATATACTGGTTATAAACTAGTAGGTATATCTTGCTGAGTGATAACTTACGGGGAAGATAAGTGTGTAATATGTGACTCTCATGTGAAAATCTGGACAAATTACATGTGTCTAGCTTTTTATTTGTGCCTATTTGAAAAGAAACAGTGAAAGAGTACAGACATAAATAAAAATATTAGGGGAAGTAAGGTATACAATTAGCTATTTTGTGTACATTTTTGTGCATATTTTAAACTTTATAGATACATATTTTTAAAATATTTTAAAAAAGGAAACAGAAGTCTAAGGCTTTCCAAGTCAGCCACCCCAGGTCAAAGTGGGGCTGGATCTGGGATTTGATGTTCTCTTTTGCTATAGGATTGACACAGAGAGACTTGACATCCCAGGGCCGCACTTGTGGTCATTAATGCAGTAGTGCAAGATTATATTATGAAAAGAAGTCTGAGACTTGAATCAGAGTTGAGGGCAAGGATGCAGCAAAGATCTGTACTTAGCAGGACCCAAAATCTATTTGTCAAAAATTTGCAAAGAGTTTAGAGCCCATTTAATGTGCAGGCTTTGAAACAGAGCAGTGGGAGATGAGACAGGTACATCAACATTCTGAGAAATTGGTGCCTCAAGCAAAGTCTAACAGACCTATATGCAAATTAGGAGCAGTCTCTACTAGAGCTTTAATGTGGGTCCATTAAGGACCAAACCAATCCAGCTTGGCTGGAGGGCTCAAGATAAATGTAAGGATCATGAAGGGAAGACTACATATAAATCATGTAAACACGTCTTTAGGAAAATGGTGCATCGTTTTTTAAGTTTTGGTAGTAACAGGTTAAATTACAAAGTGCTTTCACATTCATTCTGTCATGTGAAGCTCAGAATAAAGGTTAAACAGCCATAACTCCTCTGTTACTACTTCATCAATGAGTAAACTTTCAAGAGTGAAATGGCGTGTTCACATTCACAGCTAGTAAGAGGCTGTGCAAAGAAGAAATACAATTCTTTTTCCCACTCACTGCCTCAGCCATTAATTTATTCATTTACCCCTCATTTCGAGTCCCTAATAAGTCAGTCACTACTTAACAAGAAGCAAGGTTTTCCCCTAAGCACCCACCACTCCACTAGGTCCTCTTACTGTTAGTGCTGTATCAGAAGGAATTATTTTTCTTCCTGCCTTTAACTGTGCTATAGGCAAGAAAATATATGCAATGAACCCCTTCAATTCAACTCCGGGGGCTTTTAAGACCTCCACGGGAAGCCAGAAAGCCCATTAATTCTGGGTCTAATGATCTAGTTTTACGGTTTGGTAACACTCTGCCCTCTGTACCACCTCTGTGCTCCTTCGGACCATTTCAAGGGATGCTAGCATGGTGAAGGAGAGGATATGGAAATGAACAAGAAGGAATTCAAGTCCATCAATTTCTATTTGTTTGAGGAGGCAGTTGGCACTGACAAAATGAGAAGCTTGGATTATTTGATGATATAAACTAGTCAGCCTAACTTTCCCTCTCCCCTCCCCACCATAATAAATTTGGAGCTTTCTCACTGCCACACATTGATTTGCCTTGGCTTCTCTTTTTCTTTTATATTAAAAATTATAAAACCTTCTCCAACATACAGAATTGTCTTCATGTAAAGATTGTTATTTGTTTGTTTGCTTTAAGTTAATGGGGCAGAGAGTGGGTACTGACAAAGCAGAAATTCTGGAAATGCTAGACTTGCAGTCGATCTGAGGACTAAGTCCAGCTCAGTCATATTTTTGTTTAAGTTGGGAAAAGAATAGAGTAACTATCATCAGGATTAAATGAGTAGATTTTTTTAATCAAAAAGGAAGGAAGGAAGAAATTAAAATAATTTTAAGTGCACACTGCATATAACTGGATTCTAATGAAAGAGCCTGCAAGTTCATTTCAGATCATAACTTTCAAAATGAGTTTGTTGTTAAGATAATGAATTCCCACAGAGACCTTGCCAGTGTGGAGCAAGTTTTTCACGGTATAATTTGATAGATAGTTGGCACCTCTGTCACAAAGAAGAGACAATTGAATTTAGAGACATCCATAGAAGCTTAATAAAAAAAAATACTGGAGCTAATGCTTTTGTTTGATCTCTGGGAATTGTCTTCAACCTTCTGCCAATGCTGAACTAACAGTGATTCCAATGACAGTCATAAGCGATTACAGTTTACAGAACCAGACGTTAACTATTGGCATCTTTAAAGAAGACAGCTATTTGAAAATGTTAGAAAGAAAACGTGGTTCCCTAAATGTACTAAACGAGTCGCCAGTCCAGGTTCGATGCAGGATACTGGATGCTTGGGGCTGGTGCACTGGGACGACCCAGAGGGATGGTATGGGAAGGGAGGAGGGAGGAGGGTTCAGGATGGGGAACACATGTATACCTGTGGCAGATTCATTTTGATATATGGCAAAACCAATACAATATTGTAAAGTTAAATAAAATAAAATTTTAAAAAAAAGAAACAAGAAGTTTGCATTGGCCAAGCAGAAAATTGCAGCAAGGTGTTTTCAAAGTAATTCCCTGCCTTCCTATAATTTCAGATTGCCTGTCAAGCTTCTCTTCTTCTATCCAATGGCTCTGTCTTTACTGTTCTCAACCCAATTGACTGAAAGACTAAGAAAGAGATGAACAATGGAAAGAAAATAAACACGTAACTCTGCTTTCATTTTTTCCCCCTCTTAAGTCTCATCTCAGTTGAACAAAATGTATTACACTTTGATGTAGTGGGCAAACAGGACTAGACCCATTACAGGAGGCAGGACTAAGCTACTCCATTAATCACAGATAGAAGGTTAAATTAAAAAGTGCACAGTCTGGAAAAAATCAAGATTTATGAATTATGTCTCCATTATATAGTAGGTAAATACTGAGAAGGGGGCTCCAGGTTAGAAAGAGATAAGAATTAAAGCCAGTTTAACAAAAGTAATCTGTAAATAACCATCTGTATTGATAGAAATAGATTTCCTCAAGGTGACACAAAAATGTCCCCACCAAGGCAACTAAAATAAAATGAATAATAAAAAATACTGAAATACAAGAGAACTCTGGGATCTATGACACCACCCCAAATTGTTTGCATCTCTCCAAATGGGTGTTGCAACTGACTTATTTTTCATTGCTGATGGGCCAATGCATGTTTGTTATGAAAAGTATTTTAAATAGACTTAACATGTAGAGGGCTTCCCTGGTGGCTCAGACAGTAAAGAACTCGCCTGCAATGCGGGAAACATGGGTTCAAGCCCTGCATTGGGAAGATCCCCTTGAGAAGAGAATGGCTACCCACTCCAGTATTCTTGCCTAGAGAATTCCATGGACAGAGGAGCCTGGCAGGCTATAGCCCATAGGTTTGCAAAGAGTTGGACATGACTAAGGGACTTTCAATTTAACATGTGGAAGTGGATATGTTAGGGTAAAATACCTTTGCTTTTTTTTCTCCTCTCCCTCTCTTTTCCATGCCCTATTATTTCCATCATCATCATTCTGTGCTTGTCAGTAAAATAGCTAGCTTAGAATAAATGTCTTAGTCCTTCCATGATGGCCACAGATACATGTTCTTAAGATGTTTCTCAAGGAAGTTTCTTTCAGGATCAGATAAATTTACCTTTTCTCTTTACTTCTAGGTGATGACAGTTGACTGATTTTCATTTCCTGTTCCAATAAAAACAGGTCAGTGTTGACCAAATCTTAACTAGTCCCTTCAGTTCAGTTCAGTTGCTCAGTCATGTCTGACTCTTTGTGACCCCATGGACGGCAGCACGCCAGGCTTCCCTGTCCATCACCAACTCCTGGAGCTTACTCAAACTCATGTCCATCAAGTTGGTGATGCAATCCAACCATCTCATCTTCTGTCGTCCCCTCTCCTCCTGCCTTCAATCTTTCCCAGCATCAGGGTCTTTTCCAATCCAGTCACATCAGGTGGTCAAAGTATTGGAGTTTCAGCTTCAGCATTAGTCCTTCCAATGAATATTCAGGACTGATTTCCTTTAGGATTGACTGGCTTGATCTCCTTGCAGTCCAAGGAACTCTCAAGAGTCTTCTCCAACACCACGGTTGAAAAGCATCAATTCTTTTGTGCTCAGCCTTCTTTATGGTCCAACTCTCACATCCATACACAACCACTGGAAAAGCCATAGCTTTGACTAGACAGACCTTTTTTTGGCAAAGTAATGCTCTGCTTTTTAATATGCTGTCTAGGTTGTCTATGCTGTCTAATGTTTCTGTCTTTTTAATATGCTGTCTTGTCCCTTCAAGTACCAAACAATTTGTAGCAAAATTTCATAGACTCATTCTTGTGTTTATTGACTAGGTGTCACCTGATATTTCTAATAAGGATTCTCACTATAGTTCTATATTTCATAAATTAACACATTCTGAGTTTTGATTTTTCATGAGCAGTGACATGTTTATTTTCCTCTGATGGTTGGAGACTTACTTTCTAATTATTCCGTGTTTCAATCATCTAGTTTTTCTTCCTTTTCTTTAGCTTTATACCCCCTCCCTCTCTTTCTTCCCTCCTTTCCTTGGTTCCCTATCTCTTCTCTTCTCTCTTTCCCATCCTTCTATTATTCTTTCCTTTTCATTGTTTCTATAATTATGTGATGACTTTTCACGTTGTGCCTGTCACTATACTTGTTTAGGTCCTAGTGATATAAGCACAGTTTCATCCCTGAGGAGCTCAAACTAACAACCCTGCAACAGTAGACCATGTATCAGGTACTGAGAAACCCACAGAAACAAAGGCAGTTCCTTGAAGGGGCAAAGGGTAGGATGAAAGAACTGAAGAGGTTTTCAGTTTCTAACTTTTTAAGTCTATCAAAGAAATGAGGAGGCCATTCTAAGCAGAGGGAAAAATAAAGACATGTATAAACATATAAACGTGCATGCGATGTTGGCAGAACCATGAGAAGCGAAGACAAATTCATGCCAGAAAGGAAGTGGCAGTGTGTGTAGTGGGGGAAGCATTAGCTGTGAAGCTAGAGGTTATTTTTTCTGTTTTGAATTTTTTTAATTGAAATATCATTTATAATGTGATAGTTTCAAGTATACAGCAAAGTGATTCAGCTGTACGTATATCTTTTTCAGATTCTTTTCCACTATAGGTTATTACAAGACATTTAACTATAGTCCCCTGTACTATACAGCAGGTCCTGCTTGGTTATCTCTTATATGTAGTGTGTATGTTTTAATCCTAAAGTAATTCACCCCTCCCCACCTTCTCCCTCTGGTAATCGTGTTTGTTTTCTGTGTCTATGAGTCTGTTTCTGTTTTGTAAACAAGCTCATTTATGTCATTTTTTAAGCTTCACATGTAAGCAATATCATATGATATTTCTCTTTGTCTGTCTGCCTTATTTCACTTAGTATGGTAATCTGTAGATCTATCCATGTTGCTGCAAATGGCATTATTTCATTTCATGTATTTATAAAAAATAAATTTATTTTTATTTAATATTTGTTTTATTTCATTTTATTCCTTTGTGTGTATATACCACATCTTTTTAAATTCCATGATAGGCTCTGAGAATTTCATCTTGTAGGCAATTCACTCCTTTAAGGATTTTCAAAGTAGTAAATAGAGTGACTTACTCTATAAAAAATAATCACTTTTTCATATGACTGGATTATAGACTCTTCAAAGAAATTGATAAACAAGCAAAAAATTTATCATTTTCCAAGTAATTTTACAAGCAAATAGCTTGTAACTGTGAACCCAGGAGCATCTTTTGCTGGCATACTGCTAATGGTTTCCCTGGACCCTCCCCAGGAGGGTTGTGGGACCCCGCTCTGCTCAAGCAGGAGATGCCTGGTCTGTGCCGATTTGCTCACAGCTTTCCTGGAATCTCTATCTAGGAGTTTCTCAAAGCCCAAGTCCAGTCCCTTTAGCATGTGTTTTGAATGCATCCTATTTATCAAAATCTAAAATGTCAGGGGTAGACGGGATCCAACGTAATGTCAGAATAAAGGTATTCATTCAGTGCATTCTTCCTAACACCCAAAATGGCTTTGCTTCTTGAGTTCGGTTATTTTGTTGTGATTGTGATCCATTTTCCAGTGCACATGTGGGCAGCTCAAAATATTTGCCATGGAGTGCTAATGAACGCTGCAAGAAAATTGTGGAACACTTCATACAAAATTGTGGTCATCTTCTTTGACAGCTTTAGCACAAAAAGTGGAAAATTGCAGAAAATTGTAAAAACAAAAAATGCAGTTAAAATGGTTTACACTTACTGACAACCTCTATCTCAAACCCTGCTATTTTATCATTTATTTAATCTGTCATGTTAGCTACTAGTTTAAATTTCACTTTCCATTTTCTTCCTTGTGTTGACACTTCCTCGCCTCCTGCATCTGACATCCCAGCAGTGAGCAGTTACTCATTCCTGAGCACCAGGCACCTGGGCAGTTACATACTCAGGTGTTAGCTCTAAATGGGGATGAGCACTTATTACAGACTACCATTTTATACACATATATACATGCTTATATGTGTATACACTATATACATGTGTGTATATAGTGTGTATGAACTGTTGGCTTCAATATCTGTATTAAAAAACCCTTTTTGACCTATAGGAAAGTTTTGAGAGATTATTATTTGAGAGATTTTAGTTGGTGATGGACAGGGAGGCCTGGTGTGCTGCGATTCTGCTACTGCTAAGTCGCTTCAGTCGTGTCCGACTCTGTGTGACCCCATAGACGGCAGCCCACCAGGCTCCCCTGTCCCTGGGATTCTCCAGGCAAGAACACTGGAGTGGGTTGCCATTTCCTTCTCCAATGCACGAAAGTGAAAAGTGAAAGTGAAGTCTCTAAGTCGTGTCTGACTCTTAGCAACCCCATGGACTGCAGCCTACCAGGCTCCTCCATCCATGGGATTTTCTAGGCGAAAGTACTGGAGTGGGGTGCCATTGCCTTCTCCGTGCTGCGATTCATGGGGTCGCAGAGTCAGACACGACTGAGCGACTGAACCGAACTGACTGAAAAGTAATAATGCAATAGGATCAAGGCTCTGATTCTTATAATAAAACCCCCTTCTAGTCTCTGAACTTAGAATTGTAATGGCTTGCCTAACTTGTCTCTTAATCAAGTATGACCTTACATTACCTCTTATTTCCTTGTCTACCTATCCAAATTATTGTGTCTTAAGTTTTCTGACCCCAAGTAAACTATAAGCTCCAAGAAAGCATGAAATATATACCATTCATTTCTAGCTTCCCAAGTCTCCAGAAAACCTTATATGCTTCTCAGCATATTCTATTAATACTTTTAAAATGTTCCACCAGGATTAAACATTTTGATGAGAAATTTGCCTCTATTCTTTTAGTATCTTTAACATACAACTCAGAAAAGTAGATTTGCTTACTACCTTTCTTTTGGAGTTCATATTCTCATTTGCTTTGAGAATTTTCAACTTTACATGAAACAAGAGGAGCCCAATTACTTCCCCAAATAATGGGAAAGTAGACTGAGATATAAATTATATTTTTCAAGTCATAAATGGCAGTCATCTGCATTAAAGTTACCTTTGTGTGTATGCTCCATCGCTCAATCATGTCTGACTCTTTGTGACCCTATGGACTAAAGCCTATCAGGCTCTTCAGTCCATGGGATTCTCCAGAAAAGAATAATGGAGTGAATTGCAATGCACTACCCTAAGGGATCTTCTTGACCTGGGGATCAAAACTGCATCTCCTGCACTGCACTTGGATTCTTGGCCCACTGAGCTACCAGGGAAGCCCCAAAGTTACCTATAACATATTTTCAATAACTGATATAATGCAATGAAGAAAAACAGCCAGAACTTGCAACAACATGATGGACTTAGAGACTGTGACATTGAATGAAGCTGGACAGAGAAAGACAAATATTATATGATATCCCTTTACGTGGAATCTTAAAAAAGAGTACAAGAACTTATTTACTGGAGAAGGAAATAGCAACCCACTCCAGTATTCTTGCCTGCAGAATCCCAAGGACTGAGGAGTGTCACAGATGTAGAAAACAAACATAGTTATCAGAGGGTAAGAGAAAGGAATAAACTGGGAGATTGGGACTGACATAGACACACTACTATATACAAAGTACATAACCAATAAGGACCTACTGTATATCACAGGAAACTCTGATCAGTACTCTGTAAAGGCCGATATAGGAAAAGAATCTTTAAAAAAAAAGTAGATATATGTATAACTGTTAGCAAACTGTACACTTTGCTAATACAACATTGTAAATCAACTACACTCCAATAAAGATTTTTCAAATAAATAAAACATAAAAAAGAAAAATAGAAACACAGGTAAGTGAGAGAGGCTATTCTTTAAAACAGAGCAGAAGAGCCTACAAAGAATAAAAGAGACAAAAGAAAACAATTCATTCTGGCAAGAAACCTGAAAGAGTTTGAGACTGACTTTTTTAGGAAAAGAGTTAAGTTTAAAAACAGACTTGAAGAAATTGAAAGGTGATCTTTGATCATTTAGAGAGTAGATGCCAACAGAATGTTCTTTCTGAGGGAACTAGTCATAGTAAGGAAAAAATCATCATCTTAACCCTAAAGCTACAAAACTAGAACTCATAAATTATAAATAACGCCTTATAAATCAGAGACATTGGAGAAATAAGAAAACTACACAGGTGAAACAAAATGTATATTGAAAATGAGCTGATGTTATCCCTGAGAGAAAAGTCAAAACAACAACAAAAAAGATATTTTTAAATAATGACAATATTTTTTATCTATAGGAATAAAGAAAATATGCTTTTCAATATATACAAGGAGGAAAATAATTCAGTACTATTCAAACCAGTCAGGTAAACGTCAGCTCCTTCAATAACTCCTTTGAAGAAAAAGATTGTATTCTCAAATTGTGCAATATTTCCAGGACAGGGTCCATTGCTCAGGACCTTATTCCCAGCTTATATATTTGCAAATCTAAAGGGAGTAAAAATTAAATATTGCAGAAACAAAACAGCATTTAAAAGAGCAATAGGCTTCCAGAATTAAAGAAACTGTCAGCAAAGGAAAGATATTCAATTCTAATCCACAATTTTAAACCCATATGAATTGATATTGTGATAAAAATTGAATTCCAGAAGTAATTCACTCATGTCTTCCATTTAATTTCCAAAGATGTGTCAAGTCGTCCCATGTACAAATCAACATGTTAAGAAGACAAAGAGATTTTAAGTAGGCAAAACTACTTATAAACCAAATATTGAACACCACCATTTCTTATATCTGGCGCAGCAGCCAATATTGTTACTAACTGACTTAGATATAAAGAGTTTATGGCAAGGTGAAGCTTTAAGATTTCACTGAGCCTGTGGTGTTTAATATTCTTCTCGAGTGCTGAGGAAACATTATTTATATTGTGGATTAGGGATACTCACACCCACATGGGCTATCAGGAGTGAGGGAGAGAAGCCAGGCTGACATTGGTCCAGACTCTCCCTTTAGTACAGACACAAACAGGATAAAACCTTTGAGCTAAATTTTGCTCCCAAGGGACTCTGGCCAAAAGGAATCTCTGGTTGTCACAGTGGGTGGGATATAAGTGGAATGCCTATGTCCTAACATTTTTTTCCCCCATCAAATTCTTATAAACTATTCATGGGCTCAATTCATGTAGAACACCCAATCATTTTTCTTTCTCTTAGTTATCCCTACATATATCTTCTTCTAACTTTTACATTATCATGAATCCAAGCTAACTGTCTCTTCAAAACATAATTTGCTAAAGTTCACAAGAATAGAAGTTTTCCTATCCAGTATCAGTGACTCCTAAGTCTTTTTTTCCCCCATTAAAAATGCATGCTCTGGGAATTCCCTGGTGGTCTAGTGGTTAGGACTCAGTGCTTTCACTGCTAGGACCCAAGGTGAGTCCTTGGTTAGGAAACTGAGAGTCTGTAAGCCATGTGACCTGGCCAAAAGTAAAAAAAAAAAGTTCACTTCTTTTCCTGTGTGTTCAATCCTGCAGTATTAGGCTAAATTTCCTGATAACCAGGACTGTTAGGAGAATTATCTAATCTCTACAGTTGGGGTTGGGAATCAGACAAGTAGGTGATATGTGAAAGATGATTTGAGGTTGAAAGAGTAAGTTGGATAAAAATATTAACAAACACTAAAATGTCTTGAAGACAATGGCTGCAAATAGTAAATGTTATATGTTATCTCAGCAAGAGAAAGGCTGGAACAGAACAAATTAATTGATGTAAACAGTGCAAAAGATATAATTTTGAAACTATATATATGCTTGCTGCTGCTGCTAAGTCACTTCAGTCGTGTCCGACTCTGTGCGACCCCAGAGATGGCAGCCCACCAGGCTCCCCCATCCCTGGGATTCTCCAGGCAAGAACACTGGAGTGGGTTGCCATTTCCTCCTCCAATGCATGAAAGTGAAAAGTGAAAGTGAAGTCGCCCAGTCGTGTCCGACTCTTAGCGACCCCAAGGACTGCAGCCTACCAGGCTCCTCCGTCCATGGGATTTTCCAGGCAAGAGTACTGGAGTGGGGTGCCATTGCCTTCTCCCATATATATGCTTAGGAATATCTTAACATGTGGGAAGAATATTTTGAAAGTGCTTTTCTTTTTAAATAATCGGATACATGTGTATTTATTTCTGTACTGGTATGAAATGAGAAGTTCTATGATTTGACATCATCTAAAGTACATAGAATATTGTAAAAAGTATCAAATAGAAACTATTTTTAATGTTTATAGTAGAAAGGTACTCTGAAAGAAGCAAAAAAAGTACATGTGAAAATATTTTAGCTAAAGCATTTATGTGAAGAGCTGACTCATTTGAAAAGACCCTGATGCTAGGAAAGATTAAGAGCAGGAGGAGAAGGGGATGACAGAGGATGAGATGGTTGGATGGCATCACTGACTCAATGGACATGGGTTTGAGTGAACTCCGGAGTTGGTGATGGACAGGGAGGCCTGGCAAGCTGCAGTTCATGGGGTCACAAAGAGTAGGATACGACTGAGTGACTGAACTGAACTAAAAGCATTTATATATTTTAATGCAAAAAATAGAATTGAGTATTTTCTGTCCAGCAGAATTTGTCCCTAGAGAGATAATTTCTCAATTAAAAATGTGATATATAGAGACAAGTCAATTAAATCTATCAAC
The DNA here is from genome assembly GCF_027580195.1 of Bos mutus. NCBI lineage: Eukaryota > Metazoa > Chordata > Mammalia > Artiodactyla > Bovidae > Bos > Bos mutus. The sequence continues at coordinate 24,513,350 of NC_091643.1, forward strand.
AGCAAAATAAGCAAGCGGAAATACAGTACACTAAAAAATTCTGCATAGCAAAAGATTCACTTTATCATCAATAAAGTGAAAAGGCAACCCACTGAATGGGAGAAAATATTTGCAAATCGTATATCCTATAAGGGGTTAATAACTAAAATATTAAACAACTCAAGGAAAAAAGCAAAACGTCAATTTAAAAATGGGCATTAGATCTGAATAGGCATTTTTTCAAAGACGACATACTAACAACCAACAAACACATGAAAAGATGCTCAACATCACCAATCATCAGGGAAATGCGAACCAAAACCACAATGAGATATCACCTCACACTATTATCAAAAAGAGAAGGGTTAACAAGTGTTGGAGAAAATGTGGAGAACAGGGAACCCTAATGCACTGCTGGTAGGAAAGTACCAATTTACTTTTCATTTCCACAAAAAATTAAAAATAGTACTACCATACAGTCCAGAAATTCAACTTCTGGGTACATATTCAAAGTTGAATATGTTGAAAAGATAGGTATCTGCACCCTAATGTCCAGTGTAGCATTATTTACATAGCCAAGATATGTAAGCAACCTATATGTCCATCAATGGATGAATAAATAAAGAAGATACAGTATAAATATATACAAGAATACCATTCAGCCATGAAAAAGAAACCTTGTCATTTATGACAACACAGTTTCACATTTAGGGCATTATGTTAAGTAAAATATGTCAGACAGAGAAAAAAAAAATACCATATGGTCTCACCTACATGTGGAATCTGAAGGAAAAAAAAAAGAAACAAGTCACAGATTCAGACAATAGATTGGTGTTGCCAGGGGTATGGGGTGAAGGTTGGGCAAAACGGGTAAAGGAAGTCGAAAGGTACAGAGTTACAGTTATAGAATAAGTCACAGGAACATAATGTAGAGCATGGTGATCCCAATTAATAATACTCGTGTATATTTGAAAGTTGCCAAGACTAGATCTTAAAAGCGTCCATCACAGGAAAAAAATCTGTGACTATGTATGGTAACCAGACTTCTGGTGACTTATTTAAATACACACGCAGATACCAAATCACTATGCTGTTTATCTGAAAACAATATTATGTTTCATGTCAATTACATATCAGTAAAAATTTATAAATAGTAAAAAGAAAGTATTGACAACTTCAAAGTTTTAAACCATAAATTGCCTCCTGGAAGAAAATAACTGGCAATGTGATGGAAAAAACTAATCCCCTCTCCTGGGGAGGGTTGTTCTCCTGAGAAAGCACTTGGTACAGGAAAGCTCTGTGAAGTTGCCATGTTAGGCTACTCCTTGTTCTTTTTTACTTTTGGCACAACAGGAATGGTTTTCTCTTTCCCCATGGGTCCTACTTTGCATCTGGAGCAGAGATGGCCAAGCCACTTGAGTAGGATTCTCGTTTTTGTTCTACCAAGCAGAATCAGCAGAGTCCACACTGCAGCAGCCACTCAAGGCAGCTTCTATCCCCTCAGAGGGTTGTGTGCTCCTTGGAGGCAATTTGAAGGGGCACTGCATGTTAAGATGAAGTCTGCAGAGAAGGGCCCTTTTCACTGTGCTTCATGCTTCCACATTTTAAAAAGCAGGTAGCCTAGGCTTTGACCTGTTTTTTTTTTTTTTCTCTTAATCTAATTCTGAAGCTCAAAAAAAGTCCTTTTTTGGTTGCTGTTTATCAAGTTTGGTGTTTGAATCTTCTGTTAAATTGCCTGTCAACAAAAGATAATCTTGTGCACACATTTTCCTAAGAATCATTGTAACTCAAAGCAGAGGACTTCTACAAAAATATCACTCTTTCCCCCTATCTTCTCACCAAGTTTTACCTGGAAAACAAAAAGGTAATGGTAAGGGAAGGTGGGGGGTGGGTGGGTGAGGGGTGGTGGCAGGGTGGCAGGCTTTTTGATTGCTCGTGGGTGACAAGAGATGTGCTCTTATATGGATTGTCCATATAGGTCCAAGCATTTTCCTGATGTGCAGGCAGATAAAAGATAGTGTGTGGTCTCCTCGGGAAATTCTGAGGGGCAGGTGGTCTAAGAGACCCATTTATCCTGTGTGGCCTGATGAAAGTTCTCCTCATTCACTTGAGTGTGGCTGTGACAAAAGAAATGAATGTGAGAAGCCTGGCCCATCAGTCCCAGCTGTCAGATCATCCTTGCTTCCCCATCTCCTGGAGGGATATTCCTACCCATCTTCTCAGGATGCTCAGCCCTACAGGTGACAAATGGCTCCCCCATAGTATTCAATGTAATTTTTTTCTCTTGTCACTGTTTCAGTCTTTACCTTATTTGTAACTATTTAAATGCATTCCTTTCTTTACCGTCAGCTTAGACTTTCTACAGTGATGAATTTATGGCTGTATCTAAAATACATGTGTGAGTGTATGTGTTTAGCATCTTACTTTATAATTTTGATTTGCAAAGGTATACACTTAAGTCTCATGTTTTTCTCATGCAAAGTTTTAACTTCTGGTAATACTGGGAAGACTGAAACCATCATACTTAAACATAAGCAATAATATGGATATCTAACTTATTTGGAAAAGAATAGAATGCTATTTATCAGAAGAAAGTTATTTGTCCTAAGAAAGAGTTTATTAATGGTTGTACTTAGTAAAATCAAACTATACATAGTTTATTTTCTAAGGACATGTTTAAGGAAATAGAAATTTTCAAGCACAATAATAAAATAAGGAAAGTTTTAGAAAAATCCAATGTATTAAAATATCTTCTATTCTTAAAAGGCAAAGTCCTTTTCCTTTGCCTTCTTGCTTGTTTACAAATGTATTGTTCCTTCATTAAGATGCTCTGTAAGTCTAGATTCTAACCACTCCTCTGAGATACAGATCACAGAGTATTCTTTATACTGGAGTATGATGTTCTGGTTTAAGCTTCATTTGCAATCATTTGTTTCTGACTTCACTTGGTATACAGAATTTTCTGGACGTCATTGCCACCGGATTAACATTTTTGTGAGCGTTTAGTTAAATACTCGAGCTTGGCTGCTTCAAGAAGTGAGTGCATAGTTTTACAATGTGTTATGCACAGATAATGCGTTTTTAATTGTGAACGTTTTTATTGGAGGCAAAGGAAGTATTAACTGCGTTCTCATGGGTCAGTAATTGCAAATTGAGGGAGGCTTTCCCTAATCCTCACTCCTCATGCTAGTTTATTGCTCCAGTTTTTCTCTTGTCTCTTCTCTGACTCCTGGATCTATGCCTCCAGCTCTCCTCGGCCTCCTCTCCCCCTACAGCTGAGCCAACAATTGGAAACTCTTAGGTAAATTTACTCCACGGAACCCACCCTGTTGACCTTTTCTGGCTCTTTTTCATTTGGAAAGTGGCCTATACTCAAAGCAACTGAGGTCTCTAAAAGTGCAAAATGCATGACTATAAATACTTGCTATGCTTTTGCTACTTCTTAGCAGAGGCCTAATTACAGTGTCTGTTGGTTTCAAGTGTGACATGGATGAACACAGGGAAAAGCACACAATTAACTCCTTCATAATAGGTTCGCTTTTTAACTGTGTCCAGACCTTCTTAAGCTGGCTCAAAACTCAAATTCAAAAATCTAACATCATGGCATCGGGTCCCATCACTTCATGGTGAATATAAGGGAAAAGTGGAAAACAGTTTTCTGTGACAGTTATTTTCTGGGGTTCCAAAATCACTGCAGGTGGTGACTGAAGCCATGAAATTAAAAGTAATTTGCTTTTTGGAAGAAAAGTTATGACAAACCTAGACAGTTTATTAAAAGGCAGAGATGTAACTTTGCTGACAAATGTCCGTATATTCAAAGCTATGGTTTTTCCAGTACTCGTGTACGAAAGTGAGAGTTGGACCATAAAGAAGGTTGAGCACTGAACAATTCATGCTTTCCAACTGTGGTACTGGAGAAGATTCTTGAGAGTCCCTTGGACTTCAAAGAGATCAAAACAGTCAATCCTAAAGGAAATCAACCCTGAATATTCATTGGAAGGACTGATGCTGAAGCTGAAGTTCCAAAACTTTGGCCACCTGATGTGAAGAGCCAAACCATTGGAAAACAGTCTGATGCTGGGAAAGATTGAAAGCAAAAGCTGCCAGAAGTAGCATAGGATGAGATTTTGGATAGCATCACTGACTCGATGAACATGACTTTGAGCAAACTCTGGGAGGAAGTCAAGGACAGGGAAGCCTGGTGTGCTGCAGTCTGTGGGCTCGCAAGGAGTCAGACATGACTTAGTGACTATATAAAACACACAAAAAAACAACAGACCATCTGACACCAGTTCAGCTGGAGTCAGGATCTCTTTCATAAATGTTGTCCATTTACCCGGTCTCCACCTCCACAATTTCCTACCTCTTCTCAATCTCCATTGCTACCACCCACTCTCCTGACCCTGAGTGAATGAGAATTTGCCAGGTCCTTGAATCCAGAGGACACTTGTTAATTTTCTGCAACTTGAATACTCTGCAGCATTTGATGCTACCATTCCCTCTTCCTGAAAACAATGACCATGAAGTATTATGCCCTACAATTGTTTTTCCTTTAAAATAGTGAAATAATGAAAATTGCAAAAAAGTTTAAATGACACCATAATGAATACCTATGAGGCCACCACTTTAATTCAAATGAGCTAAAACATAACAAATACTGTTCAAACATTTTCAGACTGCAAGCCTATCTCTCTCTCCATTCTCCACACTCTGAACTTGGTTCATGTTGTCTATAATTCTCAACTTTGATCACATTTGTATGTATCCTTAAATAATTTAACTTGATTTGCATTTATTTAAATTTTGTTTAGACAGAGCTAAAAACTATATCTATAGGTTTTTATTTTATTGTTACTGTTTTTAAGTTCAATGTTTGTGAGATTTATTCATACTGGTATGTATAGTTATGTATATATGTATATGTATAGTTATAGATCTCTTTCTTTCTATAGTATATTCATTGTTTAAATCTACTACTGTTGACAGCCCAAAAGATCACCAGAAAAACTTGCTGATCAAGTAAAGTTTATTAGACTTACTGCAGTAAAGCAGAAACAATATTGACAATTTTAAAAGTGTTTCAGAAGTGAGAAAGCCAGGGAGAATATTTACGGAGTTTTAGGAATTGGGCTGGGTGATTTTAAGGTGGGCCTTACAAGAAAGGAAACAGTTTGAGATTGAGCTTGATATATGGCATTATCTTTGGAGCAAGGGTTTTGAAGAGAATCTTGGTGAATCTGATAGTCTTGAGCTGTTAGGAGAATTATTAGTTTGTAATGAAGGTTATTTCAGATGGTTCATAGGCTTATCTCCAGGAGCAAGTATTTCTTGCAGCAAGCTAATTTATTTTGCTTTTTTTCTCAGTATTGCTTAACATAGGACCATGGTTACATGACTCAGTTTTATTTAACTCTGGAGCAGGAAAGGATTGTTTAACACAGTATCATGGAATTGTGTTTAAATTCTGCCCACAATTAAAAAAAAAAACATTTTCTGTATCAATTGTTTTCAATGTTACTATGAATAATGCTGTAATACCTTTATTAATATTTAAAAACCTAAAGTGTAATAGATGATTATAAGGAACGCATATTCTAAAATTTACTAGACAATGAAAATTTGCTCTACAAATAGACTGTTATAACTTCAATTCCCATTAGAACCTTATGAGAATTCTTTGTCTGCACTCTGACCAGTACTTGCAACTGTTCAGCTTCTAAAATTTTCCCCAAAGTTAAATGATATCTTATCATGGTTCGCTTTGCTTTGTTAGTTGCTATTTCTATTTTTGTTCCACTTTTCTACTGAGTGTATATTTTTCTAAATTTGATTTCAGATGCTCTAAAGTTTCATGGAAACCATTTTTATGACTATGTGCATTGCAAATATTTTATCTCAGTTTTTGGCTTTTCTTTCTCTGTTTTATATATTTAGATATCTATAAAGTTTTTTTTTAATGTAGTAAGATTTATCAATCTTTTTATTATAGCCTATATTTTTTGTCCATTTAAGAGCTATTTCCCTTCTAGGAAGTCATTAATGACTAAACATTTAGATCCTTAGTTAACTGGAAATTAATTTTTGTAGTTGGTGTAAGTCAGAAATGAATTTCATTTTTTTCTGTACATGGATGACTCGTTTTCAGAGTGTAATAGAGAATATCTTTTCCAACTTTCTAGCACATATCACACTTCCATATACATGTTAGTATACTCTGGGCTCTAGATTCTACCCCATTGTGCTATTTTGTCTCTTCCAGAACCAACACCATCATTTCTTAGTGTACTAGGAGGATATCTGAGACGTGGAGAAGCAAAATTTCCCAGTTCTTTTTTCTCCAAGGGTGTCTCTTCCTCCACGTTGTTTCCTCCGTGTAATTTTCCTGTCAAGTTCTACTGAAAACCAACCAACAAATCTTAAAACCCCTTGCCATTTCAGTTGGAGTTGTGTTGACTCTCAGCCAACTGGGGAAGAATTGGGATATTTTAATAACATTCAAACTTCATATGCACGAAGACAGAATCTTTTACTCCTTCTTTGCAACTTTCTTCATGTTGTAGCGACCCGGGAAGGGCACTTCCATCCCTTACTGGAGACAGCACAGTGTATGGATGAAGGTCCTGGTTGCCCTCTCTCTGGATCTGCCGCCAAGTTCAGGCAGGGTGAACTTGTTCAAGGTTGCTCCCAGCTGATGATGGAGCAGACAGGGTACTAATACAGGCCCAGTCCTGCTTAATGCACATTTCCTCTGACTCGGGGCCTCCCTGTTGGCTTGGCAGAACTGCTCTGTGGTCTTAGACTGTCCTGCCCAGTGCTCCTTCCTTCTCTCATTTCTCACCCAAGTATCAAATCTTCATCACAGTCTAAGGCTCTCCTACTCTCTTTCCCTTTTATCCTCCAGATGTTTTCCCTAATAAATTTATTTTTATTGACAGTTACACGTTAGTACCTGCCTCTTAGAGCACCCAAAGTCACCACACTCAGTGACTTTCAAAGAATTTTATAATTCCCTTCCAAAGTTATTTCCAGACATTTATGAGACTTTAAATGAACAGTTAAGATTTTAAAATCATACTTTTTGATTGCAATTGTGGTAGAGACACTGCACATAGGGACAGGCATATATCTTTGAGGACTTGCCTAATTCATGCTATTTCTTATCTAAAGGATGTAGGAGAAGCAGCAGAAAGAGTGCCTTTATAACCATGCTCAACTTCTATGGAACCACATTGACCATCTCCTACCACCCTCTTATAGCTAAGACTGAGGCTGCAGGGATAATAAAGGGAAAAATAGGAGGCTTTCTGACCCCTGACTGCAGAAAGAGACTAAGGAACAAGGTGAGTGGAATCGCAAAGCAGCTGAGCTCAGGGATGACACACAAACCTGGTTCTTCACACCCAGAACTGAAAAAACAGAGTTCTAGATCCAGCCTGGGCTTCTCAGCCTCTCAGTCTCTGGGGCTGCTGTTACAGTGAGATGGGTCCTATGGCTTCATCTCAGACTTGGGAGGGAGATGATACTTCAACAATACACAGCTACCTAGACAAGAAACCATTGCCAGAAACATGGCCCAGGAGACACTCCTAACAACTGGCCCTTCAGTAATGAAAACCATTTGCTAAGTAAGGGCTTGGTGGAGAAAGAGTGGACGAGTGTATTTCTAAAGCTAGGAGGGAAGGCAAGAATGAGTCATCTCTTCTTTCTGCGGACAAAACAGCCGTTAGCTTGAGAACCAATCTAACCTTGAGGCAGGATGTTCTGAAACCACCTCCAGGCAGAATAGAAAAGTCTCTTAGAATTCAGTTGCTCCTCTATGAGTTGCAGCTGGGACACAGCAGTGCCAACTCTTGGCTGCTGTGAGCACCATGATTCCAGTGCCCCTGGCTGCAGAGCTCAGTGGCTCATCGTGTCCTGGGGCTGAATGCTAAGACCGCAAATCGTGTGCCCTCCTTGGGGTGTTTAAGCTCATCCCACTTGGATTCTGCTCCAACTTTGCAGGCTTCTGGGAGCCCCAGAGTCATCTGTTTTCATTCTATTGTTAATATCAGGTTGAGTTTCAACAATCCTTTTCTCGTCTCCTCCCTGCTTCCCCTTTGGGCTGGAATCCTCAGTCCTATTATTCAGGAGCAAATTGTTGGTCTGCTCTTCCAAAGCCTAAATCAGACTATAGTGCATAACATTCAGTGCAACTTCCATTGAGCTAAAAGATGACTGTAGTTCTTTATAATTCTCATGACAGAGATAAGACATTGAGTCTAAGAAGATTGAGTGCTTTGCCTAAAGTTACACACTCGTCAACTTGTAAAATGTAGTTAGGATTTGAACCCTGGTTTCTGGGACTTCAGACTCTGTACCTTTTCCATGGTGCATTTTCACCTACCTGCTAGGCACTTCAGTACCCTTTCTCTGCTCCACCTCCAAGCTGGGTCATCTTACTGCATCTTTGTAGATGCCTCCATGCACAATGTGTAACTAAACCTTGACAACTCTGAGTCAGGCTCCCCTTGGTCTCACTATATCCTGGGGAGAGTGGGATGCTACCCCTCTTCATCTACGACTGTGCTCTACAGGTAAATCCTCAGAAATTACAAAGGCCAAGAAATCGTGTGTGGTTTTTTTCTATGATAACATTTCTCTTTATTTCTAATTTCTTCTAGTTCCATTCTACAGAATCTACTGATTCTGAGATGCCAGATTTATTATTAAATAATGTGTGCTCAGTCGGTCAGTTGTGTTTGAGTCTTTGTGACCTCTTGGACTGTAGCCCGCCAGGCTCCTCTGTCCAAGGAATTCTCCAGGCAAGAATACTGGAGTGGGTTTCCATTTCCTCCTCCAGGGGATCTTCCCGACGCAAAGATCCAACCCATGCCTCCTGTGTCTCCTGCACTGACAGGTGGATACTTTACCACTGAGATGCCAGATTTATTATTAAATAATAAATATAGCTGGCTTTCCTGGTGACTCAGACAGTAAAGAATCTAGCTGAGAGAATACTCAGCTATAGAAAATGTTTAATCTAATTTATTACATTTTCTGTCTGCTATTTAGGTTGTAAATTGCTTTCTGTTAGCTTTAATTTATGAAAATAAGCTGTGAGAAGTCAGAAAATGTTGAATATGTGCTGGCATCAACACTCTGGGAAGGTTATGCCTCAGCTAAGGAGATGCTTAAGTCGTTTAAAGGCTTATTTCAAAGTTCAAAAATGAAATTATTACTGCACAGAGACATCAACACAGTGCTTACATAAAGAATATGATGGGAAAGCAATGAGTGATACTTTACATGAATAAATATCTTTTTATGGTCTATTAAGAATTCTGTGCTTGAACTAGTAGTTACTCCCATTAGCTTCTAAATGGAGCATTGTTGAGAAGCACTGGACTGTGATATTATGAATGACGTTGCCAGTAGAATAAAGTGATACAAGAGTTGAGTTGTTTTCAAATGATAGCTGGAGAGATACTAAGGATCAATGAGTTTGTTATATAAGAGACAGGGAATGGGTGGAGAGCTCTGTCTTTTCTGAATGCCAACTAGGATATGTAGGGGCTGATATTTTGGTTGGGTCCAAATAGTAAGTCACAGAATCAGAAATGAGGATGGATGGGGTTGTAATTTTCTTGGACTCTCTTATATTAATTATGTTGATATAAGTAGGGATACAATAGAATTTAATGAACTAGAAGACCAGGCTGGACTGAAAGGGAGTCAGCTGACATAGACCAAATGGGATGGTAAGACCACAGGGGTCCAAGCAGGGCAGGGTCCCCTTAGTCCTCCAGGCTCCCAGGGAACCCCTGTGATAACTGGACACTGAGGAAGACATCCGGTCATTTGGCCAGCTTATGTATTGATAACAGAAGCAACAAAAAAAGCCTCTTATTAGAAGCACAAGGACACCCAGCATTCTCAGGAAACAAGGTGGATACCAGGATTGTGGCTATGCTTGTTATTTGATATCACACCAGCTGGTGGGAACTGGGTTTCTAATGTGTTGGGTCTTATTTTAATAGGCAGTCAGGCTGAGTCATTATGTAACAGGCAGTTTGTTTGCTGAAGCCTTCCACAGATTATAAACAATAAGCTCGATTCATCTATAACTGTGGTGATTCTTCCTGTCCACTTCTTATTTATCGACTGTATTTTATTCACTTTGCCCCATGGTACCTAGATAAATGCTTGCCTAGTTTGAGTTCTTAGAAAATGTGTAGTGGTATTCTCGCTTTGAAACTGACCTAAAAGATGATGGGAAATAATTGTTTTAGTAATATGTAAGATGTCTTCTTAGAGAGAAGGATAGCTCTGCTAGGTCAATGTTTATAGGTAGATCTATGGGAGTAAAAGTGAGATGCTTTAGTCAGGGACATACATATTAAAAAAAAAAAAGTAAAATGAAGATCTGTGATGCACAAGCAAGTAATGGGCATTAGGTGCTGGGTTAGAGACTAAGAAGAATGAGAGAGAGTTGAGGAAAGAGGTACGTTTCTGAGGAACAAAGAGGAAGTAACACTGTCCAATGAGATGTTCTCAATGGTGGCGGTTTCACAACAGAGGCACTTAACTTATTTGGTTCTGAATTGTTAATAGTATTGGAAATTGTATCTGCTTCATTGAATCCTCAGGCCTTTTCCGTTATTTTGGGCATAAAAGAATTAGAATGGTGTCCATGATGAGGCAATGCAGAAAAAGAAACATACTCTTGGGACTTCCCTGGTGATCCAGTGGCTAAGACTCTGCACTCCCAATGCAGAGGTCCCGGGTTTGATCCCCGGTCAGGGGACTAGATCCCATATGCCACAACTAAGAGTTCTCCTGCAGCAATGAAGACAGAAGAACCCACGTGCTCAGCCAAATACAAATAAATAAATATTTTAAAAGAAATGCACCCCTGAAACACTAAATGAACCCTAAATTTAACTCAGAAGAAGCAAAAAACGGGAATTCCAGGTGGACCAGGTATCAGTTTTGATTGGTTCCCTCTAATAAACCTGGGAGGGACCCATCTCTTCCCTCTGCTGCTGGGGAGGGAAATCAATTTGTTTAACCTTTGGATTTAATTTTACTGGAGTTTTCAGTTTCAGACAACAAAAGCAAGAGGAAATTCTCTAGTCATCTTATCCTCCTAGTTTGTAATTATGCATTTGGCATTTAGAAATACATATATCCAGAAAATACATATACTTTAATCTAAAAGAGCTTCTGATACTATTAACATATACTAATTATAATCCTTCAAAATAATGAATTTTTCAAATTTGCATCTTACTGTTTACTTTCACATCCTAAAATTCTGAGACTCTAGGGGTGGGAAGCTAGAATTTCGACACCCAAGAACGACAGTAGATATATGGAACTCTGTCCCTTGTCCCTGTTATTCAAGCTTTTAATAAAGCCCCCTTCAGTACTATCTTCTGACATTGAGAAATCCTTCTTTTATAATGACCCATATAATATCCATCTTTTAAAACTACTCTCAGTTGCTTCTCATATTATTTTAATGGTTTTAACACAAGCATGTAAATACTTTCATTGTCTCCATACACACATGAGAAAATCAACAGTCATGGATTGATGTTTGCAGAGTTTAAACTTGCATGTGGGAACCAGCTCCAAACTCACATTTGATCATCAAACCTAAGGAACAGGAGGGATTTACAAGTGAGGTAGGAACCCAGCCATCAAGGTCTGTGCCAAAAATTCTTTCCCTAAAACTTGCCACACAGCACTGTGCCTTTTATGCGCCAAAGGTAGGTCTTGCTTAAGGCATTTATGAAACAAATATGGAAATTAAAGCAGAATCTCTATTACTAATGGTGATGGCACCTGGCAACGTCATAACGTAAGTTATACAATGAAGCAAGGCAATTATGCCAAAACGCCTGAACTACTAAGAAACTTACATCGTATATTAAATATTCACCCTATACACATGTATAATTCTATACTCAGAGTTATACCAAGCCGAAATCAATCCCCAGATAAAATAGAAATGACTTTTCTCTGCCTCTCTTACCTTCTCTCCCTAGACAGCAATAGTAAAAATGCTGATTTAAATGTTATTAAAACATTTACACAGCATATCTAGATCTTCATATCAGAGTCTAATATTATTACAACAGTGGTCTATAAAGTAGGAATTGAGGTGTACACAGCTTAAAGATGAATGAATGTTAAGCATAAAAAGTGTCATTGCTCAGTTTAATTTCATACTACTTGCCAGAGGTTTCCTGCAACTCCAGTCCAGATTTTGGGAGCTACTCTCTGGCTTGGAGTAGCAGAGAGCAGCGTTGCTTTCAGTTTGAAGGAGCCCATTATCGAGCTAAACAGATGCTTGGTATTTTGCATCATCAGCACATCAGGCCTACAGACAACCAGCTTCTCTCTAGCCACCATCATCATTCAATAGGACAGGTTGCCTTTCTACAGTTTTACAGTGGGTCCCACATGCCTCTTAAATCCAGTTAGACTCCTGAGTTGGAGTTCCTCTAGGAACTTGTTTGTTTTTGGTTCTTTGCATTCTATTGAGGTTGTTAAAGTTCTAACCTGTTTATGACCCTGCTTATAAGAACCTCCTCTGTGCCAAACCACATTTCCTTCTTTAGAATATAGCCACTTTCCAAGAAGGGCCCGAGTTTCTTCCTCCTTTCTTTCCTGTTTTCCTCCATCTCTGTAACTTTCCACATCCTGACTCAGATGGTTCTGTGCTGTGTCAGATGCTGGCTGACTCATTTAATGAGTAAGTGGTTTGGATTAAGACCTTGGCAGGCCTTCTCTAGGACAGGCCGGTGTTCATCTAACAGCTTTTCAATGAAGCCCCAGGCCTTTTCAAGGGTGAGAGAAGAAAGGAAAGAAACAGTGGAGATAAGTGAAAACTGATGTTAAAAAAGCAAACCACTCAGTGAAGGGACTGGCATTTTGGAAGGCAGAAGGAAGGAGATTCACCTGGGGAGTGTTCTGGCTTCAGCTGAGATTTCTGCTGTGGCTCCAGACCAGTCTCTGAAAATTTCTTTGTCTCTCATCTTTCTCTGGATTCCTATGCAGGCCTAGAGCAGCTTCTACATGGGGCAAGCCTTGCAAATGTACCCCTTATTATTTATGTTTTTCAGTTTTTCAGATAATTCTTTTTCCAAGTTAGACTCAACTCATTCCCACAGCATTTCTCCTGAAAGATCTGAGTAAATTCAAAGTTCTAGATACACAGTCAACTTTCTATTTGAATTTACCGAGCACTGTCACATTATGAACCACAATGACGCTGTGATGTGCGAGGGTCTCAGGGTCATGTCCAAATGAAAGGACAAAAGCCACAGTCTAAAAACACAAGAGCAACTTCAAAATCGTTCCAGCTCTTTACTAGTATTAACACCATCAAACAAGCGAGGGCTGGTAACTATTCACCGTACTAGATCACTTCTTTCCATAATTTATGTTCACATCAACTCACAAGCACACCCTGAGTCTTAGAAAAATCACGTGCAATCACTCCCATTTTCCATGCTCGGGTTTGAAGATTTAGAGGTTAAACGAATTTCCTAAAGACGTGCAGCCTGCAGGGGGCAGAGTGAGAGGAGAAACTGAGGCTTTCCCTTCCAGGCCCGTGACCACATCACAAGGCTTCCTGGTGCACACTAGCCTTTTCATGAAACCGAGAAAATGAAAGGCCTTGTTGGAGGAGAAAGCACGTGATAAATAATAATGAATTGCTCAAGTTTTTCATCGCTATGAGAAGCGCATAATCCACAGAGAATGTTATTCATTTGTCCTTCATCTTAATGAGATACGGTTTCTCAATGTTAAGGAGTGAAAGATGATATACTGTAATGCTATTTTAAAAATGAAAACTACAACAAATGGTGTTCTAGCATAGGAAGCGCTTGTTTTGTCGTCATGCCATGAACCCAAGTTGACAGCTGATTCCCCCGCTCCCCGCCGTGTAACTGGAGTGCACAGCCACTGGTGGGGAGGTCTGATACGGAATAATGTTCCTTTGAATTTCTTGATTTCCTTACTACTTGCAATGTGGAGTGAAGCTCTGTTTTTAGGTAGCAAGTTGACTTTAAAATCTGAATATGGAGATAAAAAATAATTATTGCTACCTCATTTCTTCAGGGCACAATATGTAAAAATATCATAAAGCAACTTACCTTCTAACTCAGAAGGTTCGGTGTATAATGAAGCCGTGATGAGCAGACTTGCTTCCTGAGGTCTCTCTTCTTTCCTTCTTCTCTTCCTTCTACCCACCCATCCATCCACCCAGCCCCCTCCCTTCTGGGCTCCCTTTCTTTTTACACTTAGCTCTCAGCTTATTCCTTTGACCCCATAGTCACCCTGGCAGCTGACTTGGATAGGTCTTATTAGTTCTTGCAGTCAGCAGGACTAGACTTCTTTAATAGGCCCTAATTCAGAACAGCTGTGTTTTCACTGTTTTCTGCTGCTGAACTTTTAGAGGAGGACAATTTTATGCAATTAAGTAAAAGAAAATATATGAGCAATTTGTCTCATTAATTTTATCAGTCTTTTCAGGGAAATGATGTAAGCATGAAACATCAAAGACATTTTTTGAAAAAAATTGAAATGTTCTCCAGTAGGTTTGATTGAACTTACTTGGCCCTAGGGAGGTTCTTAATGGATGATTCACAAATGTATTTCAATCTTTTTTTTTTTTTTTCTTTTCTCCCTAAAATTACCCTAGGCATGTAACTCTAAAGTTTTTCATTCAGGGAACCCCAAAGAGCTTTCGGGTTACAGTCAATTCTAGAGTTATTAAAAATAGTAATTTCCCTTTTAACAATTCTCTGTGTACTTGACATTTCTGTAGAAAAACCTATGGCACAATAGTTTCATAAATTATGTAACACTTTTAAAACCTGGACCATGAGTTTCAGGCTCAAAATCGTATTGTCTTCAGAAAACATGTTCCACAGCCAAAGCAGTTCAAAATAATTCCTTGTTTTACCTGTAAGCTCTATAAACTAGAAGAGAATCTAAATATGGAGCCCACAGCTGCAATTATTCAATGTCCTCTATTTTTCTGTTCCCTTTTCTGCATAAGGCCACAGTCTCTAAATCCAGAGTAACTGTTCCTCTGTACCCTTCAGGAGATTCAGTATCACATAACTGTGGACTGTGGCTGCTAAGTTTTCCAGGCAAGTCTGTTGTGTTCCTCTCTGGTCCTGGGTCTGAAGTCAGGAGGGGGCTCTTTAGGAGAGAGGATGGACATGAACTGGGAGACAGAGTGAGCGAGGACAAAAGGGAACTCACAGAGATGAGCTGGAACCTGCATTCATTTCTCTCCTCCAGCTCTGATAAGCCAGGTGGTGTGCAGGACAAAGTGGTAAATTCAACACAGAGCTCAATGTGTACCTGGCTCAAGCAGAAGAGAAAATGAGCAAGGCTCCAGGGAAAGCACAGGAGCTCCTGGCTCCACTGTCCTGCAAACCTGGCCCGCCAGCAGCAAGGTAGACCATCCGTGGAGCTTTGTCAGGGCCCTGCTGCCCCCTCTGCAACTTTCTGAGCATAAAAAGGACCACGCTGCTGCTGAACTCTCAGTTTCTCAACGCCATGCAAAAATGCCCTTGGTACACAGCAAAGGAAACCATAAACACGAGAGAAAGACAACCCTTAGAAGGGGAGAAAATATTTGCAAGTGAAGCAACTGACAAGGGATTAATCTCCAAAACATACAAATGGCTCGTGCAGCTCAATTAAAAAAAAAAAAAAAAATGGGTGAAAGATCTAAACAAGCAGGCATTTCCCCCAAAACATACAGATGGCCAACAAACACATGAAAGATTCTCAGCATCTCCAATTTTTAGAGAAATGCAAATCAAAACTACAATGAGGTATCACCTCATACCAGTCAGAACGGACATCATCAAAAAATCTACAAATAATACATGCTGGAGAGGGTGTGGAGAAAGGGGAACCCTCTTATACTGTTGGTGGGAATGTAACTTGGTACAATCATTATGGAGAACAGTATGCTGCTGCTGCTAAGTTGTTTCAATCGTGTCTGACTCTGTGCGACCCCATAGACGGCAGCCCACCAGGCTCCCCCATCCCTGGGATTCTCCAGGCAAGAACACTGGAGTGGGTTGCCATTTCCTTCTCCAAAATATCATATATTAACTCATATATGTGAAATCTAGAAAAATGATATAGATTAACTTATTTGCAAAGCAGGAAGAGAGACTCAGAAATAGAGAACAAATGTATGGATACCAAGGAGGGAATGAGGGGGTGGGGTGAATTGGGAGATTGGGATTGACATATATACACTAGAATGTATAAAATAGATAATTAATGAGAACCTACTGTATACTAGCAAAGGGAACGCTAAACTCAGAGCTCTATGGTGACCTAAAGGGGAAGGAAATCCAAAAAAGAGAGGATGCATGTATACATCTAGCTGACTCACTTGGTGTGACTTCTCTCTAAAGAGCTTGGTAATCTGTGACAAATACTCTCTATTACTGTTCTGCAATTATCTGGGAAAAAAACGAAAGAAATGCACTGCTGCTGCTGCTAAGTCACTTCAGTCGTGCGACCCCATAGACGGCAGCCCACCAGGCTCCCCCGTCCCTGGGATTCTCCAGGCAAGAACACTGAAGTGGGTTGCCATTTCCTTCTCCAATGCATGAAAGTGAAAAGTGAAAGTGAAGTCGCTCAGTTGTGTCTGACCCTCAGCGACCCCATGGACTGCAGCCTTCCAGGCTCCTCCGTCCATGGGATTTTCCAGGCAAGAGTACTGGAGTGGGGTGCCATTGCCTTCTAGATAATTTCTAATATTATTATTTTTCAATTTTAAAAAATCTGGCTATATTAATAATGCATGTTTATTGTAAGAAATTCAAAGTTTGTAATACAACTGTCAGTGATTAGTAGAATTTCTCCTTTTTTTTTTTCTTTTTCTTTTTTTAAAGAAGAAACTACTTTCCTACCCCTGCTGTTTTCTTTACTCTTATGGCTTTGAGTTAATTTCTAGTATTATTTCATTTCAATCTGAAGGACTCCTCTGCAGTATTTCTTATAGGGCAGGTCCAATAGTAAGAAACTACCTTTGTTTTTGTTTATCTGGGAATGTCTTCCTTTCTCCCCCATTTTTTGAAGAGACAGTTTTGCTAGATGAGAATTCTTGGTTAACAGTTGTTGTTGTTGTTTTTTTTTTCCCCCAGCAGTTTAAACCATGTCTTCTGACCTCATGGTTTCTGATGAGAAACTGTCTGTTAATCTTATTGAAGATCCTTTGTATATGACAAGTTGCTAACCCCTTGCTGCTTTCAGGATTCTCTTTTATCTTCCGACAGTTTATTATGATGTGGCTTTGCGTGGGTATCTTTGAATCCATCCTGTTTGGATACTGTTGAGTTCCTTATGTCCATCTCTTCCATCAAATCTGAGAGCTTTTGCACATTATTTCTTCAGACATTTTCTTTTCTTTCTCCTTTCCTCCCTTTCTCTCTCTCTCTCTCCCTCATTCTCTGCTATTTCTGAGACTCTCACAATGCATGTTTTGGGCACCCTCCATGTACTTACAAGCACCCTACACCATACTTTTACTTTTCTTTAGCTAATTCTTCATTTCGTTTAAATGTACTATTAAATCCCTTGAGTGAATTTTTCACTTTAATAGTTGTACTTTTCAAATCCACAATTTCTGTCCTTTTTTAAAACTTTTTACTGATATTCTGATTTTGTTAATACACTGTTTTCAGTTTTCTTTAATTCTTTGTCTTTTTTTTTTTTAGCATAAACAGTTGTTTTAAAGTTTTTGTCAAATATCACAACATTGAACTTCCTCAGTGACTTTTCTGTCAAAGGTCATACTGTTCCTTTCACTAAATCATACTTTTCTGTTTCTTTATACACCTTGTAATTTTTTTTGCTGTTGTTGTTGAACACTGGACATTTGAATATTATAATGTGGTACCTCTGAAAAGTAGATTCTCCCCCTTCCCAGTGATTTGCTGGTTTGTTTGTTTGTTTGTTTAAGGCTGTATAAGTCTATCTTTCTTGTTACTTCCCTGAACAGTTTTGCAAAACCTGTTTCTTGTGGGTAGTCACTAAAGCTTCTGTTCCTTAGCCTCTGTTCAGCTAGTGTTTTTGAATGCTAGGAGCTAAAACAACAAACAAACCTCTACCAAAAAAAGCCCAAACATACCCAAAGAAAAGCAATAATAATAGCAAAACCCACCTCTTTCAGTATCTGCAGACTGGTTCTATGCTGAGGGGCTCCTTCAGCACTTAATTACAAAACTACACTGCTGGAGTAAATCACCTATGTATAACAATTAGAAGAGTGTACTGTGATGAAGTGCATTTTCAGTAGGCCGTTTCCAGTAGTTCCAATTCCAACATAACATTTTTGCCTTTGCGAGTAAAAGGGCACTGAGTCATTATCTGGGTATATTTGTGAAGACTTCAGGATATGAACAAATGCTTAAGACCATGCTTTTGTTTATCATCATTGAAGAAAGTATAGTAGGGCCATCCTGTACTAGTGGCTTTTTAATCACATGTTTCTCTGAGTTGGGCTTATGAAACTTGAAAAGTATGTTTCTCAGGGCTGAGATTAAGCTGAATTTCAACAGAAATTGCTAGTCTTTCTACCCATACATCTAGACAGCAGGGCACAGTCACTGAGTTATTGGATGAACTTGGTACTATTCTGGCTTCTCAGGGTCATCAACCCTTTGCTGCTGCTGCTGCTAAGTTGCTTCAGTCGTGTCCGACTCTGTGCGACCCCATAGACAGCAGCCCACCAGGCTTCCCCGTCCCTGGGATTCTCCAGGCAAGAACACTGGAGTGGGTTGCCATTTCCTTCTCCAATGCATGAAAGTGAAAAGTGAAAGTGAAGTCGCTCAGTCGTGCCCGACTCTTAGCGACCCCATGGACTGCAGCCCACCAGGCTCCTCTGTCCATGGGATTTTCCAGGCAAGAGTACTGGAGTGGGGTGCCACTGCCTTCTCCCATCAACCCTTTAGGGGTGAAGATTACCTCTCTCTCTCTGGGTTGTAAATATTGACTCTCTTAATGAAAGACTATAGAGATGGGTCATTGAAACTTCCTTCTGCAGGCAGGACATTGCATGCTGTTAATTAAAACTGAGTAAGTAGATATACTTACCTTTTAAACACAGTCCTAGAATCATAACAAAGTAATTACTCATCTTAGTTCAAAATGTATAGCAAGCTGAGCTCTATGTTATAAAATGACATTTTTGACCTGCTAATTATATGGACACATACAGTGATGGTGGGCCTTTGCTTTTTCTCATATGTCTTGCTTTCAGCTAACTTAATGGTCCAGTGTAAAAGAAAAAAATAAAAACAACAAAACTGTCAACACTTGACCATGTCAAATAATCATGTTATTATTAATGACCATGTGGTTAGTCATGTTAGTAATGACTTTGTCAATATTTGAGCAGGTAAAACCTGTTGAGTTTTTCATCATGGCCAAAACATATCATGAACATTACTATCTAACTTCTAGTTACTGCACAGAAATCTTGAACTAAGATTCTTCCTTTAGAAATGTGTATGGGTTGGAGATTTTGCCAACTTGGTACAAAAGAAAACTTTCCAACCCTCTCATTATTCAAAAAGTAATCACATTAAAATCAACTAAATAGATTACAAAGAAGGCAAAAATTGTGTCTTGTAATGAAGATACAAATCGTAGCCAGTGATTGGGATGTGTTTCCATTATCACTGGCATTTGTAATCCAGAAGCCTTAAACTTCAATATATGCAATTCAATATATAAGTCATTATATTATAAAATGCCACTTAAAAACCTAGAGAAGTTGAAATGGTTCTGGTATTTGAAGCAAACATGAAGCTATTTTATATGTTTATCCAGTGATTTTTAAATATTCCTTTTCTGTGGACAAAATTCTTAGTT
This sequence comes from Bos mutus, assembly GCF_027580195.1. NCBI lineage: Eukaryota > Metazoa > Chordata > Mammalia > Artiodactyla > Bovidae > Bos > Bos mutus. The sequence continues at coordinate 24,533,237 of NC_091643.1, forward strand.
TCTTAAATATTAATTAAGCTGATTTTAGTGAAGCAAAGGAAAAAAATCACTTTGTAACAGTTTAAAAAATGTGAATGAAAATATGATGCATTATGTAGTGCAAGTGACCCCAGCATCTTCGTCGTGCAAACAGGCTCTCACACCCCACTGTCTAATTCTGCACTCTTCAATGGATGACTCTTTTCCGAAACAAAATACTTCATTCAGCCATATTGGACCTGTACCTGCAAAAATCAGATACAACTGTATTAATAAGTATAATTTAATGTTTATGTTTGCATGGAACAGAGTCATTAATTTATTCACTAATTTAACAAAAAATGTGTTGCTCATTATCCACATGCAAGCTCTGCACTCTGTATTAAGATTCAAAAGTTAACTCCCTGCCCCAGAAAATTTTATTTTCCATCAGTGTGTAAATGACAAAAATACTAAGTAATAAAAGCTGCCATGAAGTTCAGCTCTTCATACAGACTTTTATGAAATCATAGATTAATGAATTATTGGTTTTCTCCAAGGATTTAATAAAAATTTTATTTTTAAAAATAAGGAAGGAAATAAGCTTTACTAACAATGGATATATGCTATAACTTAATGATCTAAACGTATCTTGTAGGAGGTTTATCTAGAACATTAGCGACCCTGCAGTTCTTTTCTTAGCTTCCTGTGTGTTGCAGTTTGCATGTGTCTGGTTTACCAGGTATATTATCTATTTTTAATTAAACCAAAACTAACACAATCAGCAAAGGGCTTACAAACTATCCTGCAAGAAGACTACAGATTATTAATTGCAAACCCAAGCAAACAAGAAAATGGCAGAGGTAACACTTATACTCTTTGTCTGAAATCTTCCTCAGACACATTAGAAGGAAAAACAGGCTGTCAGCACAGGCTACCTAGGAGATAATTAACTAAACAAACTTAACTGCCACTTTCAAGATAAGAACATTATTTTATCAGTGAATAAGAAAACAACTTCTTTTTTTTTTAAGGAATTCATGGCAAGAAAAGATAACTTTAAAATGAATGTTTGGCAATGTTTTTCTGATATTCTCTAAAGATTTTTTTAAGTGTATCAGATATAACAGTTTTTTCTTTCATACTTAAGACACTTGGGAACAGACTCTTTGAAAAACTTATAAATGAATGATTCCATTGATATATGGCAAAACCAATACAATATTGTAAAGTTAAAAAATAAAAGAAAAGAAAATAAAGAAAAAAACAAACAAAATAAACGTATAATATTGAAACCTCCTGATGAATTTTCAAGAATAGTTCATGTCATCAAGAAACTGATGATTTAGCAGTGAAATTCCAATAAACACCTTTGCAAAACTGTGAATGGAAAATAAATATCTTAATACTCTAAGTATAATCAATAATGCACTTTTTCCATTTGGATCAATATGATGTTAAAGGGTTCTCTTTCAGTCACAAGAACTATATAAAGCATGTTTAGAAGCAAATTCAAAACCTAGAAACATACCTCTGTGTAGCTCTAAAAGCTAAATGAAGATTTGTTTTTTACAGAGGAATATAAAATGGCACATATAATTCCATTACTCTTAACTGATTTTTCAAATAATCTGTGAGTTAAATAAAAGTTAATAATATGTGCATGACTAGCGTGCATAATTATATAGTAGTGGACAGGGAGGCCTGGCGTGCTGCAGTTCATGGGGTTGCAAAGAGTTGGACACGACTGAGCGACTGAACTGACTGAACTGATGTGCCTATAATATACAACTAAATTAGCAGATACTGGAAATTTTGTAATTGTGATATGGATAATATTTGACCAAAGCTTAAAAATGAATGAAGGTTTTTCCATATATTGAAAAGATGTAATTCCATATAGTGGGGGCATCATGAAATGTATGATCTATTAAAACATTGAATGATCTTCTGTCATCTGTAACTGAGTCCATTAATGGGGGGAGGTGGGCTCCTTGGAAAGGTTGGACAGGAAGCTACGACCATGCTATAAACATTTTTGGATTGTATATTATAAGTCACCAAAAAAAATAATAACATCATCAGAACTATATTTTAGAATTGTAAGTCTGTCAGAAATGTGGAAGATGGATTGAAAAAGAAAAAAAAATCTATAAGCTAAAGGAGCACTTAATAGGATGTTTACCTAGACATTTTCTGTAAAGACATGTTTTTTATTTACTTTTGGAATTAGGAAATTGTAAGTTCCATATATAAAATAAATAGGTGCACTTACTTAATTTTTGAATAATTTGTGCCTTCACTAGAAATATCCAAATAAAGACAAATATTAATAATATTTAGGTTTACATTATCAAAGTAACTGGGAATAGTATATTTTTCATTTCACACAATAGTAATTAAATCATTAGAATCCAAATAATGTCTCTATTAGACAAGCAAAGGTTTTCCTGGGCTGATCAATTATGAGTAGCAACTTGGAGAGCTCAATTATTTTATGAAGTGTTTATAAGAGTAATAAGCCTTTTCAATTTGAATTTTTAAGGCAGATAAAAAGGAAAAAAGATTAGAGGAATATGATCTTAAAATCAGAAGCCTGGCCAGTAATACTCTTTGGTTTTCAAATTGCTCTTACTAGGTATGTTGTGCTCCGTTTTATGTTTGTGAGTAATTGTGTGTGTGAGCATGTTTGTGTGTGTGTGCATTTATTTTAAATATATAAGGTCTATCTAAATTTTTGCGAAACTGACCCAAAGAGCTACTCAACAAGATAAGCAAATAACAAAAACTGGACAAATAATAAAGCTATTTCCCTGCTAACGTGGAAGGGAGCCAAAACAGTGGGGCATTTATAAATCGTATTTATTACACTTCAGTTCAGTTTAGTTCAGTCGCTCAGTACTGTCTGACTTTTTGCAACCCTATGGACTGCAGCATGCCTGGCCTCCCTGTTCATCACCAACTCCCAGAGTTTACTCAAACTCACATCCACTGAGTTAGTAATGCCATCCAACCATCTCATCCCCTGTCATCCACTTCTCCTCCCACCTTCAATCTTTCCCAGCATCAGGGTCTTTTCCAGTGAGTCAGTTCTTCACATCAGGTGGCCAAAGTATTGGAGTTTCAGCTTCACCATCAGTCCTTCCAAAGAATACTCAGGACTGATTTCTTTTAGGATGGACTGGTTGGATTTCCTTGCAGGTCAAGGGACTCTCAAGGGTCTTCTCCAACACCATAGTTCAAAAGCATTAATTCTTCGGTGCTCAGCTTTCTTTATAGTCCAACTCTCACTTCCATACACGACTACTGGAAAAACCACAGCTTTGATGACAAAGTAATGTCTCTGCTTTTTAATATGCTGTCTGCTGCTGATGCTGCTAAGTCACTTCAGTCGTGTCTGACTCTGTGCAACCCCATAGACGGCAGCCCACCAGGCTCCCCTGTCCCTGGGATTCTCCAGGCAAGAACACTGGAGTGGGTTGCCGTTTCCTTCTCCAATGCATGAAAGTGAAAAGTGAAAGTGAAGTTGCTCAGTCCTCTCCAACTCTTAGCAACCCCATGGACTGCAGCCTAACAGGCTCCTCCATCCATGGGATTTTCCAGGCAAGAGTACTGGAGTGGGTTGCCATTGCCTTCTCCAAATATGCTATCTAGGTTGGTCATAACTTTACTTACAAGGAGCAAGCATCTTTTAATTTCATGGCTGCAGTCACCATCCACAGTGATTTTAGAGCCCAAAAAATTAAAGTCTGTCACTGTTACCATTGTTTCCCCACCTATTTGCCATGAAGGGATGGGACTAGATGCCATGATCTTAGTATTCTGAACATTGAGCTTTAAGCCAACTTTTTCACTCTCTTCTTTCACTTTCATCAAGAGGCTCTTTAGTTCTTCGCTTTCTGCCATAAGGGTGGTGTCATCTGCCTATCTGAGGTTATTGATATTTCTCCCGGTAATCTTGATTCCAGCTTGTGCTTCATCCAGCCCACTGTTTCTCATGATGTACTCTGCATATAAGTTAAGGAGCAGGGTGACAATATATAGCCTTGACGTACTCCTTTCCCAATTTGGAACCAGTCTGTTGTTCCATGTCCAGTTCTAATTATTGCTTCCTGACCTGCATACAGACTTCTCAAGAGGCAGGTCAGGTGGTTTGGTATTCCCATCTCTTTAAGGATTTTCCGGAGTTTATCATAATCCACATAGTTGGCACAGTTAATAAAGGAGAAATAGATGTTTTTCTGGAACTCTCTTGCTTTTTCCATGATCCAACCAATGTTGGTAATTTGATCTCTGGTTCCTCTGCCTTTTCTAAATCCAGCTTGAACATCTGGAAGTTCATGGTTCACGGACTGTTGAAGCCTGGCTTGGAGAATTTTGAGCATTACTTTACTAGCATGTGAGATGAGTGCAATTGTACAGTAGTTCGAGCGTTCTTTGGCATTGCTTTTCTTTGGGATTGGAATGAAAACTGACCTTTTTTAATCCTGTGGCCACTGCTAAGCTTTCCAAATTTGCTGGCATATTGAGTGCAGCACTTTCATGGCATCATCTTTTGGGATTTGAAATAGCTCAGTTGGAATTCCATCATCTCCACTTGCTTTGTTCGTAGTGATGCTTTCTAAGGCCCACTTGACTTCACATTCCAGCATGTCTGGCTCTAGGTGAGTGATCATACCATCGTGATTATCTGGGTTGTGAAGATCTTTTTTGAAAGGGTTGTTATTTATTATAACTTATATAAATAAGCATGAGTGACACTTTTGGTTTTGTAGTCTTTGAGAGCACGAGAACAGCATGGTTCCATGGCCTCTGCACCCTGGGGACTGTGGGGCTTTCATTCTACAATTTGTAGATCTTGTCACCAGATTTATATCTCAGCAGTGCAGAATTTTTACAATCCACGAAAAGAGAATTTAGTATGAGGATCCTCTCAATAGCTGAAGCGCCCAGAAGGGCCATCCCCACAGGGGCAACTCAAGACAGATATTATTCAGTCATTGTGCTGCCATGTGAGTCTAAGTTTCTAGAAACCATAGTGGTGAAATTCATGAATATTTGAATGACAAAGGTGCAGTAAAAAATAAAAATGAACATGTAAGCCCACTGTTTTAAGGATTCATTGTGTGGCAGAAAATAGTCAAAGTACTTTTGAGCTGTTACCTTACTAAGTTCTCCATCTTAAAAAGTTAATAAATGCTATTTTGGGGTCATGATACTGTTATGGAAAGTGAAGGTCAGAGAGAAGAAGCCCCTTTGCCCTAGGTCACATAGCTAGTGCGTGATGGAGCCAGTATTCCCACCCTGGGTCTGCCTAGTGCCAGGCCTTTCATCAGAGATTTACTGCAATCCCTTGCATCACTGTGATGTGTTTGTGTGCTCAGTCGTGCCTGACTCTTTGCAGCCCCATGGACTGTGGCCCTCCAGGCTTCTCTGACCATGGGATTCCCCAGACAAGAATACTAGAGTGGGTTGCCATGCCCTCCTCCAGGGGATCTTCCCTACCTGGGGATCAAACTCACATCTCTTATGTCTCCTGTACTGGCAGGCGGATTCTTTACCACTGCACCACCTGGGAAATCTCCCTTGCATTATTAGATTCCATCATTTAACAAATCTCCTTGCAGTACCTATATGAGTGAACAAAAATCAGAATCCATCCTGTCTTGGACTGACTTTCTAGTGAAGACCTTTGTTTTAGGTGAATGCAACAACTGAGGTCACAGAGATAATTAGTGGCAAAGCTGATTCCTGTATTTAGAACACTTAACTCATGCATGCATGATAAGTTGCTTCAGTCGTGTCTGACTCTGTGTAACCCCGTGGACCATAGTCTCTCAGGCTCCTCTGTCCATGGGATTCTCCAGGCAAGAATGCTGGAGTGGGTTGCCATGCCCTCCTCCAGGGGATCTTCCTGACCCAGGGATCAAACCCATGTCTCTTAAGTCTCCTGCAGTGGCAGCCAGGTTCTTTACCACTAGCATCACCTGGGAAGCTCCCGCTTAGCTCATATTACAATGCTTTCCCCACTGAGAACACATAGATGTGATAAATACATTATGTAATTTAGTAACTCTGGTGTTACACTATACAGAAGACTCAGGCACAGTGAACATACTGAGTCTTTTCATATATAATTTTACATATTTACTTCCAATAACTTTGTGAAATATTGGCAATTATTTCCATTTCACTGATAAATAAATTGAGACTCAGAAAGGATGTATGATTTTCTCAAAATAACAGAGAAAATAGGGGCAAGCAACAGAACATGATGACATTTAAAACTTGGTGCTATTCACTGACTATAGAGAAGCCCAAATAGAGTTATAAAAATTATTTTCAAGTATTTGCTATTTTATTTTTATATTAATATATTCAGGACTATCAACACTAAGGAAAATTTTATTTAATACTTACTTCCCATCTTCTTCCAAATTGTTTTCTACATTAAAAATTAATGCCAAAGTAGAATAAAAGTCATAAAATTTTATCTTCATATGCACTTCAAAGATTAAAAAACAGATCCGTTTTTATTTCTGTAGGTAACGACAGTTACTGAAGGACTTTTGTCGTTGCTGCTGTCCTTGTTATTTTTTGCCTCTGAGCAATCCTTTCTACTAGTGGAAACCATGAAAAATTGATATATGTATTTTAGGGATGATTTTATTCTCTAATCCTACCTGTTTATCGTCTATTTCTCTATCTACCTAAACATCTATATAGCTACAATTTCCTTTACAATGTGAAAGCTGTAGAGGAAGGAAAAACTGATTTTGTGTTTCCAAAAGCAGACAACAAAAACTGTCATCCATGGCTTCTGGAGTTTTATGACTTGGTTTGTGATGCTTAACAGTGTGCTTGACAGATGATACCATTTCCTCTTACTGCTAAGTCACTTCAGTCGTGTCCGACCCTCAGCGACCCCATGGACTGCAGCCTACTAGGCTCCTCCATCCATGGGATTTTCCAGGCAAGAGTACTGGAGTGGGGTGCCATTGCCTCCTCCAATTTCCTCTTAATACCTCTTTAAAACAAGACAAATATTGATATTTCTTTGAGGGACTTGAGTTTCTTTAATCTTTCGTAACCACTGCTTTTATTTTTAAAAAGTAATCATATTTCAAAGAGTAGCCAGATACACAGTGACATGATGAGATTTGAAATTAGCTGCTGAATAAGATAAGTGAAGAAGCAAAAAATCACTAATGGTTAAAGCCTCTGAGTGAATTTTAATTACATCCAGTCAAGGCTGGGTGACATGCATTTATATCACTTTTTAGACTTCTAGTTGGGAAGTGCTTTGTCAACAGCTTCTTCTTTGAGAAAAGCATTATGCTTTTTTTTTTTTTTTAGGGGGTCGGGGGCCAATGTTAAAAATGAAGTGGGAATCAGACTAGAGAATGGGTAAACTTAGATTATAGTTCTAGATTCTAGTTTTTTGGTTCTGGAGAAGCCACTTATTTTCTCTGTTTTATTATATATGCAGAATAGAGGAGTGGGGCTGAAATAGCTCTAAGATTTCATTTACTTTTACAATTCTAAGATTCTGAAGAAGCAAGCTCTTTAGAAATGAGGTTTTTAAGGTTAAAGAACTTAGAAGGACTTTCTGTCCAGTGGAGAGACAAGGTAAGGCATGAAGGTTGACCCATGCCTCACAATCACGATAACAGCTATGGAAATGTGGGTGTTTTGTGACAGTTCTGTCAAATTTCCTTAGTTTTCTAGGGAGAATGGGGCTATACCACCTTTCTCATAAGCACTGTGAGCACTAAATTAGATTGCATAGTAAACACTTGATAAACAATATTATTTCATACTTAGTATTTCTTTGTTAGATAAGCAATAGAACAGACAGGTTACGAACTGTTAGGCTCTATGAAAGTGAAAGTGATTGTGTTAGTAGCTCAGTTGAATCTGCCAGGCTCCTCTGTCCATAGAATTCTTCAGGCAAGAATTCTGGAGTGGGCAGCCATTCCCTTTCTCCAGAGGCTCTTCCTGACCTAGGGATCGAACCCAAGTCTCCTGCATTGCAGGCGGATTCTTTACCATCTGAGCCACCAGGGAAGCCCTGCTTCTATACCAGCTTGCTGCTACTGCTGCTAAGTCGCTTCAGTCGTGTCCGACTGTGCGACCCCATAGACAGCAGCCCACCAGGCTCCCCCGTCCCTGGGATTCTCCAGGTAAGAACATTGGAGTGGGTTGCCATTTCCTTCTCCAATGCATGAAAGCAAAAAGTGAAAGTGAAGTCGCTCAGTCGTGTCCAACTCTTAGCGACCTCATGGATTGCAGCCTACCAGGCTCCTCCGTCCATGGGATTTTCCAGGCAAGAGTACTGGAGTGGGGTGCCATTGCCTTCTTACATAATATCTAACACATAAACATTTACATTTGAAAACTTTCAATGAGCAGGGATCAGAATGTAAGAATTGGCAGTTCTGATCTATTGATATATTTAATTTATCTTTGAGATTGTTTTCACTCCCAATCACTAAGGGATAGTTCAGAGACACAGAGTTTTATTTTTGATCTTCAGTTTAGCTTTGTAATTCTTAAAATTCCACTCAGAAAATTGAATATGGAACGTGAAAGGGGTAATGTACAAAAGATAGCATTTATGTTTAGAATTTTCTTCTGTTTCTGCTTTTACATTTGGAGCTTCAGCACCAACTCCTTTAAATTTAGGAGAAGATGAGATGGCTGCTCCAGAGCCAGTTCTTAGTTTGTTCATTAGCCTAGAGGCTCAGACATGCCTGGAACAAACTCTCGGACTACCACCGTCCCCCGATAAAGCTCATCCGAGTTTGCTACAGGGAGCCCACTGGGAGAGAAGAGGCTCCCTGCCTCCTCCTTGCTCCATGCAACAGCAAGCACCAGAAGCTTCTCAGCGCTTCTTTAATTTAACCTTTTTGTCTCCTTAGGAAAAAGAAAGAACATTCCATTTGATGCAAAAGGTGCATCCAGATGAAAGAACCCATTTAAAGGCGTGAGCTTTAAGCTTTGTTCCTATGAATCATTTTACTTGCAACACTAATTGTTCTTAAAAAGCTAATAAGGATTATCTCTAACAAGCCAGGTTTGCTATTTTAAAATGAGAAGGGAAAAAAAAAAAAGGAGAGGGGGAGACTGTGTCCAGAAAATGGTATTCTGTCTTTAACAGGAGAATTATACAAAGGAGATAAATTTAAACTTTTATCTTCTTGTTTCAATTTTGATAATGTTGTACCATATAGCATTAATCTGATTCTTCTTACTTTCCTATGGGAATGACATGTAATTAAAACTTTAATGCACCTTCCTCCTCTTCTCTGCTCTACACCTCCCCACTCATACTTCTAAATTTCCTTGCCTGCTTCTCTTTTGCAGTCAAACTGCTTTCTTGTTTACCTCCTGAGTAAAACTGTAAATTTAAAATGGAAAAAGGAAGAGTTTAAACAGCTTCACATGAAATGATGGTTTGCCATGACTAATCCAGAATCAGTTTATGTTGTAAGCCTGTTTCTTAAAATACAATGTACACTGAAGCAGATCATGAAGTTCATTTTTCAGATTCTTTTTCTTCAGAACAAATCACCTCAGTTCTATTTTTCTCCCAGCCCACCTTGCTTTACTATTTTAAAATTCTTATCATCATTCTTCAGTTGTTTGGGGCTGAAATCTCCAGAGAGCTGAAACAGTGCTGGGTGTGTGTGTGCAGCAGAGCGGGGACCTTACTAGAGAATGTTACACAGAATGTTCTAAAGTCACACCTCCAAACTGCAGAAAACCACATTCAACTTTTCCACCCTTGGAACATCATGAATGTCACTCCACAATGTAACACCAATCTGACTTCTCTACCTTTCAACTTTCAGCTTCCCCGGTGGCTCAGACAGTAAAGAATCTGCCTGCAATGCAGGGAACCTGGGTTTGATCCCTGGGTTGGGAAGATCCCTTGGAAAAGGGAACAGCTACCCACTCCAATATTCTTGCCTGGAGAATTCCATGGACAGAGGAGCCTGGCAGGCTACAGTCCACGGGGTCACAAAGAGTTGGACATGACTTAGTGACTTTCACCTTTCAAAGAGGATGGTAAATATGTAATTATACAGTTAGTGGTCCTGCTCCCTGTGATCTTGTCACTCGTGAGCAATGCTGTGCGTCTGGCTTCAAACTGGGCACTTTATAGATGCCACTTCTTTTCAGATTCAAAACAAATATTTGCTGTTCAGTTGCTCCATCATGTTCGACTCTTTGCAACGCCATGGATGGCAGCACTTTGGGCTCCTCTGTCCTTTTACCATCTCCTGGAATTTGCTCAAACTTATGTCTGTCGAGTCAGTGATGCTGCCCAACCATCTCATCCTCTGTCATCCCCTTCTCCTCCCACCTTCAATCTTTCCCAGCATCAGGGTCTTTTCCAATGAGTCAGTTCTTTTCATCAGGTGGCCAAAGTGCTGGAGTTTCAGCTTCAGCATCAGTCCTTCCAATGTATATTCAGGACTGATTTCCTCTAGGATGGACTGGTTGGATCTCCTTGTAGTCCAAGGGACTGCCAAGAGTCTTCTCCAACACCACAGTTTAAAAGCATCAATTCTTTGGTGCTCAGCTTTCTTTATAGTTCAACTCCCACACCCATACATGACCACTGGAAAATCCATAGCTTTGACTGCTAAGTCACTTCAGTCGTGTCCGACTCTGTGCGACCGCATAGACGGCAGCCCACCAGGCTCCCCCGTCCCTGGGATTCTCCAGGCAAGAACACTGAAGTGGGTTGCCATTTCCTTCTCCAATGCATGAAAGTGAAAAGTGAAAGTGAAGTCGCTCAGTCGTGTCCGACTCTTAGCAACCCCATGGACTGCGGCCCACCAGGGTCCTCCGTCCATGGGATTTTCCAGGCAAGAATACTGGAGTGGGGTGCCATTGCCTTCTCCATAGCTTTGACTAGATGGACTTTTGTTGGCAAAGTAATGTCTCTGCTTTTTAATATGCTGTCTAAGTTTGTCATAGCTTTTCTTCCAAGGAGCAAGCGTCTTTTAATTTTAATGTAAATACATAGCCTCACTGAAAATGGACGCTCATTTTAGAGAAGTAGTCAGTTATCTCGGAAAAATCTTGAGATGATTGTTTCCATATAGCCAAATGAATCATTTCACTTGAGACTAAACTCTATTTAAATAATAAGCTTCTGTTTTTTTGTTTGGCTAGTATTTCAGAATATTTATTTTATTCCTTTCTTACCGGTGTTTTAGACTAGAAATTCCTAGTGCTTTAGACTAGAAATCCCCAGAGGTATAAGTAAGAATGAATAAAATCTGGGGGGAAAGAGCATTTTACTTGTGAAACTAGGCCTTCAAGTTAATGGAATCTTAAGATAATAGTCTCCAGTTGTGTATTGACTGTACAGGCTTGAACCTTAATGGGAAAACAACTTTGAAATCTATAGCAAGGCTCCATATTCAGAAAAGGAATAGAGCCTGGGTATAATGTCTTATTCTGTTTCCTCCTACAGTTTATATTTGAAATGTTTTTTATACAATTATGTATTTTAAATAAATGGTCTTTCATGCTATAGATCCTAGTTACATAGAAATGGAATCTCTCTGAAAAAAACATTATAGAAACTCAAATGGGCAGATTAGTCTTCCTAAACAATTAACTGATTCATTTGATTTTCTAGTGATGAAGAGTTGGGGATTTTTGTCTTTTTCCCTTCTCTGGGGGTAAAAAATAAATCTATCTTATCAATGTTTAAAACATTTCACATGGAGGTAAATTTTACAGGTACATGAATGATTTTGGTCTGACAATTTTCAAGCTGAGGAAGTTCTGAAAGTGTAGTGTAAATGGAAAAATTTGGAAATTCCAAAAATCTGTTTGGTGGTGGCAACTTATGGATATTTTCTCTTTCCTTTGTTTCTTCTATTCAGAGCTTTAACACACAAATTAAAAACTGGTGGCCAGGGGCTTGAACAAAACAGAACAGAAACTTTCACCACTTTCTTTCTGTCTTGTCTTTAGCCTCTTTATGAAGTTAAATTATCCTTCTGGTCTTTAAAGACTTTGGAATCTAGATTCCTTCTAAAATTCATCTCTTAAATCTGATATAATAAATTCATTTAGGTAAAAGAATAAAGGATATAATTGTGATCTATTATTAATACTGCTTATGTGTTTAGCACAATGCATGACAGAGAGTTATTGCTCAGTAAATTGTAGCATAATAGTGCTAAACACAGGCTTCCCAGGTGACGCCAGTGCTCAAAGGACCTGCCTGCCAGTGTGGGAGACGTAAGAGATGTGGGTTCACACCCTGGGTCAGGAAGATCTCCTGGAGGAGGAAATGGCCACCCACTCCAGTTTTCTTGCCTGGAGACTCCCATGGACAGAGGATTAACAATATGTTTCATTAATATAATTCATGAATTTAAGAAGTCTATCTTGTTTAGTCTTTTGATGTAATAATTTGACATACTCCACTATTTTATTATTACACATAAGATTACCTGGTAATTGTTCAGTCGCCCAGTCATGTCCTGCTCTTTATGACCCATGGCCTGCAGCACACCAGGCATCCCTGTATTACATACCTGGTAATGCTGTTATGTTATGTCTATAATTCTGCATACAATCTCTATTGCCAGTACCTCCCTAGAAGAATAACTAATGCAAGAAGAAGGTGGTCAGATCTTTCTCTCTTTTTTGGTCACCACCAACTTCAGAGACACTAGTTACTTATCACATATGGACAGAAGAATAAATAAAGAGGAAACACTGACTTTAAAATTCTAGTTTATTTATATATGGCTACTTTCTTCTAACCTGTCCTTCAGAACTTATATATGTTTAATTATACATAAAACCTAATACAAGATGCCAGTGTAGGGGGAAAAAATGAGGTAGTAAAAATACCATGGGTAAACTTTCAAATGTTTTACCCCCTGCAAATTTTCTCCCAAGGTCTTTCAATACATTCATAAAACATGTTACCAAATCATCAGATGAAAATACACAAATTTACATGTAGCAAAAGAACTACGCAATTCAACCTCACATAGAGGGGAAAGTAACCTTTCCATTCCCTATTTCCCATCACAGTCCTTAGAGGAGAAGTCATAACTGGCAGGCATAGAGAGCTCGTATAATTGCTCCTTTTTCTTTTAGAGTTTCTACTGCCCTTTCTGGAGAAGGAAATGGAAACCCACTTCAGTATTCTTACCTGGAGAATTCCATGGACAGAGGAGCCTGGCGGGCTACTGTCCATGGGTTCGCAGAGAGTCGGACAGGACTGAAGCGACTTGCAGGGCGTGGTGGCTGGGGGGTAAACGCAGAAACCGGTACCCCGCCCCCACTCAGTTCCACAGAAGAGAGAATAGGGGAACACAAGGCATTGCCCACAAGACCCAGAGAGGTCAGTGAGTGTCCCAGGAAGTCAGGCCTTCTCTGTAACTGACTGCTTTCTGGTCTGCTTTGCCGATCATTTCCCGCATTTCCTCTGTTACATTTTCCACTAACCAATTCAGTCTAAAGGATATGTAGACATTAAAAGGTGTCTAAGAGCATATGTCTTTTCCTTAAATCTCTTTTCATTCCTACTTTCTAGGAAAGGCCTGTAAAAAAAAATTCTACTTCCTTTTCTATATGTTCCTGTCTCTACTTGATTATACGTATTGGAGAATGCTTGCTGCTGCTGCTGCTGCTAAGTCGCTTCAGTCATGTCCGACTTTGTGCGACCCCAGAGACGGCAGCCCACCAGGCTCCCCAGTCCCTGGGATTCTCCAGGCAAGAACACTGGAGTGGGTTGCCATTTCCTTCTCCAATGCATGAAAGTGAAAAGTGAAAGTGAAGTCGCTCAGTCGTGTCCGACTCTTAGCAACCCCATGGACTGCATGCAGCCAATCAGGCTCCTCCATCCATGGGATTTTCCAGGCAAGAGTAGTGGAGTGGGGTGCCATTGCCTTCTCCGGGAGAATGCTTACATTTCAAAAAAAAAAAAAAAATTACCTTTTCCAAAATAAGCTCGCTTATGCACACTTTGAACACCTTTGTATCCCAAGCTCCTGCAGACGACCAGTCCTCCACGCAGTTCCCAGCGGTCGTCACACACCGTACCCCACTGGCCTTCGTGAAAAATCTCCACTCTGCCTTCGTGAGGGCCGCTGCCACCCACCAGTCGGACTGTATTAGATTGTCCTGTAACAGAAATAAACAGGGTTTAATTTTTTATATATGCACATACTGCTTTATAATGCTTTCTCTTAAAAGAAAAAAAGCACATTTTTTCCAGTAAGTTCAATTATTGGAATAAGTATTAAATTTTCTAGCCCCACCTATTGGTAAAGACTTTAATTGCAAACACTGTACTAGCAGTCAAATCTGAAGAAGAAAGCTCTTCTTTCTTGTGAATCTCTTCCAGTAACTTTAAAATTTAACAACCACAGGTCTGTTAATGTTATAGAGATTTTATGATATTTTATAATATCATAAACATAAAATAGGCCAAATATCCCATTCTTCACCAAGATGAACAAAATAACTATAGTGACAACACTGATCTAGAAACAGCAAGACTCTTCCTTGTTACAAGGTCCCTGGATTTTATCCCAAAGTGTTTATCTTGTTTTGTAAAAGCATTAATGAGACCGGGATCAGATAATTTTTATTTTGAGAAATTGCTAAAAAGTACACTTTGGGAAGAAACATACCATGTCTATAATAGTAAAAGTAATTTTGCTCTGCAGTGCCTAAGTAATTAAAATTGCCATACATGCTGTAAACTTTTATAAAATCTTGATCATGTGCAGTGATTAAAGTGTCTCTTTTTGCCTTCTTTAAAAGCAACATATACATTTCAAACCCAAGAACAGGCAAATAAAGTGGGTAATTAGTATTATAAAAAGTTTCAGTTAGAGTTAGAAAATTTCTTTAAATAACCTATACTATTCTAGTAAGTTTTTGCTTAAGAATATTTGGCTAAAAATGAGGAAACAGAAAAGACAGAAAATAACTTTTAAAATATATTTAGTGCTAAATAAAAATAATAATATTCTCTAATAATTAAAAAAGCCAATGAATTAAACACAATTCTACTTAAATATATCTTTTCAAATACAAGTTTGAAGGACATCATATTATAAAAAAGCACAATGTAACTGTTACAACAAAAGTATCTCTGTAATGTGAAAATGGAATTTTAGGTTATGGGTTTTCAGAACTCAGTTACCTAAAGAAAGAGTAACTTTTTTTTTTTTTAATTTCAGTAAATTTTGTTGGAACAGTAATCCAACAATGTGTAAAGGAAAATAAGCTGTTTCCTACAAGCCTGACTGAGCCACTCAGAAACAGGAAAAGCAAACAAATTAAATGTAGTATTACAATTATTTTCTTGATTCTTCCAAAATGTTATTCAGTGCTAAATAATGAATTTATGCAATAATGCCCAGGTGCATAAGCCCTTTTTCACTCAATAAATGTGAATTATAAGCATTAACATTTTTTAAAAGGAAAATAGCTTGCTATTGCAGTATTCAAACTTCCAATTACTGAGTAACCCAATTGTTCACTGTAAATGCCTAAGAAATAGGAACTGATCCAGCAGCAGATTGTGTAAAGTTTTAAAATGCTAGAGTCATGTAATAGTAACTAGTGCCACTCCCAAGTGTTTAAATTTTACACAAGTCAGAAATACCTAAACACAACATGTTTACCATGATTCTATGAAAAAACAGATGTCACATTCAAACACGTGATTTTATGAGCTTGCCTTACTGCCCAAATAAGTGTACAGAAGTGTTCTCATTGTGGGTTCTTACCCTCTTCAGTTCAGTTCAGTTGCTCAGTCGTGTGCAACTCTGCAACCCCATGAAAGGCAGCACGCCAGGCTTCCCTGTCCATCACCAACTCCCGGAGTCCACCCAAACCCATGTCCATTGAGTCGGTGATGCCATCCAACCAACTCATCCTCTGTTGTCCCCTTCTCCTCCTGCCTTCAATATTTCCCAGCATCAGGGTCTTTTCAAATGAGTCAGCTCTTCGCATCAGGTGACCAAAGTATTGCAGTTTCAGCTTCACATCAGTCCTTCCAATGAACACCCAGGGCTGATCTCCTTCAGAATGGACTGGTTGGATCTCCTTGCAGTCCAAGGGACTCTTCAAGAGTCTTCTCCAACACCACAGTTCAAAAGCATCAATTCTGTGCTCAGCCTTTTTTATAGTCCAACTCTCACATCCATACATCACTTTTCTCCTTACATCTCTGAAAATGCCATTAAGGAACCTGGCTTGTCCTGGATCAGTGGGTCTCAAACTTTAGTTTGTCTTAGCTCAGGCTGCTACAACAAATATACCATGGACTGATGGGTTAAGCAATATTAATTTCTCACAGTTCTGGAAGCTGGAAAGTCCAAAAAACAAGGTGATGGCAGATTCAGGATTGGGTTTAGCCAGCTTCTTGCAGCCAGCTGCCTCTTGTCTGCTGTGCTCAGGTGGCCTTTCCTCAGTGTATGTAAAAAAAGAAGTAGAGAATAGGTCTCTGGTCTCTTCTTGTAATACTACTAATAGAGGAAAACAGTAGAATGGGAAAGACTAGAGATACCAGGAAAATTTCTTCAGGAAAATTAGAGATACCAAGGGAACATTTCATGCAAAGATGGGCTCAATAAAGGACCAGAAATGGTATGGACCTAACAGAAGCAGAAGATATTAAGAAGAGGTGGCAAGAATACAGGGAAAACTACACTAAAAAGATCTTAATGACTCAGATAATCATGATGGTGTGATCACTCACCTAGAGCCAGATACCCTGGTGTGCAAAGTCAAGTGAGCCTTAGGAAGCATCACTATGAACAAAGCTAGTGGAGGTGATGGAATTCCAGTTGAGCTATGTCAAACCCTAAAAGATGATGCTGTGAAAGTGCTGCACTCAGCATGCTAGCAAATTTGGAAAACTCATCAGTGGCCACAGGACTGTAAAAGGTCAGTTTTCATTCCAGTCACAGTGAAGGGCAATGCCAAAGAAGGTTCAAACTACCACCAACTGCACTCATCTCACACACTAGCAAAGTAATGCTTAAAATTCTCCAAGCCAGGCTTCAACTGTACATGAACCAAGAACTTCCAGATGTTCAAGCTGGATTTAGAAAAGGCAGAAGAACCAGAGATCAAATTGCCAACATCTGTTGGATCATTGAAAAAGCAAGAGAGTTCCAGAAAAAAATCTACTTCTGCTTCGCTATGCTAAAGCCTTTGACTGGGTGGATCACAACAAACTGTGGAAAATTCTTCAAGAGACAGGAATGCCAGACTACCTAACCTGCCTCTGGAGAAACCAGTATGCAGGTCAAGAAGCAACAGTTAGAACCAGACATGGAAGAAGGGACTGGTTCCAAATTGGGAAAGGAGTATATCAAGGCTATATATTGTCACCCTGTTTATTTAACTTATATGCAGAGTACATCATGCAAAATGCCAGGCTGGATGAAGCACAAGCTGGAATCAAGATTGCCAAGAGAAATATCAATAACCTCAGATATGCAGATGATACCACCTGTATGGCAGAAAGCAAAGAGTAACTAAAGAGCCTCTTGATGAAAGTGAAAGAGGAGAATTAAAAAGCTGGCTTAAAACTCAACATTCAGAAAACTAAGATCATGGCATCCAGTCCCATCACTTCATGGCAAAAAGATGGGGAAGCAATGGAAATAGTGAGAGACTATTTTCTTGGGCTCCAAAATCACTGTGGATGGTGACTGCAGCCCTATAATTACACAAACTCATGTCCATTGAGTCAGGGATGCCATCCAACCATCTCATCCTCTGTCGTCCCCTTCTCCTCCCACCTTCAATCTTTCCCAGCATCAGGGTCTTTTCAAAAGAGTCAGCTCTTCACGTCAGGTGGCCAAAGTATTGCTGTTTCAGCTTCAGAATCAGTCCTTCCAATCAATATTCAGGATAGATTTCATTTAGAATGGACTGGTTGGATCTCCTTGCAGTCCAAGGGACTCTTAAAGAGTCTTCAACAACACAGTTCAAAAGCTTCAATTCTTTGGCCCTCAGCTTTCTTTACAGTCCAACTCTCACATCCATACATGACTACTGGAAAACCATAGCTTTGACTAGATGGATCTTTGCTAGCAAAGTAATGTCTCTGCTTTCTAATATGCTGTCTAGGTTGCTCATAGCTTTTCTTCCAAGAAGCAGTTCAGTTCAGTTCAGTCAGTCAGTCATGTCTGAATCTTTGCGACCCCACAAACCACAGCATGCCAGGCCTCCCTGTATATCACCATCTCCTGGAGTTTACCCAAACTCATGTCCACTGAGTCGGTGATACCATCCAACCATCTCACCTCTGTTGTCCCCTTCTCCTCCTGCCCCCAATCTTTCCCAGCATCAGGGTCTTTTCAAGAGTCAGCTCTTCACGTCAGGTGGTCAAAGTATTGGAGTTTCAGCTTCAACATCAGTCCTTCCAATGAGCACCCAGGCCTGATCTCCTTTAGGATGGACTGGTTGGATCTCCTTGAAGTCCAAGGGACTCTCAAGAGTCTTCTCCAACACCACAGTTCAAAAGCATCAATTCTTTGGCACTCGGCTTTCTTTATAGTCCAACTCTCACACCATAAACGACTACTGGAAAAACCATAGCCTTGACGAGATGGACCTTTGTAGGCAAAGTAATGTCTCCACTTTTTAATATGCTGTCTAGGTTGGTCATAACTTTCCTTCCAAGGAGTAAGTGTATTTTAATTTCATGGTTGCAGTCACCATCTGCAGTGATTTTGGAGCCCCCCAAAATAAAGTCTGACACTGTTTCCACATCTTCTTGCCATGAAGTGATGGGACCAGATGCCATGATCTTAGTTTTCTGAATGTTGAGCTTTAAGCCAACTTTTTCACTCTCCTCTTTCACTTTTATCAAGAGGCTCTTTAGTTCCCCTTCACATTCTGCCATAAATGTTATGTCATCTGCATATCTGAGGTTATTGATATATCTCCTGGCAATCTTGATTCCAGCTTGTCCTTCCTCCAGCCCAGCATTTCTCATGATGTACTCTGCATATAAGTTAAATAAGCAGGGTGACAATATACAGCCTTGATGTACTCCTTTTCCTATTTGGAACCAGTCTATTATCCCATATTCAATTCTAACTGTTGCTTCCTGACCTGCATACATGTTTCTCAAGAGGCAGGTCAGGTGGTCTGGTATTCCCATCTCTTTCAGAATATTCCACAGTTGGTTGTGATCCAGAGTCAAAAGTTTTGGCATTGTCAATAAAGCAGAAGTAGATGTTTTTCTGGAACTCTCTTGCCTTTTTGTTGATCCAACAGATGTTTGCAATTTGATCTCTGGTCCCTCTGACTTTTCTAAATCCAGGTTGAATATCTGGAAGTTTATGGTTCATATATTGTTGAAGCCTGACTTGGAGAATTTTAAGCATTACTTGCTAGTGTGTGAGATGAGTGCAATTGTGTGGTAGTTTGAACATTCTTTGGCATTGCCTTCTTTGAGATTGGAATGAAAACTGACCTTTTCCAGCCCTGTGGTCACTGCTGAGTTTTCCAAATTTGCTGACATATTGAGTGCAGCACTTTCACAGCATCATCTTTTAGGATTTGAAATAGCTCGACTGGAATTCCATCACCTCCACTCACTTTGACCATAGTGATGATTCCTCAGGCCCACTTGACTTCACATTCCAGGACTTCTGGCTCTAGGTGAGTGATCACACCATCGTGGTTATCTGAGTCATGAAGATCTTTTTTGTACAGTTCTTCTGTGTATTCTTGCCACCTCTCAGTATCTTCTGCTTCTGTTAGGTCCATACTGTTTCTGTCTTTTATGGAGCCCATCTTTGCATGAAACAGTCCCTTAGTATCTCTAATTTTCCTGAAGAGATCTCTAGTCTTTCCCATTCTGCTGTTTTCCTCTATTTCTTTGCATTGAATGCTGAGCAAGGCTTTCTTATCTCTCCTTGCTATTCTTTGGAACTCTGCATTCAGATGGGTATATCTTTTCTTTTCTCCTTTGCCTTTCCATTCTCTTCTTTTCTCAGTTATTTGTAAGGCTTCCTCAGACAACAATTTTGCCTTTTTGCTTTTCTTTTTCTGGGGATGGTCTTGATCAGTGCCCCTGCACAGTATCATGAACCTCTGTCCATAGTTCTTCAGGCACTTTATCGGATCTAATCCCTTGAATCTATCTGTCGCTTCCAGTGAATAATCATAAGGGATTTGATGTAGGTCATACCTGAATGGTCTAGTCATTTTCCCTACTTCAATTTATCTCTGATTTTGGCAATAAGGAGTTCATGATCTGAGCCACAGTCAGCTCCTGGTCTTGTTTTTGCTGACTTTAAGGAGCTTCTCCATCTTTGACTGCAAAGAATATAGTCAATCTGATTTTGGTATTGACCATTGGGTGATCTCCATGTGTAGAGGCTTCTCTTGTGTTGTTGGAAGAGTGTATTTACTATGACCAGTGTGTTCTCTTGGAAAAACTTGATTAGCCTTTGCCCTGCTTCATTTTGTACTCCAAGGCCAAATTTGCCCATTACTCCAGGTATCTCTTTACTTCCTACTTTTGCAATCCAGTCCCCTATATGAAAAGGACATCTTTTTTGGGTGTTAGTCCTAGAAGGTCTTGTAGGTGTTCATAGAACTTAGCTTCTTCAGCATTACTGTTTGGGGCATGGACTTGGATTCCTGTGATACTGAATGGCTTGCTTTGGAAATGAACAGAGATCATTCTGTCATGTTTGATATTGCATCCAATAACTGCATTTCAGACTTTTTTGTTGACTATGAAGGCTACTCCATTTCTTCTAAGGGATTCCTGCCCACAGTAGTAGATATAATGGTCATCTGAGTTAAATTCACCCATTCTTGTCCATTTTAGTTCACTGATTCCTAAAATGTTGATGTTCACTCTTGCCATCTCCTGTTTGCTCACTTCCAATTTGCCTTGATTCATGGACCTGACATTCCAGGTTCCTATGCAGTTTGCTCTTTACCACATGGGACTTGCGTCCATCACCAATCACACCTACTGCTGGGTGTTGTTTTTTCTTTGGCTCGCTCTCGTCATTCTTTCTGGAGTTATTTTTCCACTATTCTCCAGTAGCGTACTGTGCACCTACCGACCTGGGGAGTTCATCTTTCAGTATCCTTTTTTTTTCCCCCCTATCATACTGTTTATGGGGTTCTCAAGGCAAAAATACCAAAGTGGTTTACCATTCCCTTCTCCAGTGGACCATGTTTTGTCAGAACTCTCCACTTTTAGGAGACTTTTAGTTCAGTTCAGCTCAGTTCAGTCGCTCAGTTGTGTCCAGCTGTTTGTGACCCCTTGGACTGTAGCACACCAGGCTTCCCTGTCCATCACCAGCTCCTGAAGCTTCCTCAGACTCAAGTCCATTGAGTTGGTGATGCCATCCAACCATCTCATCCTCTGTCATCCCCTTCTCCTGCCTTCAATATTTCCAAGCATCAGGGTCTTTTCCAATGAGTCAGTTCTTTGCATCAGGTGGCCAAAGTATTGGAGACTTTTAGGAAGTATACAAATATGGATCCCTCCTCCCTTGAGGGACAAGCCCCCTTGGCTATGTATTTCATAGCCCAGTCTGCCCCAGACATCAGGCACAAGATTCAGAAAGCAACTTCTGGGCCTCAGACTCCAGTGAATCAGTTGCTCCAATTGGCTTATTCAGTTTTTTAAAATACGGATATGGCCAAAAAGGCTGAACATACCCAGGAAAATATGCAAAAATGGATTTTTCTGCTCAGAGACCACCAACTAATCTTCCCACTCATTAGCATATGAAATTGCTCAGCCTATAAAAACTAAACACGCCACATTTCATATAGGAATTTGCCCTCTGTGATGGCCCACACACTCTCTGTGGTGTGGATCTCTGAATCTGAGTAAATCCACTTCTTACCTCTCACTTTGTCACTCACTAAATTCTTTTTACAATGACACATCAAGAACCTGAGCTTCATTAGGTCCTGAAACCAGGTACTGTGGGTTTTGGCAGGGTTCAAATCCCAGCACATGGGTTCAAGTTCCAATCTGAGGTACACAGTTTGAGTTTATTCTTCAAAATGAAATATAAATCTAAAGTTTTTACTTTTACAGGTTTTGAAAATTTTGAGATTTACATTTTAAGGTGAGAGTACTTGAATATATTATCATACTATTAAACACCTTGCTTATTAATTTTTTAACTACTTTCTTATTTAATACTTAACCTTCTCAAAGAGGAGCTTTCAGCCCAATAGGTAGAACTTTTGCAGACAGACGAAGCTTACCCTATGGTTTCAGAAGGAATATATTTGACTTTTGTTATTTCCAAGCATGATGGATCTTGAAGAGGCTCATGGAGACCAGTAATGAGTAAAATATGGCCCTTAAGCCAATCCTAGCTTTCTGTTTATTTTGTAAATAAAGCTTTAGTTTATTTACTAAATAAACCTCAAAATTCTCCAAGCAAGCCTTCAACAATATGTGAACCAGAACTTCCAGGTGTTCAAGCTGGATTTAGAAAAGGCAGAGGGACCAGAGATCAAATTGCCAACATCCATTGGATAATAGAAAAAGGAAAGAGTTCCAGAGAAATACCTACTTCTGTTTTATTGACTACGCTAAAGCCTTTGACTGTGTGGATCACAACAAACTGTGGAAAATTCCAGAGACTGGAATACCAGACCACCTTACCTGCCTTCTGAGAAATTGGTATGCAGGTCAAGAGCCAACAGTTAGAACCAGACATGGAAAAACAGACTGGTTCCAAATTGGGAAAGGAGTATGTCAAGGCTGTATATTGTCACCCTGCTTATTTAACTTCTATGCAGAGAATATGATGTGAAATGCTGGGCTGGAAGAAGCACAAGGTGGAATCAAGATGGCCAGGAGAAGTATCAATAACTTCAGAGATGCAGATGACACCACCCGTATGGCAGAAAGCAAAGAAGAACAAAAGAGCCTCTTGATGAAAGTGAAAGAGGAGAGTTAACAAGTTGGCTTAAAGCTCAACATTCAGAAAAATAAGATCATGGCATCCGTTCCCATCACTTCATGGCAAATAGATGGGGAAGCAATGGAAAGACTGAGAGACTTTATTTTCTTGGGCTCCAAAATCACTGTGGATGGTGACTGCAGCCCTATAATTAAAAGACAATTGCACCTTGGAAGCAAAGGTATGACCAACCTAGACAGCATATTAAAAAGCAGAGATATTACTTTGCCAACAACAGTCCATCTATATTCAAAGGTATGGTTTTTCCAGTAGTCATGTATGGATGTGAGAGTTGGACTATAAAGAAAGCTGAGCGCTGAAGAATTGATGCTTTTGAACTGTGGTGCTGGAGAAGACTCTTGAGAGCACTTTGGACTCCAAGGAGATCCAAGCAGTCCATCCTAAATGAAATCTGTCCTCAATATTCATTGGAAAGACTGATTCTAAAGCTGAAACTGCAATACTTTGGCCACCTGAGAAGAACTGATTCATTGGAAAAGACCCTGATGCTAGGAAAGATTGAATGTAGGAGGGGAAGGGGATGACAGAGGATGAGTTGGTTGGATGGCATCACTGACTCGATGGACAGGACTTTGAGCAAGTTCAGTGAGTTGGTGATGGACAGGGAAGCCTGGCGTGCTGCAGTCCATGGGGCTGCACAGAATCAAACATGACTGTGTGACCTAACTGAACTCAACTGAAAGCTTTAGTGGAATGCATCCATGCCTGTTTGTTTACATATGATGTAGGTTTGCTTTCAGACTACACAGCAGAGTTAAATAGTCTAACAGACTTTCTGGCATGCAAACCAAAAATATTTACTAGCTGGTTCTTTTCTGAAAAAGCTTGGCAACCCCTGGTATAATTGAAAACACAAGACTAGTATGATAGCAGATTTCAGTAGGGAAAAACCTGCCACGTGACCCCTGGAACCAATAAGGCTATAATTAATCTCCACTTACTTTTCCAGTTTAATGCTTTGGAAACCTCTTTGCCCCTCCTTTCTTGCTTCCTTTACTTCAGTTACATAATTACTCACATTTCCAAATAAGCCTTCCCTCCTTTATTCCTGGGGCTTTGGTGCCTCGATTCCCCCACACCCTCTCCTCCTCCCAGCCCCCACCAACACCTCCCATTTCTTCACCCCCAGCACCCAGTTTTGATAGGTACCCTTCTCAAGCTCGCACAGCACTGAAAGTGTTAGTCGCTCATCTTGTCTGACTCTTTGCCACCCATGGACTGTAGCTCACTAGGCTCCTCTGTCCGTGGGATTCTCCAGGCAAGAACACTGGAATGGGTTGCCATTTCCCTCTCCATGGGGTCTTCCCCACCCACGGATTGAACTCAGGTCTCTCACATTGCGGGCAGAGTCTTTACTGTTTGAGCTACCTGCAAGCACAGCACTACTGACCTACAAAGCACTGAAAACTGGTTTATTTTCACCCCCGAACTGACATCCTTCCAGTTATCTTTTCAATCCCTGACCAAATATCACTTGATGAAGCGTGATGGTATAAATGAATGAATTAATTTTGAGCTCCTCTTGATAGGTGATCTCTATTGGATTAAATTGGCAAATGTTTAAAATACCAAACACTGAAAGGAATAGAATTTAGTATGTCATCCGTCTCTAGAGAGAATGTTGTTTCTATGTGCAGAGCAGTAAAGGAAATTGCACAGGGAAGGTTGATTTAAAAAGAGTCCTATTACAGGAAAAAAACCACATGGTCGTCCACTAAGAGCCCTCTAATGTGGAATGGTCTGGTGGGAGGGTTTGATCAGAAGCCTCACAAATTCCAAAGCCTGATTTTGTAGGTTTAGTGGATTTATCTCTTAGTGGCAGACTAATGTTAAACAGAATCTTGGGACTAAATGGCAATTCAATTTACAACCAGAAATGTAATTGCTTCAAAAAACAGAAATATTTTTAACTACTTGACAAGGCCATTTTCTCTCTGTGGGCAATCTGTGCAAGAAGTCAAATCACAATCAGTGAATTATTCGTTTAATTAATTTATTAATTTACAATGAGGCATAGCAGTGAGATTTTGCCTCTGGGATTGGCCCATGCTCTTTTGCTTAACACATTTTTCTTTCTATATGTTAATATATTTCATCAGGTTAGGGGATTTTACATATCTCTGCTCTGATCCACTGTGGTTTAATTTTCTAAAGGCAGTCTTATTATACTTATTTCCTAGGGTTGGAAGGAAGAGTAGACTACTGATAATTTTTATATATTTTTAAAAGTCTGTAAGAAAGATAAAAACAATATGTGAAATACTTATTTTACAAATAGCTCATTCATAGGTCTATAATCATAAGGTGTCAAACAAAAAATAATGAGCAAGTAATTTACAGAAGAAGATTTTTTAATCTGAGAAAATAATTTCAAATTAGTGCAAGTTAACCAGTTCAGTGGCCATTGTTGTTTTTTTTTTGTCTGTTTGTTTATTGAAGGCTTATTTTTAAAGGAAGAAGTAAAACAACTAAATTAAATATCTGGAATAAAGGAATAGCTAAATTAATTATAGTATATACATTAGATGGATAGTTTTAGAGGCATTAAACATAACTGTCAAAGGAATAATGTAGAAAATGAAAAAAATGGTAATATAAAATTAAGTGATATTAATATTTTATTTTACTATGCCAAAAAGTTGATATTTAAAAAGACTAGAAGGAAGTATCCAAGAATATTGACAGTAATTTTGTATAGGGGACAGGGATTGAATATAAAATCTTTTTCTTATTTTCTGAAATTATAATATTTTTAAAATTAGGATTAATTAAAATAAGTGGTGGCCAGATATTCACTAATGTCCTTACTGTTTTAAAGGGTCTATTACTCAAATAAAGCCAAAATTCATAAAACTGAGGAAAAGAACAAGCTTAGAATGAGAGATCTTGTATAGTGTTTTTTATATAAAACAGAAAATAATACCATCTCCCATTTATGCAAACATACATATGTAGCAAATATACAGAAGCATGAATGGAAACAAACATGTAACTCCATGATGGAAATTTAACCTAGAAAACAAGACAGGCAAGCATAAATGGAACTTCAGCTGTGCAAGTTAGCATACTTCTTAAAAAAAAAAATATGTGCAGTCAGTATGGTAGAAAGACAACACCTCTAAAATGCAGGTGGTGTATACATGATTACGTATCAGCTATTTGTTGTAAATGTTCTTTCTTCCTGTCTTTATATTTGAAATCTATTTTATTTAAAGAAGTCTATTTTAAGTCTCATGTTCACAGGGCTACTGATGGAGCCATCCATGAGCCCAAAATAAATTATAGAAATGCTTCATATGTAAGTCTTTTCTTGAAAGTTAGGAAAAAATATTATGAATCTGCATAGCATAGAACAGGAAGGCAGCAGGGCACAACCTTTAAAAGAATGACAGAGATGTTGAGGACACAGCATGAACTGGTTAGCACCAACTAGGTCCAAAATGGTGCACAAGTGAACTTCCACTAAACCTTCAGCCTCATTATGCACTCATTATAATACATCAGAAAGCTAAACTCACGTACAGACACCAGGACAGTTCTAAGCCCAGCCATAAAAAGGCTAAAGTGGGCAGTGCCCCAATTCCTGGAAATCTCCACTCCATCCCCATAATAGTTGGAATAATACTCCCACTCATTAGCCTATAAAAACCAACCACCCCGTATTTTAGGGCCTCTTACCTTCTGAGATGGTCCAGAATCTATCTATGGAGTGTGTATCTTCCTGAATTAGCCATCTTTTACTTGTGACTCTTGAATTCTTTCCTGAGGGAAGCCAAGAACCCACACTAGGCACCGTCCCAGGGACTTGCCTGAGACCCCAGATGTGACCATCCTCTTGCACCCCACTTCCTTTCCTGCAACAAGCTCCAGCTTCCAAAATTGTAATTTGAAAAGAAAAGTCAAGAAGAATGTGAATTCTGAGGCATCCCTGCATGTATCCAGCACTGCTACTTGAGTGGAAGAAAAGAATGGAGGTTAAGATGACTTGAGGAGTGTAGTTATTTCATTTCAAGTATTATGATATTGCTTGCCTTATTGTCATGCTTTCTTTACTTTAAATTATTTAGTGGAATTACAATTTAGGGTTAAATTTATTACCCAATGGTAATTATTGTATCTGAGCTCCAAATGTAGCAAAAGTTTTTTGTAAAAGTCTAGTTGCAAGTTGACCCAGAAGTCCTTGTAATATAACAAAATTCCTCTGGAAAGGGACCTGATTTTTTTTTAAGATAATTAGTCTAGTGAAGTACTTAACTATGAAAGGCACAATCTGGTGTGAAATAAAATTCATACTTTATGGCAAGATCAAAAAATTTAAACATAAAATTTTTTCTGCCCTTTGGCCTCTTCTGCCCCTAATGTTCACTGTATATCTGCATTATGTATCAACCAGATCTCAACCATCAGCAGAAAGACCTGCTCAACAATAAACAGCAACAGTGTCCTAGCATCAAGACAATTCCTTAAATATAACATTCCCTCTAGAGCTTGTAAGGGGTCACATGACCTAGCACGATGACCTGAAGATTTGGATTATGTAAACTATCAATAATAACATCATTTGATATACATCCCTCTGTCTCAAAAACTTACACAACTGGGCCTTGACTTCTAATGGAGCTCTCTGAGATGCTCTTCCCAAGCTATCATCCTCAAATTTGGCTCAAATAAAATTTTCCATTTCTTCCTTCAATTGACAGATTAATTTTTCTTTTACAATGGATATCAGATGTCTGCAGAAATACGTTGAATTTCTTGGAAAAATACTTTAACAGATTTTGAATCTTGATCTGGAAGTTGAAGGAAACAAGTATTCTGGAAATCCCAAAACAAAGTAAAGAGGAGAAACAGGAGGGAGAAGATCCCAGCTGAGCAGGGGTGTGTAAAGTTTTTTGGCTGGAGGGTAGAATCTGAGGATAGCGGCCAGTGAGGAAAATTTGGTGTCTAATCTAGTTGGTTTTCAACAGAGTCAAGTTCAAGGCTCAGCTTGAAGTTGTAGACTTTTCTGCTCACATTTCCTGTTAGGCATGATTCTTCAATAAAATTCTCTTACATCCCCAGGTAGAATTAGGGAACATTCTCAAATGAAGGGAGACATGTGGTGGTCATTGTTGGAATGAGAGATGTCGGGGGAGGGGGAAGCAACAACAAAGATGCGTGGGTGTGTGAGTTTCCTCAGGCTACTATAGTCAATGACCAACCCAGACAGCATATTCAAAAGCAGAGACATTACCTTGCCAACAAAGTTCCGTCTAGTCAAGGCTATGGTTTTTCCAGTGGTCATGTATGGATGTGAGAGTTGGACTATAAAGAAAGCTGAGTGCCAAAGAATTGATGCTTTTGAACTTTGGTGTTGGAGAAGATTTTTGAGAGTCCCTTGGACTGCAAGGAGATCCAACCAATCCATCCTAAAGGAAATCAGTCCTGGGTATTCATTGGAAGGACGGGTGTTGAAGCTGAAACTCCAATATTTGGCCACCTGATGTGAAGAGCTGACTCATTGGAAAAGACCCTGATGCTGGGAAAGATTTAGGGCAGGAGGAGAAGGGGACAACAGAGGATGAGATGGCTGGATGGCATCACCAACTTGATGGACATGGGTTTGGGTAAACTCCGGGAGTTACTGATAGACAGGGAGGCCTGGCGTGTTGTGGTTCATGGGGTTGCCAAGAGTCGGACACGACTGAGAGACTGAACTGAACTGAACAATAGTAAATGGTCACAAACTGTGCAGCTTAAAACAACAGAACTTTATTCTTGCAGTACTGGAGGGCAGAAGTCTGAAATCAAGATGGTGGCAGAGCCTTGTTTTCTTTGAAGCCTCTGGGGAAAATCTATCCTTCTTTGTCTTAAGTTTCTCATGGCTTCAGCAAGTCTTAGCATTGTTTGGCTTGTAACCAGATCACTCTAATCCTTGTCTCTGTCTCCACGTGGTCTTCACTGTGTCTCTATGGCATTCTCTTCTTATCAAGATGTCCATCGCTGGCTTCAGGGCCCACCAGAATCCAATATGACCTCATCTTAGCTTAACTACACCTGCAAAGACCCTACTTCCTAATAAAGGCACGTTCTGAGGTTTCAGGAGAAAAGGAATTGCTAGAAACCCTATTAAACCCACTATCACAGTTGTCACGGGGATTTGAAAGAGGAGATGAAGGGAATATAATTTTTTCATATTTTCATCAAACTGCTTTCTAAAGCAGGCACAATTCCAGGAGGTACTGGAATTGCCTTAGAATATGAGGGTGGTGCTCAATTTATTACAATTTTATTTCAGGATTAAAGGACTGACTGCTCCCCCCCTCACCATGCCCCAGATTTCAGGACTGCGGAATAGCTGGGTAGCAGACATGTGGTTGCACTGGAAAGTAGAAACTTAGCAAAATTAACAATGATGACAGTGAACACCCATAGTTCAATAACCAAAAGATTGAGAATGTGTTACATCAAAATAAATGTTAGTAAACCTAGATGATACTGAGTAAATACGTTACAACTTAAAAGTTCTTACTTTGCAGTGGATTAAGCAGGATGTGAGTGAGAACACAGCAGAATCAGGGGGTGAGGGTAACCAGAGCGTCCAGGAAGGGTCCTGCAGGGTAAGCCACAGTGGGAGATATTTCTGGGACACTTCATGTGCGAGCAAGTAACTCCGCTGGCTGTTCTAAGGAATCTGACCTTGAGATTCGCATTGTAGGGAGCACAGTAGCCAGAGAACCAGGTTAAGGGGGCAAATGATCCGTTGTGACCTGGGAATTCCCTGGTGGTCCAGTGGTTAGGACTCTGTGTGCTCACAAAAGAAACAATCTTGTATTAGTGTAAGATGATGTTTACTGCAGAACAGGAAGCCAGGACCTGGTTCTCTGAAGAAGGAAGGAAAGTCATTTGGACCTCCAAGCTCGTGGAGACATGGGAAGTGGTGTGTTGGGTCTCTCTGCTCCATCTGAACTCTAGCACATACCTGGGTGAATTACAAACTTTGCTGATGCAAAAGACCTGGCTGGAACTGTATTGATTTTGTTTTTTTTTTTTCCTTCTCATTATCTCTGCTGAGAGTCAAGCTGTGAGACAGCTGGGATAGGTCCTAAACAGGACCAGTGCTAAGCCCTAGGCTCATTACTGATTTAAATCTCTAGTTCAATTTACAAGACATATTAGATATACACACTATTAAGGAATACATCTATTGCTTCTTAATGGAACACTATGTGTTTTTAGCAACCATTTGTGGAATCATATAAAGCTGAAAACACCACATAACTGTTGAGAATGATCAGTGTTTATGTAAGTTACATGGAGCCATCACTGCTCAGGGGACACTGCTCTGCTGAAGCCCAGCTGGGCCACTGAGGAAAGGACAGTGAGCAGTAAAACAAGAAACATGACGAAAGAAATGGGACATCCAAGCAGCAACATAATTGGGGAAAAAATGTGTTCAAATTGAGCCAGTTACTGAAATAAAGATAGAATATTAACAGGTAGCATCTTCCCCCGGCACACACGAGTAGCTCTCAGCAAAGTAATGGAAGCTTGGTGAGCATTCCAGAAAGACTATGTTTCTGAGTTAATATTCTTTAGGGAGAGACTGGAGGCAGTGGCTGGAACAGGATATGATGGAAGAAACATCAACAGAGATTAAACGAGAATGCTTTCTTGGAATCTGACCTAGTGGAATTCATGTTCTAAGAACTTTTTCTTCCTTAAGGTCTTCAAATGATTATAGCCATCCTAGATAATCAAATTGCTCATTACAAATCTCTTTCTCTCCCTTCCTTCTCCCTCTCTCCGCACCCTCCATATATTTGTGGTATTTATATATAAAAATATAGAAAACTAGTGTAGGAGTGTTGGATGGAGTCATAGAAACAAATAGGAACGTTGCAGATCAACACATCAGGTTTTGCGTTTCTGTTCTACCACTTGTTACAGGTGAGCTTCAGTTTCTAATCTATAAAATGGGAATGATGATAAGACTTACCTCAAAGGCTCTTCTGAATATCAGATGAGATAATGCATTAAAGCCCCTGGTGCTGAGCAAATGTTCTCCAAACACTCATTATTATAATTATTTTATGGTTGGAGAAGCAGCCTTGACTTTGGTCAGCTGATTGCTTTGAGAAAGACTGGGATTCATTCAAGGGTGTGCTGAGTCCTCAGCAGTAATCAAATGAAAGACATACTGATATTTCATATCGTGCTATGAGTTTCATTGTATGTAGTCTTATTGGGTAAAAAGCACAGTAGAAAACACGGACATTAGTACTTGGTACCTTTAGGACAGAGCATCACACAAAGTATTTAATTGTACAGCAGGAATTCATTTGCCTGAAACACATATGCTTCGAAGTTAGGGTGAGAACACAGCAGACTATTAGGACAAGCGTTAGAACTTGATGCAGACTTATTTTCTTTTTACTATATGTTATTAAATTGGGTGCCATGTGTGCATTTGAACTGGGCATTCAGCATCTACTTTTGTCTAGAGAAAAAGCCCTTCTGCCCTAATGTGGAAAGTTCAGGTTAGTATTTCACACATGTAAAGAAGTTCTTTGTAGTCTGGGGAGCCAGATAGCTTGTGAACTGAATCCCCTAGCATGGTGTCCCAGGGTGTCTGGGTTCAGGGTCATCCTGAGGCCAACGTAGACCAAGTCCTGTTGGAAGGAAAGATGGCTCTCAGCTGTCGCCTGGCCCCCAGCACAGAAAAAGGTAGGACATCCAATGAAACCACAGGCCAAGAGATCCGACTCATCTTCAGACATCTGCAATAATTGGCTCCTCAACATTGCTAGTTTGCTAGCATTGAGGATGGGTGGTCTGATTGCTCCCTGTCCCTCTTCTCCTGGAGACCTTAGTGTCGAGCCGGCACAAACCCAGAGTACCACTGACAACTCTAATCTGTTTCAACCTTTCCTGGAGCTTTCTCATCAGCAGCGTCATGGGCTCATCCTTCGTTCCTCAGAGCCTGGAACTCCTGTTTTATTAGCCTGACATTTTGTTCTGACCTGTGTTGACAGCTTCTGGCCTCTGGTGGGCACTCTGTTTAGTCGCTCCTTTTATTTATAACTTAACGCTCTTTTCCTCGGCTCAGACAAACTCATTGATTTGTGATCTGGTCACACTCGCGTTGCTCTATCTAATGTAAAATCTTATCCGAGTCTCCAGCATCTCTTTTTTGTCCATGGCATTTATTTGGCTTCTTGCATTTTCATTTGGCACACACTCATGTTCTGATTGTGGATTTAAATGTCTGCATTAGACCAGTGAGAAAGAATAGCTCCAGGTTAGAGAGACCCACCGGGAACTATGCCTTATGAGTGTTAAGCACGTCATGATTTTACAGAGCCATCTACATACATGGAGTATCTTATGTGACTCTCACGACAACACTGTGAGGTGAGTGATACAATGCCCATTTCACAGGCGAGGGAATGAAAGTGGGCAGACACACAGGGATGCTACTGAGAATTCTCCTAGAACTTTAATATCCTGAATCCTGGGACTGTATGTGTTAAAACTTGAAGGGAAGGAGAGGTGAGGAAATTCCATCTTTTGATTAATAGAGAGAGATAGACATTCAAAATGAACAAGGAATCCCATAGCTTTCTTTTTTTGTAGTTTGTCTTTTCCTACTTTTTCTCCTTTCTCATTTTCAGCTTTTTTACCTACAAAAAATATCTCCAGTTCTGCTGAAATATTTCTTTTTCTCCAGGATCTAAACAGAATATTTAAAGCACAAAGAATTGCTTAAAAAATGGTTTTCTTTATAGTTTTTATTGAGTAACATAACTAACACACTTCGAAACTTTGTTTTTACATGTGCGTTTACCAAGGATATTAAATGAAGCAGGCTGGTGAAAAGAGCTTTATAGAATAAAATAGTTTCAGCATTATTTTTTTATGATCAAAATATTCTTGCTTGAAAGAGCCTGGTAATTTAAGGCAACAAATTTTGATTTTTTTTTTTGGCTAAAAAATTTTGAAGGAACTGCCCCAGCTCCACTTGACTTCATGACAAAACTTGAAAAACATATGCCATAAACTGGAGAATAAGAAGACAAAGTAAACGAAGCAAATCAAAGTCAATTTACCTTTTTAAAATTCTAAGGAATTGAAGACTCTTGATCCCCTCTGAACACCCACGGAGCCCAGTTCCTTCCCCCATCTAGCCCTGCTCTAATGCATAACTGCTTGTGTCCATGGCTATGTTTTTCAGGGA
Source organism: Bos mutus (assembly GCF_027580195.1). Classification (NCBI taxonomy): domain Eukaryota; kingdom Metazoa; phylum Chordata; class Mammalia; order Artiodactyla; family Bovidae; genus Bos; species Bos mutus. Next base: position 24,566,417 of record NC_091643.1, read on the forward strand.
CAATTAGTTCTGGAAGGCCAGAGACAACAGCTATCTTATTAGCTGTTAAGTCTAGCTCCAGGAGGTATATGGTAAACATATGCTGAACAAACAAATGGATTCCTTTATGGCATCACTATCTCTGGCTGAGACTGATATGTTTGAGGGTAAAGAACTCACATATAATCTGTTACCATGAAATTTCTCCTGGGAGCCAATGGATTCGGGAGACACTAGATGAGTGAGTGGCAGAGTGATCCTGGCCTGGCTCTGAGAAGGGTAGGAGAGAGCAGTCTGCAAGTCAATCCATGGAGGCATCCCAGCTCAGGGACAGTGGTCATGGAGAGGTGCTGGAGAGCGGACAGGTATGAGCAGGGGAGCAGAGGCCCCAACAGCACCAAAAAACCAGGAGAGGAAGGCATGCGGAAGCTGATACCATGTGGGAACCAAGGTCGTTTGGAGGAGCCACAAGGGAATCCTGGAGTCAGATGTGCTGATGACTTGTCCAGAGATGAAGGGCCTTTTAATGAGATGGTAGCACGGGGTGTCCCGCCCAACCCACCTGATCTTCAAAGGGGCCTGCCCTAATACGATCAGGGAGTTATCCTGGTCCTGACACATATATGAAAGAGGAAATAAGAATGAAATTAGAACATGCTCCAGCACCATACACAAAAACAAATGCAAAATGGATTAAAGGCCTAAATGTAAAACCAGGTACTATCAAAATCTTAGAGGAAAACATAGAACACTCTCTGACAAATATCATAGCAAGATCTTTTTTGACCTACCTCCTAGAGTAATGAGAATAAAAACAAAAATAAGCAAATAGGACCTAAGTAAACGTATAAGCTTTGGCATAGCAAAGAAAATCATAAACAAAATGAAAAAACAACCCACATAATGGGAGAAAATATTTGCAAAGTGACCGACAAGGGATTCATTTCCAAAATATACAAACAGCTCAAGGGGCTCAATACCAAGGAAACAAACAGCCCAATCAATAAATGGGCAGAAGATCTAAATAAACATTTCTTTAAAGAAGATACACACATGGCCAAGAGGCACATGAAAAGATGCTCAACATCACTAATTACCCGAGTGAAAGAAAGAAAGTGAAGTTGCTCAGTCGTGTCCGACTCTTTGCGACCCCATGGACTGTAGCCCACAGGCTCCTCCGTCCATGGGATTTTCCAAGCAAGAATACTGGAGTGGGTTGCCATTTCCTTCTCCAGGAGATCTTCCCAACCTAGGGACTGAACCCGGGTCTTCTGCATTGTAAGCAGAAGCTTTAACATCTGAGCCACTAGAGAAGTCTGAGCCACCAGGGAATTACCAGAGTAATGCAAATCAAAACTACAATGAGGTATCACCTCACACAGATCAGAATGGCCATCATTTAAAAATCTACAAATGATAAATGCTTGCAAGGGTGTGAAGAAAAGAGAACCCTCCTACACTGTTGGTGAGAATCTAAATTGGTATAGCCATTACTAAGAACAGTATGGAGGTTCCTTAAAAAACTAAAAATAGAACTACCATATGATTCAGCATTCCCACTCCTGGGCATATATCCAGAGAAAGCCATAATTGGAAAAGACACATGTACCACAGTGCTCATTGCAGGACTATTTACAATACCCAGGACATGGAAGCAACCTAAATGTCTATCAACAGAGGAATGGATAAAGAAGAGGTGGTGTGGAAAATTACTCAGCCATAAAAAAGAATAAAGTAATGTTGTTTGCAGCAACATGGTTGGAGCTAGAAATTGTCATACTAAATTAAGTGAGTCAGACACAGAAAGACAAATATCATAAGACACTGATTATATGTGGAATCTAAAAGAATGATACAAATGAACCTATATGCAAAATGGAAACAGAGTCACGGATACAGAAAAGAAAAAAAATATTAAAAAAAAGAAAACAGTTACCAAGGAGGAAGGGGGGAGGGATAACTTGGGAGACTGGGATTTTCATATACACTCCACTATATGTAAAATAGATAACTAACAAGGACCTACTGTATAGCACAAGGAATTCTACTTAACACTCTGTAATGATCTATAAAGGAATAGAATCTAAAAAAGAGTGGATATATGTATATGCATAACTGATTCACTCTGCTGTATAGCAAAAACTAACACAACACTATAAATCGACTACGTGTGTGTGCACTAAGTCGCTTCAGTTGTGTCCAACTCTGCGACCCTATAGACCGTAGCCCTCTAGGCTCCTCTGTCCATGGGATTCTCCAGGCAAGAATACTGGAGTGGGTTGCCATGCCCTCCTCCAGGGGATCTTCCCGATCTAGGGACTGAGCCCGAGTCTCTTATGTGTCCTACATTGGCAGGTGGGTTCTTTACTATTAGTGCCACCTGGGAAACCAAATCAACTGTATTCAAATAAAACTTAATTAAAAAAAAGCTGAACCCCCCGCAAAACAAAATAGGAAGTCAATGATTATTTTCATTATATTTAAATCACACTTGAAAAATATTTTTAAAAATTACAGCAAAATAATTCAGCATCAATTTTCATATATCAGAATTAATTGAAGATGTGGGGATAAGGCACTTTCGTACAGAATAAATTGGTGCAACCTTTTAGGAGCCATTTGCAAGAATCCACCAAATTGTAAAATGCATGTCACCTTTCAATTATTGATTCTACTTCTAGCAAATTCTCTATTAAAAAACATTCCCAAAAGATCATGTAAGAGAGTGCTGAAAGTAGCATTGTTTCTTTTTTTTTTTTTAAACTTTACATAATTGTATTAGTTTTGCCAAATATCAAAATGAATCCGCCACAGGTAAGCCAAACTAAAGCAAACAAAAATCATCAAGTGTTCATCATTAGGGAATTGAATGACATATTATGCCAATTAGGGCAGCACTATATTAATGGAATAGTGTGTAGCCACTGAGAGAGAAAAAAGTACCCTAAGTATTGCCGTGGCAGATGATTGGTATGCTAACTTAAAGAAGAAGACAGACTACTCTGTGTAGACGTTTCTGGATATGATTCCTTCTGTGTTTTTGAAACAGTATGGAATTACATACTCTTTACGGGAGGATACATGGAGAGGAATCTGGAGGCTATGCACACACATTTACACATGGAAATTCCTCTTAACACTTCTTCAAAGAAAGCAAGCACATAAACTTCAAAACAGCCATGAAAATACCTATAACTGAAAACATTTCTGAACACATCTGAAAACAAAAAATGTTCAAAGCATTTGAAAGCCTCAGGTAACAAAAGAAAGGGTGGGTGTTTGGTTAGACAGGCTGCAAAATAAAGGTTTCCCTTATTTGCCAAGCTTGGCCACAGTCAAGGTTAAGAAACTCAGAGAATGTCTTAAGAAAAGACAAGAAGGAGATAAAGAACCAAAGATGGAGAGTCCCATGAACAGAGGAACCTGGCAGGCTACAGTTCTTGGGGTCGCAAGAGTCAGACATGACTTAGTGACTAAACCACCACCAAAGGAAGAAATAAATTTTGAGATAAACATGCAGATAGAGAAGAATTACACAGGAGCTCAATGAAAATAAGTGGGTGATGGGGGAAAGGGGAAGAAATGGAATAAAAAGTAAACAGCTGATCAAAGTGACCACATCAAATAATAAATGGACACAAAGGAGACTTTTTCCTACAGTCCATGGGACTATCTTGGCAAGAATACCGGAGTGGGTTGCCATTTCCTTCTCCAGGGAATCTTCCTGATTCAGGGATCAAACCCACGTCTCCTGAATCTCCTGCATTGGCAGGCAGATTCTTTACCACTGAGCCACCTGAGAAGCCTTCAATACAATAACAACAACACTAATAATCACTGACTCACACTAAAGCACTTTGAGGATAAACAACACTTAGTATTGTTCAATTTAAGGGCACACACAGTTCAACAATGAAGCAATTACGGAAACGATTGTAGAAAGCATCATGTGGTTATACCACACTTAAATGGCTGGCATTCACAGTGGTGATCCTAAGTTGCCTAAATGTGTCATCCACACACACTATTAGGTTAAAATAATTATTTTTAATAAGACAGAAAAATTAGTACTGCAGTTTTAAAACAATAATTACAATGGAGAACTGCTAGATTTTTATGGTTCCATGAAAGGATTTGCCAAAATCTGTCTCAATCAGATTCCTGATGGGTACAGATCATGATCATCTCTGTGTGTATCCCCTATTTTCACAGCACACACACATATACACATTGCATGCAGTGCCTAGCGCGGATGCAGAGGAGCAACACATTGGTTTCTGAGAAGTCAAATGTGAATTCCCTTTCAAAATTTTTTCATTATATCTGGTAGGTTCAGACTAGACATACAAGTGTTGACTTATAAAGATAAGTCATCTAATATTTAGTTTTCAAGGTCCAATTTACAAATTCTCTACACTAGAATATAAAATCACCATTCCATTCACAGGGAGTCCTGTTGTGAAATTTATGCTATTGCAGTTTTGAAGGTCTGGGATATTGAATATTACTTGTCAAGTTTTTAACAAAACAAAACACAAAAAATCCCAGCTGTCACAGAATTAGTCTGTCAGGGTTCTTAGATTGTGCAAATTCCTATATGTAACATTTCAGTTATTTTGGTTAGTAGGTAAGGAGGCTGTAATTGTTTCTATTCATAAGCTTGATTTTCCTTCAGCAGATTGAAATTGGCTTGAAAATTGAGCAATTTTCTGTGTGAAATTTTTAGAACATTACGCTCATCACAAAAACTAAATACAAATGGGTAATGAGATTTAGAGTTGTGTAATTTAATCTATTTGCTTTATTCCAATTAGCACAGTTTACTTGTAGAAAACTGTGGCTGACTTTCAGAGCATCTATGGTCAACAATGAAGTTCTCAACCTCTACCTCAAGCGTAGCCCACCACTGTCACAAGCTTGTTTATTACAGAGCCACAGAGGAAAAAAAAACAAGAAATTATAAACTTACTTTGCATGCTTCCACTCCCTTTTTCTCCCTTCTGGCCTTTTTGTCCATTAAGTCCTTAAAAAAAAAAAAAGGGAAAAAAATTAATTTAGGCAATTCACAATGCTTGCCCTAAAAGGAGACAGAGCATGGTGAGGTCATCCAGAACATCAATGTATAACAACCTACAGATGCTCAGACATAATAATGCTGCTGATGATGATGGTGACGACGATAGCTATCATTTTAGAAGGCTATTATGAACTTGGCATTTTATGGGTAGGTCCTTTACATACATTATCTCAGATTCCTTACCAGCGCATTAAGTGTTCCATTTTCCTAAAGTAAGCAAAACTGAGGAGTAAGCAGTTTGTTTGGGGCGTGTGCTCCTTTTTGTCCTTTTTCTCTGTCTTCCTCCCTTCCCCAGAAAGTCTAGTGTCCACCATCTCATCCCAAACCTTGATTTTCCATTCCTTTACAATTTTTCTATCTTACTTTCTATTTCTTTTTTTGTGTGGAGCCTCTCAAAGACTGAGCTGTGAAAAGAACTGGGAGTACTGAGATCCTGACTACCTCTGTACTGGGGAAAGCTGGGAAGGTTTGAGGGGGTGTCTAAACCTCTAGGCTTCAAGAAATTTTGAGAAATTTTGGCTTTGTGAAATTTCATTCACATAGTTAGAGGTGTGGTACAAAAGGTATTCTAATAAGGTTTAGGGCTTCAGATACTTATGGAAACATTGCTAAGACCCTGCTCTTTGCTAATGGGTTGCTATTTAACCCATGGTTCCATTCGGAAAGGTAGATCCAGAGGATCAGTCCTTAGCACCAACAAGAGACTTCACGAGGGACAATCCCGTCCCATGAGAGGGGTGCTGCTCTCGCTTATTGATTCTCCTTCCAAGGGTCCTCAGTTGGCTGTCTTGCAAATAATAACCTTCCTGGTATAAATGCATGACTGAGCACAGTGCCATCCAGCTCTAAGTCAAAATCTTTATTAACATTCTTGATTTCCTCCAATAACACCAAGGACTGCTCTCTTTTCATCCAAGAACTCAGAAAGCAGAGTTCAAAAACTCATGAGCTTTGGAATAATAACAATCATTTTAAAATCTCTTGTGTTGAATTATTTTGCTTGGCCACTTATTAGGTATGTGGCTCAGAACAGGTCTTTAAACCTTTCTGAGCTAAAGTTTATTCTTCTTTCAAATGAAAAAAAACCAATACTTTCTATTGTAGAGTTGCCTGGGAAATTAGCAACCATGTTTATAAAAGGCCTTGCCCATAAGAGATGCATGTGAGAGATGGTAGCTCTCATTATTTGTTGTACAACATCACTTAGCTAGAATGGTCTCCATGATTTTATTCTCAGTGAATCAGAGAGGATATTTTCATTTCAGTTCACCTTTTTATGGTACAATTATTTTAAACTTTATTTTTCAGTTTTACTTTTTATTTTGGATTTTATTTTTTAACTGTTTTTTCCTCTAGTTTACTTTGCTTCATCTATGCTTTGTTTTTGAACACTTGTCCTTATTTGACTTTTTGAGAAGATTTTTTTTTGATCCCCAACTTACTACATTTAAAAAAATACAAAATAATGTGTGATTTTATTAAAAATTAAAATTTCATTAAAATTTTATTGTGAAGATTTCATGAAATACCAACCATTCTTTATCAGAGTATGATAAAGAGAAAGTCTCTAATTGTTTTACACCTATGAATACAATGTACATCATTAAATTCACTTTTTACTAATGATTCAGTCATTTCAGGTAATATTAAATTGACAAGAATCATTAATCTTGCACAAAGTACCCAAGACCATTTCTACTTTTTTTGGGGGGTGGATGGTAGGCTTTTATGAGATATAATAACAAAGTTTTAGACTTCCTCAAGAGAAAAAATCTAAGATATTAAACAAAAATTGGGGATAGGGGTTTAAAACGGTGTAACTGGTCAGTTCTAATTCTTTTCAGAGAAGATAATAAACAATCTTATCATTCTAGCACTATTTTCACAATTAGAAAATAGTTGTAAGATGATTCTTGGAAGTCTTTTCATACTGCAATTTGTCTTCAGTATTTGAACAACAGAACGGTTTAAACCAAAGATCTGAGCAAATGACCCACTTTTCTTCTTATAAATAAAAACGAATGTTTTATGTCATTTTAGCATGTTTCAGAGATTTCCTCACAGATGGCATTTGGAAATCTTTTTCACACCTGAACACATGAAAAACACCCTTTCTAGAGAACAGGGGCTCCTCTCTCCTTTATGAAGCAATGCCTTAGGGTAAAAGTGAGCCCAACAAATTTGTCAAAATCTGGAGTTAACCACCTCTTGTCAGATATGTCACTCTTTCATCAAAAATAAAGAACTAATATTTCTGACAATCACTGAAAAATAAGAAGTAGATGGTATGTAACGTACCGCCACTCTAAATTCTAAGATGAGAGGAGCTATTCTCACCGATATCATTATGACGCCGGGCATTTTCAGAGCCCCTGCCGCGAGCCAGGCTCTGGGTTCCCGTTTTCACACGCAGGCACACTCAGCTCAGCCAGTCTCTCCATGTCGATTCAGACGTGACAGCCTCCCTCCTCGGCCCCCTCCTGCTTCTTCCCATCTCCTAGATCCTTCCCCTTCCCCCCTCTTCCTAACGTGTCACAGTCTGTTTCGCCTTTCTTTCCTCTGTATCTTCAGCAACTCCTGTATTTCATCTGGCCATCAGCCTTTAAATAGTATTCAAATTACCCTCCAAAGAAAACACAAAATCAAAAGAAAGAACTGAGCTCCTCCTCTCCCTAGGAAGAGCCTGACCTCTCTACCCCCATCTACAGTCCCTGCCACCAGCTACCTCTGGGCCTTCCCTAATCTGGCTTCCACCCAACCCCACCAAAACTGCTCTCAATAAAGGCAACGTCCTCATAGCAAAAAATGCCAAGAGCTTTCTGTGGGCTGCATCTTACTTGACCGACTTGTGCAACTGTCTGCCTTTTCCACTTCACCTTGTCTGGGCTCTCCTCCTCACTTGGGCTCCTTTGCTGTTTCTGCTCTGTCTGTACTTCCGGAACCACTTCAGCCTTTATCCTAGGCCCCTTCTCTTCTCACTGCCTACCCAAGAACTACTATTAAAATAAATGATTATTAAAATTCATTGACCTCAGTGAACATTTAAATGAGACTGACTACAACTTTGTCTTTTTACATCTGGCTTCACCTCTGAGTTTCAAATCCATATATTCGACTATCTATAAATATCTCCATGAATAGCACAGAGAAAGTGTTTCATAATCGTTTGTCAAATAAATAAATGAATTTGTTATGGTCTATAGCTTTAGATACTCCTAAGAAAGACCATAACTCATTCTTAGAATCAGACTTTGAATGGATTCCAAGAGAAGTAAATTATTTACATTGCTGGAAAATCTAGTTCATTTAAACAAGTTCTATTCAGAGTCCTTTAGGGATTTTAAATATATGTAAGGTTACACATTAATTAAATCTTCCAAGCTCTCTTCAATAAACCTGTTGGGATAATAAATGCTCTATAAATCTGAGATGGATCAAGAAGAAAGTCTTCCCTTCTTCTGCTTATATGTTTATATTTTATCAGTTAAGGACTGTGTCTTCTTTACTTCTCATTCCCTTGTACCAAGCATTGTCCCTGTGTGTGTGTGTGTGTGTGTGTGTGTGTGTGTATTTATATATATGGGGTGGGGGATACTTAATACACATGGAAGAAAGAGGGCAGGGTGGGGAAGAAAAGGAGAGCAGGAGAGAAAATAGGAGAAAATAAATAGGATTGCTTTTTAAAAAACTTTTTTGCTTTGAAATCTGTTAATGCTTTGACATCACTCAGACAGTCCAGGCTGTCATTATTTAGAAGACGACAATTCATAGATTTTATTTCTAATTTTATTACTCTTTGGACTTTTGTATGGAAGGACTCATTTACAGTTTTAATCTAAAGTATAACTAAACTAGTACCAGGCACTGCTGCTCACATTTCTAGCAAATTTGAATCTTTTAATAAGGAAGGAATATCCTGAGAATATCTTTGGTCAAGGGATTTATTACCTCTGTACAGTTACTGTTTCTCCACATTTCTTTACTGGAAATGTGGTTCTCAAACTCTGATCCCTGGATCAGCATCATCACTATTACCTGGAAACTTGCGAAGAGTAAACATTCTTGGGGGAACCCAATTCTTAATCTACTGTATTATAAACTCTGGAGTTGGTGCCCAGGAGCCCAGGAAGTTGTTTTAACAGGGCCCTACAGGTGATTCCAATGCCTGCTGAAGCCTGAAAACCACAGACAAAAATGGTATACTATGCATCTTTAGGCCAGCTCCCATAGGACTTTCTTTAACACCTTGTCCTGCTGTATGGAATTAATCACTCCACTGCCTACTTCCACCGGAGAAGGCAATGGCACCCCACTCCAGTACTCTTGCCTGGAAAATCCCATGGATGGAGGAGCCTGGTGGGCTGCAGTCCATGGGGTTGCGAAGAGTCAGACACGACTGAGAGATTTCACTTTCACTTTTCACTTTCATGCATTGGAGGAGGAAATGGCAACCCACTCCAGTGTTCTTGCCTGGAGAATCCCAGGGACGGGAGAGCCTGGTGGGCTGCTGTCTATGGGGTTGCTCAGAGCCGGACATGACTGAAGCGATTTAGCAGCAGCAGCAGCAGCCTACTTCCACAGCATCCAGCTCCCATTACTTCTATTCTACTGTACAAATGTTTATTACTTACCACTTGGCAATATAGCTAATTGCTTCTGCATTTTTCTGCCCCTGCTCCCTTCTAAAATTTCTGTGCAAAGTTCACAATTCAGGCTTAGGCTACTGGCATAAGGAGTAGACATAGTATCATCGTGTATGCAAATTATAACGGGCCCAAGCATGTCGATTATTAAGTACTAATAAAACAACATCTGCTGGATCATCAAAAAAGCAAGAGAGTTCCAGAAAAACATCATTTCTGCTTTATTGACTATGCCAAAGCCTTTGACTGTGTGGATCACAATCAACTGTGGAAAATTCTGAGAGAGATGGGAATACCAGACCACCTGACCTGCCTCCTGAGAAACCTGTATGCAGGTCAGGAAGCAACAGTTAGAACTGGACATGGAACAACAGACTGGTTCCACATAGGAAAGGGAGTACGTCAAGGCTGTATATTGTCACCCTGCTTATTTAACTTATGTGCAAAGTACATCATCTGAAATGCGAGGCTGGAAGAAGCACAAGCTGGAATCAAGACTGCCAGAAGAAATATCAATAACCTCAGATATGCAGATGACACCACCCTTATGGCAGAAAGTGAAGAACTAAAGAGCCTCTTGATGAAAGTGAAAGAGGAAAGAGAAAAAGTTGGGTTAAAGCTCAACATTCAGAAAACTAAGATCATGGCATCCAGTCCCATCACTTCATGGCAAATAGGTGGGGAAACAGTGGAAACAGTGTCAGACCTTATTTTTCTGGGCTCCAACATCACTGCAGATGTTGATTGCAGCCATGAAATTAAAAGATGCTTACTCCTTTGGAAGGAAACTTATGACCAACTTAGATAGCATATTCAAAAGCAGAGACATTACTTTGTCAACAAAGGTCTGTCTAGTCAAGGCTATGGTTTTTCCAGTGGTCATGTATGGATGTGAGAGTTGACTATCGGAGAAGGCAATGGCACCCCACTCCAGTACTCTTGCCTGGAAAATCCCATGGACAGAGGAGCCTGGTAGGCTCCAGTCCATGAGGTCACTAAGAGTCAGACACCACTGAGCGACTTCACTTTCACTTTTCACTTTCGTGCATTGGAGAAGGAAATGGCAACCCACTCCAGTGTTCTTGCCTGGAGAATCCCAGGGACAGAGGAGGCTGGTGGGCTGCTGTCTATGGGGTTGCACAGAGTCGGACACGACTGAAGTGACTTAGCAGCAGCAGCAGCAGAGAGTTGACTATAAAGAAAGCTGAACACAGAAGAATTGATGCTTTTGAACTATGGTGTTGGAGAAGACTCTTGAGAGTCCCTTGGACTTCAAGGAGATTCAACCAGTCCACCCTAAAGGAGATCAGTCCTGGGTGTTCATTGGAGGGACTGATGTTGAAGCTGAAACTCCAATAATTTGGCCACCTGATGCGAAGAGCTGACTCATTTGAAAAGACCCTGATGCTGAGAAAGATTGAAGGCAGGAGGAAAAGGGGACGACAGAGGATGAGATGGTTGGATGGCATCACTGACTCAATGGACATGGGTTTGGGTAAACTCCGGGAGCTGGTGATGGACAGGGAGGTCTGGCATGCTGCAGTTCATGGGGTCGCAAGAGTTGGACACGACTGAGCCACTGAACTGAACTGATACAGTAGAAGGCAAATTATCTTACAAAGGATAGGATTTCAGGTCTACCTGTGTTTTGTTAATTATAACTTAAGAGGATTTGAAGGGTTTTGGTTAAAGGGGGGTTAATATTGTTTATTATTATTGGTTATTTGGTTAGTATTTTGCTTTTTTGTTTTCTTTGCCAGTCTCGCACTCTCTTTATTCTATGATAGATGGCGATTTACAGTGGTGTGAAGCTGATAGATCCTCTGTTGTGGTTTTATATTAAATTGTTTTCCTTTAGTAAACAGAAACCTTGCTCACATGGACAGAAATCAGTTTCAATATGTTTCAGATCACAAAATAAACTGCATGTAACTGCTACTGTTCATACCATGATGACCATTGTTTTTGTTATCTAAGAAGTTGAAAGGAATATCAATGATCTGGTGTTTATTTTCATGTTCTATAGAGAGAATATGCATTATCAGAATACCTGGCTTCCCGGTCTTCCCCATTGGTCCTGGGAATCCTCGAATTCCAGGTAAACCAGAGATCCCCCGATCACCTTTAAGACCTGGAGTACCTACACGGTAAATGAAGGGGGAAAAAAAAAACAGTAGTAATAATTCATTTTTCATAACAATTTGAGAAAATAATGAAGCAATCTAATTTCACTAATGGATATGAAAGAGGTGAGTCTCCAAGGTGGAGGAATAATGTCTTTCCTAAAATTTCATGTGTAGAAATCGATAGATAACATCAACAGTAAGTGGAAAAACATTAGTGCATACACAGCAGATATTCAACAGGTAACATCTTGTTAATAGAAATAAAAACACATGAGGAAACGAATCTTAGAGTTTTAATTAGGTTTATGTAGTCTAATCAGGTATCTTCAAATGGCAGGATTTTGCTGTGGCTGAAGTGATAACTTGGAAATGTAAGCTAAAAATTGGATTTTTAAGATTTGTCCCAGAGAAATCCCAACTCAAGCAATGGGAAATATCAAAGAATATTTATTAAAGAAAACTAGGTACAAGTAAAGGAATGTATTACTCTATCTTGCATGCTCTTGTTTATACCTACTCCACTGTAATCCCAAACAATAATGTAACTGTGTCTGTGCGTGTGTCTCCTAGGCACAGGGAAAGTATTCAGTAAAAACTTGGTAAAATAAATTTTAAAGTAAAAGGTCATAGGTCATTCTCCTTGACATGCTGCCAAGGAAACAGCACACTGAAATGATTTTGTATTATATTATTTGAGATAAAGCACAGTTTAACATAATATCCACCCCAGTACATAAGTAACAATTATAATATATTTGCTGTATTGATTATTTAAAAGTACTAACATAAATAATGGACTCCAATATCCTTGCCTGGGAAATGCCACAGATAGAGGCACTTGGCGGGCTACAGTCCATAGAGTTGCAAAGAGTTGGACACAACTTGGAAACTGAACATCAGGATAAACACTTATTTTTCTCAGACTTTCATATTGTGGTTGAGTGTCAAGCTGAGTTTAGTGGGCTTAACTGCATGTGTATGTGGGGTTTTAATAAACCTGCTTAAATCAGAAAGTAGAATAATCAAGACAGTCCATTATATACTTTTAAGCTCCTGATTCCAGTTCTACACATGAGGCAAATAGGCAATGTGGCAAAGAGCAAAACAGAATGCAGCAATTAGGTAGGAGAGATGCCTTATAACTTGAATATTTTTGCTGCAGTGCACCAAATCAAATGGTAACCTAATAATCTAAGAGTCAGTTTATAACTCCCACAGTGAAATCTGCCTCTCTTTAGCGGGGCCAGATAATGCTTGTTTGTATACAGGAGCAGCACCAATAGCCACAGACTAAAGCCTCAGGTAAAGAATCAAAGCAGCTTTGCAACAGTATCTGTTTACGGTATTAACAAAAACAGAAACTTTTAAATCCCTCTTTCTATTTCATACATCCATAGTTCCGAAACAGCTACAAAAGACGTTCCCAAGATGAAGCTTTGGATGCAAGTTTTAGCCCAGACTGAACTTTTATGGTTGAGTTATAAAGCTTTGACAATTGCAATTTGTAACGGAGGAGCTGACAGACCTTTGACAATAGCCACTCTGGCAGATAATATAACACTGGTTACTTCCCCTGCTCATGACATTAACATACCATTGCTAAGCTCTGCCAGGTGCTAGTCAAGTGGAAAGACTTTTTTGAATAAAGGATCTTACCTGGTATTACTTTCAAAGGCACAGCAACAATTCACTCTCTCTCTATATTTTTTTTCTTTAAAGGAATTTAAATTTTTTAAAAAAAAATGTACATGTTATATACCGGCTTTAAATGGCAACCCACTCCAGTATTCATGCCTGGAAAATCCCATGGACCAAGGAGTCTGGTGGGCTACAATCCATGGTGTCGCAAAGAGTTGGACACAACTGAGCGACTTCTGTGTGTGTGTGTTTAAGCTCTATGACATAAAGGGCAGGCTTGTGTCAAATTAGTGCTTTTCATTTTTAAAAACCGTTTTTCTGATGTAAGCTGGGCTGGTCAATACATTGATCAGAAAGAAGGACATTTTATATAATCAAAAGACAGAAAAATAAGATGAAATCCTTACTATTTAGGTATTTTGGGAGAGGGCAGAACAAACCATTTTAGTTGTAATTAGACTGTGCAATGTACTCCCCACCTTCAGCAATCATACAGGTATTTGATTTTGAACCATAAATAACATGGTGATCATGTTCTTGTTATTATCTTCTTTATTTTTTGAGAGCAGAAAAAGTTCATGATCTTTCTCTTTTTCTGTCTTCTATTATCTTCTTTCAAAATATTGCTTTCAAGATTACAAAATAGACTGAAGAAAGTAATTTGAAACATTTTGCTCCGAGTAAGATACAAAGAGTAACTGACAGCAAAGGTAAAATTCATCCGTATTCTAGTCAATATTTATATTGAAACTGCAGAGGTTTAGGAGAAGGCAATGGCACCCCCCTCCAGTACTCTTGCCAAAATCCCATGGACGGAGGAGCCTGGTGGGCTGCAGTCCATGGGGTCGCTAAGAGTCAGACACGACTGAGTGACTTCACTTTCACTTTTCACTTTCATGCATTGGAGAAGGAAATGGCACCCCACTCCAGTGTTCTTGCCTGGAGAATCCCAAGGATGGGGGAGCCTGATGGGCTGCCGTCTATGGGGTCGCACAGAGTCGGACACGACTGACACGACTTAGCATCAGCAGCAGCAGAGGTTTAAGCAGGTATGTTCAGTTAAGGACTATATAAGGAATATGATCCAATTTGCCTTTGACTCATTTTATTTATTTATTTTTTGTATCTTTAAAACCAGATAACGTGTAAATATAATCAATGTGAAGGTAGTTTTCATATTTTCCTTCACCTGTGACTTCAAACTAGTTCTGCCAAATACTGTTTTCGGTCAGTGATACAGACAGCCCTCCCTAGAATTAACGAACAACCTCATGTTGTTAACATTCTTCGAAAATAAAGAATCAGTGCTTACCATTCTGAACATAGAGGTGATGAGGTTACCTGAACACTTAATATGCCCACACACGCACGCACACACACCCCACAGAGAACCAATCAAATATGTCAACCCTCCTTCCTCATACATGGCTGTACACTACTCAGCTCTGTGGTACATAGTGGAGTAGTTACTATTACCATACCTATTAGACCTGGAAAGCCTGGTATACCATTTTGTCCAGGAGGGCCTCTATCTCCTTTTTCACCTGGAGGTCCAGGAGGACCTTTAAAAAAAATAAATGACAGTTACTAATCATAGTTTTAAAGCAAGGGTAAAATAAATTTGTCACCTGTCAAGACAGTTACATAGGTAAATCCAAAGCCTTTTGTTTGTTGCACAGTTATACAGAACGAATGAGACTGACCTTCCTGGATGGAAGCAGTGTAGCCAGCCACTGAGTACTACAAAGAGATAGCCCTAAACTAGACAGCCTGATTACAGATTAAGTACTTATGTGTGCTGAGCACTGTTCTGCGTTCTCAGATCCTGGTGGCAGAGAGAGACACTGAGTCAATGACAGGACAAGTCCACATTAGTACTGTGTACCTACTGGGAATGAAACCCAGCGCCCCTAAAACTGAGTTTCCTTGCCGAGTTTATGATTAACCTCTCTATCCAATATTTTATTCCCCTTGTCTTACCCATGCTCCCCTCAGGATTGAGCAGCATCAAAGAAAAGGGGGATCAAGAAGGATCTTTGGGACCTACCCAGCCCAAGGCTCTCCAGGTTCCCTTGTTTCTTGTTTGTAGAGAAAAGTCTTTAGTTTCCTAGGCCTTCCTGGAGCTCCAATGAGCAGGCACAAGCGGTTAACAATGAGACAAGTGAGGGGGTGCAGACAGAAAGCAGTAGTCCGGCAAGGTAGCTTCAAGTTCAGAGTCCTAGTTCTTCCCCAACAATATATGTAACAATCTGACACATGTCTGAGTTGATCTGCAGACACCAAGCTGCTCATGGAGGTGAAGGATGGTAACTATGTTCAGACCACTAGCACACGGAGATTCCCGATTCACAGGAACCAGAAGGTTGATGATTAAGTTTCCGGGAACATCTCCCTGTTACCTCACCACCAGGCAGATTTTACTATATTAAGTTAGATGTTCTGTGGAAAATGTCCAAGTAGAGTCATGTGTGGTACCGTCAAAGGAAACAGAAGTCCATACAAAGTAGATAACCAAAAACCATATTGTTGAAAATGATACCCTTGGGTATTTGTTAGAGAGATGCATGTCAGCACGAGGAGCAGTGGTCGAAAAGACTTGACTGAGGAGGTAGGATTGGAGTGGACTTTGAAGAATGGGTAGAATGAGAAGAAAGACTTCTGGGTAAGTGGGAGATATTGGGGAAAGACAGTAAAGTGAAACTGAGTAAAGGAATAACTTTTCGAGTATAATATTAAGTAGAATCCCAAGTTGGATATAGATGTTATAAAATAAGATGGAGGTTGCAGGGGAAATTTTGACTACTTGGCATGGCAATTATTAATACCACAGTGTCCCCCAGTACTGAGTCTGATCAACACTGATTAAGTCACTTAAATTTTCTGTGTCCAAGAAACAGATGGCACTATGTCCCTCTTCTTCACAGAGTGCCACAGGACAAGTATTAATCTCTAAAACATAGCAATGTTTTAAAATAAGCATTTTCAACTTCCATGGTTCAGCCACATACCCCAAGGACAATACACGGTCATAGTTGGCATCACTGGTTAAACAGTACTCGTTTACAAATTGTAATCAGGTGGGAAGATGTAAGACCTGAAAAATTCTTAGAAGGGACTACATAAATAGAGATAATGTGATGAGTAAGTATATTCTGTCCATTTTCTTTGCTTCTTTTGAAATACTTGCCCCTGCTTTTCTCCATTTTCCTGAACTGTTTCTGATTTTGCAGGGTCCAAATTGGGTTTTAGGACCTTCCTTCCCTGATAACTTAATTTTCCAAATATCCACAGCACATTTGCCATTTCAACGGCACATTTTCCATTTCCCTTCATATACACCACTGGGCTATAATGTTTTATTGCATTTTCATTACAATAATAACCCTACATATTATAGGAAGGGTGAAAGCCTAGACAAAATGAGGAAAATCTAATTCATAATTCTATCATCTTAAGAGAATAACCTCTAACATTTATCTTTTCTATTTATGTTGTATATTTTTTTGCCTCTTTGCTTTTTTAAAAATATAATCATCATGTAAATTACATACCACTGGGCATTAAGTAGCTGTAGTAACAACCAGCAAGTTCTCCTAAGCTATAGCTTAATGTTGGAAACATATACTTAGGTGTCCACAAGTGATGTCATGGTTCTATATCAGTGGGAATCCATGCATCTCCTATTCCTGCAGCAAGTACTTCTTCCCAACAAAGGGGTTTTAACCCCACAACTGTGAACATGGCTATAGGTCATTCATCTCTGCACAGTGACAACAGAGCAGGAAAGTAGGCCAGAAAGACTCAATTTGCAGCTTGAATTTTGCTGAGCAAATTGAAGGGAAGCAAATCTACAGTACTCCAGGGTGAATTTTGACAAAAGAGTGCATACGCAAAGACTTTGATTCAGTGATTAGGACCCTAAACCAAGATAGACATTTCAGGAAAAACTATACAGCATGAGACAAAAAACAAGGGACACAAACTAGCTGTGGACTCTTAGCCTCTGAGATTAAGAGTTTTCACCATTTCTTTAATAAATCAATATTCAAAAAACTAAGATCATGGAACCCAGTCCCATCACTTCATGGCAAACAGATGGGAAACAATGGAAACAGTGACAGACTTAATTTTCTTGGGCTCCAAAAATCACTGCAGATAGTGACTGCAGCCATGAAATTAAAAGACGCTTGCCCCTTGGAAGAAAAGCTATGACCAACCTAGACAGCATTTTAAAAAGCAGAGACATTAGTATGCCAACAAAGGCCCATCTAGTCAAAGCTATGGTTTTTCCAATAGTCATGTATGGATGTGAGAGTTGGACTATAAAGAAGGCTGAGAACCAAAGAATTGATGCTTTTGAACTGTGGTGTTGGAGAAGACTCTTTAGGGGCTCTTGGACTGCAAGGAGATCCAACCAATCCCTCCTAAAGGAAATCAGTCCTGAATATTCCTTGGAAGGACTGAGGCTGAAGCTGAAACTCCCAACACTTTGGCCACCTGATGAGAAGAACTCACTCATTGGAAAAAACCCTGATGCTGGGAAAGATTGAAGGAAGGAGAAGGGGATGACAGAGGATGAGATGATTGGATGACATCACCGACTTGATGGACATGAGTTTGAGTAAGCTCAGGGAGTTGGTGATAGACAGGGAAGCCTGGCGTGCTGCAGTCCATGGGGTCGCAAAGAGTCAGACACAACTGAGAGACTGAACTGAACTGAACTGATAGCCGATTAACAATGTTGTGATAGATTCAGTGAGGGTACTCAGCCACACATATACATGTATACATTCTCTCCCAAACTCCCCTCCATCCAAGCTGCCACATAACACTAAGCAGAGTTCCCTGTGCTATAAAGTAGGTCCCTATTGGTTATCAATTTTAAATATAGCAGAGGACAGTTATCTTAACACATCTTGAAAAGATCTCAAGACTCCTTCCTCTGGATATTTGTAATAAATATATGCTCCAAAACTGTTTGAAAACTGTAGAATTTCCAATACCAAATTTCTACATGTATCAGTACATCTTAGTATATCATTTTCTGGAGGAATGAGAAGATACATTACCTTGGAGTAAAGTGATATTTTTCAATGTCTGAGAATGTTCCCAATCCTTCAGCCTCAGATCATTAGTGATATTATTCAACAGTTTCATTTCCCCTTTTATTTCCTGTTCCAAATATACTTGTTTTTCATCTAGAGACTTAATTTCTGCTGATGCATTGTATATACGCTCCTCTAATTTACGCATCTCCTGTGAAACACAAGCCAACATCCGCAATTTCTGTTACATACACAATTATCAAATATATAAGTTTAAGAAGCCCTACGAGTCAGATTTTTTAAAAATGGATAATATTACAATAATATTATGGAATAAGAATATGGAAATTAGAGAATAACTTTAAAACAGTAATTCTTTGGCTTTGAAGCATTTCCTCTTTTAACTGAATGGCTTATTTCTACACTCTGCCAGAAAAAAAAAAAAAAGGTTAAATATATATATATATCTTAGACATGGTTCTATTCCTAAATATCTACATGTCAAAATGCTAAAACTAAAATCAAATTTGAAACTTGGCATATGGTTTTAAATTCATCTAAAGTTAAGCTCTTTATACTGTACTTGAGTAATTCCAATTCTATCAACTCAATAGATTTGTATATTAAATTGTTTTAGTACAATAGCAAAGCTTAATGTCACAACTCTCAGTGGTAATGACCATTAAGGATAGCTTTTCAGATTCGATAAAATCTCAACTAGCATATTAACAATATCTTATGTTCAGGTTTTTTGCCTCTGTATTTGAGATTTCATTATTTTATGTTTTCAAATGCACATATAGATTGTGGGCATTTATATACATGCACGCATAACTGAAAACTACCAACAAGAGGGATGGCATCATGTTCTGGATTATGACTTTATTTTTCACTCAATAATATATTAAGAATATTTACCTATTAAAATATTTAGAAACTGCTTTATTTTCTATAATTTAGTAGAATTATATTGTATGTTTCATAATTTGATTCCTATTGATAAAGAGTTTTGAGCTGCACATAAATAATGCTACAATGAACACAATTTTATATGTATCTGCATATTTATACAAGCACTTTTATAGGACAGTTTCCTGGAAGTGGATGTGATCAAAGGCACTAAATATAAACATTTTTGTTCTCCACTGCCCTACCACCTTATAAATACACAGGACCATTAAAAAAAAAATCTTACTTAATGTATCTGCTGCTGCTGCTGCTAAGTCGCTTCAGTTGTGTCCGACTCTGTGCGACCCCATAGACGGCGGCGCACCAGGCTTCCCCATCTCTGGGATTCTCCAGGGAAGAACACTGGAGTGGGTTGCCATTTCCTTCTCCAATGCATGAAAGTGAAAAGTGAAAGTGAAGTCGCTCAGTCGTGTCCGACTCTTCACGACCCCATGGTCTGTAGCCTACCAGGCTCCTCTGTCCATGGGATTTTCCAGGCAAGAGTACTGGAGTGGGGTGCCATTTTGCACTCAAACCCTGGGTATCATCAATGCATTTAATTTTTCAGAGTAAGAGTAGACATAATAAAATCTTGTTCAATTTGCTTTTCAAATTGTGATGAGGTTAAGTATCCAGTTGTAAAGTTTTTGACAATATATATATATTTTTATTACTTTTCCTTTCAAGTCATTTCCTGGGTTTTCCTTTGGGAGCTGGGCTTTCTCTTTCCAGGGTACCTAACCTTGTCATCTATCTTGGTAACATTTTCTATTTCTCTGTTCTACTTACCTTGTGTCCTCTGTGTTCATGGTATGATTTATACTTTTCTAATGACTTCTATGTTTAATTGCTGATAAATTCTCATTTCCCAATTGCACAAAGAAATAAATCAGTGGTGTACTGTTCCTTAATCCAGGTATGAAAAGAAAATTTCACCTCACTTGACTGGACTGGACAAGTTGAAGTGAGAGGGTCCAAAGTGTCAACTAAAACCTTTGGAAAGAAATGCAAGTGTACCCAGATTTGCCTGTACAAGAGCACGGCACTCAAATAGAGATACGTCAATTTTTACCACTCTGACTGTGCCTTCCCCCATCCAAAACCTTGTTTTAGATTAGGATGTCTCTACCCTCTGCTGCCTCCCTCCCCATTTAGTCTTTTCTGTACAATATGGTATATATATATACACGAAATAATGAACATGGATGTTTTATAGAGCATAAGAACATGATAAATATGCTTGACATCATTGATGTGGCTGCAGATTGCCCCAGCTGTCAGGATATCCACAGATATCCTGTGATATCCTGATATCCTGTTATCAGCTCCTGATATCCACAGAGAAAAGGTCAAGGGACTAGTTGGTGATTTTTGCTCCCTAAACCTTAGGAGTCACCCATGTTTTTCATACCTAAAGCTGAGGCTGCCTTTTCCCCCCTTCTTTGAAAACTCTATATAGCGCTCATATTAACCACACTTTACTTAAAACAGGTTTTATTGGGAGGAGAGAAAGTTCATTTGATATATCTTTAAAAGTCCTGTATAGCAAGGCTCTCCAGCTAACAGGATCTAATGCCTGATAATCTGAGGTGGAACTGATGCAATAATAATAGAAATAAAGTACACAATAAAAGTAAAAGTAAAGTGCACAATAAAAGAATCATCCTGAAACCAAATCCCACCACCCCCCATCTGAGGGAAAATCGTTTTTCCATGAAACCGTCCCTGGAGCCAAAAAGGCTGGGGATTGCTGCTCTACAGTAACTGCACACACTGCCCATCTACCACCAGCAGCTCTGCTAGAAACAAGCATTTAATTTTGCATTCTTACAGTCCTTTCTATGTAAAACAGAGATGATAAATCCCACCTCTCTCTTTTATTTAGTCAGTATTCTTCTTTCTTTTAAATTAATGCCTGGTCTGTCCTTGGTAAACATATGCTGGTATTACTTATAAGCCTTTTATTCAAACAATTACTGATTGAGGCATTTATTTAATTTACTTATTCCTGCATTGGGCTAAAGATTCAAAGATGAATCCAATTGTTTTAAGCAATGGGAACAAGACTGTAAATACTATTTTCAGTGAGCAAGCATACATGCACACACACATACACGCTAGCACTTACCTAGATTTCAAATCTCTACAAATGACTACTGTCTTACAAAAAAAGAGCTTTAAAAAAATTAACCTTGCAAGTTCCTCCTTTCCCTTGTACCTCCATCTCTAATGCTGGGACCGCTTCCAAAACGAAAGTGCAATCTATTCCAACTCAATGATCGATTATTACCAGATTCCAGCTGTTTCTATTATATATCATTTCCAGGCTCCCTGGTGGCTCAGAGGGTAAAGAATCTGCCTGCAATGTGGGAGGCCTCGGTTCAGTCCCTGGGTTGGGAAGATCCCCTGGAGAAGGGCATGGCGACCTACTCCAGTATTCTTGCCTGGAGAATCCCCATGGATAGAGGAGCCTGGAGGGCTACAGTCCATGGGGTCACAAAGAGCCAGACACGACTGAGCAACTAAATGCACACACATGTATCACTTCAAACATGTTCAGCACTTCTACTATCTTCCAAATGGTTTCCAATTTGGTTTTAACTCTTCATTTATGTGGGTTCATGAAAGTGATGAAAATGGAAGTCGCTCAGTCATGTCCAACTCTTTGTGATCCCATGAACTGAATTCTCCAGACCAGAATACTGGAGTGGGTAATCGTTCCCTTCTCCAGGGGATATTCCCAACCCAGGGATCAAACCTAGGTCTCCCGCTTTGCAGGTGGATTCTTTACCAGTTGAGCCAGTTCATAGATAATCTATAATCTCTGAGGACTTGGAGACATTACCAATATCAAGTAAATTCTTATTCTTTCATTGTGTCTGTCTTCATTTTCTTCTCACCCTGTCTCACTGCCCCTCTGATCTTCAGTTTAGTTCAGTTGCTCAGTCATACCCAACTACTTGTGACCCCATGAACTGCAGCATGCCAGGCTTCCCTGTCTATCACCAACTCCTGAGTGAGTAACACCATCCAACCATCTCATCCACTGTTGTCCCCTTCTCCTCCTGCCTTCAATCTGTCCCAGCATCAGGGTCTTTTCCAATGAGTTGGCTCTTCGCATCAGGTGGCCAAAGTATTGGAGCTTCAGCTTCAGCATCAGTCCTTCCAATGAATATTCAGGACTGATTTCCTTTAGAATGGACTGGTTGGATCTCCTTGCAGTCCAAGGAACTCTCAAGAGTCTTCTCCAACACCACCAGTTCAAAAGCAACAATTATTCAGTTCTCAGCTTTCTTTATGGTTCAACTCTCACATCCATGGAAAAATCATAGCTTTGACTAGATGGACCCTTGTTGGCAGAGTAATATCTCTGCTTTTTAATATGCTTTCTAGGTTGGCCATAGCTTTCCTTCCAAGGAGCAAGTGTCTTTTAATTTCATGGCTGAAGTCACCACCTACAGTGATTTTGGAACCCAAGAAAAGAAAGTCTGTCACTGTTTCCATTGTTTACCCATCTATTTGCCATGAAGTGATGGGACCACATGCCATGATGTTACTTTTCTGAATGTTGAGTTTTAAGCCAACTTTTTCACTCTCCTCTTTCACTTTCATCAAGAGGCTCTTTAGTTCCTCTTAGCTTTCTGCCATAAGGCTGGTGTAATCTGCATATTTTGTGGTTATTGGTATTTCTCCCAGCAATCTTAATTCCAGCTTGTGCTTCATCCAGCCCAGCATGTCTCATGATGTACTCTGCATATAAGTTAAATAAGCAGGGTGACAATATACAGCCTTGACGTACTCCTTTCCCTATTTGGAACCAGTCTGTTGTTCCATGTCCAATTCTAACTGTTGCTTCTTGACCTGCATACAGATTTCTCAGGAGGCAGGTAAGGTGGTCTGGTGTTCCCATCTCTTTAAGAATTTTCCACAGTTTGTTGTGATCCACACAGTCAGATTTTAGAGTAGTGAATCTTGTTTTCACACAAAGTAATATTTCTTCTCCTATCCTCTTTCCCTCATATTTAATCAGTTTCTATTCCCACAGCTGATATTTTATTTTCCTCTGTCTCAAGGTTCTCAGCCCTGTGGACAGTTTCTTCTTTGTGCACTCTTTCTAAGCCCTCCATAGCCTGAGTCATTGATATTCCAATAACATTTGTATATGTTTAGATACTTATTAACCATGGGGGACAGAGTAACAGTCAGTATTTGGAAGATGTGACAAGGATACAACACTGACTATCAAGGCTGACATTGGGATGAGGTTCACCAATGGTTTCTATATTTAAACAGCAATGTCATTGTCTTCTCAGTGATTGCATATTACAATAAATAAATATTAAAATGTGCTTTCTTAACCTGTTTAGTCTATTCTCTAGTCAATAATTTAATTGGTTTTCACGTGATGTTAAAACTTTAGAGGCTTCTCTTTGCTCTCTATAAGGGACATCTATTTACAAAAATCACCACTGCATAACACTGTATCTATATAGAAAACAACCTCATTAATTAAGACATGGTCTATTCAAGTAAAATATACTACGAAGATGGCAGCCTTACTGAGCTAATGGTGGAAAGTTTACACATTTCACATTATGATCTTAGGGCTTAGATACCATGTAATATGAAGATTAATTTTTTTCACACAAGTAATAAAGCTTTATCCATGAGCTTGTTTTTTTCACAAATGGAACAATTATAACTACCTAACAACAAAAAATAATCCAATTCTGAACTAAACAACTTGCTTCTTAATTTCCTTCTCTTCAATACAAAGTAACTCAGAGGGTTGTCCACAGAGTAGTTTAGAGCAAAGTTAAGAAAAATTATGACCCATGGGTCAAGTCTATTTTTGTAAAGAAAGACTTATTGGATCACATTTCCTAAGAGTTACATCTGGGCCTTTGCAAAAAAACTTTGGCTGGCAAGTGGTCTAGAAGATGTCTTGCTCTCTTGTGTTGATCCTGTGATGGTAAAAAGATGTTGATGCATTATTCAAACTCTAATTCTTTACTTAGAGTTATCTCTACACATAAAAATTTAGCAATTCTTCTTGTGAGTGACAAACTATTTTAAAATTTAGATTTTATAATTTACCCATGTAAATAAGGTTTTCATTCTTTTCATGATATTCTGGGTTTCTTTTAAAATTTGCAAAAACTGTGTCTATCTGTCCAAATATGCTAAGATAATCTATCAACTGTAATTGGTTTAGAGGATCTCAAGAGGCATTCTGAAAGTATTTATAAAATTAAAACATGCTAAGAGAGTCTATATTTGATGAAAAACAAACAAACTCCGCCTTCGGCTGGGAATTTGGAAGAGGCAGTAGGTAAATCCATTTGGAACTTTCTGGTGAGACTGCAAGAGAAATCAGGTAAGTAGAATGACGTTAAAACAGGTTTTGCCATAGCAAAACCAATACAATATTGTAAAGTTAAAACAAACAAACAGGTTTTGCAACTTTTTCTCTGCCCTGGACTATCTGAGGAGAAAGGTTACAGATGGATTCACTCCCAGCATACGACTTTCCAGTACAAAAACTCTTACCTCTTGTTGTTTAAATGCATTCTCTTGGACTCTGCCATTCAGTGTTTCAATACTGAACTGCAAATCAAGTACTGTGGTGTTCAGACCTACTAATGACTTGAAGATATCCCCTATGATATTCTCATGTTCCTGGATGGAGGAAAGTAAGGAATTTAGCTGGAAAAGAACATCATTAAATCTTTGATCAGTTGTTATGCTGAAATTTTGGAAATTCTTAGCATCTAGGAGATTGGCTTCATTATCTGAAAGATACTGGATTCTGCTTTCCATGTTGCTCATGCGTTCCATCACAGCTTCTCGAAATCTCATTTCATCTTCACTGCCATTTCCTTTGCCTTCTGGACTTGGAGATATATCTGCATTAACTGAGCCAACCGTGCAATTCTTCGTTTCCCATTTCAGGAGCTGAGCTGCATATTTAAGTAAAAATAAACAGAGTCATGCCCTGTATCCTTAAATGCATCCACCGTTCCATTCCACATCACTTCATCCCATTCTAACATTCTGAATGCTATCCTAAATCAGGTGTTTATTTTAAACATACAAAGTATGAACCAAGGTAGGCAGAGTGCTGAGAGGGAAACAGTCTCCTTTTCCCATTTTATATTAGAATTTATTCCACAGTTAAGTCATTCTTTCTGACTTGCTGCTTAGATCAATCTTCTAGGTCACTGCATTTAGCTATGAGAGCAAGAGTAAATGCTACACATTATG
This sequence comes from Bos mutus, assembly GCF_027580195.1. NCBI lineage: Eukaryota > Metazoa > Chordata > Mammalia > Artiodactyla > Bovidae > Bos > Bos mutus. Next base: position 24,592,137 of record NC_091643.1, read on the forward strand.
AAGTACACTGTATCCTTGTCCTCAGGTGTGCTGTTAGGATAAGATGAGATAATGCTTAACACAGCGTCTGAAGTAAACATGTTGAATATGTTAGCTATTATGAAGATTAATGATGATGTGACAAAAACAATATGTAGTAAAAGTAGAAATATTAGTGTTATCCATTGTATGAGTAAATTGTTGGCTCATCTTCCTTATGCTATCACTAAGCTACCAGAGAGTTATCACTTTCAGTTTCTGCAGATCTAATTTATTGTTGGTAGAGAAGGAAATTGGATAAAAAAGTTTTTTAACTTTAAAAAATACTGTTCTTTCAAGACTCCTCTTTACTTATTATAAAATATATACTTGTAGAGGAAAATTTAGAAAATATGAGTAATGAAAATAATTTACCATTAATCTCATGGTGCAGAATTAAGTGCTAACATTTTAGTATATGCATATCAGATTTCTGATTCCACTATCATATTATTATTATACAATCAAGAGCTTATATATAATTTGGAAACTAGCTTTCAATTTGCATCTATCATAAAGACCCTTGCATATTACTTAATATTGTTTTACAAAAGTAATTTGAATAACTACATTATTATTCTATGTGTGGTTCTGCCAGATTTAACAAAACCCCTATATTCAGTTTGCTTCTATTTCTACTAATATATTTAACCCTTTGATGAACCATCTTATGAGCAATTATTTCCTGAATATAAACATTCTATTAAATGGTGTTTGGGGCATAGAGAGCTGCTAATATATATTCCCAAATGGGCATATGTTCTCTAAACAAGCTAATTATCCTTCTGAAAGGATTTAGAGAAGTATGTTTATGGTTTCAAAAATGAGAAGTATAAATATTACTTTTGCAGATAAAATAATACATTAATTGAAACACCATGAAGAAAATGTTCAGCACCATTTTATTTCTAGTTAATGATGGTTAAGATTTTATTGTTTCATCTCTCTCTATATATATCGATATGATTTATACCTTTTATCTACATATATATCAGTCTCTTATCTATATTAATTTGAATATATAAGACTTTACATATTTGACCATTATTGAGCAGTAAAGAGTAACTTCATATGGTTTAAAAGTATATCTATATAAACAGCAATAACTGACCTGTCAATTTTCTTTAAAGTGATATGACAATAGTTATTAGCTTTACAGGTTTTGAGACTTAACTGAAGTAACACATGAAAAGCCCTGAATTCCACCCTGAGCTCAGGGTACCTGTTATACAAATGAGAGCGTGGTGTTTACATAGGAACAAGCTGCCCGATTCTGGAATCTAGTCCCACTCCTTAGTTACTAACTAGGTTACTCTGAGCAAGTTATATTTCTTCTTAATTAGGCTTCCCCAAAGACCTAAAAGTAATAACCGTCTTACAGTGGTGCTGAGAATGAATGAGATAAAGCATGTAAATCCCATAGCACACAGATGGCACATATGAAAACTACTCAAATTAAACTGCCTTATCTTTGAAAGTTATTATCTTAGTTACAGAGTCTTCGCCACTATCACTTAAAGAAGGTGTTTGATGATGGCTGTCATTGTAGCTCTTATTAAGCATTAAACTACATATTCAATTAAATCACAATTTTAAAAAATATATATTATTTGTTCCTAGTTATATTCTCTTTAAAATTAGCTTATTTGATTTAATAAAATATGTGGCTATATTTTGATATAATACACAACAGAGGCCATATTGAGTATACATTATTTTATTAATACTTTGGACAAAATAGTATATTTCTTAGTTGGATCTTGTAACATTTATTAAATTAAGTGTAGAGAACAAGTTTTGGATTGACAGCTTCATTTACGCATTTGCCAATTCCATGATTTATTTATTGAGTACCTACTGTATATAAAGCACTGCTCGAGCAACTCTGGGAATAGAAAACTGACTGGGAATGGAATTTGACTTTAACAATCAGAAACCCTAACTAACAATATTTGAAAAATTATCTCTAAGTTAGCCCTTAAAATTTTTATTTTATGATGATTACTGCTTTTTCAGGTAGCAGTTAATAATACAGGCTCTAGATGGGAACTGTCTGGATTAGCCATTCTGGCTCTTTCCTTCATAAACTGTGCCCTTGAGCAAATTAATCAGGCTATCATTTCACTACCTTATAAATGGGATACTACTAGTCAGTGTTTAAATAATTAAATGAACTGATATATGTAAAGTGCTCAGATCTTTCCCTGGCACATAATATACATTTGATACTTTTCCTTTTTTAATTATTATTAATATTTTGGATTCATTATCTGCATGCCCAATACTGATACAAGCAGGAATTAATATTATGTAATATAAAAAATTGGGAGGAAGTTGGGTGCTCCATGAGAAAGATAGTATCTGTACTTTATTTTAATAGGCATACTGATTTAATTATTCAACCATATAATATTTATTTTCACTAGAAATGCTTTTTATTTCATAGGGATAAAGCAAAACCTCTTCACAGTGTAGAAAGGGAAGATTTGATTTGATAAAATGGCATGTGACCAAAGATTTTTATTCAATATCAAGTTCAACATGAACTGATAATAAAGGCTATATTTTGCTTACAGATTTAAAAATGCAATATTGCTTGTTTTCCTAAATCTTGAATGAAACCTAATTTAATCCTTACTTTCTTTAAAAACATTTAATTGCAGTACAGATGATATAGATACATGTACTGCAAATCTAGGTATGGAATGCTAGAGTTCATATTTTCAAATGTTCATTTCTTTCATTATCATCAGAGAGATGGCATTTTGTGACTTTTCTATCTTACATTTGAAAGGAGACAAATTTTATGACCTGTACAATAGGGAGAAGGTTATATTTGACCTTACAGATCACATATACTCCTCCATGTTGGCAATACCTTCTTCTACCAAAAATTTGTATTATTTTGAGCTCAAGGATCTTCAGTTTGTCAGCAATTTATATATATTAACCTTAGGCTTAACCTTATCTTATTCCTCAGAGACATTATTATATGTTGTTATACTGTAATAGAAATGTAGTAGCTTCTTGGAAAAAAGGTAGCTTGTGGAGAAGATTATAATTAAGAAACATTTGTCAGTACATAAGACACTTTAGTTTTCATGCACAACATTTTATTTCATCTACTGATTTATATTTGCCAAAACAGAATAATTTCTATCATTACAGGAATATATTTTATCTACATTTTAATTTTTTTATTATGTAGAGTTAATTTATTGCATTTTAGCTTTCTTTTGGAAAAATTCTAAAACTTACAGCTGTAAATGGATAATCAATTGTTTATTATTCAAGTATGATAAACACAGGAGATCTAAATTCTGGTGAATTGGGGTGCTCATGTGAACTTGCAAGATTTGAATACTTTTAGCTTTTTGTCAGTCTTAATAGTACATGCTACAGTTTAAGGAAACAAAACTACTTTAAGTCAATCATTGTCAACCCTAGAACAACTGTGTTGACTTGGTAGCATTTGGTAACAGCCCGGAGATTTTGAACCTGATTAGAACCCTGATATTTTCAAACTTCAGTTCACATTGTGCATAGGCCAAGTATAAAGAAGTTGCATTCACTGAGGTTGGTTCTGCAGGCCACGGTTTACATAAAAGCAATGAAAGTGAGTCACTCAGTCGTGCCCAACTCTTTGTAACCCCATGCACTAGATACAATCCATGGAATTCTCCAGGCCAGAATACTGGAGTGGGTAGTCATTCCCTTCTCCAGAGGATCTTCCCAACCCCAGGATCGAACCTAGGCCTTCCACACTGCAGGCAGATTCTTTACCTGCTGAGCCACCAGGGAAGCCCAAGAATACTGGAGTGGGTAGCCTATTCCTTCTCCAATGGATCTTCCCAACCCAGCAATCAAACCAGGGTTTCTTTTGTTGCAGGCGGATACTTTACCAGCTGAACCACCAAGGAAGCCCCATAAAAGTGATGAAATTACGCAAATTCTAACTGGCTGATAGCTAATGATCCCAGACAATGATGCATCTTTCAGGTAAGCACTTCAAACTGATAAGCATAAACATAAACAACACATAGATAACCCGGTTATCAGGAAGTTGTTGTTTAATGACAGACACATCAGGTTCTTTTATTTAAATGGCTCTGGTTGGTTTGATTGGTTGATTGGTTGTGGTTGGCTTTTGTTTTTGACATCCAAAAAGGTATTTGGCTTTTACATACGGAAAATATTTTCCTGGCTGATGTTACAACAAGTTAATTTTTTAGTGGCCAATCATAGTTTGTTCTAAACACCTGATTGTACTGGGAGATAGTAGACCACAGAGGATAGGAGTCAGGGGTCATGGCAGGAACTTCAATTCCATCACTGAACAGTTTCCTTTTGTGGATGATGAGGGTAAGCATATGTCTGTTCCAAGGGTAACTGTGAGGTGTCTTAAGATAATCTGTGGAAAATGTATAGCCCAGGGCCTGAACATAGTAAATGCTCAAAAATGTTACAAAGATATTACAGTCATTGTTGCTTTCATTATCATTTCTTCCTTAGTAAAATTTTGGTTCTGTCTTGGAATATCCTTTTGACAGAGGAGGTATGGCCTTATATCAGGAGCATTTCCTTGTTAAGCTGATTAGCATGCGCATGAAAACACATCTTCCTCCCAGCCTATCTCTTGTTCAAGCATGTGTCTAGACATTTTGTCACTCTCAGAGAAAAAGGGAGCTACAAGGCAAATAAATTCAAATGTCAATCAAATCCCTCAAAAATGGTCCTGAGGGAAATAATGTTTATAAATTTGCTTACGTTACATGCAAGCTTTCCATCCCTGTATAAACTCTTTAAATGTATCCCCAACTCAAGCCAAACTCTTCAAAACAAATATACACCTGAAAAACATCATGTAGGACCCAACCAAAGTGTTCTATTTTTGTTGTTGTTTGTTTGTTTGAAAGAATGCTATCAGTTCATTTTTAGAAAGGTTTTAAATAAAACCTCATGAAATATGTGACCATATAAAGGACAAATACTGCTGAGGGATAGGTCATTAGTTTCTGAGATTTCCTCTGAAGACTTGTAGGGATATTTCTTTCTGCTCTCAATACTAGGAATAAAAGTATTTTTCCAGAACAACTGTCTTGTTTTTATATTTTAGGCATTGCTAATATAAACAATCATGTTTATATCTTCACATTTGCAACTAGAATGCTTACCATGAAATTTATGATGCATCATCAAAACTTCATAGGACTTCAGATGATAACATTGCTGAAATGATCAATTCTTTCCATCTTACCTTTACATATTCATATTTTTATCTTAAAGTTCCATTGTCTAGGCTATTTATTTAAAGTTTCTTATGCAATAACTTTGCAGAATCTGTTTTTTTTATGAAATAAATTTGAGGAACATTTTTTGATCTGAAGTTCAAATTCTTACGAATTTGCCATATACCAAAGACTGAATGCTTCTTTCTGCTTCTGCAGTAAATAATTTACCAGATGAGTTTCAGAACTAGAGTACTGTACCTGCCACTATGCCAATGATGGGCACGAGAACTACAAACACAATGAGATAAAGGGTGATCAGTGCAGTTTTATAAGACTTCATCCTCTCTTGAAGAGTTGGGCCATTTTTAGGATCTAAAAAACAAAAGTCCAATCTCCTGTTAGAGAACTTATTCATCTTACTTAATTAAAACTTTTTAAAATCTCCAATTATATGGTTAGTATCAAACCTACTGGAATAAAAAATGAACCAAGAAATAGGTTCTCATTTATTCAGCAGGAAGTAAAAGTGACAGTCAAAAGGAGAAGTCAATACAGAAATTGCTGTGGACATTTGATCTATCCACTAACTAAACATCCAGGACAAAGTTACTATCTTCTCCAAGCCATACTTGTCTCATTGGATACATTCATTGATAAATTTTAATACTGATACCATACCAACACACACGCAAACATAAATTTTATTCTTCTGTTTCACATGGGAATGTGAACATTCTGGATGAAAATAAAGCTCCTCAAGCAACCATATATTAATAATTATATATATATTTTCAGATTTTAAGTGGAATAAGAAAAACATTACTTTTGATGGTAATTATGCAAATTTCCTTTTCTCATTCTACCTCAATAGTTTTGTATTTGGATGCCTCTTGTGATTTGAATACAAGTTGAAAAAAAAGAAATAACAAAATTCACACTTTGATTAAACGTTGGAGTGGATCAGTAAAGCCCATCCTCTGGATATTTCAGAATATACTAATATTTTAGTATTATTTCTTTATATGAACCAGCAATTCATATGTTGAGATGCTAATTGTAGAAAAGTTAACTCGATATAGAGGGGATCTTACTAGTAGAAGAAGATGTTTCTCTGGTTAAGTGAATAAAACATCTATTAAAACATTCTTTCCTATGGCCATCGCTTTTGTTGTTTAGCAAAAAAGAAGGAAATTTTGTTTTCAGGTTGCAAGTTAAAATGAAATTTTAGGTATTATTCAGTAATCTTCTATGAGGAATTGAACAGAAAAAGGAGGAAAAAATTAAGTAAAGAAAATTTAAAAAATAAGGAAAAGGGGGAAAATGAAGGAAAAAAGAGAAGGAGCAACCACAATACAAACAAGATGGGATATGGGATATTCCATCTGTCAGGTGACTAAGATTGGATCCAACCAGGAAGATAGAGTAAGTCTCATGACCATAATTTTACACAATCTCACTAACTCCAAGGACAATGTCCATGAGCACCCTCCCTTATTCTACTTACGGGGAGGAAGCAAAGCTGTCACTGAGCGAGCATCGAACTTCACAGACTCTGTACAGCTGTCAGTGTCCTCTTGCTGATCAGGAAAGTCATCCCACTGTGCCATACTTCTATCAAACACATGGAAAAACCTGTTAATTACACACAGAATTGCTAGGGCCCTTTGGCATCATGTTTCACATTGAAATTTACAGTTAAAGTCCAATTTTAGCCAGGGAACAAGTATAATTAATTAAATTTACATACATCTCTGTCATATATATGCCAACATATTATAACTACCCATTAATTTCATTTCAACATTAAAAGACAGACTTACATGCAACCCACTCACAAGTTTTTCCATGTACAAATGTACACTTGTGTCTGAAGTATGTGGGTTTTTTTTAGAGTGAGAGGTAACTTTGCTCTCTTTAGCTAAAAAAGGAAAAATTCCAAACTGGCAGAAAACAACTGTTTACCTAAAAAGTTAAAAAGAATTTCCCTTAGAACAAGTAGTAGCTGAAAATTTGAAACAAATATTTCCCGTGATCTTTTATCAGAGCTTTATCAGCCAAATTTTCTTCTGCCAAGGCATCTGTTTATCCCTTTAGAAACAGAAAACAAAATCCGGTCACAAGATAAGGAGCCACAGGACAAACTTAGTTTTTATTTTCCTTTCCTTTCCCTTCTTTCCCTTTTTTTAAAAAAGTTATTATATATTTTCCTATCAAGGCTTCCCTCACTGTATACATTGCCAGCACCTCAAATATGTGCTTGTACCTTTTAAAACACATTTGCAAAGAGCTGGTCACGACTGAGCATACACACACATATTTTATGACCCAATTTATATCTATGTCTCTTTAAGAGGCATCAGAATCATTTAAAAGGCTTACTTTAAAACAGATTGATGGTCCCTAACTGCAAAATTTCTGATATTTAGGGTAGGGATTAACAACTTGCAGGCTTCACTGGTGGCTCAGCGGTAAAAATCTGCCCGCCAAGGCAAGAGACGTGGGGTTCAATCCCCAATCAGGGAAGGTCCCCTGGAGAAGGAAATGGCAACCCACTCTAGTATTACTGCTTGGGAAATCCCATGGAAAGAGGAGCCTGGCAGGTTACAGTCCATGGGGTCGCAGAAGAGTTGGACATGACTTAGAGACTAAACAACAACCACAATCTGCAATTCAGACAAGTTTTCTAGTCATGCTGCTGCTGCCAGTCTGAAGACCACAACTTTAAGAACATTTGTCAAAAGAAGCTGTATAACTTTTTCTTGGAAACAGTTCAGTTCATTTGATTGATAAGTTTAGCATAAAGCCAACATCTTCTGATCATTGTTTATTTTCTCTAATGCTGAGTTATGGATTTAACACAGCTGAAGTTGCAACTGTGTACCCTGGCAACTTCAGGACACTGAACTCTTATCTCCTCCAGAAAATGGGCAATCATTCATATGCAAATGTTCATCCTGCTTTGGGAAGAGGTACTGAAAATAAGGATGTGGCAACTCCTGTCAATATATTAAAAAATATGTATCTCCAAGGAGTTATTTTATTTTGTAGTTTGTACATACATCATTCTGTAAATCGGTTTTAGTTTTTTGTAAGTCCAGTCGATCTAACCAAGGAGTGTATTCTTTAAATGCTTCAGTCACTGTGGAGGAAGCTGGCAGAGGGGGAAGTTAGAACGACATCCCCTTTTCTTAGGCAGAGGTGAAACTAAATAAACAATTATCGGGGAACACTATTATAGGAAACCAAACTGATTAATTCAGACCCAGACTCTCCTGCCATTTCCCCCCATTTTAATTCACTCTATTATTTGATTTGGATGACAGTTTTTTACTTGCCATGGGAAACAAATCAAAAACATGACTTTCAAAAATGAGATGACAATGAAACAGCTAAATTCTTTTTAAAACTGCAGCCTGCTCCCAAGACAATGTCAGCCACTATTTGAGAGAACAGGAATATTTATTTTTTTAAGTCCAAATATTTAATATCCAAGATTAAGAAGATAAGTCTGTATTCCCATCAATAACAAACTGGAATCTGTTTGCTTTTTTTTTTAGGTGAAATTGAAATACCATTTTTTACCATTATTTTACTTACCAGTATAGACATTATTGATATCTTTAAGGCTGACCTTCCTGGTATCATGGTATCATGTAATGACTGAATGTATCTAAATTGTAATAATTTAAAATTGACAAGCATATAAAGCAAAACTATGTTGTTAAAAGTTTCCTGAAGAGACAGATTTTTATTATTTATTTTCTTTTTGACTAGTAAGAGTTTATAAATAAAAGGAATGGAAAACCTTTGAGTGTAATAAAATATCTTCAAATTAAAAAAAACAAACAAACTACAGTTCAAAGCATTGGGACTCTGGCAAAGCTTTTAACATTTGAACTCAGTTTATAAAGGATGGGCTCACAAAGTCTACTTTTTTTTTTTTTTTTTGCTGTATCCCATGGCATGCAGGATCTCAGCTCTCTGACTAGGGAACAAACCTACATTCCCTGCATTGGAAGCCCAGAGTCTTAACAACTCAACAGCCAAGTATACCTTTAGGTACCCCTGCTAATGCACCTAGAAATATATTCCTGTCAGTCTGCTCACAGGTCCCTTCTCAATGTGTTTGACTCTGGTTCTGGTCCCAATAGCTGAGATATTATGACTCCATTTTCACTTACATACAAAGGAAACATCCTTATATTACTCAGTCTTCTAGATGGGAATTTCTTTGTAAAAAATATTTTTGCAAAATTTTGAAAATTTTAAATCTGATAAATCTCACTAGACTGTGAGCTACAGAAGAGGTGGGACCATGTCTAGTTTTGTTCAATATTACATTGCCAGAGCTTCAAGCAATCTGGAGTATAGACTATGCTTGATATATACTTGTTGAATATTTGGGCACTACTACAGAGACTAAGTTCAGTTTTGTTTTTCTTTAGGCCTTTACACTTCGATCTATCTTTTATGGGCTTTAGATGATAATATACATCTTTTAGATTACTGGATTTCAAACTATGGTTTCTTTGGGTAGATTTTAAATCTTTGAAAAAGAAAACCCTCCAATAAATGCCTACAAGTGGGTTAGACTGAATGACCACATGGGGACAACAGAGGTACAGAGAGCTGAAAGTGAGATGAACACTAAAGTCTGTTGAGTGGAGAATATGGCACTTTTCTTCTTCCAGGGTTTCTGATGTTGGCATGCCACTCATTTATATCATCTGTTTGTTATTACAATCCTGGGCTACCTTAATAGCTCCCAATAGGTCTCTCCGGCTTCCCTGATAGCTCAGTTGGTAAAGAATCCTACCTGCAATACAGGAGACTCTAGTTCAATTCCTAGGTTGGGAAGATCCAGTATTCTTGGGCTTCCCTGGTGGCTCAACTGGTAAAGAATCTGCCTATAATGTGGGAAACCTGGGTTTGATGCCTGGGTGGGAAGATTCCCTGGAGAAGGGAAAGGCTACCCATTCCAGTATCCTGGCTTGGAGAATTCCATGGACTGTATAGTCCATGGGGTCGCAAAGAGTCAGACATGACTGAGTGACTTTCACTTTCACTTTTTCATAGGTCTCTCAGCTTCATGTTAATCTTTCCATTCTACTTTCCATACAGCTTCTAGAATGGTCCTCTTCAAAAGTAAGTCAGATTGACATCATGACCAAGTGGCTTTTATCCCAGGGATGCAAGGACTCTTCAATATTTGCAAATCAATCAATGTGATACACCACATTAACAAATTGAAAAATAAAAACCATATGATTATCTCAACAGAGGCAGAGAAAGCCTTTGACAAAATTCAACATCCATTTATGATAAAAAAAAAAAACCCTCAAGAAAGCAGGCATGGAAGGAACATACCTCAACATAATAAAAGCCATATATGATAAACTCACAGCAAACATCCTTAATGGTGGAAAATTGAAAGCATTCCCCCTAAAGTCAGGAAAAAGACAAGGGTGCCCACTCTTACCATTACTATTCAACATAGTTTTGGAGGAGAAAAAGAAATAAAAGGAATCCAGATTGTAAAAGAAGAAGTAAAACTCTCATTGTCTGCAGATGACATGATCCTCTACATAGAAAACCCTAAAGACTCCACCAGAAAATTACTAGAGCTAATCAATGAATATAGTAAAGTTGCAGGATATAAAATTAACACACAGAAATCCCTTGCAATCCTATACACTAACAATGAGAAAACAGAAAGATAAATTAAGGAAATGATTCCATCCACCATTGCAATGAAAAGAATAAAATACTTAGGAATAAATCTACCTAAAGAAACAAAAGAAAACTATAGAAAACTATAAAACACTGATGAAAGAAATCAAAGATGACACAAATATAGATGGAGAAATATACCATGTTCATGGATCAGAAGAATCAATATAGTGAAAATGAGTATACTACCCAAAGCAATCTATAGATTCAATGCAATCCCTATCAAGCTACCAACAGTATTTTTCAGAGAACTAGAACAAATAATTTTACAATTTGTACAGAAATACAATAAAAAAAAAAAAACCTCAAATAGCCAAAGTAATCTTGAGAATGAAGAATGGAACTGGAGGAATCAACCTGACTTCAGACTATACTACAAAGGTACAGTCATCAAGACAGTATGGTCCTGGCACAAAGACAGAAATATAGATCAATGGAACAAAATAGAAAGCCCAGAGATAAATCCATGCACCCATGGACACCTTATCTCTGATAAAGGAGGCAAGAATATACAATGGAGAAAAGACAATCTCTTTAACAAGTGGTACTGGGAAAACTGGTCAACCACTTGTAAAAGAATGAAACTAGAACACTTTCTAACACCATACACAAAAATAAACTCAAAATGGATTAAAGATCTAAACGTAAGACCAGAAACTATAAAACTCCTAGGGGAAAACATAAGTAAAACACTCTCTGACATAAATCACAGCAGGATCCTCTATGACCCACCTCCCAGAGTAATGGAAATAAAAGCAAAAATAAACAAATGGGACCTAATTAAACTTAAAAGTTTTTGCACAGTGAAGGAAACTACAAGCAAAGTGAAAATACAGCCTTCAGCATGGGAGAAAATAATAGCAAACAAAGCAACTGACAAAGAATTAATCTCAAAAATATACAAGCAGCTCATGCAGCTCAATTCCAGAAAAATAAACAAACTAATCAAAAAATGGGCCAAAGAACTAAACAGACATTTCTCCAAAGAAGACATACAGATGCTAACAAACACATGAAAAGACACTCAACATCTCTCATTATCAGAAAAATGCACATGAAAACCACAATGAGGTATCATCTCATGCCAGTCAGAATGGCTGCTATCAAACAGTCTACAAACAATAAATGCTGGAGAGGGTATAGAGAAAAGGGAACCCTCTTACACTGTTGGTGGGAATGGAAACTAGTTCAGCCACTATGGAGAACAGTGTGGAGATTCCTTAAAAAACTGGAAATAGAACTGCCATATGACCCAGCAATCCCACTGCTGGGCATACACACTGAGGATACCAGAATTTAAAGAGACATGTGTATCCCAATGTTCATTCCAGCACTGTTTACAATAACTAGGACATGGAAGCAACCTAGATGTCCATTGGCAGACGAATGGATAAGAAAGCTGTGGTACATATACACAATGGAATATTACTCAGCCATTAAAAAGAATGCATTTGAATCAGTTCTAATGAAGTGGATGAAACTGGAGCCTATTATACAGAGTGAAGTAAGTCAGAAAGAAAAACACCAATACAGTATATTAATGCATATATATGGAATTTAGAAAGATGGTAATCATGACCCTATATACAAGATAGCAAAAGAGAACCAGATGTAAAGAACAGACTTTCAGACTCTGTGGTAGAAGGTGAGGGTGGGATGATTTGAGAGAATAGCATTGAAACATGTATATTACCATATGTGAAATAGATCGACAGTCCAGGTTCAATGCATGAGGCAGGGCGCTTAGAGCTGGTGCACTGGGGTGACCCTGAGGGATGGGATGGGGAGGGAGGTGGGAGGGGAGTTCAGGATGGGGAACACATGTACACCCATGCCTGATTCCTATGAATGTATGGCAAAAACCACTACAATATTGTAAAGTATTTAGCCTCTAATTAAAATAAATAATTTTTTTAAGTAAGTCAGGCTGTATCACTCTGCTCAAATACTATAAATACCTTCCCATCTCACTCACTCAGACAGACTTTTCTCCAGCATCAGATCTGAAATGGCAACCTACCTCTTTCACTTCCTCTTCTCCTTCTTGCCTTGATCTGCCCCCCAGCCCCAACTTATCACCATCCAACATGAAATGCATTTCCCTTATTTATCTTGTCTATTATTTGTCTCTTCTTACACAAGTTAGAGTCATGATTCAGGGTTTTTTATCTCTTTGGTTCAATGAATAGAGTTCTTGTCACTTAGTAGGTGTTCATCATGTACATAAGAACATTAGGAGAAATTCCACAAATAAATGAAAGACAAAATAGTTTGCAAGATGACTGGATTTTATACCTGGAGTAATGCTTCAAGGAAAGTTTGCATTAGTGAAATGCAGAAATGTAAAAACCTGTACTGCTATCTATTGGAAAATGAAAGGTTTTTCTTTGAATCCTGTGTCAACAGGAAACTGAAACAAAAAATCTCACCCCCGAGGTTCCCACTTTTGCCTCCGAGGGATTTGTTAGACTTACTGGTTTCCTTCAGTTCCTTACTCTATCAGTGCTGTTTGTTTAGGAATGTTGGAAAACATACACTGAGGCTTTGTTAGAAGCCAGCGGACAATTCACACAAATGAGCCTTAAACTGCTTTTTCCAAAGTTAAAAGAAAAAGTAACCTCACATAATGTTACAGCTTCCTATCAAATGTCAATGCACTGACAAAGAACTGCGAAATCTTCTGAGTGTATGTAATCTATTAAAATCACGTTCTCATGAGAAGTGAAACGGCTCTCTGCAGTATCAGCTCTTCATGAAGAGGGTGAAAAGTTTATAGAAGCTACAACAGGAAAACCTTAATGAAAGAAATTCAGTATTATTCTGTTTGGAAACATACTTTTCTTTATTCCTGTTTTTATTATAAAAATGTAACACTATTGAAGACAAGTTGGGACAAAATTTCTATCATTTCATCACCCCAATAAAGAAAAAAATTGAGTGTATCCACATTACAAATTGATACTATAATGTACATTATCATCTGGTTTTATGTATTTCCCTTAAATTCATATCAGTATCTCTATACTTGAAACTATTTTTCCAAGTTTAAAATGATGGGCCACATAATAATTCATTGACTATATGTACCTTATTTATGCAGCCATTTTCTTATAATTCTTCAAAATAAGATATGTTCCCTGTTCTTTGAAGGGCAATGTTTTACTGATACAGATGCTGCTGCTGGAAATATTTGCATAACTTAGGTTTCTTCTTTTTAGCCTAAATGTTTCTTTAGGCTAATTCATTATATGATGAACTATCAGATAACAGGAATACTATCTCAAACTTCTTAGTATCCACTGTCTGACTTCTCTTTAAAAAGATTGTACACATTTACAGAGAGTCACTTATGTTTTAAACCAAATTCACCACTGTTCAGTAACAATGTTTATTTTAGAATCACTTAGATTTTAGTGAGAGCTAAATGATATCTCAGATATATATCTATATACACACAGACATATATGGTTATAATAAGAATTTAAAAATTATTATGAGGATTAAAAATAATTTTTATAAATTGTCTGCTACATAGACAACCACAGATAAATGAATCACCATTATTTTAAACCATCTTTTTTTTTTTTATATGAAGTTTTCTTATTTCATCCTCACAACAGCACCATGAGGTATGTTCTCAATTTTACAAGCTGGGAAACCAAGGCCTAAAACATTTAAGTATCCAGTTAATGTTAGACAACTAGTGAACGGGGAAGTTGGGACCTGAAGGTAGGCAGTGTACGACCAGAAAAACAGCTCCTAATTCCCGTATAAAACATTTATAATCTCAGTTTTATGACTTTTCTATCACTATTTTCACATGGCTAATGAGAATGCTAATTGCATTTTATGCTGTGTAACTCTTAACCATTCTTCGAGATGAATGTAAATTCTAACAGCTCCACGAAGATTCTTCTTTCTCCTCTTGAAGTACTTTTGGCCTCTCCTGTATTCTCATAGTAGTTACATATAGCACTTGCACACCACTTTTATGGTGCTCAAATTGTATTATGCCAATTTGCCTTAGATCTTGATTTTCCTGAAGACAGAGACTTTTATTTTTTATATCCCTTCCTTACATCTAGAAAGTTCACACAGTAGATGCCCAACCAATATTTGTTATATGAGCAACAGAGGTAATAAAAGTATTAGATTGAAGTCAAAAGTATTATGTAAAAACTAAGATTAGACTAAAATATATTTAATCACACTGAGTAAAGCCAATAATTTGCAACAAAACATGCACATTTATATGCCCAAAATTTCTTGCTAGTTCAACTTACAAAATATATATTATATATATATATATATATTTCATATATATTTGTGCACATATATACATTTTTTCACCCACAGAAAACCTAGCAGAAATCTCTATTTATCATTGAAACAATCAAAACAAGTTATTAGTGATAGGATAAAAAACTGTACCAAAAATTACTGATCACATATGTGAACAGCTCTCTCATACCACACACACACACACACATGTAGACACACAAAAATACGGAGTAGACCCATATATTCAACAGAAGCAATTTGGGAGAAAACACAAGTAAAACTTTTACCATATGTCCTAAAGACGGCAGCACCGATTTATCTACTTCCCTCTTGTAACAATTGAAACCTAAAACCTTTATCACATAATATTTCAGCACAGCACACGAAGAAAGGAAATGACACATTTGTATGTTGAAAATCTTTCTTAACAGCGTATTTCAATAGTACTCTTCTCAGTGCACAAGTTTGCAGAATCTAAATTTGTCAGATAACTCATTCCTCTTTCCATCTAGGACATTACAGAAGAAAAAGAGAAGTCAAATGAAAAACAATTGGGGTTATTGTAACAGCGTGCATAACATATGGAAGATTAATCTTTTCCTTTTTGTAAGATAGGTCTGCTTTCTATAATATTCTCATTCCTATTAATCTTCCATTAATCTCAATATCTTCCACTAATACTCATGATCTTTCATACTGTATAACCTTGAGGGAAGACTCTATGTCTAAGTGATTTGTTTTTCTCAATCCTTTTCCCTAGATCCCTTATCTCTAGCTTCAAACACAAAGCAGAGTAGGAAAGGATACCCACCAAGTAAAAGCAGCAATCCCTTACTGCTCACTTCAGCTCTGTCTATAGTGATGTTAGCAATTTCTGTAGATCCCTTTGAGCATCTAAAAAGTTATTTATTTCCTGAGAAGTATAATAGAAGAAAGGGGTCTCGGGCATGGGATCAGAACAAAGGAATGACTTTCATCTTCCATACCTGTCAGAGTTTTACATATTTTTTAATCTCATTTATTTAATCACATTCCAGTTCCAATAAGACATGTAAAAAAATATACTAATGAGCTAATTTTTAGATTCGAATCTTTTGGGGAAAAGTGTTTAGTTTATATTTCATGGGCACTTCATGGTGCTCAAAGAGGGAGGGATCCTACTTTCTATCAAGAGATGGTCCAAATGTCCTTGCCATGCCCACTGGCACCACAGAACACTAACCCCTAGTAGAGAGAACCCAGGAATAGTGCACAGTGCTTGAAAAAAGAAAGCAGAAAAGAAAGTAGCAGTGTAACAGCAATAGTAACAGGCAATGAAGCTGGAAGCACAAATGCTGGCCAGGCAGCTTGAGCCAAGAATAGGATCCCAGACGTCAACCCAGGCTAGACCAACATGAAGGCTACTCTGTGACCACACTTGGTCACCAGATTCTAGGAGAAGACCTGGATACTAACATCAGAACTCACTGTATTTTCTTTTTATCTGCTTCTACATGTTTTTGTTGTCCAGTCGTTAAGTCATGTCCAACTCTTTGCAATCCCATGGACTGAAGCAAACCAGGCTGTTCTTTCCTCTACTATCTCCTGGAGTTTGCTCAAATTCATGCCCATTAAGTCAGTGATGCTATCTAACCATCTCATCCTCTGCCACCCCCTTCTCCTTTTGTCTTCAATCTTTCCCAGCATCAGGGTATTTTCCAAACTCATTGGAAAATATTGGAGTTTCAGTCAAAGTATTGGAGTTTCAGCTTCAGCATTAGTTCTTCCAATCAGGAAGAACTGAATATTCCAATCAGGAAGAACGAATATTCAGGGTTGATTTCCTTTAGGAAGGACTGGTTGGATCTCCTTGCTGTCCAATGACTCTCAAGAGTCTGCTCCAGCACCACAGTTTGAAAGCATCAATTCTTTGGTGCTCAGCTTTCTTTATGGTCCAACTCTCATGTTTGTACAGGACTACTGGAAAAACCATAGCTTTCACTATACAAACCTTTGTTGGCAAACTGATGTCTCTGGTTTTTAGTATGTTGTTTCAGTTTGCCATAGCTTTCCTTCCAAGGAGCAAGCATCTTTTAATTTCACGGTTTCAGTCACTGTCCACAGTGATTTTGGAGCCCAAGAAAATAAAAGCTGTCATGTTTCCACCTTTTCCTTTTCTATCTTCCATGAAGTAGTAGGACCGGATGTCGTGATCTTAGTTTTTTGAATGCTGAGTTTCAAGTCAGCCTTTTCACTCTCTCCTTTCGTCCTCATCAAGAGGCTCTTTAGTTCCTCTTCACTTTCTGCCATAAGGGTGGTATTATCTGCGTATCTGAAGTTGTTGATATTTCTCCCAGAAATCTTGATTCCAGCATGTGATTCATCTAGCTTGGCATTTCACATGATGTAAACAGAATATGTTAAATATGCATGGTGACAACATGCAGCCTTGACATACTCCTTTCCCAATTTTGAACAAGTCTGTTGTTCCATATCCAGTTCTAACTGTTGCTTTCTTGCCCTGCATACAGGTTTCTTAGGAGACAGGTAAGGTAGTCTGGTATTTCCATCTCTAAGAATTTTAAGATCACAATTTGTTCTGATCCACACAGCCAAAGGTTTAGTGCAGTAAATGAAGCAGAAGTAGATGTTTTTCTAGAATTCTCTTGCTTTCTCTATAATCTCTCTATAAATTTCAGATGCTGGCAATTTGATCTCTGGTTCTTTGTCTTTTACTAAATGCAGCTTGTACATCTGGAAGTTCTCAGTTCACAAACTGCTGAAGCCTAGCTTGAAGGATTCTGACCATAACTTTGCTAGCATGTGAAATGAGCACAATTGCAGTGTAGTTTGTACATTCTTTGACATTGCCCTTCTTTGGGATTAGAATGAGAACTGATCTTTTCCAGTCCTGTGGCCACTGCTGAGTTTCCAAAGTTGCTGGCATATTGAGAGCAGTACTCTAACAGCATCATCTTTGAGGATTTGAAATAGCTCAGCTGGAATTCTATCACTCTCACCAGCTTTGTTCATAGTAATGCTTCCTAAGGTCCACTTGACTTTACACTTCAGGATGTCTGGCTCTGGTTAGTGACAACACCATTGTGGTTATCCAGGTCATTAAGACTTTTTGCTTATTTCTTCTGTGTATTCTTGCTACCTATTCTTAATCTCTTCTTTTTCTGTTAGGTCCTTACTGTTTCTCTCCTTCATCATGTCCTTCTTTGCATGAAATATGCCCTTGGTATCTCCAATTTTTTTTAAAGAGCTCTCAAGTCTTTCTCATTCTATTGTTTTCCTCTATTTCTTTGCATTGTTCATTTAAGAAGGCCTACTTATCTCTCCTTGCTATTTTTCTGGAACTCGGCATTCAGTTGGGTTTATTTTTCTCTTTCTCTCTTGCTTTTCACTTCTCTTTCCTCAGCTATTTATAAAGCTTTCTCAGACAACAGCTTTGTCTTCTTGCGTTTCTTTTCCCTGGGATGGTTTTGGTCACTGCCTCCTACACAATATTACAAACTTCTGTTCAGGCACTCTGTCTACCAGGTCTAATTCTTAAAGCTATTCATCACCTTCACTGTATAATCATAGGGGATTTGATTTAGGTCATACCTGAATAGCCTAGTGGTTTTCCCCACTTTCTTCAAGTCTGAATTTTGCAATAAGGAGCTGATTATCTGAGCCACAGTTAGTTTCAGGTCTTGTTTCTGCTTACTGTATAGAGCTTATCCATAATTGGCTGCAAAGAACATAATAAATCTAATTTTGGTATTGACCATTTGGTGATGCCCATATATGGAGTCATTTCTTGTGTCATTGGAAAAGGCTGTTTGCTATGACCAGTGTGTTCTCTTGACAAAACTCTGTTAGCCTTTGCCCTGTTTCATTTTGTATTCAAAGGCCAAATTTGCCTGTTATTCTAGGTATCTCTTGACTTCCTGCTTTTGCATTCTAATCTCTATGAGAAAAAGAACATTTTTTCTTGGTGTTAGTTCTAGAAGGTCTTGTAGATCTTCAAAGAACCAGTCAACTTCAGTTTCTTTGGTATTAGTGGTTGGGGCATTGACTTGGATTACGGTATGTTGAATGGTTTGCCTTGGAAATGAACCAAGATCATTTTGTCATTTTTGAGATTGCACCCAAGTACTGCATTTTGGACTCTCTTGTAGACTATGAGGACTACTCCAGTTCTTCTAAGGAATTCTTGTCCACAGTAGTAGATATAATGGTCATCTGAGTTAAATTAATCCATTCCATCCATTTTAGTTCACTGATTCCTACGATGCCAATGCTCAATATTGACATCTCCTGCTTGACCACATCAAATTTACCTTGATTCAAGGACCTAACACTCCAGGTTCTTATACAATACTGTTCTTGACAGCATGGGATTTTACTTTCACCACTAGAAACATTCACAATTGAGTGTCATTTCTCCTTTGGCCAAGCTGCTTCATTCTATCTGAAGCTATCAATAATTGCCCTCCACTCTTACCCAGCAGCATATTGGACACCTTCTAACCGGGGTGCTTCATCTTCTGTAGTCATATCTTTGTGTCTTTTCACACTGTTCATCCATTGGGTTCTCTAAGGAATACTGGAGTGGGTTGCCATGTCCTCCTTCTGTGGACCATGTTTTGTTAGGACTCTTCACCAGGACCCATCATCTTAAGTAGCCCTGTGTCAGTTCAGTCACTTAGTCATGTCCAACTCTTTGAGACCCCATTGACTGCATGACGCCAGGCTTCCTTGTCCATCACCAACTCCAGGAGCTTACTCAAACTCATGTTCATCAAGTCGGTGATGCCATCCAACTATCTCATCTCTTCTCATCCTGTTCTCCTCCTGCCCTCAATCTTTCCCAGCATCTGGGTCTTTTCCAATGAGTCCGTTCTTCACATCAGGTGGCCAAAGTATTGGAGCTTTAGCTTCAGCATCAGTCCTTCCAATGAATATTCAGGACTGACTTCCTTTAGGATCAACTGATTTGATCTCCTTGCAATCAAAGGGACTCTCAAGAGTCTTCTCCAACACCACAGTCTAAAACCATCAATTCTTTGGTGTTCAGGTTTCTTTATGGTCCAACTCTCACATCCATACATGACTACTGGAAAAACCATAGCTTTGACTAGATGGACCTTTGTTGGCAAAGTAATGTCTCTGCTTTTTAATATGCTGTCTAGGTTGGTCATAGCTTTTCTTCAAGGAGCAAACATCTTTTAATTTCATGGCTGAAGTCACCATCCACAGTGATTTTGGAGCCCAAGAAAATAAATTCTGTCACTGTTCCCTTTATTTCTCCATCTATTTGCCATGAAGTGATAGGACCAGATGCCATGAACTTTGTTTTTTGAATGTTGAGTTTTAAGCCAAATTTTTCACTCTCCTCTTTCATTTTCATCAAGAGGCTCATTAGTTCCTCTTCACTTTCTGCCAAAAGGGTGGTGTCATCTGCATATCTGAGGTATTGATAATTTTTCTTGATTCCAGCTTGTGTTTCATCCAATCCAGCATTTCGCATGATGTATTCTACATTTAAGTTAAATAAACAAGGTGACAATGTACAGCCTTGATGTACTTCTTTCCCAATTTTGAACTAGTCCATTGTTCCATGTCTGGTTCTGACTGTTGCTTCTTGACCTGCATACAGATTTCTCAGGAGGTAGGTAAGATGGTCTGCTATTTCCATCTCTTCAAGAATTTTCCACACAGAATTCTTCTAGAATTTTCCACCCTGTTGTGAGCCACACAGTCAAAGGTTTTAGCACAGTCAATAATGCCGATGTTCCTCTGGAATTTTCATGCTTTTTCTATGATCCAGTGGATGTTGGCAATTTGATATCTGGTTCCTCTGTCTTTCCTAAATCCAGCTTGAACACCTGGAAGTTCTCAGTTCACGTACTGCTGAAGCCTAACTTGGAGAATTTTGAGCATTATTTTGCTAGCTTGTGAGATGAGTGCCAGAGTGTGAGATGACCCCTACGCAAGGGGTCGGGACAGAGTGTCTCTGAGGGGTGAAGGGCAATCTTGTCAGCCTATCCCTACTTGAAACAAACAAACCCTGTCCACATCAGGACCAAGGAGAAAGGAGAAGTGGCCCCATAAGAGACAAAGCCAGACTTGCCTTGAGTGTCTAGCCCTGTGTGACATGGCTCATAGATTCACCGAGTAAGCCCCTTAGCCACAAGGCTGTGACCCACGAAGGGACTGCTGCTATATACATCTTATTATAGACTATGGTCCTTTTGAGGTCTTTAAAAAAAAGTCTAGAGTTTAAGAATTCCTTAGTCTATTGCTAAATTTGGATACCCCTGTCAGTACTATGTGATCAGAGAAGTCAGACTCAGTAAAAAACAATCTAAGACACCAACTTTCTAAAATTCTTCCTAATAAGATTCATTTATTTTAAAGTGGGCTATATTTCTAGGATGTCTCTATTAATATTGTTTGGTATACATCTCTACTTTAGCAATAGTAACCACTTTTCTATTTGATATTTCCACATTCTTCAGTCAATCTAGTCATTCATTTAAAACAAAAAAATCTCTGCAAGTGTGTACAGGGTATCACATAATATATTATATTCCATGATATTATCTATTAGGGCTTAATATATGTAAGATGGCATCCATGGGGTCACTAAGAATCGGATACGACTGAGCGATTTTACTTTCACTTTTCACTTTCATGCATTGGAGAAGGAAATGGCAACCCTCTCCAGTGTTCTTGCCTGGAGAATCCCCAGGATGGGGGAGCCTGGTGGGCTGCCGTCTGTGGGGTCACAGTGTCAGACACGACTGAAGTGACTTAGCAGTATATGTAAGATACCTTATCAGGGAACATGGAGAAAATGTTTAGGTCAAACTAATGGTTCACTGAAAGAAAAGAGGGGAGGGAATGGATCTTTACATCCACTGAGTCATTTGAATTCACAGCAACCTTGTCAGGTCATTTTCCTGGTTAAGACACTGAAGCTTAGACATTGAGTAAACTTGTCAAGATCATAGAGATATAAGTCATCAGAGCTGGTAGTCACACCCAATTAACCTGATTTCAAAACTCAGCAAAAATATACATTTGTCTCAGTCTGAGATCAGTGTATGCATTATCAGTCACCTTCATGACAAATGTTATTTTGAAAACAAACTACAAACACGGACAAAGTCCAGATCATCAGAATAGCTGCCTTCTCATCAGTTACTGCCATGCGATTCTTTGACTTCATTTTTGTTGCTTATGGAATATATGTCTAGCACAAAGACTATTATAACATTATGCCTAATGTTCAAATAAAGTTTCAAAATTAAATAAATGGGTTGAAAAAACTTACTTGAGTCCCATAGAGTTCTTTGTGTTAGAGGAATGCAAGCTGAATTCAAAGGAAGACATACTTTATGTTCATAAAGTGATACATTTGAATGTAACAGGTCATTAGTTATAAGGTACACGATACCATATATTTATGTGATAAATTTGCACAAAGATAACATTTTTCCTAATCTTGACTCAAAATAATAATTAGATAGTAATGTTTACTATCTACTTATTCTTTTAATAATTAAAAGTTTTAATAACATTACATTGGACACATCTCTCCATGTGAATATAATGTCTTAAATAATTATCAAAAGAACCTCATCAAAATCAATATTGAAAAATTACATGCTAATAGAGTTTTTGTTTGATGATCATCAATAGGAAAAAGGAAGACTTTTTATGGTAACTATCATTTTATATAACTCTATACTGAAC
Source organism: Bos mutus (assembly GCF_027580195.1). NCBI lineage: Eukaryota > Metazoa > Chordata > Mammalia > Artiodactyla > Bovidae > Bos > Bos mutus. The sequence goes on from NC_091643.1 coordinate 24,615,128, forward strand.
AGAACTTTTCTGCAGAAGTATTATTGAAGTTAAAATACATAAACAGACAAGTACAGCATCAGAACCAACTCTATCTTCCTTCTGTGAAGCCTATCAAAACTGTTCTGGTTCAATCACATGATCCTAAAGTGATACAGCTGATTAAAGTTTTAGTATTTTTGTAGGGTTTAATGTAATTTACAAATGCATTATATCTATAAAATATATTTGTAACCAAAAATTGGTTAAGAACCATAGACTTATAGACCTATGGAATTTAGGTCTAAATTTATGTTTCTATGTTTTAACATATAATTATAATAAAATATCAACACTCAGTGAGATAAAGGGACTAAAATACTTATTTCCCTTGGAGACACAATGCACTTCTACCATACTGTTTTAAAAACCATACAGTTTTTAAAAGAAAGGGCAGATATCTAAAGAGCTCAGATGTCCCTACAATAAGAAAAAAATAACCTGAATAAACTGAAAATCAATGACATTTCCTGCAGACAGCAGAGCCTTGAGGTCTCAGGACAAACTTTAGAGAGGGAACCGAAAGAACTCACAGCTGGGTTTAGCTTCCCTGGAGCAGAAGCCGCTAGAATCAGAAACTGGCAAGAACCTGTAAATGGTAATTTGAACGAATGGCTGGAGAGCTGAGGGAGGGCCAATGTGAGAGTGAAACTCCTGGGGCTGCAGTCGTTGGGGGCTTTATGCTCAGGAACCCCACCAGGTTCTCACAGGGAAGAGCCAAGAAAAACCACCTGGTGCCTGTGGCAGAGGGAGGGGAAAGAAACCATTTTAGAATGCCCCCGAGCATTCTCCATAATAAAGGCTTCTTCTCCAGGGCAAAGGGCTTCCCTGGGGCTTCCAGTGGTCTGAAGATCCCCTGGAGAAGGGAATGACAACAACGCAGTCCAGTATCCTTGCCTGGGAAATCCCAAGGACAGAGGAGCCTGGTGGGCTACAGTACACGGAGTCTCACAGAGTCGGACACAACTGAGCGACTAACACTGTCGCTTTTTTACTTTCACAGCTGACTGACCCTGAAAAGTTCTCTTTTTTCAGGGAAGTTTGTAGGGAAATCCCAAAACTAGAGGAGACAAAAAACAAGGACACTGGAAGAAATTTTAGCCTCTGACAGCTTAGCTCCAGCAAGTATTAAACACAGCCCAACTCCTAGCCAGGGAATCATAAAATTTCATACCCATATGCCCACTTACCTCAGTTCCTAAACCTGTCTTGACCAACTCCAGTTTTCAACAAAAGACATGCGACAAATCAACGAAGTGTGTGCCAGGCCCTAAAAGTCATGGATTCCTCGGATAGTTAGGGAGGTGGTAGATAGTGGGGGTGCGGAGGATAAAGTATGCACAAAATCCTAGTGACCAGTTACCCTCAAGCAATATTAGCAAATCACCCCTTCCTCATGACTCGTGTCTTATTAAGGAGACACAAAATGCCAGTTAAGAAAAAAATGAATGTGAGCTCATTTTTAAGTAATATTTTTAAAACATGAATGCCCTGAGTTTAGGGAAGTTTGGTTTCAAAACTAGAGTGACAGACTCATCTAGTTTAAATAAGCTTTAAAGTGGTAAAAATGTCAATTTATGTAAGCCTGAACAAACTTCATAAAGCAGGAATTCAGTTCCAGACCAGGTATCAAACCTAGACCCTAAGCAGTCATAACTACTGGACCACTAGGCAATTACCTCATTAAACAAATTCTTATCCAGAAATCTCCTGGAATCATTACGAGATGTCAGCCTAGGGGCTCAAAAGCAGAATGGACCCTTCTACCACAGCTAAGGGAACTGAGGTAAACTGAGTATCACTCACTTTATAGCAACTTCACATGTGCCGTAGTTTTTCCTACTCATGGCTAAGAAACAACAACAACAACAACAACAACAACAAAAACCTCTTTGAAAATGAGAGAATAAAAACTCTTCAAAAAATTTATCTAGGGTCACTTGGTCAGTGACAGAGTATGTTCTAGAACCTATATTCTATGATGTTCTTTCCACTTGGACCCTTAGCTTCCATGAACACACATAATTACTCATCTACACATCTCCGTTCTCTCCCATAACGTCTTCAGAAGCTACTGATAGTTTCCAAAAGGCATCAAAGCCAAGCTCTGTCTTTGCTGTTTGATCTCCCTGCATTCGATTTCAGAGAATAAAGAGCTCCCTCTTTTTGACTTCCAACTCTCTTGAAAGCACTACTCCTTAGCCAACTCTCACCAAGAATCACACGGGAAAGGTGATTCTGAGCAATGTAGTTCCTGGAACCTTCCGCGGGACACAGAAAAGACAGTAAAGAGTGTAGGGAGGCAAAAAACAATAGTGGATGTCTACATAATCTGACAACTCAGAAAGGAACACTTACCATCCAAAGAGGGAATGGAAACTGAATTGCTGAAAAGGGAGAAAGAACAGAGGGGGTGGAGAAAACAATGCATCCAAATGCCCGAAAAAAGACAGGAACACGAGAACATCAACGACCAGAGTGAGGCCAATGTGGCTACGGTAAAAATTTCAGATGTGGGAAGCAAGGTTTCAGCTAAAGCTGAGCTGTAGGTAGGAAGCCACGGATTGAGGAGTTTATCTTCAGAGCAGCAGAAAGACATGAGTCCTTTGGAAATGGGATGAATGAGACATATTTCAATTTTAAAAGTTGACTGTCATGTGGAGGTGGGGAAGTGTGGTTGACCACAAGTTGACTGGTTAGGAAATTATTACAGTGGTGTCAGGGAAAATTGATGAAACCATCTGACTTGGAGGGTGTCAGTGGTAAAGGGGAGAAGTAGGGAGATATTAAAAGGCGAATTTAGTGGGCGTTGATGATGGATTTGATGGTGAGAGTTGGTGAGCTTAAAATTTTCTTATTTACTACTCCAGATTCACTCTCCACTTTCTCTGCTGCTGCTGCTGCTAAGTCGCTTCAGTCGTGTCCGACTCTGTGAGACCCCATAAACGGTAGCCCACCAGGCTTCCCCGTCCCTGGGATTCTCCAGGCAAGAACACTGGAGTGGGTTGCCATTTCCTTCTCCAATGCATGAAAGTGAGAAGTGAAAGTGAAGTTTCTCAGTCGTGTCCGACTCTTAGCGACCGCATGGACTACAGCCTACCAGGCTCCTCCGTCCATGGGATTTTCCAGGCAAGAGTACTGGAGTGGGGTGCCATTGCCTTTTCCGCCACTTTCTCTACCCTTCTACTTTTTGGACTGAGAGTTATGGAACACATAACTCTCTTGATCTCTGGCTTCTGATGTGAAGTGAAGTTGCTCAGTCATGTCTGACTCTTTGCGACCCCATGGACTGTAGCCCACCATGCTCCTCCATCCATGGGATTTTCCAGGCAAAAGTACTGGAGTGGGTTGCTTTTTCCTTCTCCAGAGCATCTTCCTGACCCAGGGATCGAACCTGGGTCTTCTGCATTGTAGGCAGACACTTTACCACCTGAGCCACCAGGGAAGGCTCCTGATAAGGTGTGACAAATGGGTAGCCCAGCAGGATATTTGTGAAAGGAAAGAGTTAGTTCTTCATGCTAAATGTCTAGAAATGAAATAAATACTTATGACCTGGGAATGTTGAGTAGCCTCTTAAAGGGCTACTTGACCTATATAAGCAGAAAATGTCTGGGTCTGCTAGGCAATAACCTAACCCTCACTATTGTGGAGGTTTCAATGTCATACCCATTTCCAGAACAGTGATAGTAAAAAAACAAAAAAAAACCCAGAACCCTACTTTTTAAGAATAAACAAGGCCCGGTGATAAGACTATGGTCGGCAGAAAATCCTCTCCCCCAGAAAGCTATCCACATCCTAATTCCCAGAAGAATGTTATGTTTCAAGGCAAAGGAGAATTGAGTCTGCACATGGATTTAAGGTTGATCATCAGCTGACAAAATAAGGAGATTATTCTGGATTTATCTGAGTGGGTCCAAGGTAATAACCAGGATCCACAAAAGTAGAGGAGGGAGGCAGAAGAAGGTCAGAGGAAGTGATGATGGAAGAAAGGCCAAAGAGATACAGTTTCTGGTTTTGATGATGAAGGAAAAAAGGCCATAGGCTAAACTCTGTGAGTGTCCTCTAGAGGCTGTGAAAGGCAAGAACATAGATTTTTCCCTTAAACTGTTGAGAAAGTAAGGCAGCTCATTGACAACTTACAATTAGAACAGTAAGATCTGTGGAAACTAGAGAACTGTAAAAAAAAAAAATGCATTTGCATTCTTTTAAAGCCACTGGATTTGTGTTAATGTGTTAGTGAGGCAGTAGAAAACTGATTCAGGACTGTTTGTTAGAGCTGCCATATTAAAACACCACACTGAATGGACTGGGTGGCTCAAACAACAGAAATTTAGTTTTTACAGTTCTGGAGGCTGAAGCCCAAGCTCAGGGTGTCAGAAGGTCTGGTTTTTCCTGAAGCTTCTCTTCTTGACTTGCACATGGCTACCCTCTTGCTTCTTTACATGGTTGTCCCTTGGTGCTCACACTCCCCTCTAGGGATATGTAACACAAATAGAAGACAGGCTTTGTGATCTGTAGCAATGACCTATTTAAAAATATGTACTCAAGCCTTGGTGACTTAAAGGTAAACTCTTCAATTTACCATGTGTGTTAGTCTCCCAGTTGTGTCCGACTCTTTGCAACCCTATGGCCTGTAGCCCGCCAGCCTCCTGTGTCCATGGAATTCTCCAGGCAAGAATACTGGAGTGGGTTGCCATTTCCTCCTCCAGGGGATTTTCCTGACCTAGGGACTGAATTCGGGTCTCTGTCATTACATCTGGTCTAATTTACCACATCTATGATGAAAACAATCTTTCAATTCAGTTCAGTTGCTCAGTCGTGTCCGACTCTTTGAGACCCCGTGACTCACAGCACGCCAGGCCTCCCTGTCCATCACCAACTCCTGGAGTTCACTCAAACTCATGTCCATCAAGTAGGTGATGCCATCCAGCTATCTCATCCTCTGTCGTCCCCTTCTCCTCCTGCCCCCAATCCCTCCCAGCAACAGAGTCTTTTCCAATGAGTCAACTCTTAGCATCAGGTGGCCAAAGTACTGGAGTTTCAGCTTTAGCGTCAGTCCTTCGAATGAACACCCAGGACTGATCTCCTTTAGAATGGACTGGTTGGATCTCCTTGCAGTCCAAGATTAGAACATTGTTATACAATTCAGATACCTGAATAGATCTGACGGAGTTAGCAGCTCTCTACAGGACAGGACATCATCCCAAAAGCACCGAAGTCAGTAGAGAATCCACCTGTAATACGGGAGACCTGGGTTCAGTCTCTGGGTTGGGAAGATCCCCTGGGGGAGGGCATGGCAACCCACTCCAGGGTTCTTGCCTGGAGAATCCCCATGGACAGAGGAGCCTGGCGGGCTATAGTCATGGAGTCGCAAAGAGTCAGACATGACTGAGTGACTAAGCACACACAAGGAGAACAATGAACGTGATAATGAGCATGAAAGGAATCGGCAACTTTTTATCGTCAGCCCAACGAAGAAATCCCACAAAGGACAAAAAGCAACACCATCTCCTGAATAATAGTTCAAAGAAGAGGATGACTCAGAAAAATAAAGAAAAGGAGCTCCCGTAACCTGTATTATAAAAGGCAATCGCAATGCTTAGTCTTGAGGCTCCTGCTTTTAGATATGAATACAAATTATCCTAAGAAAATTCCTTTGCAAGGCAAGAGTTTTTGAAATTTAAATGAGTTCTCTCCCATCTATCATAATGCTTACAACAAATTTACACAGACTTCACACTGCATTGATTTAACCAAAGCGAACAGTCTTCCTTGGCTGTTTTCACATCATATCGAAGAGATTCTGTTTGTTTACTTGTTCATTTCGTTTTTACTGTGGTACACACTGGCATAGCAAATATTCCAGCCTGTCTCCAAAATCTATATCAAAAGCACTGTATTTCTTATATTTTAAAATATTTATTAGCTGAGGCAGATTAAGGAGAATTGTTAGAAAATTGGTTACTGGAATTATTTTATGTCTCAAAATAAGCTCTTTGCATCCAAATAACTTGCTATATTCATACAACATAGGAAAAAACAAAAAAATGAGTAAAATGAGGCCTTCAAAAATAGAATATAAATGCTATAAAATTCTATTCAATAAAGAAGCATGGCACTATTTATTTAAGAAAGATATGATAGAATTTTCACTGTTCCTGGAAACAGGAACTCAATATTTTTATTTTTTATGATTTATTTGTTATTATATACAAGATCCTTATTTAAAGAACATGGAAGATAAAGTATGGACACTAAGAAAGCCTTCCAAGATTTTGAATCCTGCCTCTAAACTTGCTAGCCATGACATGAGGCAAGTCATTTTATCTCAGTTTTTCATCAGTAAGCTGATTTTCAAAAAGATCCTTTAGAACTAAGTTCACATTTGTAAAGCATACCTAACAGTGCTCTGCTTGTAGTATGTCCCCTGTAAGCATATTGCTTACAGTAAATTAAAATGTTAAAATCGGAAAATGTGAAGTCAACATCAAATCTTCTTAATATTATAATACTTACTTTTAAAACAATAATCTCTAAGAAAATATTAACTGATTTGCAAAATTTTATATCTCTAACTCATTTTTAATATTGGTATGCTTTTTCACCCAGTAAATGCAACTAAGATATACTTTGTTGTAAATAATATGGAATGTTACATTTTCTATTCTCTTATTTCTTCTCTCCTGACAGAATTATTTTTGCCCTTGATAATTTAGCAATTTAAATGAAAGATTTATATCTTAAAATGACTGGAAAGATTCTCATTATGTACTCCATAATGGTTGATTGGCTTATGAAGTCTAGCATTTTAACATCATGGGGAAAAAAAAAATCACAGATTCTGAAAAAAATCACAACACTTCCTGGCTTCAAATTCTGGATCTCTTCTTACTAGCTACGTGACTGTGGGCAAGATATTTAACCTCAGTGTGCTGCGGTCTTCCTCACCTAGAAAAATGGATGAAAGAAAAAGTTATCTCTTACATTTGTTGAGAAAATTGATTACATTTATAGCTGTGCTTTTACAAAGCAGATAATCTTAAGTATTCATTGGTATTGCTATAATATCAATGATTATCAATATTATTACAATAATTCTTGCTATGAGGTCATTATATTTAATTTTTGTGTCCATTTTGGGACCCATGAAATGTATACTTGCTGTAATTTTTTGAAGATGTCAACTTCTTTGACACCATAAATATTTCAAAAATATGTTTATTGGGGATCTGTTATAAGTTGTTGTTCAGTCGCTCAGTCGTCTCCCACTCTTTGCGACCCCATGGACTGCAGCATGTCAGGCTTTCATGTTCTTCACCATCTCCTGGAGCTCAGTGATGCCATCCAGCCATCTTATCCTCTGTCATCCCCTTCTTCTCCTGCCTTCAATCTTTCCCAGCATCGGGGTCTTTTCCAATGAGTCAGCTCTTTGCATCAGGTGGCCAAAGTATTGGAGCTTCAGCATCAGTTGTTCCAATGAATATTCAGGACCGATTTCCTATAGGATTGACCGGTTGGATCTCCTTGCAGTCCAAGGGACTCTCAAGAATCTTCTCCAACACCACAATTAAAAAGCATCAATTCTTCAGCACTCAGTTTTCTTTATGGTCCAACTCTCACATCCATACATGATTACTGGAAAAATCATAGCTTTGACTAGACAGACCTTTGTCAGCAAAGCAATGTCATTGCTTTTTAATAGCAGAGACTGTCTAGGTTGGTCATAACTTTTCTTCCAAGGAGCAAGCGTCTTTTAATTTCAGAGCTGCAGTCACCATCTGTAGTGATTTTGGAGCTCAAGAAAATAAAGCCTCTCATAGTTTCCATTGTTTCCCCATATATTTGCCATGAAGAGATGGGACTGGATGCCATGATCTTTGTTTTTTTGTTTGTTTTTTTTTTTAATTTTATTTTATTTTTAAACTTTACATAATTGTATTAGTTTTGCCAAATATCAAAATGAATCCGCCACAGGTATACACGTGTTCCCCATCCTGAACCCTCCTCCCCCCTCCCTCCCCATACCATCCCTCTGGGTCGTCCCAGTGCACTAGCCCCAAGCATCCAGTATCGTGCATCGAACCTGGACTGGAATCTCGTTTCATACATGATATTTTACATGTTTCAATGCCACTCTCCCAAATCTTCCCACCCTCTCCCTCTCCCATAGAGTCAATAAGACTGTTCTATACATCAGTGTCTCTTTTGCTGTCTCGTACACAGGGTTATTGTTACCATCTTTCTAAATTCCATATATATGCGTTATTATACTGTATTGGTGTTTTTCCTTCTGGCTTACTTCACTCTGTATAATAGGCTCCAGTTTCATCCACCTCATTAGAACTTTGTTTTTTGAATGTTAAGTTTTAAGCCATATTTTTCACTCTCCTCTTTCACTTTCATCAAGAGGCTCTTTAGTTCCTCTTTGTTTTCTGCCATAAGGGTGGTATCATCTGCATATCTGAGGTTATTGATATTTCTTCTGGCAATCTTGATTCTAGCTTGTTCTTCATCCAGCCCAGCATTTCATATGATGTACTGTGCATGTAAGTTAAATAAGCAGGGTGACCATATACAACCTTGATGTACCCCTTCCCAATTTGGAACCAGTCTGTTGTTTCACATCTGGTTCTAACTGTTGGCTCTTGACCTGCATACAGATTTCTCAGGAGGCAGGTAAGGTGGTCTGGTATTCCCATCTCTTTAAAATTTCCACTGTATGCTGTGATCCACACAGTCAAAGGTTTTAGCATAGTCTAGGAACACAAGTAGATGTTTTTCTGGAATTCCTATGCTTTTTCTATGATCCAATGGATGTTGACAATTTGATCTCTGGTTCTTCTGCCTTTTCTAAATCCAGCTTGAACATCTGAAGTTCTTGGTTCACACACTGTTGAAGCCTGGCTTATAAGTTAGCTAATATCATTTTATAAGTTGTGATCTGAAAGAGGGTGATCAAGAAACTAAATACAAACACACCATTTTAAAATTCAAATAACTTATAATTCTATTGATATACATTTAATGACATTTAATGAAAGGCATGGTGAATATTCACATAGAGTAGTTCTCAAAAATGATTTAATTGGACTTCTTTGACATAGTTAAGTTGGTTTGCTTAGTTTGTTTTCCCATTGTAAGTGCCGTTTATCTATAAGCAATATCAATATTGACAGTTTCCCATGGTACCAGGATAGCATTTGCCCTGCATTTTGCGGTTGTGTGCATAAAGATTAAAAGACAAGTCAAGATTTCATTCCCTAGACTCTGAGATTGCTTTGTCCCTAGCCTCCTTTTATGTCACAGAACTATAAATGCTCTGTTTAGCATTTCTGTAATCTGAGTCTCTGGTTCACTGCACATTCCTTATACCCTTATTAAAATTTGAAAATAAATTCTGGTAGACTAGATATGAGGCTTTTTTTATTATAACTGGCTTAACATTTCTGTTTTGAAATTTATTATAATTTCTAAACATTAGCATGCAGCATTATGTCTACATTTCTAGAAAAACAAAGGCACGTGCCACTAATCTTATTTATTCAACATTCTGAACCCCAGTTTGGATATTTAAATTAGTCTCGAAATCATTCTGGAAAATAACAAGGCACATTTTTGGAAAACCGTGAGGTAGAAACAGGGCTTGTTCCCTCCCCATTGCTTCCTCCACTCTAACGCGCACATTGACAACATTGTATTAAGTTCAAACAGTAGTCTAGCAGGCTTCTCTTCACTAGAGAGGCGCACTATTAAGGGTAATGCTCTTTTGTGCAACATCTAAGGTTTCCATTAGACACCTCTTGTGTACCAGTGCACAGTCTGAGCTCCGGTTTTTGCTGTGGCTGCTACTGAAGCATCCAGTTCATGGTGGGCTTCACCCACACACTGGGCATGCCACAGGTGTGCCCAAAGCTCTTACCACGTACCTCTTGTTTTCTATCCCAGAGTTTTTGCTGACACTGTCACTCTGATATCAGGGTCACCTAAAACCTCGAAGGTTGTCATTTGAAGAAGTAGGGTTATCTTTGACCAATGGGGCAGAAACTGGAGGATAATGCTCTTCTTCCTATCTTCAGGTAGGCTACTCTGAGTCATGTTTAATTAAGTCTCTTCAGGTCTGGACTTGAGCACAAGTCACCTATAATACTGGCCAACTTGATAAAAGATCTTGTGCTGTCTTAACTCCTTCCGTTTTTTCATCTTTCCAGGTCTCTTCCTAGGGTCAGTCAAAAATTAAAACTAAAACAATTGGCAACAAAAAACTGCTTGCACATGAGTGTTTGTATCAGATGTTCCTTGGGCATGGGAAGTGGGAGAGGGCAACTAAATGAAGTAAATGGTATTAAGTTGTTCCCTGTATGTGAACATTTTAATCCTCTGCCTGAAGTAAAGCTGAAATTAATGACTGAATGAGAATGATTACAAGCCATCTATCAAGATGAAATTATTCCTCACCGGACAACATCTACCATGCCTTCCTCTCCAGTTGCTTCAAACCCTCTGTGTACTTTTATCTGGCCTGTGTCAACTGGCTCCTCTCTTGCTGAGCTAGGGAAGTCCGTTGTCTCTAGGTACACAGCAGACCATCAGCTATCCTCCCCATATCTTTCAAATCTTTCACCTTTCTTTACACACAATCCAGAGTAAATGTTAATGATAAATGTTTGAAAGAATGGATCAAAAAATAATTGTACTCAATCTTAGATGGTCACTCAGGTGGCAACAAGCTAAGTTAATTTTTCCTCCACTAAATGATGGAAGGAAATTTTCAAAGAACCAGAGGATAGGCTGTCTTCTTCCCTCATTATCCCCCTTCTTTATGGAAGATTGCAAGATGAGTTTCAATAGGTTTTACTGTAATTGGCCATAACTGTGTGGGACTAAGTGTCGGTCTAGAAATGTGACAACAATACATTGTACCAATTATGACACTGTATCTTGAAATATTGGTACAGACTAAACTATAATATTAAATTTAGATTTCTTACATGGCAACTGCAAGGTATAAATAAGAAAGTTTCCCCCATGATGAAGAATGAAAATTACGTCATGAATAAGAATTACTACATGAAAACTTTAAAAACGTTTTTAATTTTATGAATAATTAGTCACCATATTAAAGTGTTTATGCACATAGAGCCTTATATAAATATATATGTGTACATACCAGGATGGATCTTGAATCTCAAAATAAACAATGAGGCCAAGTCTACATAAAAATATGGGATGGAAGTAAAACACTTGACTTATTTGTAGCTTTTCATGGTTCAGTATTTTGAAAACACCACAACTGCATTTTAATGTGACAATTTAAAAATTAAAAATTAAAATTTATTTTGCACCTAGAGATTATCATACTAGGTGAAGTAAGTCAGGAAGACAAATACCATATGATATTACTTATATGTGGAATCTGAGCTGTGACACAAATGAATTTATCTACAAAGCAGAAAAACATTCACAAACATAGAGAATATGTTCTACAGGGTAAAGGGCTTCCCTGGAAGCTCAGATGGTAAAGAAGCTGCCTGCAAGGTGCAATCCCTGGGTTGGGAAGATGCCCTGGAAAGGAGAAAGCTACCCACTCCAGGATTCTAGCCTGGAGAATTCCATGGACAGAGGATCCTGGCGGGCTATAGTTCACGGGGTCGCAAAGTGTCGAACACGACCGATCAACACTCACTGTCACTTTCACCAAAGAGAATAAACATGTGGCTGCCAAGTTATAGGGCTGGACTGAGAGTTTGGGACCAGCAGATGCAAGCTCTTATGTGCAGAGTGGATCAACAAGGCCCTGCTGTACAGCACAGGGAACTATAATCAATACCCTATAATAAACCATAGTAGAAAAGAAAAAATTTTATTCTAAATCACACAAAACCTGTATCTATACCTACACCGAGATTTTATTCCCAAGACAATTGTCTTTACTTTCCTTACTATGAAGAAAGTATGTATTAATGCTTACACCAAGTCTTTATGGCTTCATATATACAAGAAATGGATGAGAAAAGAAAATAACTTTTGTATTCATGATCAATCTCTAATTTTTGGAAAGATTCCAAGAATTATGGAAAGATTCCCTTGGCTATTTGAACACCAAATTCAATAATATCAAAAGCTTTCCATTTCTAATCTATGCACTTCTTACTAAGAACATATACCTATGTCCATTTCACAGACTGCACCACAGTTGAATACATTAAAAAACTGGACACTCAGTAAGTGCATGAAATGCGGTCCTTAAATACATTATTTTCATAACTCAGTAGGAAATAGAACAAAGTATACACATGCTTGAAGTTTCTAAATGGTGGATACAAATATGTACTCTACTCATATTCCACATTTGTATAGATTCATCCTGAGGCCTTTAGAACTTAAATTGACCTTGGGGTTGGGTTTTACTCTGCCTTATCTGGAATGGTCCAATAATTTGGGTAAGAAACAATTCTCTACTTCCTTTCTTACTTTTGAAATAGCTACGGTGTAAACAGTTACTGTTTTGTTCATTATTAGAGATAAGTTTTATACATGTTTATTCAGCTCTTGACTTGAAGAAAGCAAGAATATAAAATGCATCACAGACTTTCAAAAGAATGCTAGAATTCAAAGTTAATAGCTTAATTTTATGAATTTCTTACTATAGATATTTTTATTGGCATTCTTATTGAGGTTAACAGATTGTACATTTGTGGCGTAATTTAACTTATCCTTAGTATTTCTATTAAATAAGTTCTTTATGAATCATTTGAACTGTTGTATATTTTTCTTTAAATTTACTTTTAGACTTTGATTTAGGGTCAATATAAACAATATTGCTATAAAGATTATTACATGTATGTTTCAGTATGTTCCCACTATATAAAAATATCTTTTAACATTAATACTTTTTCATGAATACAAAAATGAAATTTATAGATAACAGAGTATGCAAATATTCAGATTTAATAGATAATGATGAGCAATTTTTTCAAAGTATTTATACCAATTTATACCCATGCTATCATTAAATTAGTTTTCAGATGCTTTCCTATTAAATTTGGTATTTTCTGCCTTTTTTGTATTAGCCACTCTGTTATATATGTGACTTTAGTTTGCCTTTCTCTGATGACTAATCAATTTGAGCACCATTTTATATGTTAATCAGCTTTTGGATATCCTCATTTATGAAATCCTGTTTGAGGTTTTGGTCCATTTTTCTGCTGGGTTGATACCTTTTGACTTATAGGAAATTTTCTGTGTTTTATATAAGTCCTTTGTCAAACATATATAGAAAATATCTTCTTTGAGGATAGTAGTTAGCTTTTCTTTCTTTTAACTCTTCTTTGTAGCTTTTTGAAGAAATTTCTTTGCCTTTATTCAGGTCTTCAGGGTATTCTCTTCTGCTTTCTCCTAAAAGCTTTATTATTTATTTCAATATTAGCTCCATAATACAGCTGGAACTGATTGTTGTGTTTTATGTAATAGAGATCTGATTTGGCCACCTGATGCAAAGAACTAACTCACTGGAAAAGACCCTGATGCTGGGAAAGATTGAAGGCAGGAGGAGAAGGGGAACTACAGAGGATGAGATGGTTGGATGGCATCACTGACTCAATGGACATGAGTTTGAGCAAGCTTCGGGAATTGGTAATGGACAGGGAAGCCTGGCGTGTTGCAGTCCATGGGTTGCAGAGAATTGGACATGACTGAGTGACTGAACTGAACTGATCTGATTTGGCCATTTCCATGCAGATATCTAACTAACCTAGTAGCAAAACCACTATGAGGTACCATTTCACACCAGTCAGAATGGCTGCGATCCAAAAGTCTACAAATAATAAATGCTGGAGAGGGTGTGGAGAAAAGGGAACCCTCTTACACTGTTGGTGGGAATGCAAATTAGTACAGCCACTATGGAGAACAGTGTGGAGATTCCTTAAAAACTGGAAATAGAACTGCCTTATGATCCAGCAATCCCACTGCTGGGCATACACACTGAGGAAACCAGAAGGAAAGAGACACATGTACCCCAATGTTCATCGCAGCACTGTTTATAATAGCCAGGACATGGAAGCAACCTAGATGTCCATCAGCAGATGAATGGATAAGAAAGCTGTGGTACATATACACAATGGAGTATTACTCAGCCATTAAAAAGAATACATTTGAATCAGTTCTAATGAGGTGGATGAAACTGGAGACTATTATACAGAGTGAAGTAAGCCAGAAGGAAAAACATAAATACAGTATACTAACGCATGTATATGGAATTTAGAAAGATGGTAACGATAACCCTGTGTACGAGACAGCAAAAGAGACACTGATGTATAGAACAGTCTTATGGACTCTGTGGGAGAGGGTGGGAAGATTTGGGAGAATGTCATTGAAACATGTGAAATGTCATGTATGAAACGAGATGCCAGTCCAGGTTCAGTGCACGATGCTGGATGCTTGGGGCTGGTGCGCTGGGAAGGCCCAGGGGATGGTATGGGGAGGTTGGGAGGGAGGAGGGTTCAGGATGGGGAGCATGTGATTTTTTTAAAAAAAATAAAAAAAAAAAATAAATAAATAAAAGATATTCTTTTCCCCACAGTACCACATTACAATCTATGTCACAGATCAAATGACCCTCTATGCATAATGGGTTTGCTACTGGGCTCTTGTTCTGTTTCGTTGGTCTTTCTGTTGTACTCTTTTAAATATCTAGCTAATCAAGAAGCTTTCACTGTATTATTAGCTAATATCTCAAACATGGAATCCATTCACAATCCAGTTTGTTTTTCCACAATAATAAGTGCGATTTTATATTTCAGAACACTCATTAATTTAATTTCTTTTTTGGTAACTTATCACTTTAGATTAGGTCATCAAGGTTTCAGCCTCATAATGGAGCTGATAAAGAGTTCATGTTTAGTGCAGGCATGACAACAAAACAATTTTCTTATTATTCTTTTGCCCTTAAAAATCTCCAACATATGGTTTGTCTTGGTGAGTTTTTTTAGAATACTTGGCCATTCATTGTCATTAAAACTAGATAACAGGAACTCTTCATATGCTTAATTATAAACATTAATTTCAATTCTCTGCAAAGGAAATAAGGCCCCTACCAACTGCTTTGCAATAAGAAACAGTTTTATCACAAGATAACCCCTGATGCAGCATGTGACAGAAGAACTAAATGAAACTGCCAGTTTCAATATGAATATTAAATACAGATGTAAATTTTAAGTTTCTCTTGTTTCTTCTTTTACTAAGATGGAAAAAAAACAGAACTTCTGCTTCCAGTCGTGATGGAGTAACAGGAACTAAATTTCTCCTCTTGCCCCAAATAACTGTAAAACTAGATAAAAATGAAAACAATTTTCAGATAATAGACATACGACAGCATACAAGACAGCAAAGGATGAGAGACAGGAAACTGCAAGATGAGCCGCCCTGCTGCCTCGGCTAGTGGTCTGGCTGAAGTGCAGAGTGAAACAGAGATGGTTTAACCCAAGGCAGAAGAACCTTTAAAAGTTGTGGAATTTGTAAAGAACAGGGACTGGTGGCTCCAGAACCTTACTACAAATCATTAAATTCTGAATTGCTGTGGGGATTTTAGAGAAGCTTCCCTTGTATTCACATCTTAGATCCAAAATGCAATGAAGAATGAGGCTCTCGGCTTGTATGTAAGGCTAAAGGCTGGTGAAGTCACAGAGAAACATATTTGAATAATTAAATTCAACTCTCAGCTGGTGTGAAACCCAGTGAAACCCTTTCCTAGGTAATGGCATTTTCCCTAGACCCACACTTTGAGATACCCCTTGAGGGGCACACAACCAGAGAAAAAGACTTCTTACAATTCCTCTATTCAGAAGTGCACGAGTCCAAGGAGCATCCTGAGCCACTCCAGAAAGTCATGCGACTGCTGTATAAGGCCAGAGGAGCACAGAAAGTGGAGGAATAATGGGAAGGAGCTTACAAGGAGAATTTCGTTAGCCCTGGATATGAGCGTAACCGCACTGTTTTGATAATGGTGCCAGGAGACAACCTGGGTGGTTGAGCTGCAGAGAGAGACCAAGAGTCAAAGACCTGGACCTCTGGCAGGGAGAGGAAGTGCTCTTAGAAGAGTGATTCACTGAGAGATGGGAGGAAATGAGTATAAAGTGAAAGCAGCAGAGTTCCAAACTTTAGAAATATTTCAGAAGAAGGGATTAATGACAAAAGCACGTGGGATCATAGGAGGAAAGAAACCCAATTCTAACACAGAAGTTTTGCAGGTGATAGTTAAGCTGTGCCATGGGATCCTGTATTTATTGAGGAAAACAGTTCCATCACTGCTAGAGACCATAAACAGGGATATTTAATGATGTGACTGTCTCCATCCCAAAAGAGAGAACAGGCATCCCGACACAGCTAGAAAAACTCAGGTGTGTACCTCCAGGGAGGCCTCATCAATGTCAGGACAGACACTGAGTCTTAGGAAAAGAGAATAAAAGGGATTAACAGAAGTGAGAAATGTTTTTCAAATGAAGTTACCAATGGCTAAGAATAGTTCCTATAGGAGTTAAATACTTAATAAGAAAAACATCAAGATTAAAAAATAAATAAGTAGAAATAAAAAGCAGAGGGGTCTCTTATGAGTACAAAGAATAAGAGATGGCACTACTCTCCCACCAGGAGTAGGGCAGGAAGCTCTTATAATCTAAGTATTTCCTCCTATTGACCCAATGAGAATGGCGATAAATGTGATGCTAATGGCTCCCCACGGATATGACTTGGCTCTGCTCTCTTGGGCAATTTGTGGCTTCCATTAGAAGTAGAGTAGGACTGGGTCATATCCAGATAAAATGAAATGTTGTAAGCTAAGAACTGCAGTCCTCCCCAAACTGGTACTACTCCATGTTTAATGGCCCATCTACTACAAGGAAGTTATATAAGATGCAGGGTCTAAAATCTCACTGCTGTATTGACTCTTAAACCAGATTAAAATTGCTTTGGCTTTCTGATGGATTAAAACCAGTCCAAAGTTGTCTTCAACTCATTAATTCAAGACCTTGCATTCTAACTCAAGCATACTTAATAAATGAACCTAATTATATTCACTAAAATTCTCATTTCACCTTTCTTAAAGAAGAGATAATTGACAATATTCTTTAGGAAATTCATAGTGCATATTCTTGGAATGAGCTAAAAAAGATACATTTGAGAGTTCAGACAAGAGCAGGAAATTCAGCATTCCCTCCAAAGTAGACTCAAAAAGTTATAACTTTAATACATATTAAACATCAATTTATATTCTGCTATATTTTATCTCATGTTTTAGGATAATTTTTAAAGTCTTTATTGAGTTTCTCCCAACACTGCTTCTGTTTCCTGTTTTGTTTTTTTGGCCACAAGGCATCTGGGCTTTTAGCTCCCCAACCAGGGATCGTACCCAAGCAACTTGCATTGGAAGGTGAAGCCTTAACCACTGGATTGCCTGGAAGGCTCCTAGGATAATTAGTTTTATATATCATTGCATACTCCATTTGTTTCACAAAAAAGTAAAGTGAGTGTTGATGGTTCAGTGTTTGATATTCCCATAAATAAAAACCTAAGTAAACCAGTGGTATTTGATTTGAAGGCAGAGGAAGTAAAGGACCAAATGATAAAGGCAGACAGCAAAAACTTGTCAAAAGGCTAGAATTCTTTTAAACAAAAATATAAGCCTTGGCATATTTACTTAATTAACACATATTTCTTCAACAACTACTGTTGTCTCAGAAATTGTGTTGAACCCTGAAGATGCAAACTTTAAGGCATAATTCTGATGTCAAAGCTTCCATGTTGAGGTTAAAATACACACCAGGAAAACAAATGCATGTTAGGAAACAAAGATGAAAATCCCAGCATGAAGAGTCCTCATAGCACAAGAATGCTGACTTCGTCACTGGAACATTTCATAGGGACACTGAGCTCAGACTGCTGTGGGGAGGGGAGAGTCCTAACAAGGGGAATTAGATGAAAGGAGATTGTGGACCAGAGAAAGGTTTTCTGTATAGAAAGAGAGACTTAAAGAAACTAAGGTGATGGTAGAAAATATAAAATCTTTAAGAAACTACAAATAATTGAGTATGCAAGAAATGAGGATAGGACAAAAAATATATATACCAATAGTTTTATAATCTGGGGTTGAGAAACAGCTTTCTAACCTAAAAGTATATTAGGCAGCAGAGAATGGAAGGGCACGACATGGACTTTCAGATCTGACTGCAGTGGTTCATAGCTTAACTAATAAAAATGACCTGGAAAAATCAATTCCTTGGATTTCATCACTTCAGCTTCCTCTTGTGAAAACTGGAAATAATAAACCATTTTTTTTTAACCTGCATGCAAGGTTATTTTGAGGAGCAATGAATTAATATTTTTAGAAGTATCTAGAACAGTGTCTGACAAATAATAAGCATTCAGTAAGTGTTAGTTATTATTAATATTAGCCAAATCGGAAACCAGAAAAGCATTGATCGATTTGTCTGTAGTAAAAACACAAATTTCCATGTGTTATTGATAAAACTGCCTTGTGTCATTGACACTACTTGGGAACAAGCATGGACTTCTCAGTGCACACAGAGTCAGGCAGCTCTTAATAAAGGCACAAAGACAGACGGGAAGAGGAGAAAGTGAGCACAGGCAGCGCTGCATCAGAGGGGTTTTCAGGGGCAGCCCGCAGAGGCCTGTCCCGGGAACCCAGGAGGTGGTTCCTCTTCTGAGACAAGCCTTGGGAATCTCAGCTGCAGTGAGGCAACGTTTCCCAGGAGATCTTTTCTGACCCACTGGTCACATAGCCAAGGCAGGCAGTGAAACTGGTAAAATCAGGTCTAAGGCATCATTCCATATATTCTGAAATAATGCAAAAAGGCTTGCCCCTGGTGTCTGAAGGACAGGCTTGAACTTTACACAGCACATCATCAATCACTAATCAGAGCATCTCATCCTAATTTTGGCTAGGAAGCAGTGCCAGAATTCTAAGTATCTCCAAAGACAAGCAGAGAACTGCCCCAATTCAGTGGAGGATAACCACTTTATACATTCACCACTTCTGACTTATGTTCATATTTTTATAATTATAAACTGTTCATTATCACATTTCTGTAACTTTTGTACCATTTATAAAACAGAAAAAGCAAAGAACAAAAATGCTAATTACTTGCACCCTTCAATGAAATATATTGTTTCAAAGAACCATTTCCATTTCCAAATATTCTAACCCTAACTTGCTTGTAATCAGACAAAACTTGACAACACACAGACAAGGAAGAAGCTGGCATTAAGGGTATCAATAACAGCATTGTGTATTATAGCAGAAAATAACAAACAAAAAATTCAAATAAAGATTCAAATATCCAACTACAGTAGGATGAACAACTAAATTAGATCTATTGACTTAAAGGTTTACTATAAGAAGAGAAATTGAATAAAGAAGAGCTAATCAGCATAAATGAATTTCAGGAACATGTTGAGAAAAAAATACTAATTCTAGATGAATACATATAATTAGGTTACATTTGTGAAAATTTTAAAACTGGAAAAAAATAAATATTTTATTTTGGAGGATACTGGCAAAAACATGAAGGAAAACAGTTGAATTATTAACTCAAAATCCAGACTCATGAATGGGTAAGTTTCAACCTGCAATCTAGGGGAACATCAGAGAGTTTCAGAAATACGGGTGATACACTTGACTTTTTTCATTCATAGATTTCTTATTTAGAACAGCATCTAGGTTCATAAATACTGAGCAGAACATACTGAGCTTTTCTATGAGTCCCTTCCCTTCACCTTTCCCCCAGTTTTTTCCGATTATTAACATCTTACATTAGTGTGGTATATTTGTTAGAACTGACTAGCCAATATCGATACATTATTATTAACTAAAGCTCACAGTTTACATTAAGGCTCACTCTTTTGTGTCTCACATTCTGGAAGTTTTGACACTGGACACAGATATGTATCCATCATTACAGTGTCACACACTGCATGAACACAATAGTTTCAATGCCCTAAAAATCCCCTCTGTTCCACCTATTCATCCCTCCTCCTTCCCACAACTTCTGGCAACCATTGCTCTTTCTACTGTCTCCATAGTTTTGCCTTTTCCAGAATGTTATACAGTTAGAATCACACAAAACAAAGCCTTTTCAGATTGGCGTCATTTGCTTAGCAATATGCCTTTAAAGTTCCTCTGCATTTTCTTGTGACCTAAGAACTCATTTATTTTTATCATTGAATAACAGTCCATTGCATGAATGTACCACAGTTGTTTTTTCATTTATGTATTGAGGGATACTTGGTTGCTTCCAAGCTTTGGCAATTATAAATAATCTATTTTTAAAGTGTGTGGGGGGCATAGAAATATGTTAGTATTATTACTTACATTTTATCATATATATTATTGCATTTTTATTATACATTTCATGAGTGACATACAAAAAACTAAATTATTCAATTGTTAATATTATGACATATGCCTCTAGTACATATGCCTACATATATGTACTTATATAAATATATAGCAATTACTAAAATAAAGGTATATATCTATATAGATATCTATATGTATGTTTCTATATTTATTGACATCCAAACTTTTTCATGACATTTTATCAGGGAAAAAAAGCCAGGTGTAAAAGTGTATTCTTAGTGATTATGATTTTCTAGATGTATAGCTAGAGAGAGATTTGGATACATAGATAATATCTGAAATTATGTTCATCCAAATATTTACAGTATTTGCCTGAGTTGTAGAAGAAACACCATTTGGCCTTGGAGTACAGAATGAAGCAGGGCAAAGGCTAATAGCGTTTTGCCAAGAGAAAGCATTGGTCATAGCAAACACCCTCTTTGAACAACACAAGAGAAGACTTAACACATGGACATCACCAGATGGTCAACACTGAAATCAGGTTGATTATATTCTTTGCAGCCAAAGATGGAGAAGTTCTATACAGTCAGCAAAAACAAGACCGGGAGCTGACTGTGGCTCAGATCATGAACTCCTTATTGCCAAATTCAGACTTAAATTGAAGAAAGTAGGGAAAACCACTAGACCATTCAGGTATGGCCTAAATCAAATCCCTTATGATCATACAGTGGAAGTGACAAATAGATTCAAGGGATTAGATTTGTTAGACAGAATTCCTGAAAAACTATGGACGGAGGTTCCTGACATTGTATAGGAGGCAGGGAAAAAGATCATACCCAAGAAAAGGAAATGCAAAAAGGCAAAATAGTTGTCTGAGGAGGACTTACAGATAGCTGTGAATAGATGAGAAAAGTCAAAGTGAAGTCACTCAGTCATGTCCGACTCTTTGCAAGCCCATAGACTGTATCGTACCAGCCTTCTAAGTCCATGGGATTTTCCAGGCAAGAGTACTGGATTGGGTTGCCATTTCCTTCTCCAGGGGATCTTCCCGACCCAGGGATCAAACCCAGGTCTCCCACATTGTAGGCAGACACTTTACCCTCTGAGTCACAGGGAAGCCCGAATAGAAGAGAAGCAAAAGGCAAATGAGAAAAGGAAAGATATACCCATCTGAATGCAGAGTTCCAAAGAATAGCAAGGAAAGAGATAAGAAAGCCTTCCTCAGTGATCAATTCAAAGAAATAGAGGAAAACAATAGAATTGGAAAGACTAGAGATCTCTTCAAGACAATTAGAGATACCAAGGGAACATTTCATGCAAAGATGGGCTCGATAAAGGACAGAAATGGTATGAACCTAACAGAAGCAGAAGATATTAAGAAGAGGTGGCAAGAATACACAGAAGAACTGTACAAAAAAGATCTTCACGACCCAGATAATCACAATAGTGTGATCACTAACCTAGAGATAGACATTCTGGAATGCGAAGTCAAGTGGGCCTTAGGAAGCATCACTATGAACAAAGCTAGTGGAGGTGATGGAATTCCAGTGGAGCTATTTCAAATCCTGGGAGATGATGCTGTGATAGTGCTGCACTCAATATGCCAGCAACTTTGGAAAACTCAGCAGTGGCCACAGGACTGGAAAAGGTCAGTTTTCATTCCAATCCCAAAGAAAGGCAATGCCAAGGAATGCTCAAACTACTGCACAATTGTACTCATCTCACACGCTAGTAAAGTAATGCTCAAAATTCTCCAAGCCAGGCTTCAACAGTACATGAACTATGAATTTCCAGATGTTCAAGCTGGATTTAGAAAAGGCAGAGGAACCAGAGATCAAATTGCCAACATCTGTTGGATTATCGAAAAGGCAAGAGAGTTCCAGAAAAACATCTATTTCTGCTTTATTGACTATGCCAAAGCCTTTGACTGTGTGGACCACAACAAACTGTGGAAAATTCTTAAAGAGATGGGAATACCAGACCACCTGACCTGCCTCTTGAGAAATGTGTATGCAGGTCAGGAAGCAACAGTTAGAACTGGACATGGAACAACAGACTGGTTCCAAATAGGAAAAGAAGTACATCAAGTCTGTATATTGTCACCCTGCTTCTTTAACTTATATGCAGAGTACATCATGAGAAACGCTGGGCTGGAAGACGCACAAGCTGGAATCAAGATTGCCAGGAGAAATATCAATCACCTCAGATATGCAGATGACATCACCCTTATGGCAGAAAGTGAAGAAGAACTAAAGAGCCTTTTGATGAAAGTGAAAGAGGAGAGTGAAAAAGTTGGCTTAAAACTAAACATTCAGAAAACTAAAATCATGGCATCCGGTCCCATGACTTCCAGATGGAGAAACAGTGGAAACAGTGGCAGACTTTATTTTTGGGGTCTCTAAAATCATTGCAGATGGTGACTGCAGCCATGAAATTAAAAGAGGCTTGCTAATTGGAGGAAAAGTTATAATCAGCCTAGACAGCATATTAAAAAAGAAACATTATTTTTCCAACAGAGGTCCATCTAGTCAAAGCTATGTTTTCCCCAGTAGTCATGTATGGATGTGAGAGTTGAACTATAAAGAAAGCTGAGTGCCTGAAGAACTGATGCTTTTGAACTGTGGTGTTGGAGCAGACTCTTGAGAGTCCCTTGGACTGCAAGGAATTCCAGCCAGTCCATCCTAAACGAAATCAGTCCTGAATATTCATTGAAAGGACTGATGCTGAAGCTGAAACTTCACCATCTGATGCAAAGAACTGACTCATGAGAGAAGACCCTTATGCTGGGAGAGATTCAAGGCAGGAGGAGAAGGGGATGACAGAGGATGAGATCATTGGATGGCATCACCAACACAATGGACATGAGTTTGAGTAAATTCTGGAAGTTGGCAAAGGACAGGAAGGCCTGGCATGCTGCAGTCCATGGGGTAGCAAAGAGTTGGACACGACTGAATGACCGAACTGTATTGAACTAACTCCTTTTATTTGTAGGGAGAACTTTCATCATTAATATCATCCTTTTCATTTTGAAATAAAATTTCAGTCACTTGTATTAGAGTATGGAAATATAAAACTTAAATTCAGGGGAAAAAAAGCATAAAAGGTTCTTAGAGAATTGTTGTTATTCAGTCAGTCATTCGTGTCCAACTCTGCAACCCCATGCCAGGCTTCCTTGACAGAGAAAAGAAACCAAAATAATGCCCTTAAACTGTAAATTGATTGTAAAATGTTAGAGGAGGATGAAATCTACAGAAAAAATATTTTATATATAAACTAACATATGTAACCTACAGTACATAATATAATACAATGCTAATCAAGTTAAATCTAATCATTTTCAATAAGTCCTTCTGTGAAAGAGTTAAAACCTGAAAAGAGATGTCAAATGACTTTTGGCGAACAGCAATTGCTCTTGATTCTACCTTCTAATAAATTTAACTTTTCAATTTTTGATTGAAAAACAAAACCAAACAAAACCCAGGACTTCCCTGACAATCCAGTGGTTGAGTCTCCAAGCTTCCACTGCAGGGGACAAGAGTTTAATTCCTAGTCAAGGGCTTCCCTGGTGGCTCAGTGGTAAAGAATCCATCTGTGATGCAGGAGATACAGAGATGTAGATTCAATTTCTGGGTTGGGAAGACGTAGATTCGATTTCCTGGAGGAGGAAATGGCAACCCACTCCAGTCTTCTTGCCTGGCAGGCTACATGCCATGCAGTTGCAAAGGGTTGGACATGACTGAAGGGACTGAGCGTGCACTGAACACGCAGGGAACTAAGACCTGCATGTTGTGCACAGCAGCCAAAAAACCCAACAAAATCAAACAAAAAAATCCCCTGTGAACTGATTTTTAAAAGATTCTGAGGCCAAATCTTCACACATGTACTGAGTCACTGATAACGGAATTTTACAAGATTTAGTTAGCAAATGAATTTTCATAGTTCATGTAGATAGGAAAGATGCTACATTAAAACCGACAAGATAACACAGGATCAGAGAGAGGGCAATGGAGTGGGATGACCTGGGGAATGAAGCGGAGAGCTTCTCACCGACTGAACCCTTCACGTCCGATTGCTTCTTATTTCAACAAAGGCTCTTTTTGTGCAGAACGAATAGGGGAAGTCATTGTGTTAGCAGGAATTTTGTTTCTATTTTCACACTGAATCTATATAGACATAAAGTATAAATCAATTTGAGATATTTTTAAAATATTGGGTTGGCCAAAAAGTTCGTTCAGGATTTTCTGTAACATCTAATGGAAAAACTCACACGAAACTTTTGGTGAATGCAATAACATAATCATGTGAGAAATATAAGGAAAGTCAGTTGATGCTAAAAAATAGAGCTTTGTAACAGGCTAATGTAATGATATGGGTTGACTTGTGTAGCCCCAAATTTACATGTAAGTCCTAACGCCCAGTAACTCAGAATGTGACTTTACTTGGAGATAGGTATTTACAGAGTTAATCAAGTTAACACAAGGTTCTTCAGGCAGGCTCCAGTCCAGTATGACTGGTGTGTATGTTAGTCACTCAGTCATGTCTGACTCTTTGTGACCCCACCAGGCTCCTCTGTCCATGAAACTGTCCAGGCAAGAATACTGGAGTAGGTTGTCATTTCCTTCCCCAGGAGATCTTCCCGACCCAGGGATTGAAACTGGGTCTCCGGCATTGCAGGCTGCTTCTTTACTGTCTGAGCTGGTGTCTTTAGTAAAAGGGGAAATTTGGAGTTAAAAATAGGTACAGGGAAGATAATGTGACAAGATAGGAGTAAAGGACAGCCATTTACAAGCCAAAGATTTGCAACTGACCCTTCCTTCACAGTCCTCAGGGGGAACCAACCCTGCAATGACTTGATTTGGGGCTTGTCCCTTCCAGCACTGTGAGACAACCAGTCTCTTGTTTAAACCACCCCATTTGTGGTATCTTGTTGTCACAACCTTAGCTAACTAATATCTCAGCCCATATGAAAATTTACCTGGAGGTTTGAAATGATACATTGCTGGTTGTTTAGAATTTTTTTCATTAGTTAGCAGACACAGTTTTTAAAGATAAAGCTACCAAGTATTTCAATGCTTTTAAAAGATATTATTTTACTTTTGATACATTTCTCTAAAATATGAATGCCAGTATTCAAAAAGAAATTCAGAAACATGTTTAGATTGGAAGATATGGATTACTCATGAGTAATTCTTCATAAATATTTAAAGAATTTGGAGGAAGAAAAATAATGTTTTATAAATTAAAGACAATATAAAGAAAAAAACTACATAACCAAGGGCAGCTCAGTTCAAAATGCAACATCCTCCTGAGGAAACCAGTAAAATTATTTTTGCTTTTATAATTTAGGCACGTAATGTGTCTTTGAGTATTCCTGTCACCTTCCCTCAGGAAATATATTCTTAATAAGCCATAACAGATAACACTAAATGTATACTAAAGATCTCCAGCAGGCTGCTTTGCATTTTGGAAAGTAATGATATTTCAAACATACATTGAGTTATACCTAAAATAATTTTTTAAACTTATATATGAAAATTTTAAATAATTTTTAAAACATATATATGGAATATATTAAAACATATATATTTTTAAAACATGTATATGTAATCTCCTCAAGAAATAACTAAAGAAGCATTTAACATCTCAAGACAAAGACAGCAAACAAAAGGAACTACAAGGGAAAAAAAAGATTGCAAGTTATTTAGCTGAAAAAAGAACTGAAATCATGTAACATTTACATGTTATGATTAACATTTTAGTCATAAAATAAAATGTCATTTTCTGAAATGATGGCAGCGGAGTCATAGCATAACTTTGTAGAAGGATCCTTCACATCATTTCCACGTAAAGGCAATAACCCACCATTGATTTATTAAGCAAGTGCAATGGCAGACTCCATGGCTTCACAGCTATGGAGTCCCTGGAATTAGAAATAAGGCAGGTGTAGAAGAAACTTCTAGGCACTCACATAAAATTATTTGTAAATAAGTAAGATACTGTCACACATCAATAGTTGCTGTGCAGAATATAGGCCATGCCACCAAATGCTGAAGGTGCCAAGGTGTGGGTGAGGGTACCGAGGTGTGGGCAGAGAGAAACTTTTGAAAGGTGGATCCATTATTATGTCTCTGAGGAGCTGACTTTACGGCTGACATGGAGAGCCTCACATGAAAAGGCCCTGTGGTAGGCACAGACGTGGTGTATTAGAGTAGAAAGCCCTGGGTGTCTGGAGAGTGGTGATCAAATGGTAACCTACGTAGCAGAGCCTTAAAAGGACCAGAGATCATGAAGGAACCTGGCAAATGTTGGCCCAGAGCCTGGACTAGCGCATTTAAAAGCTGCTTGAGGGTTTAAGTATAGAAATGGTATTTTCTGATTTATGATTTTAAAACCCCATTTTGGCTGCTCTGAGAAGAATGGATTGTAAGGGGGGAAAATGCAATGATGGAGATCAGCTCAAAAACCTATGCACTACTGTGTCCTCACTGGCTAACTCACAAGTGCTCAGAAGAAATGAATGAATTTTCAGGTTACAAGGGAAAGAGGTGACAAGTCCACGGAATTGTTGTTTAAAAACGAGTAGTTTTTAAAGGCACAGCAGTCTTGCATGTCTCTGGCTTGCACAAGGACTAATATCTATGAAGATATGGAATCGTGGTTTGAGAGCATCCGTGAACACTCATTGGTAAAATATACAAAAGGAAAGAAATAGAAAAAAGAGGCAGAAAATGACCCCAATACACCATGAATTTCCAGAGCCTATGAATCAGAAACAGCAGCATGTGAATTTTTAATTGACTAGTACGCTTCTCTGCAATTATACATCTGCTATGTTATGGGTCCCCAAGGATAATACAGCTTCTTCATTAATGATGATCCAATAGAAAACATATTTTATCTCATTAAAATTCATTTAGCAAGCAATCACGCATCTCCTAATTTTTCCGAGGACTATAAAAAGACGACTAAAGCCAGTCCTTGCAACCAGTGTCCAGCTGAGGACACTGCCACCCTCAGATCCGGTCACATCTTCCTCAAACACTGAAACCCAAGGACTTTTATTTTTTCCCCTGATTTGGTCTTATGAGAAAGTGATGTGCAAGTTCAGCAGCATAGTGAACCAAGGGAGACTGCAGAGGCGGAAGTGAGTCCCCCAGGCGAGAGGATACAGCACTTCTGCCCCCGCAGTCTCCCAGCATGCGGGGAGCGTGGCCCGGGGACGGCGTGGCCATGCTTTCCGTGGCTAGTCTCTCGAAATCACCCAGCGCAGCGTCTAAGCAGACCAGTTCTGCAGATGACCATGCACCCACCTTCCCCTCTGCCCAAGTGGAGGCATTTAGAATTGCTGGAAAACTGGTTTTAAAAGGGCAGTCTTAGGGAGAGAAAGCCACCCATCATTCAGGTCCCCATGGTGGTTCAGGCAGCTCTGGTCCTGGGCCAGGCTCGCCTTTGGCCAGCCCTCCTCAGAGGCTTAGAGGTCACAGGACTGGAGGAGGGCCTGGATGGTGGAACTCAGCTCTTCAGCTTTAGGCTGCAGGAGATGAGGGCTACTCCAGCTGAGCTGGCTGCTGGGCCCTGGGGTGAAACTGAGGCTGGACATTGGAGGTAATTTAGAACTTTAAACATTACAGACATAAATACAGGAGCCTCCTTCTTTACACTCACAAACATCAAGTGAGCCTACCGAAGTGACTGGAAAAATAACCATAATAAAAGATGATAGGGTAGGACTACTATCATGCCATCCCTATAAGGTAGGGAATAGCGTGGGTATGGGGCCAGTCAAAACGGGCAGTGAGTTGGTGTCCCTCCCAACGGCTGTGCTTCACTTCACGAATGCTCCCTGTCTGCCTCTCTGAGTCTCAGCGGCTTTAAGCACAGGGAGGCAGAAACAACATCTACTCCACACAGCGTGGCACAAGGCTGAAGCCACCACCCGGGAACAGTGCTCAAAACAGTTTAGCGCCACCACCCTGAAGCTGGGTGCAACGGAAGATGGCAGGGAGAGAGATTCTTCTTCCCAGGGGGTCACAGAAAGCTTCAAAGAAAGGAAGGCACTTAATACGGTCTTAAAAACAAAGCATCAAAAGAGAAATAAAATGAGCAGAAGTATGAAGTATGCAAAATGCCTGACTCAGCTGGGAGCTGACTGTGGGGCTTGCGGTAGAAGCTACAGACAGAATGACCGGTCTGTGAAATAACATGTGTACAATATACAATGTACTGAGAGGTTTTACACTGTGGACAACTGTGTATTGTTGAGATTGTTTGCTTGCTTGTTTGTCTGTTTGTTTAATGAGGGCAACGACCTGATTGGAAAAAAAAAAAAGTTTCAGGAAAGTAATTTCTACTTCATGCTGACATCTCCAAAAAGAACTGTGGACCGTCAGTCATTTTCTTAATGCTAAAGTTACCACAAAACCTACAGGGAAGGAGCCAAATGGTGGTGCCCACGGATCAAAAGTGGGAATAAAACATTTCCAAGGAAACCCAAGGGTTAGTTGCTGAATGTGTAAGCTGGGATATTTACATTTTTTTTTCCTTTTGTTTACAATTATGTTCACAGTTTATTTCCACATAACTTGTGTTTTAGACCCTACATCAATGAGGTTTATACTTTAGACTCTTTGTAACAATAAAAATAAAATATTAAAAACTCAGAAGAAAAGTTATGTGGCATTGACTGCAGTAGCAAAACATCTAAAACTGCCAAGAGGGAGCATGTGGCTTGGTTCCTAGAAAACTTCAACTGGATTGGATTTCTGAGGTTTTTAAATACTTTAGATTTTAATGCTACAGTTTTGTTCTGGAGGAAGTAAGCTGCCTCATGCTTTGCTTTCCTTCTCAGATTCCATTTTAAATAAAGCCTAGCTACATAGTAATGAAGGAAAGTGGGAAAGAACAGACCAGAAAGAATACTTAGTATTTCACTGCTTTAACTTTACAACCCAAAGGTTTTGAATAATTTATTGACCATAAAATAAGGCCCCCTTCTCTGTTTCTAAGCACTGGATGCCAAATAGCAAATATGAATAACAAAATCCTAGTCACTTTTATCACAACTTTATTGCCCCTGTGTGGCAATTTTCTGGGCGTTTTATTGCTTTTCCACTTTTGTCCAAGTTAATAAAAGAGCTTGATAACCTCTTTCCTATCTAAACAATTCAGCAGCAACTGGGGGGATAATAAAAAGATGATTTACAATCCATTTGGATAATTTCTTGATGCAGGTTTAGAACTGGATCATAATTCTCAACCTAATGTGAAATAATATAATTCATCAAATCCTGGAGTGGAAATGAGAAAGGAGTCCAGTACAAAGCATCATGTGCTATTTGCATGGAGTGATGCCTTGGTCATTCTCATCAGAATTATTCTCCATCATTTGCAAAATAGAAGGAAAAGAAAATATTTCGTGTCCCAACGTTTTAACAAATATTTTAAAAAATTTTGCTACTATATGAATTGATATTAGAAAGACCAAAAAATTTACTATCCAATGTGGGAAATACCAGTAATTTTTCTGGGACAACATGGATAAACCAGGAAAATTCCTTACAAACCAGGATTTGTTATCACTAACCAATACTTCTTTCTAAAAATGTGACTATGGAACTCTTTCCCTTCTTTTTTTGCCCTTAGAGTCTCTGCTGCACATATTATTTCCCTACTTAAAAGTCTTCAGTGGCCTCTCACTGCAGTGGAGACATATTCTTAATTATAAATCAGGTCAATAATACTCACACAATCCATTCCAGTGGTGTCTCCCTTACCCTGGCTGTTGCCACTAAGACTGCTCTAGCCATATGGCTTTTTACCATTCCCTGAGCTTGCCAAGCTAATTTCTTTCCATTCCTCTGTCCGAGTTGCGTTTCTCCTGCATCTTTGCAGGTCTGGTTCCTTTCCCTCACTCAGGTTTCACTCCACATGAGGACTCTCTGACAGCTGCTCTCAAAGAGGTCTTCCCAGCCTTGACTTCTCAGGCTCTCTTCATCTCCTTGCCATGTTGACTTTTTTCTGCCGCACTTAACACTGATGGAACTTTTCAGGGTCTCTATCTTATCTAATGTGGCAGCATTAGAAAAATTGACTTTCTGGCCCTTTTGACATACGTCCTTCACAGGGCATCTTATCACCTAGGTTTCTTCTTACTTTTTTGGTTATTCCTATTAACTCCTTTCCTATTTCCTTCTCATGTTAACCTTTAAATCTGTAACCCCAGTCTCAGTTGCTGACTTCTTTCCTTTCCTATGTACGGTGACCCCCTAAGAGATTTCATCCAATCTCATTGCTTCTCATCTATAGTTTGATAACTCCTCCATTTACACCTGCAGCTCTGTGTCTCCCCTGAACTTCTGGTCTGCATGTCCTGTATCAGTCTAACTGGGGTCTCCAGGTGCACGTCTAGGGGACACCCTTTCCCTGTTCTCTTCCAGAACTTCTGCTGCTCTCAGCCATCCACATCTCACTTAATAGCAATCAATTCTTTCCCTTGCTGATGTTTAAAACTTCTGCCCACCTTCCACTCCTCCTTTTTCCAGCTAAAGCCTCATCTGCTCCATCAGCAAATCCTACCTGCTCTTCCTTAAAAAGAAACACAGAATTCTATCACAAGTCAGGACGAACCCAGCAGGCACCATGCTGATCTTGGCACCATATTCTCTCTTCAGTTATTGTGATAGGCTCCCGACCTATCTTCTGACGTCTGCCTTGGCTCCAGAGAGTGTTCACAGCACCACAGTCACTGGGATCCTGTTAAAACATGAGTCTTGGCCTGTCCTTTCCCCAGTGTCTGCCTGTCTCAGAGTAAAAGACATATTCTCCACAGCAACTCCCCGGTATGCTAGAATGTGTGTGTTCCATGTATCTGTCTGATTTTCTCTAGTTTTATTCTTCCTTATTTGGCTACAGTAGTTTTTACTCCTGTAGGTGGAAGGCTTCATACCTGCTCTCACTTCCGAGACTTGGTACTTGAATTTCCTCCTCATGGAGATGCTCTTCTTGAAAAGTCACAAGGTAGCTCTCTCATTCCCTTCAGGTCTTTACTCAAAAGCCCTGTTTCTCTGTGAGACCTGTCTCCAATTTCACCTGTCATTTTATATGGCCCTACTCTGATTTTTTGCTTTATTTTTCTCATTAGTGTTTATCACCAGGTAATATATTATACATGATACATAATTATCAAGAATATTTTCTATCTTCTACCACTGGGACATTAGCTCCACGAGAAGACAGGTTTTCCATGAGAAGACAGGTTTTCTCAGTCTCAGGCAGTGTTGTGGTCCCATTACTTGGAAGAGGACCTGGATCACAGAATTACTTAACTCATGTCTGTTGACTGTTGTAATGAAATCAGAAGCTCTTCTTAACTCTGCATTCTTTGTTGTCATGTTCCTGCTTTCTGCTTCAATTGAGACTCTACTCAAAAGAGTGAAGGCACAAGCACAACTTCTACCTTCTTACCTACAACTCACTCTGCAGCCCACTCCAGTCTCATTTGGTCCTCAACGTTCACCAAAGCACTTCTTGTCAGTGTCACCAATGGCTTACCTACCAGCAATCCTATCCAAAAGCTCCAATCATTATTAGACTTGTAATTTAGAATATTTCACATGGTTTACCACTTTTAACATAATCACTGACTTCTGTGATTCTGTATTCTCCATGGTTTCATCAACAATCTCGGCCCCCTTTTCCTGGCCTCCTTTGCCAGTTCATCCTTTATCTAATATCTCAATTTCAAGTTTCTCAAGGCCCTGCTTTTTTTAATTTTCTAACTTTATAGAATCCATTTCAATAGCATTCAGTAGCATTACATTCTACCCATAGGATAAAATGTATATTTACATCTGCAGGCTGTAAACTCTTCAGAGATAAAAGGATAAACATGGACTTCGCATTGCTGACTTTAGCAGCACCATATTTGTTTCAGTCCCCCCATGGTATTTACCATTCCTCTGTAATCTCACAGTGCATTGCATTACACAGAAGAAGACATTCAAACTTGGTGGGAAGCACAAAATTTTCCAGGGAAAGAAATTAAGCTATATGTCCCTTGAACTGCAAGGAGAGCAAACCAGTCCATCCTTAAAGGAAATCAACCCTGAATATTTGTTGGAAGGACTGATGCTGAAGCTGAAGCTCCAGTACTTTAGCCACCTGAGTCAGCTCACTGGAAAAGATCCTGATGCTGGGAAAGACTGAGGGCAGGAGGAGAAAGGGGAGACAGAGGGTGAGATGGTTGGGTGGTATCACTGACTCAACAGACATGAAGTTGAGGAAACTCTGGGAGAAAGTGAAAGACAGGAAAGCCTGGTGTGCTGCAGTCCATGGTGTTGCAAAGAATTAGGATACAACTTAGCGACTGAACAACATTTGCCCCGTTGTACCTTTCAGTCTTACAGACATTAATATGAAATCCTATTACTAATGATGAAAAATGTCCAGTGGGGATATCAATTCAGTTCAGTTCAGTCGCTCAGTCATGTCTGACTCTTTGCAACCCCATGGACTGCAGCACGCTAGGCTCCCTGTCCATTGCCAACTCCCATAGTTCACTCAAACTCATGTCCATCGAGTTGGTGATGCCATCCAACCATCTCATCCTCTGTCATCCTTTTCTCCTCCTGTCTTCAATCTTTCCCAGCATCAAGGTCTTTTCAAATGAGTCAGTTCTTCACATCAGGTGGCCAAAGTATTGGAGTTTCAGCTTCAGCATCAGTCCCACCAGTGAATATTCAGGACTGATTTCCAGTGGGGATATGGATATGCCTAAAAAGATGCACCTGTATAGTTTAGATACAGGAAGACTATTTGAGAAAAGAAGTAGGATGTGTTCCTTCTGTATCATGGATGTTGTTTTCAAAGAACACACATTTATTCAATGCTAGCTCTCTACTTTTTTGCTAACTCAACACTGTATTATGAATCACTACAAAAATACATACTCTTTTTTATTTCCTTCATGTTCTGAGAGGCATTTCATTATTTATTTTATACTTAGATTGAACTTATATCCCATTTGTTACCATTCCTCAGAGAAATATATTATGTATCTTTTTATTAAACAATTTATTTTTACCAAGATGCTATGCATGTTGCAAAATGAATGCCTTTAGAATTTTTGAAAAATTAAAAAGAGGAAGGAGGATTCTGAAATTCTCTACAGAGGCCTATAAATAATTGCTTTTCTCTTAGGCAATCTTCAGTGAGACTGATTTTTCATTTTATTGCCTGTTTTTACTGTCATAAGGCCACAAATAAATGAAAAAAATACAAAAAATAAAATCAGTATGTATATGATTGAACATAAAATCAATATGACATTCTTATTAGATTTAAGTTCAATTTCCCAAATGGGTATGTGAGAAATCTAGAAACATTCCTTAATCTTTGCCTTATCTATGCTGTTCCTTCTCTCTGGACTGAAACAGAGCATAATTCAAAGGAAAGTTCAGGTGTTTCTCTACTCCAAATATAAATAGTCTGTGCATTCTAGGGTAGGTACTTGGCTTGTGTGAAGTACAAGATGATATTGTAATATTATGCCAATGTCAGCATATCTAATTTATACCGTAGCCCTCTTGAAAAGTTCATTACAAGGAAAGGTGAGCCAGTGGAATGGGGCCAAATATAACTGTTGCTTTATTATGATTATTACAAGAGCAGGTTTCTACTATTCCACACTGATTTTATTACTTACACGGTCCTGGTCATGAAAACCATGGATGGACAGGACAAAGAGACAGAGAGAAGAAGGCAAGAAAGGCGTGAAGAAACAGGTCCTGCAGAAGGACATGCCTTTTCAATGCAGTCATTCATGGAGGGTGCAGTGTCCATTGGTTCACTTAAGGATCTAAACCAATGAGTGGGTAAAATGCAAGGATCCTGCTGTCTAACAAATGAAAACCAGAAAACCCTTAACTGACAGTCACTGTTAGAGACAGATAATTAGCAGTAAAACTTACATGAACCTTCTCTGTTGTTGTTCAGTCTCTAAGTCATGTCTGACTCTTTGCAATCCCATGGACTGAAGCATGCCAGGTTCCCATCCTTCACCTTGTCTAAAGAAAAATAAAACAGGAAACAAACCATGAGTGTACACTGGATCTGGTAGTGGTCAGCAACAGCAAGCTAGAGAACCAACCTTGTTTGACAGTGAATGCTCCTGACAATGTTCCCACCCAAACACGGAGCCCTGGCCCAGCAGCTAGGCCTGGGAACTATACCTGGGCACCCAGACGGTGCTGACGCACTCAAAGAAGGAGAAAGTGCTGCCATTTTCCTCCCTCAAATATTTCAATTTGAAGTATGCCAACTTGTAGCAAAAGCAGATGTAAAATTTCCCTGGCAGAGAACGTTCCCAATACAACTACTCATTAGTCATGCAGATGGAAAATAGGCAGATATGACTTCACACAGGTATCAGAAAGAACACAGGGGGCAAGGCACTAAGTGAGCACCAGTGCAAACAGTGAACAGCTGCCCAGGCCCACAAAGGAATTTTGAGGATCAAAGTGTCAGAGAACACACAGTTGCCAAGGAGAATAACCATGTATAAAATGACTAAAGAAATGTAAGGTAGCATGTGCTCAGTCACTCAGTGGTGTTCGACTCTTTGCAACCCCATGGACTGTAGCTCACCAGGCTCCTCTGTCCATGGGGATTCTTCAGGCAAGAATACTGGAGTGGGTTGCCATGCCCTCCTCCAGGGGATCTTCCCAACCAGGGATCGAACTCAGGTCTCCCACATTGCAGGCGGATTCTTTACCATCTGAACCACCAGGAAACCCCAAGGTAGCATATGAGGCAGCAATTAGATTACCAAGAAAGAACAGCAATATAGGAAAAGAATCAAATAGAACTTTCAGAAATGTAATTTTAACTTCCAGAAAACTGTAATTTTTGAGATTGAAAGATGAAGATTCAATAGATGGATTAAACAGAAGATAAGAAATGGCTGAACAGGGAATCGCTGAACAGAAATATTGATTTGAAGGAAGGAAACAAAATTCAGTATAGGGTAGGGGGAAAGGAGGCTATGTCAATGACACCACGAATTCAAATGTCTAATACCTCCTTTACTGGAGCTTTAGAGAAAAGAGGCAATATTGAAGAGAAAAAGATTGAGATTTTCCAAAATCACTGAAATTTCTCTTAATCATCTTGTTTCAACTAATTTCATTTCAAAATCTGAAACCTAAATCTACTGGGTAAAACATACACAAAAAAGAAAACTTAAAAGATTATGCATCAATCTACATACGGCAGTATCCTTGTTATCTCCAATAATGATTTTTCCAAATCATGAAGATTAATAATATATAAGTAGTTTAAAAATAAATGATGGTGAGCAAGGAATATTACAGTGAGTGCTTTAAAGAATACTTTTACATTAATTTGAATAGAAATGATTCTGTAGAAATTAATACCTAACACTATTTTTATTGCTATAAAGAAAATGTATATATCACAGTAAATTGTTGGAATGGCTTTTTGTTCACTATAAAGCATTCATCTGACTCATTAAAAAATGTTTTCTATGTTTTATAATTTCTCTTTGTGTTATTGATCCTTTTTCCCACATAAATATTCACATTTTTATTCTTTATGAGTTACCAAAATGTTTGATACCGTCAGCAGAGCTGGGATTTGTAAGCAAACTCAAAAGCTCTGCTATATTCTGATATTTCTTAAAGCAATTCTCTATTCAGCTTCATTCACATCTGGTTCATTCTTTGTTTCAAACAAAATAAATTATAATAATGTAAGCTTAGACTATTTCAAAACTATTTCAGACTACTATTGGTTTTGTTGTTCAGTTGCCCAGTTGTGTCCAACTGTGCAACCCCGTGGACTGCAGCACACTAGGCCTCTCTGTCCCTCACCATCTCCTGAAGTTCGCCCAAGTTCATGTCCATTGCATTGGTGATACGATCCAGCCATCTCATCCTCTGACAGCCCTATTCTCCCTCTGCCTTCAATCTTTCTCAGCATCAGGGACTTTTCCAGTGAGCCATCTGTTTACATCAGATGACCAAAATACTGGAATTTCAGCATCAGCACCAGTCCTTCAAATGAGTATTCAGGGT
Source organism: Bos mutus (assembly GCF_027580195.1). NCBI lineage: Eukaryota > Metazoa > Chordata > Mammalia > Artiodactyla > Bovidae > Bos > Bos mutus. The sequence goes on from NC_091643.1 coordinate 24,651,605, forward strand.
TGATTTCCCTTAAGATTGACTGGTTTGATCTCCTTGCTGTCAAGGGACTCTGAGCAGTTCCAACACCACAGTTCAAAGGCATCCATTCTTCAGCACTCTGTCTTCCTTACAGTCCAGCGCTCACAACAGCCCATGACCACTGGGAAGACCATAGCCTTGACTATATAGACCTTCGTTGGCAAAGCAATGTCTCCGCTGTTCAACACACTGTCTACGTTTGTTATAGCCTTCCGGCCAAGAAGCAACTGTCTTCTGATTTCATGGCCGCAGTCACCATCCACAATGATCTTGGAGCCCAAGAAAATGAAATCTGTCACTACTTAAACCTTTTCTCCCTCAATTTGTCATGAAGTAATGGGACAAGATGCCATGACCTTAGTTTTTTTTTTTTAATAGTTTTAAGCTGGCTCTTTCATTCTCCTCCTTCACCCTCATCAAGAGGGCCTTTAGTTCCTCTTTGCTTTCTGCCATTAGAGCAGTATCATCCGCAAATCTAAGGTCATTAATGTTTCTCCTACCTATTACACTTATTCCAGCTTATAATTTTTCCAGCCCAGCATTTCTCAAGATGTGCTCAGCATATGGATTAAACAAACAGGGTGATAGCAGACAGCCCTGCTGTACTCCTTTCTCAATCCTGAGACAATCAGTTGTTACATAAAGGGTCCTAAATGTTGCTTCTTGACCTGCATACAGGTTCTTCAGGAGACAGGTAAGATAGTCTAGAATTACTATTACATGCATTTTAGAGAAGAGAAAACTGAGGTACAGAAAAATTAAATATTTGGTTTCATTAGGCATTTCATTGGTATTTCTGATCACTCTATAAGGTGACCGAGTAGTCTGCAGAACTTTGTCCCCCATCCTCACTAATTTCTATGACTCTAGGAGAGACTTACTTACATGTTCTACTGATGATTTTTCTCTTCATTCCTCTCTCGACGTTTATGTTATTTTTATGAGGAAGAAAATTGCATGAGATGATTCTGGTAAATCCCTTTGCTCAGTGTTGTCCAAAAAAAGTAACTGCTCCATTATATGTTTATGATGTGGATGCTGATAGCAAAAATTTAGGATAACAGGGAGTATTTTGTAAGCTTTAAGCAAGGTTCTAACAATTTGTAAATTTCAGGTAGATTGTCTACAAATGAATTCCTGGAATATAGCCTTTCTATTAGCAGTAAAGTCACTTTTTTATTCCTTTGAAATATAAAACCTTTGTTAATGTGTGGTGGCTGGATGACAAAAGGGTACACAAACAGCTGCTGTATTACAGGTAAAATGAAATTGCTTTCGACAGGATGGGCAAAAGAAACCCCAGCAGGCTACAGGGCAAGATGCAGTGTCAGCTTGCATAAGCACCCATACTGAACGGATGCAAAGAAGCTGGGGCAAGACAGCAGCAGACAGAACCACACAACTCAGAAACATCAGACAACTTGGCGGCTCACTGCGGAAGGAAGAAAAAGAAAGGAAACGCTGTTTGACAACAGAGTAAAATCAGTCTTCATTTGTATGCAGCTGGAAACAAGGGTCTGTTGGCTTTCACTTGCCTTTTAAACCAGATTTGCACAGACATATAGCAACATTATCTACATATGATACGAAAGTGAAGGACAGTGGTACATGTGTTAATCCTTCTACCTTTATCCCATTGCTTTGAAAATTCTCCAAAAAATTCTTAAATTCAACAAAATAATTCAAGTGCCCAGGGGACAAGTGAAGTCACTCCCCAGCCTGGATGACACTGAAAAGATATTCCCTTCTTGATGGATACAAGGACAATTTAATGGCAGACCAGACACTGGCTATTCCAGGCAGAAGAGGAGTTATATTTGGAATTATAAAAAGATTGTGGCTACCTTCATCCCAGAGTTTAAGATGACATCTCACTTTACTCAAAGTTTTTGTAATGCTTGTGAACAACTGTCAGAATGAACTTATTTCTATGCAGATACAAGATCACATGCTGACAGAGACGTTTCTCCTTGAACTTGGAAATAACAACCCTGCTAAATTTAAGCCCATATAAATAAGAAGACAAAAATGCAAATGTCTATTACTCAGGAGAGGTGCTAGAATCTGCTTGAATTGTCAAAGCATCAAAGGAAGGATCTCTAAATCATGCTGGAAGTTAAGGTACCAGCAGCAGTGCACAGACATCCAATGTCATCTACTTGTTTAGTGACAAATTTTATAAGAGAGGAGAAAACAAAATTAAATGATCTGGGTAATGTGACAATAATGCCTTTCATTTTCTGACTTTTTTTTTCTTTAATGGGAAATGTCTTCATTTATATGATAAAGAAGGTCTCCTCTTCCCTCTGACTGGAGGGTTTGGCCAATTCTCTGCTCAAGTGCTTTTATCTCCTGATTAATTGGCAATTGGACAGAATCATATTTTCAATTGCACTCTAGGCTCTCTATATTCAATTTAGGATAAATTGCCTTCAAAACAAATAAAACATTAGTTGAAAGTAACAAAAAGTACTTTATGTTATATGCAAGGTCATTTTCCCTGTAACAACCACATCAACAATAAAAAGGAAATAGAAAGGCTTGAACAATTTGTCTTGCAATGGTCTATTTAAAATTCCATGCAAAGCCGATGAAAGAGATGTCTGTGGCTTAAGGTCCTGGGAGGCACTGGAATGTTTCCTTATGACACGAGCCGGCAGCTCATCCTTTGTGCTGACAGAGTGACGGCCTCCCAGCAGGTGGAATGGATTTGTGGCCTTTTCGGGCATTTTGTTCTCTGCTCTCTGGTCATGTATCTCTCCTTTTCCAGAAATTGATGCAGTGATGATTCTTCACATTTTTATAACAGCCTCAGACTAATTAAAATATAAATGCCTTAAGAATTTCTTGATTATCAAGGATTTCTTAAAAAATTATTGACAACACTTGAATGGAAATGTCTATGATGAGAATATGTGTTTCTTTCCTTAAATTAGGAACTAGAGTGACTAAGCGTGAGTATGAGTTATGCATTAATTGATTATGTTTATTTAACAAAAAGTTATGGGGCAAATATTTATTATCTACTGATATTAGGCAGTAGGCTATATGTGACTAGAGGCAAATAACTTAATAGAATTTAATTCTTCATTTGCAAAACAAACATGTGCTAAGTCACTTCAGTCATGGCTGACTCTTTGTGACCCCATGTACTGTAGCTCGCAAGGCTCCTCTGTCCATGGGGTTCCCCAGGCAAGAATACTGGAGTGGGTCACCACTTTCTTCTCCACAAAATGAACATATTTACCTAAATTACCAAAATATCGCCCTTTAGCTCTACCAAAAAAAGGTATGTGCTACTGTTCTTTTCATTTTTTCAAGATAAAGCCACATATACTACCTATAATGATGAATTTAAAATGTTAAGCAAAATATTCCATTCACAATAGCAAGAAGAATTAAACAACATTTTAAAATTATAAAACTGTCAGAAATATTATAGGAAAGATATGAAGAGTCACAAAATTTACTCAAAGAGGGATTGATTATTGAGAGTATTCTACATAGTCAGATGAAGAGATTAAATACTTTAAAGATGCCAATACTGAATAATGCTTTTCTAATTAGATTAGAAATGAAAGGATTTGTTTGTATATTTTGTTTTACATACACCTTCCTGAACTAATCATAAAGTTACCTGGAAGAACAATAATTACAACTCATTCAAAATTACTTTTTAATGAAAATAATGAAGGAAGACTTTTATCTCCTGATGCTATTTATTCCAAAATACACAATGACTATAATAAGTCTGCTGCTGCTGCTGCTGCTAAGTCGCTTCAGTCATGTCTGACTCTGTGCGACCCCAGAGACGGCAGCCCACCAGGCTCCCCTGTCCCTGGGATTCTCCAGGCAAGAACACTGGAGTGGGTTGCCATTTCCTTCTCCAAAGCATGAAAGTGAAAAGTGAAAGTGAAGTTGTTCAGTCTTGTCCAACTCCTAGCGACCCCATGGACTGCAGCCTACCAGGATCCTCCGTCCAAGGGATATGAAATAATTTGGAATATAATAGAAATGTAAAATTAATTGGGAAAAGGATGAATAATTTATACTTCAGAAAAACCCAAATGAAAGACAGCTACATAGGAAAAAGGAAATAAGTATTTACAAAACTGGCACCAAGAAGCAATCCCTGTAATATGTGAATACTATGCAGAATAGCATAAAATAAATTCATAATATATTTATTCTTTCTATACATTTGAATCAAGTATTTCTATAGCAAAATAAATCTCTGCAATAATATATAATATTTGTTTTACTTGAATACTATTCCATTGCAAGGAAACAGTCTACTTAACTAATTAATAACTTGTACTTTCAAGCAATTGAAAAATTATATAATTTTTGTAATCTTTGGGGAATATTTCTATATTGAAACATGTTTCTAATGCTTTAACCATTTCCGTGGTGAAAGTGAAGTCGCTCAGTCATGTCCGACTCTTTGCGACACCGTGGACTATAGCCTACCAGGCTCCTCCGTCCATGGGATTCTCCAGGCAAGAATACTGGAGTGGAGTGCCATTTCCTTTTCCAGGGGATCTTCCTGACCCAGGGATTGAACCCAGGTCTCCTGCATCAGGGGCAGATGCTTTAACAGACATTTCTAAATATACAAGTGCCTCACAAAATTTTTTAGGACTTTTTATTAGTTTGTTACCAAGTCATCAAATGAAAAGGCTATACTAACAGTTTGCCAGAAGCCTCACCTTTAAAATGGATATTATCATTATTATTTTCCCACCAATTTTATGCTCCTAATGGTATTTTATTTCTTTTCTATACATCTTATAACTAATCCAGTTGAAATTTTTAATGTATTGTCATTTGTGAGTTGTATGAATGAGCCTTTCCAAGGCTGATTAACTCTGAATTGGTATTTGCATTTTTTCTTATTAAAATGAGACATTAAGATGTTTGATATGTAGCAAACCTCTGTCTATAATATAAGCTGCAAAAAATTTCCCAAGTCGTTTCTGTGTACCAGATCTTCACTTTAGATTATGAAGGGTAGTTTCAATTCAAAAACACCATAGTACTATGCTTTCCCTTTTCATACAAAATTTTAATATTCTATAATTGTCCCTTAGAATGTTTTCTAAAAAATGAAATTAATTCCTCAATACTTGAATGCTTTCAGAAAAAGAGTTTATTATAGATGAGGTAAATGTTTAAGAGCTATGTATAGTCAAAGCTATGGTTTTTCCAGTAGTCAGGTATGGATGTAAGAGCTGGACCATAAAGAAAGCTGAGTGCTAAAGAATTGATGCTTTTGAATTGTGGTGTTGGAGAAGACTCTTGAGCATGGATGGCATCATCAACTCAATGGACATGAGTTTGAGCAAGCTCTGGGAGATAGTGAAGGACAGGGAAGCCTGGAGTCCTGCAGTCCATGGGGTTGCAAAAAGCTGGACATGACTGAGCGACTGAACAACAACAAAAATGTTTTCCAGACATTTCGTTTAATCACAATTTTGTTTTGTTTGATTATGTATTTGAGACTTGCATTCTCTCCACATGATATTTGGTTTATACTAGTTCTTCCTTGTCTGCTAATTAGGTTCAAGTAGCTGATAAGTGTGTATTTTGTCAAAGCAATGAACTACTCAGTTTTACTGAAAAAACTGTTATACAACTTTTATTTTTTATTTTTATAATTTTTTGTATTTATTTTGGGCTGTGGTGAGTCTTCGTTGCTACACTGGCTTTTTCTCTAGCTGAGGCAAGCAGTTGTGGTGTGCTGGCTTCTCATTGCAGTGGCTTCCCCTGATGCAGAGAACAGGCTCTGGGGCACGTGGCCTTCAGTGGTTGCGGCACGTGGGTTCAATAGCCGTGGCTCCTAGACTCTACAGCACAGGCTCAAGGGTTGCGGCACATGGACTTTAGCTTACACAGCATGTGTAATCCTCCTGGACCAGGGAATGAACCCGTGTCTCCTGCACTGGCAGGTGGATTCTTTACCACTGAGCCACCAGGGATAGAAAGCCTTTAAAAAAGCACTTGGAGTTTAATCCAAAACATGCAAACTAAGTTCTGCTCAGTTCACACTTAAATTTATGAAAGTGTTTCAGGGTGCATCACCATGTCACCTTGCTGGGTTCCAGTTCCATTTGGAGTTTTGCTTTTAATAACCAAGGAGGTGGAAAGTTTTCCTCTTTTGCATTTCTCATTACGAATTACTGAAATGGTTTTATGCTGTTCAGTAAACTATGTCAGACTAACTATTGCAAATCATGACCTGGCTCGGTGCCTAACTTCCTCTGCTTTTAAAAAGTTACCTACAGAGGTAGTAGCATCCTCTTCCTAAAAATGTAGTAAAGATTAAATTTGCTGTCATAAGGTTTTCAAAACATTTTGTACTTCAAAGCAGAAATAAGCCTGGTTAATGAAATCTTCTATATAAGGTATCCCTTAATCCATTATTCTTGGCTGTAATAGTTAAGTACGATCCATTATGTATACTGATGGATAATATCTTGTAGCTTTGTAATTATCACAATAAGGGATACAAGGCTAATTAATATTTCGGATTTTCTACATAACACAGCGATATTACCTTCAATGATGGCAGTTTCATTTCTTCTTTTCTAATCCTTACATTTAAAAAATTTCTTGCTTCACTGTATTTTCAAGGAGCCCTGATATAATGAAGACTGGAAGCATTCTTGTTTTGTTCCCAGTCTGAATGGAAAGCTTTTTACTATTTCACCATTAAAGGTGATGTTGGTTGATGATTTTTTGTTCCAACTGTCTACTGAATTGTGTTTCCTTTTATACCGAATTTGCTCAGATTTTTTTCTCTTATTATAAATGAATATTAAATTTTATCAAATAATTTCTCTGTATCCTTGAGATGATCATATATATTTCTTCCTTTATTCTTTTAATATAGTGAATTATATTGATTTTCAAATGTTAAACCAACCTAGCTATCCTGGGATATTTGGTCTTGGCATGTTACCATTTTTATATATCGTTGGATTTTAATTTGCTAATACTTTGCATAGAAATTTTGATTCTATCATCTCAGGTTTTCTCTGTGTGTTACCTTTCCACTGCTTCCTACTTTTGTGGTGATGATAAAAGTTCAGTATTCTCTTTTCTTTGCAAGAGAGTAGATTTTCCGTTAGATTGAAGTTGTTAAAAAGATTCCTCATGAGTCAAAACATGCTACTATAGTTCCTGAGATGAAATGACCTGGAGGTTTTACTGATTAACTGTTTTGGACCAACAAACTTATAGGCTGTTCCTTGTAGGTGAAGGTGCTACATAAACTAATTCTTTGATTAATTCATGATAATTTTGATAGACATGGAGAAATTAACCAAAAACTATGCTTTTGTTCTTTACTAAATCAGAACATAACATATGTACATTTAGATAAAGTAAAATGCCCCCCAAAATTAAAAAAAAAAGTAGATTATCCATTAGTAGTAAGCAAAGAACATTTTATTTTATATTCTTCCTCTACATTGCCTGGAACTAAGTTTTTAAATCTGTCTAAAAGTTTGATCTATATCATGGGAACTTTAAAATCACTTTTGCCAAATAAGAACTGAACATATATTTTGTTTTTTAAAAAATTTTAGGTCATATATAAAAAAAATTATTAGGACATCACACGATGCTTCAAACATTGATACTTTCCTTAAATCTCAGAATTTCTAATATAATGTTAATGCTATTTGGTGTTTACAAAACAGAGCAAAAAAAAAAAAAAATAGATGTGCCCACTAAATCTGAGAATCTTTCGTACCTTATAAGGGCCACTATCTTCAACAGAGATGATGAAATTGGTATACAGCAAGAAAAGAACAAACAGCAGGGCAGTTGAGATGCCCAAAGGATAAGTTTCCCAGAAATAATCAGCTTTGAGAGTCAGTAAGAGTCTTCCAGACACATCTAAGAGACAAAATCTCAAGCCTTCAAGCAGCATTATACTTTACCACTGTTATAAATTTTTGTTTAAAGTGACTGTTAAAAGTTGGTAAAAACCAGTTTACACATACAGGAAAAGAAATAGAAACTAAATAATCCAATAATTGATAATATTCTAATCTTTCTTTCAAATAGCAATCAGTAATATTAATGGAAAAAAACAGCTATTTCATCTGCAACAAAAGATGTGAAAATATTTTCTGAATTCAGTTTTACTTTATAAAGTATAAAGCTTTTATTGCTTTAATTTGAAAGCTTCTAAGAACACTTGTAATTATTGTTGCTTCTGTGGCTAATTGTAGTTTTATCACCTGCGTAACGGGTGCTTAGAGGAGTCTCAACACCTTATGTTGAGAAGAAAAGTTTTCATTATTTCTCAGCTGCTGCTTTCAAATGTGTGATGCTGAAACTTTCTTCGCTGCCGGATAGTTGGTCTCTTCACAGCATACAGCTCCAGTTCCACAGAGGCAGCTCAGGTTCCAGGGGACCTAACCTTCTCAGTTTCTGCAACCCAACACACCAGTCCCCAGAACCAGCTCACTTCACAGCACAGCCCAACCCCAGGTCTGAGACGAACACAACGGAAAAAAGGACAAGACCTTGAGTTGCTTCTGGACAGAACCACAGATTCTGTGGGTGGTGCATAGGTTCGTTGTGAACGTGGAATCTCACTTGCTTCATTTGACTTACCTCCCTCCAGACACAGCACACGCTCAAGGGCAAGGGCACCTTATCAAACCTGACCCTCAGGGCCTCCATTCCAACAGCTGGAGCTAAGACCCTGTCCAAGGGCTGTGTCCACAGAGCAAAGAGGAGGCCCTGCCCCACATCCGGTGCAGGCTCTGCACACTATCACATCAGTCACATCACTGTCAAGGGAAGTGGCCAGCACGCTGAGGAAAGATGTGGCTGGCATTCGTATCCAAAACGCCCCTGCAGCAGATACGTTGGACCTACACAGTATAATAGGGATGCTCCCACAAAAAATATTCCTTAAAGGCCACACTAGATACCTGTTTCTCCCAAATTCATAGGGACAGAGAAAGATAGGCAAAGATAGGGAAATGAAAAGACAGAGGAACTACTCTCAATTAAAGGAAGAGATCCCCTGAAAGAACAAATAATAAAATGGACCCCCCCAGTCTATTCGACCTTGAATTCAAAAAGGAGGTAATAAAAATGCTAAAAGAAAGATTATCAATAGATAATCACTAGAAGTGAAACAGAATCTGGAAGAAAACTCCCTGCAATCAAAAGTCCAGGAAAAATGGCTTCACTGGAGAATTCTACCAAAACATACGAAGAAGAACTTATGCCTATCCTTCTCAAAGTATTCCAAAACCAAAACCACAATGAGGTATCACCTCACACCAGTCAGAATGACTATCATCAAAAAGTCTACAAATAATCCAGCAGCTTGGACTCTAATTAAATTTGAACACTTTTGCACAGCAAAGAAAACCATAAACAGGACAAAAAGACAACTCTCAGAATGAGAGAAAACATTTGCAAATGAAGCAATAGACAAGGAATTAATCTCCAAAATATATGAACAGCTCATGAAGCTCAATATCAAAAGAACAAACAACACAATTAAAAAATGGGCAGAAGATCTAAACGGACATTTCTCCAAAGGAAACATAAAGATGGCCAACAAACACATGCAAAGATGCTCAACATCACTAAATTATTAGTGAGAAATGCAAGTCAAAACTACAATGAGGTTGTCACTTTACACTGGTCAGAATAGCCATCAAAAGTGTGTTGAGAAAAGGGAACCCTTTTACATTGTTGATGGGAATGTAAATTGATACAGCCACTAAGCAGAAGAGTATGGAAGTTCCTTAAAAACTAAAAATGGAACTATCATATGACCCAGCAATCCCACTCCTGGGCATATGCCCTGGGAAAACCATAATTCAAAAAGATGCATTACCCCAATGTTCATCACAGCACTATGAGCTGCTGTAGCCAGCACATGGAAGCAACCTAGATGTCCCCTGACAGATGAACGGATAAATAAGATGTAGTATATATATACAATGAAATATTACTCAGTCATAGAAAGGAACAAAACTGGGCCATTTGTAGAAATGTGGAATGGACCTAGTGTCTGTCGTACAGAGTGAAGTAAGCCAGAAAGAGAAAAACAAATATCGTATCTTAACACATATATGTGGAATCTAGAAAAATGGTATCGATGAAACTATTTGCCAAATAGAAACAGAGACACAGACGTAGAGAATGGATGTGTGGACAGCAGGGAGTGGGGTGAACTGGGAGATTGGGATTGACAAATGTGCACTGCCATGTTTAAGACAGACGACTAGCGGGAACCTGCTGAATAGCACAGGGAGCTCAGCTCGGTGCTCCGAGGTTCCCTAGATGGGTAGGATGGGGGCTTGGGTGGGACAGAGGTTCAGGAGGGAGGGGATATATGTGTACATATAGCTGATTCACTTCACTGTACAACAAAAACTAACACAACATTTCAAAGCAACCTTATCCCAATTAGAAAAGAGTCTACAAATAATAAATGCTGGAAAGGGTGTAGGGAAAAGGGAACCTTCTCACACTGTTGGTGGGAAGGCAAAACAGGTTAGGAAGATCCCCTGGAGAAGGGATAGGCTGCCCATTCCAGTATTCTTGGGTTTCCCTGATGGCTCAGACAGTAAAGAATCCGCCTGCAATGCGGGAGACCTGGGTTTGATCCCTGGGTTGGGACAATCCCCTGGAGGAGTGCATGGCAACCCACTCCAGTATTCTTACCTGGAGAATCCCCATGGACAGAGGAGCCTGGAGGACTACAGTCCAAGGGATCACAAAGAGTCAGGCATGACTGAGTGACTAACCACAGAACATAATTCTTCTTCTTCTTAAAGTTGCTTAGTTGTGTCTGACTCTTTGCAACCCCATGGACTATATAGAACATGGAATTCTCCAGGCCAGAATACTGGAGTGGGTAGCTGTTCCCTTCTCCAGGGCATCTTCCCAACCCAGGGATTGAACCCAGGTCTCCCTCATTGCAGGCGGTTTCTTTACCAGCTGAGCCACAACAGAAGCCCATCACAGCACATCATTTGATTTAGCAACTCCACTCCTGTCTGTTCCGAAAAAGGCAAAATCTCAAATTTGAAAAGACATATGCACCTTTATGTTCATAGCAGCAGTATTTATAATAAACAAATACTTAACCAACCCAAGTGCTTATCAACAGACAACTGGTTTTAGAAGATGTGGTATATATAGAACAGATTATTACTTAGCCATAAGAAAATGAAATAGGGCCCTTTGCAGCAACAAGGATGTATTTAGAGAATATCTTACTAAATGAAATAAATCAGACAAAGAGACAAATACTATATCACTTACATATGGAATCTAAAAAAATTATAAGTAAAATACAGATAAATCTATATACAAAGCAGAAATAGACTCATGGACATATAAAACCAACTTTCGGTTACTGAAGATAAAAAAAGGGAAGAGAATGATAAACTAGGAATACGTGATTAAGAGATACAAACTACTACTATACATAAAACAGATAAGAAATAAAGATTTACTGTATAGCACAGGGAAATATATTCACTATATGTAATAACCTATAATGAAAATTAATCTGAAAAAAATAAATATATATACATAACTGAATCACCCTGCTATATATACCCGAAACTAACACAATACTATAAATCAACTATAGTTCATTTTTTAAAACATAATGGCAGCTGACAACTGTATCCTTGGAATGACAACATTAGCCATAGTTTACTGTGGTACCCCTCTACAATGAAATGTGCAATCAGTATGGAAATCTTTTCCATTCTGGTTTTTTTTTTTTCTTGCAACAGGCATCATATAAATTCTCAACAAAACAGATATTCATATACACTTCAATTACAAGAATCAGTAAGTTGTTTTAAGAATGACAAAATGATTTTATTTCATTGGAAACTGAAAATAGGTCAATTAACATTTTTACTTATTTGTAAAAAAGCAATTTCTGATTTATTGATAGTTTTTCTCATAGTTTCCTTTTAATACAGCCTTTTTGGGAAAAGACAGGGAACTTAACTACCCATAATTGGTTCTGGCAATACATACATAGTCACTGGGACACATTATAATTGAGATTTTTCCCAAGGCATAAGCTATAACTTTTGAGCAAATTAGCTTTGGAAGCATTTTTAACTCTTTCAGAAGTCCAGAGTATTTGAATAGAATGCTGCAGAGTTTATTAAGTCACAATTACATGCTTGAAAAATCAAGCTCAATTATTAATTTGGAAAACATCTGAAGCAAATTGAGCCTTATTTTCTAAGTATGCCTCGATCACTTGGCCAAAAAATTTAGCATCTTGCAAATATTTCATATCTTTTATATAAGTTAGATGTAAACTTATACAGCTAAACTAAATTATGAAATTGTATATAATATAAAAATGGATTCTAACACTTCACTTTCATGCAACTATTTCTGAGACAGTACAGGTTAGAATGTCTTAAGTACATTCTATATTTATGTTTTATTACTCCTATATACTTGGGAAACCATTGGTGGAGTTATATATATTTTCTAGCAAAATGGTTCTAAGGAAAATTAGAACAGTACTTGATTAATTAGCTTCCCTGGTGGCTCAGACGGTAAAGTGTCTGCCTGCAATGTGGGAGACCCGGGTTTGATCCCTGGGTTGGGAAGATTCCCTGGAGAAGGAAATGGCAACCCACTCCAGTATTCTTGCCTGGAAAATCCCATGGACAGAGGAGCCTGGTAGGCTACAGTCCATGGGGTCGCAAAGAGTCGGACATGACTGAGTGACTTCACTTTCTTTTCTTTGATTAATATTCAACCTAATGTCAAAGAGCATTTATAATTTCATCACATTGAGAGGACTTAAAATAGTGCACAAGAATTAGAAATCTTATCTTATGAAAGAATTAAGTCTCTGGTCAATATTAATGGTAAGCAGATTGCTTCCTCTTCACAATTGTTCAGAGAAAAAGCAAGGGATCGGAAGGGAAATATGCTCTCTTATGTTCAGGGTCCTAAACTCACAAAAAACTCAGCTTTTAGGGACTCACAAAGCAGAAATCATTGAAAATTATATTGTGCAATTTCTTATGTCCAGTTGTTCTTCAAATTCTCATTTATAATATACTTAAGTCATCCATAGTTAAAGCATTTTCAAATAGTTTCAAGTAAATGTTTTAAAATTAAATCAACTTGTACTTGGAAAGAGATTCCAGTTACACAGAATGATTGCATCGGTCAGTTTAACCAAAACTATTAATTTATCAAACTGGGTTTCGACACAATTCAATTTTACAGCATGCAAACAGGATGTTTTAAATGCAACCATTTGCTATCCATATAGTGAATAGATGAAGTTGGCCTTCGTAACAGAAATAATTGGTTTTTGTTATAGATTTATTCAGTAAAAAAGAAACCCAATATATCCTTTCTCTTTCAGCACCATTTCTCTACCTTTTACAGCTTTCAAACATCTTTTGCTATACCACTGGGGGCCATGGGGGGACACTTTTCAAGTAAAGATACAGCCAGTTAGTGGTTAGAATTTAAATCCTACTGTTCTTTTCCTGTCTCAACCCTCTTGTCAACTTAATGATTGTGGGACATATGCTACTCTTTGCCTTCTTCAAGGCTTAGGCTATTGTGATTTAAAACACTCTTGATAGTTAAAATCTTCTAATTTTAAGATTATTCCCTCTGCTTTGAATTTTGAAAATCTATTCATCCTCAAAAATGATAATATTCATCAGAATATTTCAGCATAAAAGTCCCTTGGTGAAAGGGCCATGAGCAGAAAAACAAACACCCAGAAATTAAAATAAATCTGTTAATATATCAATGTTACTATAGTAAACATTTATTGAGAAAAACTAAAGTCCTTATGCAAAAAAGTCCTTAGGAAAAAATAAAAAAACTGAAAGTAAAAATGTTATTGGTAGAGAAATATGATTATATTCTCTGTGTGTGTTTGTGTGTGTGCGTGTGTGTGTTTTAACTACCAAATTGATCTGATCTAATAAAGCACAATCTTCATAAAAACTGTTTTTGGTGTCTACTCAAGATTTATAGGATATAAAGACTCCATTATTTCCTATTTTATGAATTACCATTGTTGAGGGGGAATTAAAAAGATTATTAAAGGAAAAAACACAGATTCTTCAGCCTATGAAAGAAGCTTATCAAAATTGCATCATTTCTTTTATAGATGCTACCACAAATAATTTGCCCTGCAACTTTTCCAAATTATATTCAACTAAGATTGAGGGCAGGAGGAGAGGGGACGACAGAAGATGGAATGGTTGGATGGCATCGCTGACTCAATGGACATGGGTTTGGGTGGACTCTGGGAATTGGTGACGGACAGGGAAGCCTGGCGTGCTGCGGTTCGGGGGGTCGCAAAGAGTCGGACTCAACTGAGTGTCTGAACTGACTGAGATAAAATCCTTTTGATGAATCAGAGAAAAAAACAGCCTGAATTTCCCTTTAAGTTATTGTTGAGTTTTTCCTCAACAATTTAGATTGAAAGCATTTGACTCATCTGAGTTACCAATTGGACAAGATATATATTTGATTGGCCACTATGGTGGCTGAGGAGAAGGCAATGGCACCCCACTCCAGTACTCTTGCCTGGAAAATCCCATGGACAGAGGAACCTGGTGGGCTGCAGTCCATGCGGTCGCTAAGAGTCAGACACCACTGAGCAGCTTCACTTTCACTTTTCGCTTTCATGCATTGGAGAAGGAAATGGCAACCCACTCCAGTGTTCTTGCCTGGAGAATCCCAGGGATGGTGGAGCCTGGTGGGCTGCCGTCTATGGGGTCCCACAGAGTCGGACACCACTGAAGTGACTTAGCAGCATGGTGGCTGAGATGATAAAGAATCTGCCTGCAATGTGGGAGACCTGGGTTCAATCCCTGGGTCCAGAAAATCCCCTGGAGAAGGGAAAGGCTTCCCACTCCAGTATTCCTACCTGGAGAATTCCATGGACAGAGGAGTCTGGCAGGCTACAGTCCATGGGATCACAAAGAGTCAGACACGACTGAGTGACTTTCACTTTCATGCTACACACACTTCTTAGAAGGAGGTGACTTTATGTAAAAAATCTCTTTTATCAAATCTTTTCTTTCTTTGTAAAGGAAAAACAGATTAAAAAAACTATCATTCCATTTTTTTCCTCTTTGACAAAACCATGGACATTAGAAACAGACTTTGTGCAGGTGTGCTAAATTGTTGTGTCCAATTCTGTGCGACCCTATAGACTGTAAACTGCCACACTCCTCTGTCCTTGGGATTCTCCAGGCAAGAATACTGGAGTGGGTTGCCATGCCTTCCTCCAGGGGATCTTTCTGTCCCAGAGATCAAATCCATGTCTCTTGCATCTCCTGCATTGGTAGATTGGTTCTTTATGACCAGCACCACCTGGGAAGCCCTAGAAATATATTTTATATGTGGAATCTAGAAAAATGGTACTGAAAAATTTATTTACAGGGCAACAATGGAGAAACAGACATAGAGAAAAGACTATTGACATGGGGAGAGGGGAGGAGAGGGTGACATGTATGGAAAGAGTAACATGGAAACTTACATTACCATATGTAAAATAGATAGCCAACAGGAATTTGCTGTATGGCTCAGGGAACTCAAACAGGGGCTCTGTATCAACCTAAAGGGGTAGGATGGAGGGAGATGGGAGGGAGGTTCAAAAGGGAGGGGATATATGGATACCTATGACTGATTCATGTTGAGGTTTGACAGAAAACAGCAAAATTCTGTAAAGCAATTATCCTTCAATAAAAAATAAATTAATTTTAAAAAGTTAAAAAGATATCTAGCAAATAAAGAGGAAAAGGGGAAGTAAACACAATCCTGCTGTGAGAGAATTTATGATAAATGCCTTTCAAGTGTTTAACACATCCTCTGAAACTAAAGAAGAGAAGCACCAGTGGAAATGAGTTTTTATTCTGTCTATGTGTGGTCTATTCTCAGACCACACATTATAGTTTAGGAGAGCGTGTGACAAAGGTATTATTTGATAATCTTACTTTTTTGGAAAAAGGAGTAAATGAGCTCACATTTTTTGAGAATGTAGAAGGTGACTGTGGAGCTTGAGGAGATTTATAACAGGTTGATATTTTAATGAACTTTAGTAATAAAAATTCATTTAAAATAAAAACATAGTAAATTGTCATATCTTCTTATGTATTAAAATACTCATCAACACACATTTTATTACGAGAAGGGAATTCATGCAAATGTATAAACTATAAGGGGATACAGTTTACTTATTTATAATAGTTTATATCTATAGATATAGTTTATTTATATATATTTCTTTCTAAGCATGATCCCTCACCCTGCATTATAGAAAAAATAATGGAAAAATGGACATTACAGGCAAAAAGTAAAAACACCATATGCTTAAGAAATTTTAAGCACTATAAAAGCACTTGATATGGGATACACAGAATTATAGAAGTAAATATAGAAAAGTATCTGAACATTTATGAACCAAAATTAGTCAGAGTGGGGACATTATAAATTATTTCTATTTCTAGTAATTCTGGAATAAAAATATATTGGCATAAATCTAATCATATTTTAATATATTTAATTAAAGATATTCCTTTAATTAAACATACCTAAATATAAATTCCTTTCAACAAAAATACCCCATAAGCCTTGGCATAAGAGTAAACATAAAAGCAATCTGTTATATAATCCTTGCCTTTAAGAATTTTATAGGCAAAGGAAGAAAAAGGATTGATCTTTGGTCTAGGGAACAATCTGAAATCAAATCCTTTTAGTTAAAGTTTTATTTATAATGATGAAAACATGAGTAAAATGAAAATTAAGAGCATTGCAGTTTCTCTATTTCCGGTTTTGAGTCCAAATTTAGCTTGACGATTATAAATATGCACAGAGATATTCATCCATGACATTGCTTATGTCCTTTGCAAAAAAAAAGGAAGTCATCAAAAGTTCTTTATGCAGTGGTAAGCCTTGGGTAAAAATAGCACCCTTTAAATAAGAAATAAAAAGAAACCAAAGTATGTATATTTTTAAATAGCATTTTCCTTTTCATATAAATATGTTTATTGTTAATAACTCAGAAGTTTTAAAAAACCAAATGAAAGTTTATCATTTCATCCTACTAAACAAAGATAATATGTGAAGTATGATGAAATATTTTGCAGTTTTTCTCTATGAACTTATACATATTTAAAAATTTATGTTTAAGAAACAGTATAATACTGAACAGATTTTCATTTAGTTTTATTCATTTTAAGTATATTTTCTACTCAATATATATTTTTAAATTATTTTCATTACTTCATTTTATAAATAATAAATCAGCCCATCATAATTTATTTAGCCCATTCCTATTTGTTGGCTATTTGGTTCCTGATGACTTCTATTTAATAACACCATGTTGTGAACCTGATTTAATAAAATCTTTGCATACATTTTCACAGAGAGAACTCCAAATAGTGGAATTATGGCTTCATGGAGAATATAAATATTGAGACTTTTACTATTAGCATTTTTTAAAATGTAGATTAGAGAGTGTGGATCAGAATAGACTACTTACCTTTAGATCAGAAACAAGACCATATAACCCTGTTTGTACTCAGAAAATTATAAGATTGAGAGGCTGAATAATGACTTGTGTTTTAAAGTCTGTTTTAATGATCTGTGTTAAGAAGGCTGCCATTTGCTGAATACAAAGAATCCATTGCAGTTATGGCAATAAATAATAGAGCCAGACTAAAAAAGAAAAATATTAGTAGAAAAATATGGAAAGGATTCTAATATAGGATGGAGGAGGAAGACAGTGTGTGGTCAGACACTTGTTCCTAACATGAATGGCAGAAATGTCCAGAGGAACTAAAAATGACCAAGGCAAACAGAGGTCAACTGAAAGCAAAATATAATTAAAAAGAAAGCACTTAAAATTTTTTTATCTATGATTGTTATTTATCAAATCTTTAATTATTATTATTATTATTCTTTTGCCATGCAGAACTGGTTTAGGAATGGATTACATATTGACAATTATATTGCGTTGATGAGACTGCAAGACAAAAAATGTATCTTTGATAATCACGAAATTTTCCATTTACAAAATACACTTTTCTCAAAAACTGTGAAGCCATTGTAAGTCTGGACTATTAAAGAAATCTCTTTCCTTAAGAACTTTTAATTAGTTTTGAGAGGACAATGTTTGCTCCTTGGTAAAAAAAAAAAAAAAAAAGATTACATTATTATCTTCCTTTAGTCACAAATCCTTTATCTAATATGTTGCTGATGTCCAGGACTCATTAATTCTATTGTTCTCCTTGTTGTTAGTGCTCATTACTTTGCTCATTTGAAATCAGAACAGGTTACGAAGGTTTAAAACTTTTTTAAAACCTGTGTCCTGAAAATAAACAGCCTATGAGATAAAGCTGAATGCCTGAGCATTTGATGTATTACATCTCAGTAGTATCTGACAACCCTTACTCCCTGGCAATGCAATTTTTTCTTAATAATTTAGTCTCAGTCTATTAAAAGACAATTACAGATAATGCACACAGGCAAGTGGTAAAGGATGTCCAGAATAGCTTCTGTAGAGAGGTTATCAAAACACGACTCACCAACAGGATTTTTGCATTGATTTTTTAAAAAATTATTCCCAAACCATACAGTTACAGAGACTCTTAAAGGACTAAGTGTAACAACAAAAGATGGAAAGGATTCCCTCTTTGCTACTTCATAAAATACATTTTTCAAACCATAAGGTAAATGTTATCATAGCTATTTATTGCCTTATTATAATAAGAAGATGCTTATTCTTTGCTGCTGTGTGCACTTCTGAATATTTAGCATATTTGTGGATACCAGTGTGATTTCATAGTTTTCCTGCTGGTCCTTCACCTTGGACCTCTCCATGTTTAACTCTGAAGAAGGGCTTGATCAAAACAGTGGTCATTGCCAATGGGTTAGACTATTGCATCACGACATCCTACAACAAAATGTAGAAACCTCTTGGGACAATTCTGAGTATATTCCATGGAAACCATTGTATTCACTCACGTAGGCCTCTAGAGAATTTAAAATATACTGATAAATGGCAGCAACTCTGAGTAGTACCTGAGAAATACACTCACTTCTGAAATTCTTTTTGATCGCCTCTTTTGCATATGAGATAGTGGTGCTCTCCTTGCTTTGTTGCCTAGGAAGCTATAGTGTATGGAAACTCACCACACGGCCCATGTATGAGTTTTGTGAAAATAAGACATACCCCTTAAGATATCATTCTCTGCATCCCACAAGGAGGGACTGCTTAAATCAGGATGATTTTCTAAATTGAGACTTATCGTTTCTGGAATGAGTTCAGAAAAATCAGAAGCCTCTCTTTCTACTTCGTGTAGACTGAATTTGGATTGCACCCCTATTGGAAGCAAACTTCTTAGAATAGCTGGAGTATGGGATTTTTCAAGGACACTCCCCATGCGATTAACAGAGCACATGATACCATTGCAGAAAACTTGATGGGAGTTAGATGCCCTGGTCCCCTGCCCCTTCTGCCAGTCACACAATCTGCCTCTTATCTCCTCTTTACACTGAAGAGGTCGGAGAGACATCTCTAAGGAACACCTCCTGTACTTTTAACAAGAGAGAGACATCAAATAGGCTTGCTATTTGTAAGGGCAGCAACAGGAAGAGTGAAAGTCAGATGAGCTACAGCTTAGTAGAAAGGCTTTCCTGATGGCTCAGATGGTAAAGAATCCGCCTGCAATGTGGAAGACCTGGGTCTGATCCCTGGGTTGAGAAAATCCCCTGGAGGACGGCATGGCAACTCACTCCAGAATTCTTGCCTAGAGAATCCCCATGGACAGAGGGAGGAGCCTGGTGGGCTACGGTCCACGGCATCCCAAAGAGTCGCACACAACTGAGCAACTAAGCACAGCACAGCGAAGAGCTGACTAAGGTCACAAGCTCTGTAACCAGTGGTGACTCACCTAAATTCTCTGCATCCTCAGTCTGCATCTCTGTGAAGTAAACAGACAGAGCTAAAACAGTAATTTCCAAACACTTGCATCTGTAGTATATGGAATAGTACAGTCTTTTTGCCTACAGGAAGATTACATGTTGAAACTTAATATTTAGAGTATAACAGAGAAATCACGTAGGGAAGAAGATGGCTTGGGGCTGATAGGGCCAGGTCAGCATCCATGAAGCTTTCACCTTTCTCCCTCATCAAATTGGTACACATGTGTGGAAAAGCACTAGATCAGATCCTCTTCATGAGAAAGTCCCTGAAAGAAACCTGCTACTCCATGGCTTTCTCCTCCAGTCCCCTGAACTACCTCCCCAACACAATTATCAAGATCACTGAATTCAGATTACTTCCTGGCTTTAACTGGTTTACATCTACACATAAAGGATGGGATTATCTATCTGTAGTAGCAAGCTCTGAGAATAACTAGTGGCAGGAACTAAAGAAGTTTTGAAATATCCAAACTTTAAGTGACTACAAGGAAATGAAACCTAAAATACTGGATATGTGCAATGGTATGAATGGGCTTCCCTGGTGGCTCAGATGTTAAAGAATCCATCCGCAATGCAGGAGACCAGGATTCAATCCCTGGGTCAGGAAGATCCTCTGGGGAAGGGAATGGCTACCCACTCCAGTGTGGTATGAATAGTTTCTGTCTGAAGGAAAACTATTAAAACATGATAAGCTCAGTGTGGTAAGTCCCAGAGAAAACTCTTCTGAAAGATGTTAGTAATTGCATTTTAGGAATAATATACGCATCCTGTTAGTTTAAGAAATGCAGAGTAGATACAATTATTGTCTTAAAATTTTTTATATACACTTTACTATGCTAATATTCCAAACAAAATTTCAAGAGAAGCCTTATACTTGCATTTTTCAAACTTATTTTGGGAAATGCAAAAAGTTGACAAAGGGGAGCTTCATTTCCATCAATGAGAACAATGTTGGAAACAAAGATCAGCTTCTTTAACACATCTAGTGGTTGATGGCTCTGTAAGAATTCTTTTAGGCTTGTGTGAGTAAAACATGAATATGCAAATTTAGAGTAACTCCTCTTCCTACCATTTTGTGGGTAGTCTGGCCTAGTTCTTCCTTGCAAAGTCTTTTCCTGACACCAAAGATTACTGATTGTATAAGCTAACAGTCTGGTCATTTTTCCAAATGAATGAAAACTGCCCTTGTGGACCATAAAATAAAATAAGATTTGTACTTTAGCAAATGGCTTTTACCCATAACAAAGCTTATAATCAGATGGGTAATTGAATAGTATAGCAGCAACAATAATTTTAAATGGCTATACAGAAATTCAAAGCAACGTGGCAGGGAGTACAAAAAGATTTTTGATGCAGTCACTTACAAGTTCATTTAATTTATAGTTATCTTAGAGAGGATGGCTATAATACCCCATTACCCCCAAGCTGAGGGTAGCTCCCTTGAACAACTTGAGAAAATTGAGTAATTAGTTCTTATAACTTGCCTGCGCCTGAAGTGTCCCAGTATGTTCCTTCATTGTTTATTGGAATATAATGTAACTTGTATAGGATTTATGTGTCAGAGTGCTCATTCTGACAAATCTCAAATCCAATAATCTAGAGATATACTCCAGCAACCCATTCCATCTCAAGAGGGAACTTGTCTCATAAGCAATGAAGGGCATGTGTTATTTCTTCTTGCATAGTTACATACATATGCACTTTTATTTTTTTAATTTTTATTTATTTTTTAAATATAAATTTATTTATTTTAATTGGAGGCTAATTACTTTACAATATTGTATTGGTTTTGCCATACATCAACATGAATCCGCCACGGGTGTACATGTGCTCCCCATCCTGAACCCCACTCCCACCTTCCTCCCCATACCATCCCTCTGGGTCGTCCCAGTGCACCAGCCCCAAGCATCCAGTATCATGCATCGAACCTGGACTGGAAATTTGTTTCATATATGATATTATACATGTTTCAATGCCATTCTCCCAAATCATCCCACCCTCTCCCTCTCCCACAGAGTCCAAAAGACTGTTCTATACATCTGTGTCTCTTTTGCTGTCTCTCATACAAGGTTATTGTTACCATCTTTCTAAATTCCATATATATGCATTAGTATACTGTATTGGTGTTTTTCTTTCTGGCTTACTTCACTCTGTATAATAGGCTCCAGTTTCATCCACCTCATTAGAACTGATTCAAATGTATTCTTTTTAATGGCTGAGTAATACTCCATTGTGTATACGTACCACTGCTTTCTTATCCATTCATCTGCTGATGGACATCTAGGTTGCTTCCATGTCCTGGCTATTATAAACAGTGCTGCGATGAACAGTGGAGTACACGTGTCTCTTTCCCTTCTGGTTTCCTCAGTGTGTATGCCCAGCAGTGGGATTGCTGGATCATAAGGCAGTTCTATCTCCAGTTTTTTAAGGAATCTCCACACTGTTCTCCATAGTGGCTGTACTAGTTTGCATTCCCACCAACAGTATAAGAGGGATCCCTTTTCTCCACACCCTCTCCAGCATTTATTGTTTGTAGACTTTTGGATCGCAGCCATTCTGACTGGCATGAAATGGTACCTCATAGTGGTTTTGATTTGCATTTCTCTGATAATGAGTGATGTTGAGCATCTTTTCATATGTTTGTTAGCCATCTATATGTCTTTTTTGGAGAAATGTCTATTTAGTTCTTTGGCCCACTTTTTGATTGGGTCATTTATTTTTCTGAAATTGAGCTGTAGGAGTTGCTTGTATATTTTTGAGATTAGTTGTTTGTCAGTTGCTTCATTTGCTATTATTTTCTCCCATTCTGAAGGCTGTCTTTTCACTTTGCTTATAGTTTCCTTTGTTGTGCAGAAGCTTTTAAGTTTAATTAGGTCCCATTTGCACTTTTATATACACAGTTCACTCCTTGTTTTTTTTTTTTTTCCTTTGCAGAAATGAGAGCATACCATGGATACTGTTATATAACCTTTTTAAAAAAAAAATCTTAATAAGTTTTAGAGATCTTCCCATATTTGAAATCATATATCTATAATATGGTTCTTATGGCTGCATTGTGTGAGTGATTCTTTTATAAATAATGCTAGAAAGAGATTCCTTTGTACATACGTCTTGTACACACATGAAAGATATTCTCAGATAACCTCTTTGAGTCAAAGTGCTAGCCCAAAAGTTATGACCAGCTTACTCTTAACCATGGCAATCTTCACTATAAATGGAGAAAATACCTCAAGCAAAGGAAATACATCATCCATTGCTCTTCTTGGCTCTGAATTCACCTGCTCAGACATTCTTTACTTTGCCATGATCCTTTAACACAACAGTTTAGTGTAAATAGGAGAGTATGCCTTTCTTGGGCAATGAGACTCTTCCATAGTCTACTTTTAAAAGGTGTAAGTCTGGGATCCAAAGAGTTATATCAAATGTCAATTAGGCACATACTTCTCAGGCCAAGTTTTGGATTTCATCAGTAATATAATTCTCCAAAAAAATATAAAAAGTTTCTAGGAACATGTGATTATAGTAAGATCTATGTGCTAATATTCACATTAAAATCTTTTCTGGATATGGAACTTCTTGCTCCATTTATTTATTTTTATGTTCTACTTTCTCTCCCTCTCTCTCTCTAATACACACACATGCATGCATACATATACATACACAATGGTATATATCTTGAGGCTATCTGAAACACCAGTCTTGGGAGGAATGAAATTGCAGTTAGCTTTCCAACCTTAAAGGGCCTGAATTATTAATTACCTCCACTGCTTGCTTCTAAAGCATACAAATTTTGCCTAAACCTATGTTTTTTTTTTTTTATAGTACCCTGCTGTAATCCTCAAGGAACCACTGATACATATTGACATTCTGGCTCTATACAAATGCTTCTTCTAGAATGGCAAACTTAGTAGGCATGTAGTCTGCTTTCCAAGTTATCAAAGGTGACAGCTGTAGAAAATATTTTCTCTGACACAAGAGAGGTATATAGCTATCCAACCTGAATTATCTGTGTCCTTGCTACAAAAGCTGCCTGACTGCTATGACCATGCAGCATATTTCGAGTTATTCAGCTCACTCTTTTTATAATAATTTTTTACAGTAGTTAGAACAGAGTAAACTTCTGTAATAAACAATCTACATACTGATTCATAACAAGAACTGGATTTAAGTCTCCTGTAAAATAATAAGAAAAGCTAAAATATAAGAAACATTGGCACAGAGAACATTGGTCATTAGGGAAGAAAACCTCAGGGATTCACAAGGGACAGACATCAAATGACGTGTCACCTACAAATGCCTATTTCACTTGCTGGAGAGAGTGCGAAGACCATAGAACCAGGAGGGTTAGAGTCAGACATTGGAGCAGTGAAGCCAGTGCTGTTCAGGACAGGATACTGAAGAGGAGAAAGTTGCACAGTAAGACAACCCTTGAGATGAGCACTGTCCCTCTCCAAAATACAACTGAGTCCTGACAGTTCAACACATATATGAGGAAGCTATTTGAGGCTGCGGGGAAAATGCCCCAAAGGATTACAGGAAACAGTACTTACAGGTCACACAAGGTCAGGATAATATCCATTCCCAAGGCAGAATGTAAAACTTTATAATTCAGGGATCAGCAGTACTAATATTAAGAATCAAATTGAATTCAGGTAACTTGAATGCATCTCACAGCAAAGCTCCAAAATATTTTAGCAAGCAAAAATATCCAGCACCATCTGGTATCATAAAAAAAATTATCAGGTATGAAAAGAAGCAGAAAAATACAACCCATAAAAGAGAGGAAAAATAATTAGAAATATGACTCAGAAAAGACATATGTGATAGAATTAATAATTAATAGCATCAAAATAGCTATCGTTAGTGTAATCTATCACTCCAAGAAGGTAGAAGAAAACCTAAGCATCTTATGTTACATGAAACATGACATGAAAGACAAAAACAGCCAAATATAAATTCTAGAGGTGGAAACTACAAAGCATGGGATTTTTAAAAAGATACTGATGTTTAATAGCAGATTGGAAAATACAGAAGGAAAGATTAGGGAATTTGGACAAAGAAAAATAGAAACTATCCAAAAGGAAACATAGTGGGGAAAGAAGTGAAAAAAGTATATTAAAAAAAAAAAAAAAAAACAGACCATTAGTGAGCTGTGGACAATTTAAAGTGCTTAATTATATGTGCAACTGGAATGCCCAAAGGAGAGAAATGAGGGATGGAAGAAGTATTTGAAGAATGATGGGTAAAAATTCTCAAGTATCAAGTATAAATCCTTTTTTTAAAATATAATCCTTCAGTTGCAAGAGGCTCAGTGAACCCCAAAAAAAGAAACATGAAGGAAACCACGCCAAAGCTCAGTATAATAAAATGCTTAAAGTTAGTGGTAAAGAGAAAAATCTTAGAAACAACAAGAGGGGAAAAAAAGTCAAGTTTTGTACAGGGGGAAAAAGTGTAAAGGTGTTTGTTGTTTTCTCATCAGAAACAATGAATGCTAGAAGACAATGGAACAACATCTTTAGAAGACAGCACTGGAAAAAAAAAAAAAAACCAATCAATCTAGAATTTTTTATCCTCCAAAAAATTCTTTCAAAAGGACAATGAAATCAAGACATTTCCAGACACACAAAAACTGGGTATACATAAATTCAACTTTTATGAGGTAATATTCAAGAGTTGAACATAATTTTTTTAAAAACCTGCTACTATTAGGCTTTTTAATTTTTAGCATATTATTAGGTCAATTATGATCTTAACATATATTTAACTCTGTACAAACATATTTTTGTTTATTGCCTATTGCCCATTCATTTTTTTAAACATTTTTATTTGCTTGAGTTTTGCTTAATGATTTCTATTTTATAAAACTAGCTTTTTTCTTTTATGAAAGTGCCTATTATTATCTCTCCATTTTATGGGGTCTATTGAGGAATAATAGCTTTCAATTTTAATACAGAAAAATTCACTGATATTTTCTTTTATGTATATTGGAGTCTTGCCTACAAAATAATTTTCTATCTCAAGAGGATAAAAATATCCTTTATAATTTCTTTTTAAACATGTTAAAGTACAGACATCCCTTGATTTGCATGGTTCTGATATGCACAAATTTCAGTTATCATGGTTTAGTTAACCGATCCCCCAACAGCATGGTTCAAATGTCACTTACTATGGTATAATAAGCATGAATAACTGCATAAAGTACAAATTTCACTGCAGTTCTACAGTCCACAAGTTGCTAAATAAATAAAAGATGCCTACCATGGTCAGTGACAAACCATGTCACATTTTTCTGAGCCTGTTGATTATTAGTCACTCTGCATCCCTTACTCAATTCAGGCATAGACATAAAAGCATGCACATGTGCTGCATTATCACCCAGCGATAAACCCATATGGCATTTAAACAGTATAGATCATCAGAGGAGGAAACTGACCAAAACTGATGAGGATGCAACAAAGGACAGAAGAGTGCTGACAACGGGAGTGAAATACAAATTGAACAGAAATGGAGTTATAGGTGAAACGGCTGACACGGGAATGATGACACGCGGCGTCTCAGAGACTCTAGATAATGCAGCCAGGGGAATTTAATGACACTGACCTTATCAACATAAATGAGGAATGTGGTGGGGATGACAAAGATGAGGTCCCAGAGGAAACGACACCAGCAGAGAACACACATGAAAAGAATCCTTGGAGATGCTGCACAACCTTCAAAGCACACAGGATAGACTATAGAAATCTAATCCAAAGGCACAGGAAAGATGCATGCTCCATAGCACTGGATATGTTCAATGAAATTGTGCAAGTCACTAGTCATTATTTTTATTTTTTTACAAGGAAACAAAACACTAATTCTCAATGTTTGTAATGTTTTACACTGCCATTGTACTAAATAAGTCTTAGTTTTATTCTATTTTTTATTCTATTTTATTTTTTCTTTTCCTATACATTGATAAGCAACCGTAAAAGAGTTTTAATGCTTGGAACAAAGCTTAGAGGTTATGGAACAAACAATTTCTTAAAATGATTATGAAGATCATTCTGCATATTTTCAACTTGCTTAATTGTTCTTTTTAAAAACATTTATATTTATTTATTTATTTTTGGCTGTGTCGGGTCTTCGTTGCTGTGTGGGCTGTTCTCTCGTTGTGGCGACTGGGGGCTACTCTCCAGCCGCAGTGCCGAGCTTCTCATTGCAGTGGCCTTTCTTATTGCAGAGCTGCAGGCTCTAGAACAAGCGGGCTTCAGTGGTCGTGGCTCCTAGGCTCTGGAGCACAGGCTCAGTAGTTGTGACCCACAGGCTTGGCTGCCATGCAGCATCTGGGATCTTTCCAGATCAGGGATCAAATTCATGTCTCCTGCACTGGCAGGTGGATTATTTACCACTGAGCCATCAGGGAAGCCCTGCTTAACCGTTCTTATAAGCCTGCAGTCTCATGCAAGCAAGGGCTGCCAGTATTGCTATGCTCTTCATCTTTAATTCCTAATTTCACCTACTATTGCTTTGGAACTGTACCTGGCCAGAAATTATTGCATAAGGGATTTATTTTCTTTTTATAAAAATATAGATATCCAACTGTCTTAGTACCAGTTTTTAGTAGGCCCCTCCTCCCTTACTAATTAGCAGTGCTATCTGTTTATATTATAGATCTCCAATGCACATATAAGTGAGCCCTCTGATACACTACCCTGCCCAGTATCATAATATTTTAATTAAAATAGGTATACTAAGTATTGATTTTCAAAGGGAAAGTCCATTTTATTGTTTCAGGAGCATCATGGCTGTTCTTGGCCTTTGATCTACCTTGAATATTTAATAATAGGCTAGTGAATTCTTCCAGATTTAACCTATATATATGAGAGAGACTATTTAGAATCTTACTTCCCAGGTTTGTCTTTATCCATAACAGTATTTTTCCCTTAAGTCCATTTTGCCTGATATCAAATTACCTTTCCCAGATTTCTTTCCGTTGGTATTTTCCTGATATGTCTTCTTCTATTCAAATTTTTCATATATTTGTGGTTTAAACGTTTTTAAAACACATGTAACAGAGTTTGTGTGTTTTTTTAACTCCAATGTGAGTCTCTATCGGAGAAGGCAATGGCACCCCACTCCAGTACTCTTGCGTGAAAAATCCCATGGAAGGAGGAGCCTGGTAGGCTGCAGTCCATGGGGTCGCTAGGAGTCGGACACGACTGAGCGACTTCACTTTCACTTTTCACTTTGATGCATTGGAGAAGGCAATGGCAACCCACTCCAGTGTTCTTGCCTGGAGAATCCCAGGGACGGGGGAGCCTGGTGGGCTGCCGTCTATGGGATCACACAGAGTCGGACACGACTGAAGTGACTTAGCAGTGAGTCTATTCTTTTAACTACCAAGTTTAAATAATTGATATTTATGTAACAATTGACATATTGGGACTTACTTTACTAGCTTATTTTTGTATTTCCTTTGTCTAGCATCTTCTATACTTGTTTTTCTCCCTTTGTTCCTTTTCCTGAATCAATTTAAGTTTTTTTTTTTTCCTTTTCTGTACTGTTTGGAAGTTGAAGCCTCTATATCTATTCTTTAATCATTTCCATTGAAATACTATCATGCATATTTAACAAATTTTACCATGAACATCTAACCAAAGCTTATTTTAACCCTAATTATGTCATTTTGATAAACAAGCAAATTTACCCAACATATTTTATTTCTGTAAGTTGTGGATATATATATATATACATACATGTATATAAAGCACACATATATAAATGATAAACATCAAAGTAATCCAGAAAGAAAAACACCAATACAGTATGCTGCTAAGCTGCTAAGTCACTTCAGTCGTGTCCGACTCTATGCGACCCCATAGACGGCAGCCCACCAGGCTCCCCTGTCCCTGGGATTCTCCAGGCAAGAACACTGGAGTGGGTTGCCATTTCCTTCTCCAATACAGTATACTAATGCATATATATGGAATTTAGAAAGATGGTAATGATAACCCTATATGTGAGACAGCAAAAGAGACACAGATGTACAGAACAGTCTTTTGGACTCTGTGGGAGAGGGTGAGGGTGGGATGATTTGGGAAAATGGCATTGAAACATGTATATTATCATATGTGAAATGAATCACCAGTCCAGGTTCGATGCATAAGACAGGGTGTTCGGGGCTGGTGCACTGGGATGACCCAGAGGGATGGGATGGGGAGGGAGGTGGGTGAGGGGCTCAGGATGGGGAACACATGTACACCCGTGGCTGATTCATGTCAATGTATGGCAAAACCAATACAATATTGTAAAGTAATTAGCCTCCAATTAAAATAAATAAATTTATATTTAAAAAAGGAAACATCAACTTTACTGCTCTAACCATTTTAAGTGTACCTTCACAATGTTGGGCAGTCAGCACCACCATCCATCTGCAGAACTCTCTTCTTTTTCCCAAATTGAAACTCTGTATCTATAGATAATTACTTACTCTCTACTCCTCTCTCTCCCCAGCAAGAGAAAACTGTCACTCTGTTTACTTTCCCTCTTTATGGTTTCACTATTTTAGGCCTCATGTGAGTGGAATGACCCAATACTTGCCCTTTTGTGACTGGCTTATGTTACTTAGTACAATGTCTACAAGGTTTCTTGTTATTGTTTAGTCACTGAGTTGTGTCCAGCTCTTTGTGATGCCATGGACTGCGGTCCATCAATCTCCTCTGTCCATGGAATTTTCCAGGCAAGAATATTGGAGCAGGTTGCCATTTCCTCCTCCAGGGGATCTTCCCAGCCCAGGGATCAAACTGGCATCTCCTGCATCTCCTGCACTGGCAGGCAGAATTTTTAGCACTGAGCCATTGGGAAAGCCCATATCCCTGCTTTTAAATGTCATAATTTCCATCCTTTTTAGTGTTGAGTAATATTTCATTGTATGTATCTACCACATTTTGTTGATTCATTCACCTGTGGATGGATACCTGAGTTGCTTCTATCTTTTGCTTTTGTGAATAATGCTACTGTGAACATTGATGTACAATTACCTGTTCAAGTCTCTGCTTTCAATACTTTTGGACATAGATCCAGAATTGGAATTTCTGGGACCATATGGTATTTCCATTTTAACTTTATGAGGAACAACTGTACTGTTTTCCATTATCAGCTGTACCATTTTACATTTCCCACCAGTAATTTTCTAGAAAAATATGGGTATGAATGAGTAGCAGAGTAGAATATAACAGATATTCCAAAAGAAGTACAAATATAGGAACAGAACAAAGTTTTCCATGTGTGAATCTTCTGTCATCTGAGGTTCTTGCTTAAATGCATTTTCCTTCTGTAGATCAGATTAGAAATTAATTTCTGGTACAGGCTCTGATAAAGTGTATTTTATGTTTGCCTACATTTGAGAATCACCTGTCAAAGGAAGGAGATGTTATTTTCAATCTCGGATTTAAAAGCAGGCTTTATAGAACTGAGCTTCTTCATAGACTGAGTTGCCAGTGGAGAGAGAACAACTGAATATTTAAGAGAAAGAGTTTCTCAGATGGGAAGAAATGGAATTTGCCTTAAATAAAGGTGCAGAGTTATGCTTAAAGTGCAAGAGGCCAACCTAAACTTTCTTTACTTTAATTCACCATAATAAACTTCTTAGGGAAAAGATATGATTTGCAATGGGAAACTGAAAGAAGCAAAAGTAGCTTGTTGAATGGTGAGCTGTTTAAATGGAATGGAATGATGGTGGGAAGAATGCTCTACGTACTGGCTATTAACATCAAAATTTTTCTTGACTATAACAAAGAAAATATACTTGAAGCAAATGGCTCAATGGTTTTCATTTGAACTAATGAATTAATTAATCATACGACTGCTTTAAGAAAAGGGCAGTTATAGTAAACACAGCACATTCTGAATTTGTCATCATCATTTAATGTCATTTCCAAATGAAGACCATGAACCCTAGTATTGTGTTTTTATTATATTTATAATCTTTTCATGATCAGTGTATAATAATAATATGTGTCTTGGACACATATTGATAGTTTCTACATGCCATGACCTGTATAAGGTGTTCTACATTATTTTACAAACCTCTAAAGCATGAACCTAAGTCCTATTCAAAATATATCTACCTCACTAAAGTGCATATATTATCTGGAAGCAAAAGAAAAACACCCACCCATCTCAGTGAAAGCATGCCAATTAATTTTGGAGCCATTTAAATGACACAGATGTGAATTTAGTTTACTTACGTTTAGGAATATACAGCATATGCTGATTTTGAAATCTAAACACTGTACAAGCAGCTGCAAATTGATGAAAGTGATCACATCATGTTAGGCTTAATCAGAATAGCTCTTGAGACAGTAATGGAGTTGATACGCTGAAAGAAACAGCTGGCTTTGTTTTGCATTATAATTCCCAGCAATATGGATGAAACCCAGCTGCTGATAATTTTGATTAATTATGGATCAAACTACAGTTTTATTTTTCTGTGATAGTTGAACATAAAGTTTCCAAGGTTTTTCTTGTTTTATTTTTTAATATATTAAGGGTAGATACTTGCCCCAGAATTTGATTTTGTAGATGAAATTATACAGAAACCGATTTAGGATGTGATGAAACTGCTTCAGCTACAGCATTTGCGTTGCATAGTGGTAAATTCTGACCTTGTCAAAATTCAGGGAGAGACAGCTGAATTATGATTCTGCTCTGATGAAAAATGAGATGTCTCCAATATTAGATTAATTTCCTGTAAACTTTACTGTTCGGCATTACCAAACCTTGTAAATGTCATCTTTATCCATCATCTTGAGGTATTTTGATGTTGCTTGTATAGCAATTTTGATTTCATTTTCAGTTTTTATAAAGAGACAGTTATTTCCCTATTAAATCACGCTCTACATTTTTATCACAAATTCATCAAAAGATCTATAACATCCCATTTAAAATTAATAATGCTTGTTTAGTCTTCATGTAAATTAGGTGACAGAGGAATGGGTAAAATGGAGAGAATATTATACTTAATATATTTTTATATAATGCAGAAAAAAACTACTACTAACTTATGGCTAATTCATTCTACTAATGAGTTGTTTTGCAGAGTTTGAAGTTGCTAAATATCCAAGTTCATAATGACTTCATTATAGTATAAACAATGCTGCACAAGGACTGAGAGACCCAACGTTCTAGCCCTGGGTCACCTAAAAGTCACTGCATTTAATAGACTCAGTTTCAACAGGCCAATATCAGTTCATCAAAAAACATAATTAAAGTATCTATTTCAAAAGTCACTTCCAGTTCAAGGTTCCATGATACTATAAGCTCATTACATTTAATGGACAAAGATTGTTTCTTTCAGACCTAAATTTTATTCAAAAGCATATGTAAATTCAGAATAAATGTATCAATTCAATATTCATAGACTGAATATCTATTAGATGGAAAGAACTGTGTCTATCACACAGAGAAAAATGGTAATTTTAGATGTGAAAAACTGCAAGACTTGCCACAAAATTTTGCAATTCTACATCAGTTCATAGAATCAGTTTCTCCACTGCTTGAATATGGGCTGGTTTTACGACATGTTTTGACCTATTACTGCACAAGTTACATTCTGCCTGTTCTGAGATGAGGCCTTCAGAAGCCTTGAATTTTCATTCTTGCTCTCTTGGAACCCTGAACTGCCAAGCCAAAGTTAATAAGCCAGGTCAACTGTCAACAGCAAAAGTTAGTTTGACTGATTTTAAGAGACCACCAGCCAAGCTGGAGAGTAACCTGTAGACATGTGCATGAGCCCAGCTGAAAAACACACAAACCATCCAGGTGAGCCCAGGACCAAGTGTGAACTCACAGAATTGTGAGCCAAATATATGTTGCTTATTTTAAGCCAAAAGTTCTAGGACACTTCATTGGGCTGCAATAAGTAACTGATATAGTTATAGTATATACACATGTACATGTGCACATGTTTAGTTATGCATGTATTTACATATATGTATGTCTTTTAATTTTAACTCTCCACTACTAATGAAATACTTCTGCTT
Organism: Bos mutus; assembly: GCF_027580195.1. NCBI lineage: Eukaryota > Metazoa > Chordata > Mammalia > Artiodactyla > Bovidae > Bos > Bos mutus. Next base: position 24,684,649 of record NC_091643.1, read on the forward strand.
TATTGACTTTGCAAAGCCTTTGACTGTGTGGATCACAACAAACTGTGGAAAATTCTGAAAGAGATGGGAATACTAGACCACCTGACCTGCCTCCTGAAATCTGTATGCAGGTCAAGAAGCAACAGCTAGAACTGGACATGGAACAACAGACTGGCTCCAAATCAGGAAAGGAGTATGTCAAGGCTATATATTGTCACCCTGCTTATTTAACATATATGCAGGATACATCATGAGAAACTCTGGGTTGGATGAAGCACAGCTGGAATCAAGATTGCTGGGAAAAATATCAATAACCTCAGATACGCAGATGACACTCCACTTATGGCAGAAAGTGAAGAGGAACTAAAGAGCCTCTTGATGAAAGTAAAAGAAAAGTGTGAAAAAGTTGGCTTAAAACTCAACATTCAGAAACCTAAGATCATGGCACCTGGTCCTATCACTTCATGGCAAATAGATGGGGAAACAGTGGAAACAGTGACAGACCTTATTTTGGGGGGTTCCAAAATCACTGCAGATGATGACTGCAGCCATGAAATTAAAAGATGCTTGCTCTTTGGAATAAAAGTTATGACCAACATACATAGCATATTAAAAAGCAGATACATTACTTTGCCAACAAAGGTCTGACTAGTCAAAGCTATGGTTTTTCCAGTAGTCATGTATGAATGTGAGAGTTGGACAATAAAGAAAGCTGAATGCTGAAGAATTGATGCTTTTGAACTGTGGTGTTAGAGAAGACTCTTGAAGAGTCCCTTGAACTGCAAGGAGATCCAACCAGTTCATCCTAAAGGAAATCAACCCTGAATATTCATTGGAAGGACTGATGCTGAAGCTGAAACTCCAATACTTTGGCCACCTGATATGAAGAACTGACTCAGTGGAAAAGACCCTGATGCTGGGAAAGATTGAAGGCAGGAGGAGAAGGGGATGACAGAGAATGAGACGGTTGGATGGTATCACCAACTCAATGGATATGAGTTTGAGTAAACTCCAGGTGTTGGTGATGGACAGAGAGGCCTGACATGCTGCAGTCCATGGGTCGCAAAGAGTTGGACCTGACTAAGCAACTGAACCGAACTGAACTAGAGAAATAAAATTTCAATGATAAGTATTATAAATTTAATAATTTAAAAATAAAGCACTGTGTGTTGATTTTATATCCTGCAACTTTACTATAATCATTGATTACTTCTAGTAATTTTCTGGTGGAGTCTTTAGGGTTTTCTATGTAGAGGATCATGTCATCTGCAAATAGTGAGAGTTTTACTTCTTCTTTTCCAATTTGGATTCCTTTTATTTCTTTTTCTGCTCTGATTGCTGTGGCCAAAACTTCCAAAACTATGTTGAATAGTAATGGTGAAAGTGGGCACCCTTGTCTTGTTCCTGACTTTAGAGGAAATGCTTTCAATTTTTCACCATTGAGGATAATGTTTGCTGTGGGTTTGTCATATATAGCTTTTATTATGTTGAGGTATGTTCCTTCTATTCCTGCTTTCTGGAGAGTTTTTATCATAAATGGGTGTTGAATTTTGTCAAAGGCTTTCTCTGCATCTATTGAGATAATCATATGGTTTTTATTTTTCAATTTGTTAATGTGGTGTATTACATTGATTGATTTGCGGATATTGAAGAATCCTTGCATCCCTGGGATAAAGCCCACTTGGTCATGGTGTATGATCTTTTTAATGTGTTGTTGGATTCTGATTGCTAGAATTTTGTTTAGGATTTTTGCATCTATGTTCATCAGTGATATTGGCCTGTAGTTTTCTTTTTTTGTGGGATATTTGTCAGGTTTTGGTATTAGGGTGATGGTGGCCTCATAGAATGAGTTTGGAAGTTTACCTTCCTCTGCAATTTTCTGGAAGGTGAAAGAAATCAAAGAGGACACTAATAGATGGAGAAATATACCATGTTCATGGATTGGAAGAATCAATATAGTGAAAATGAGTATACTACCCAAAGCAATTTATAGATTCAATGCAATCCTTATCAAGCTACCGACAGTATTCTTCACAGAGCTAGAACAAATAATTTCACAATTTGTATGGAAATACAAAAAACCTCGAATAGCCAAAGCGATCTTGAGAAAGAAAAATGGAACTGGAGGAATCAACCTACCTGACTTCAGGCTCTACTACAAAGCCACAGCTATCAAGACAGTATGGTACTGGCACAAAGACAGAAATATAGATCAATGGAACAAAATAGAAAGCCCAGAGATAAATCCACGCACATATGGACACCTTATCTTTGACAAAGGAGGCAAGAATATACAATGGATTAAAGACAATCTCTTTAACAAGTGGTGCTAGGAAATCTGGTCAACCACTTGTAAAAGAATGAAACTAGAATACTTTCTAACACCATACACAAAAATAAACTCAAAATGGATTAAAGATCTAAATGTAAGACCAGAAACTATAAAACTCCTAGAGGAGAACATAGGCAAAACACTCTCCGACATACATCACAGCAGGATCCTCTATGACCCACCTCCCAGAATATTGGAAATAAAAGCAAAAATAAACAAATGGGACCTAATTAAACTTAAAAGCTTCTGCACATCAAAGGAAACTATTAGCAAGGTGAAAAGGCAGCCTTCAGAATGGGAGAAAATAATAGCAAATGAAGCAACCGACAAACAACTAATCTCAAAAATATACAAGCAACTCCTACAGCTCAACTCCAGAAAAATAAATGACCCAATCAAAAAATGGGCCAAAGATCTAAATAGACACTTCTCCAAAGAAGACATACAGATGGCTAACAAACACATGAAAAGATGCTCAACATCACTCATTATCAGAGAAATGCAAATCAAAACCACTATGAGGTACCATTTCACACCAGTCAGAATGGCTGCGATCCAAAAGTCTACAAATAATAAATGCTGGAGAGGGTGTGGAGAAAAGGGAACCCCTGGTCTCCTTAAGTGCAGGCTCTCCTCCTGAGCTTGCCCTTCCCAGACCTGAACTGGGAGAAGTTCAGTACAGGAGCAAGCACAAGACCTTCTGGCTTTCGAATTTCAGAGACCCCAGTGGCATGTAAAAACTCTGGAGGATAGAGCTAGGCCTGGCTCCGCAGCCTCCCTAGCTTGGCTCCCCTCCATGCTGGGGTGACATACAGCTTGTTGTCTCAGCTTCCCATCCAGTAGGTAGAGTGAGTCTTCTGTACACACATGCACAGCTTATGAACACACATTTCAGTTAGAGGCTGGAGAAAGTGAGAGGTGGGATGGGGCTTGTAGTGCGTTGGAAATGCAAATGATGATAAAACTGTCAGGAGGTGGAAAGTTCCTCCCTGGGTTTTCCCTGTGGAAGGTGTCAGTGCAGCCGTGGCTTGCTATGTAATTTTGCCCTCGTGTGTACTGTATACTTTTATACAGGATTGTGCTCTTTTATCAAGAACCTGTGGAAATAAATGTTCTAGGATCAAAAAAAAAAAAAAAAAGCACTTTTAAAATAATTATATTGTCAATATTATTCTTAAAATAGTTCCAGAGAAAGATGATTTCTTAACAAAAAATGGCAGAGGGAGATTCCTCCCTAAATCCCTCCAGTAAATTAAAAGAAATGGTGCATTTGGGGGATTGCTAAACAATAAACATAGTTTATAATTTACTTGTATAATTAACCTTATTATTAAGCTATTACACATAGCACTATGTAATTTAATCTAAGATATATAATGAATCTACTGAAACTCGGTCAAAATACAATTCATTTTTAATCATAATCACATAGAATGATGTGTGTGTGTGTGTTAGTTTCTCAGTCATGTGCAACTCTTTATGACACCATAAACTTCAGCCCTCCAGAAGCCTCTGTCTGTCAGGATTCTCCATGCAAGAATATTGGAGTGGGTTGCCATGCTCTCCTTCAGTGGATCTTCCTAACTCAGGGTTCGAACCCAGGTCTTCCACACTGCAGGTGGATTCTTTACCATCTGAGCCACTAGGGAAGCCAGTGGGAGACAAAAAATACTTTGTTCAGTATACAAATCATCCAACCAACCAAATGATTTTATCAAAGGCAGATTCAGTTATTCTGTTTTCAGAACTATCTACATTGACTAATCAAATTCATGGTATTGCATTGAATTACTGGTGCAATTTGCAAAACCTTTTTCATGCTTCATTTGCATTATATTGACATTCATAAAACATGTTTGCATATTTGACCAAGAATTATCCTTTGATAGTAGCAAACTCATTGTTGCAATAACAAATCTCTTAAGATGAAATTGAAATATTGGCTGATATAAACATGAGGATTTGGTATTGCTTAAAATGAAATTCTGAAATTGTAATTTTGCCCTAAAGTCTTCTGGGAAATAATTAAATTTGTCCTTATCTAAGTTGATTGAACAGTCTTCTAGACAAAGGGAAATTCGTCAGATGATTTATCACACATTATGCCATTACCAGCTCTTATGTTTGTGATTGGTTTGGGGGAAGCCATCTGGTGGGAAAAAACTCAGCTCTGAATGAGATTAAGATTATCTCTGAATTTTTTTTTTAACAAGAATCGAAAGGAGAACTCAAGATGTTGATTTTGAAGTTAGCAAATGTGAGTCCATTTAAGAAAAACATTCTAACACCCTCTCATCTCCTCTCCCTTGAAAAAGAAAGGAATTTCAGCCATATGAATGAGGTTAAAGCATCTTTCCATTGACAGTGGGAAACATATTTGGATTCAGGAAATAACAAATTAAAGTAGTGCACAAGAGAAGAAGTCTTTGCTTTTAATCCTTACAAGGTGCAGAATGACTATGCACTAATCAAAGACGGGGCACTGCAGCAGGTGACTCCTAGCAAAGAGGCCCCCCCATATGGCCTCCCTCCACATAGACTGCAACCAGTCACTCACCTAATCGCAACTTCTTTATTACACACTACTAACATGTGACTGCAAAAGGGGACTGCCCAGAAAAGTCCCTTCTGATTCCCTGACCTGTAAAATGCTAAGATGGCTTTACCTAAATCTGAAGATAATGTTTTATGCAACAATGGTCTGCTAAAACAGAATGTGCCTTGCCATATTTAAGACCTATTTCAGCTTGGCTCCATTGCAATGAATATCATAGAGATTATGAAATTTTAAACATATCAGTTCAGTTCAGTTCAGTTCAGTGGCTCAGTCGTGTCCGACTCTTTGCGACCCCATGAATCGCAGCACGCCAGGCCTCCCTGTCCATCACCAACTCCCGGAGTTCACCCAGACTCATGTCCATCAAGTCAGTGATGCCATCCAGCCATCTCATCCTCTGTCATCCCCTCTCCTCCTGCCCCCAATCCCTCCCAGCATCAGAGTCTTTTCCAATGAGTCAACTCTTCGCATGAGGTGGCCAAAGTACTGGAGTTTCAGCTTCAGCATCATTCCTTCCAAAGAAATTCCAGGGCTGATCTCATTCAGAATGGACTGGTTGGATCTCCTTGCAGTCCAAGGGACTCTCATACTACCCACCTATTAATGAATAAACAGTTCTTCAAATTAAATGGTAACTCTTTATACTTATCTCTAATAACTTAATATTTGAATGGAGTAATATTTAGTCCAGACAGCATATTAAAAAGCAGGGACATTACTTTGCCAACAAAGGTCCATCTAGTTAAGGCTATGGTTTTTCCAGTAGTCTTGTATGGATATGAGAGTTAGACTATAAACAAAGCTGAGCATTGAAGAATTGATGCTTTTGAACTGTGGTGTTGGAGAAGACTCTTGAGAGTCCCTTGGACTGCAAGGAGATCCAACCAGTCCATTCTGAAGGAGATCAGCCCTGGGATTTCTTTGGAAGGAATGATGCTAAAGCTGAAACTCCAGTACTTTGGCCACCTCATGCGAAGAGTTGACTCATTGGAAAAGACTCTGATGCTGGGAGGGATTGGGGGCAGGAGGAGAGGGGATGACAGAGGATGAGATGGCATCACTGACTCGATGGACATGAGTTTGAGTAAACTCCGGGAGTTGGTGATGGACAGGGAGGCCTTGTGTGCTGCAGTCCATGGGGTCGCAAAGAGTCAGACACGACTGAGCGACTGAACTGACTTGAACAGGCAGACAAAGACCACTGATCACTTTATGCATGTTGGTCACTATGTTAGGCCCAAATATAGCTATCTCAGGATAGTGTCTATTAATAAAATAGGAACAAAGACCCAGAAGCAAAGAAGAAAGCTTCATGGGCAATGCTAATCAATCTGTAGCACAGGAAATGAATTGGAAAGTGGTGAATACATAAGAATGGTAGATCAGAGAATACTAAGAGTTCAGTTCAGTTCAGTCACTCAGTCGTGTCCGACTCTTTGCGACCCCATGAATCGCAGCAAGCCAGGCCTCCCTGTCCATCACCAACTCCCGGAGTTCACCCAGACTCACGTCCATCGAGTCAGTGGTGCCATCTAGCCATCTCATCCTCTGTCGTCCCCTTCTCCCCCAATCCCTCCCAGCATCAGAAATATTGATGAAGAGTGAAATTTAGGAGTAAATGAAGCTATCAATTAGCTGTTCACTCATGAGGAAATATTGAGGGACAGCAGTAGTCTACAAAATTCCATAAAGCACATCAACAAGTTCTGAGTAACTGGTGAATTTAAGAACATCAGAATTAAACTCTTATAGAACATTTGAGATGATGTGCTTCTTGAACAAAACAAAAGTGTGCTGGAAAACAGGTTTGATTTTCTTTAATTGCAGAATTATTTTTAGTTCATATGATTTAGGAAGCAGTGTCAGTTTTATATCCATTCCTTTAGTTATAGCTGCAGGTACAGATAATAAGATTTTTAGTAGCAGCGTCTTTGAATAAAACAACGAAGAATGTGTTTTATGCTTCATTAACCATGCTAATACATACATACTTTGCCAGTCAATTTGAATAACAGATTAAAGCTCACCGTGCATTTTCAGCAGGGTTTACGATTTAAGTTATTTTTAAATAATCTGATAAGGAAATAAAAGCAAGTTTTAGTTACGGTATCCAACTCTGCTACAAACGTAACCCTTTGGTCTCTGCAATTTCATACACCAGATTTTGCTTACGATTTTTCTTAGGTAGTTTTCTGATCATGGTTGTTTTGTTTGTTTATTGTTGTTGTTCTGTCTTTTTTAAAATTTTCTAAAATTCTACACTCATCAAGATTATTTATGTCAATGTTACAACAATAGTTGTTATTGTTTAGTGGCTAAGTCATGTCCAACTCTTTTGTGACCCTATGGATTGCAGCCTGCCAGGCTCCTCTGTCCATGGGATTTCCCAGGCAAGAATATTGGAGCAGATTGCCATTTCCCTCTCCAGGGGATCTTCCCAACCCAGGGATCAAACCCATGTCTCCTGTTTTGACAGGCAGATTCTTTTCTAATGAGACATCAGGGAAGTCTGTTATGACAATTACTTACCAATAAATTACATTGCAAATCTACAAAATGATTTCTCCTTATTATCCTAATTATTACTTTAGACACTTTCAGTGTATTTTCAAATATCATTGATTGTATATTTTATTTTTGTTTTAATGTGCTTTTTTTTCATTTAGTCTTAGTTACTTGTAAAAGATAACTAGAGAAAGCAATCAAAATTCAGAAAGTCAAATAAACCAAAGGAAAACCTCTTTGAAGCACCTCTTAAAGTAACTTTTACAAAGGGGCTCACAAATAGATATAAATACCTCCTCTACTTTTCACAAATCTACATTCATCTACAGGCAGTTTTTGAAACTCTATCATGTCTAGCACGGAGAAGACAATGGCACCCTACTTCAGTACTCTTGCCTGGAGAATCCCATGGATGGAGGAGCCTGGTGGGCTGCAGTCCATGGGGTCACTGAGGGTCGTACACAACTGAGTGACTTCACTTTCACTTTGATGCATTGGAAAAGGAAATGGCAACCCACTCCAGTGCTCTTGCCTGGAGAATCCCAGGGACGGGGCAGCCTGGTGGGCTGCCGTCTCTGGGGTCGCACAGAGTCGGACACAACTAAAGCGACTTAGCAGCAGCAGCATGGTCTCAGTTCAATTCAGTTCAGTCACTCAGTCATGTCCGACTTTTTGCGACCCCATGAATCGCAGCATGCCAGGCCTCCCTGTCCATCACCAACTCCCAGAGTTCACTCAGACTCGCATCCATTGAGTCAGTGATGCTATACAGCCATCTCATCCTCTGTTGTCCCCTTCTCCTCCTGCCCCCAATCCCTCCCAGCTCAGAGTCTTTTCCAACGAGTCAACTCTTCACATGAGGTGGCCAAAGTACTGGAGTTCCAGCTTTAGTATCATTCCTTCCAAAGAAATCCCAGCATGGTCTAGCATGAGGCAAAAAGTGGGAAACAGCCATATTCTAGGGAGAAGGCTATTTATCCAGAGGACTGTAGACTGATAGCTGAATTACCATGTTAGAAGGAAACACAAAATGCAGCTTTCTCCTATTCACTTGTGCAGAGGGCTCACTTCATTATTTCTTTGCATTCCCCTAGAGATCTCCAAGTCCCTCCACAGCTGTCACTGAATTTCATTCCCATGAGGTTTGGCAGCAATGCCAGTGAGGGCACCGAGTGTGTCACACCCTCCTCTTCTCAAGGGTGCGTCTCTATGGGTAATTAAGCTACAGTCGGATAAACAACATAGAGTGTTGTTTAGCAGATGAGTTAAGAATAAAATGAACCAGAGAAATAGCCACATGATACCACGGACTCTGAGATGCACATGTATATGAGCTGAATAAGATCATTCTCTCTACAGTTTTATCATTTCGACCTGTAATGACTGAGTATAACTTAAATGCATCTCAGATATGTCTCAGTGTAAACTTAAACGTGCCTCAGATTAAAGCAATATCACCTATGTATTTCTATATATTTAAAATAGTTCTGTATTTTTAATATGTATTTCTATATATTTTAACTGCTTTTGAATTTGTTAGGAAGCAAGACAACTATTCCCTTTTCCCACATTTTGCACTAAATATTGCCCCTCTTCATTCTATCATTGACCGGATTCCATTTTAATATAATATAAAATACATATTTTATAAAATTAAATGGGCTTTCAATAATTGATTTTCTATAAACCTGAAATAAAAAGCAAGTTTATAATTCATTAAAATTTCTTTTAAGTACTTTATACTTGGAGAATTATTTCCTATTTCCTTTATTCCATTTCTAATATTTATTCATTTCCTAGAACATTCCTTAATATTTGCTTACAAATATTCTCTAAGAAGCACTGTAATATGTGACAAAGTTCTAGCATTGTGGCTCTAACTATTAAAAACTGAGAAAGAAGGTTGTTTATGTAGACAAGAAATCATATTTAATAAGTTTTTTGTAACAATAAGCTAAGGTCATCAAACAAAGGAACACATACACCTGCAGAAAATAACTTTGTGATAGATGATATCAATACATAAACAGGGACATATTTGTGGCTTACAATATTAAAGGAAAGGAAAATAATGGAGGATTACTGTGGGTCACTGAATTATACACTGACATTGTGGTAGTGGCCAAAACAAGAAAAGTCAAATAAATAATAAGTGTTTGTCTGGAAATTTGATGTTAACTATACAAGATAATAAAATTCAATATTATTAAGAGACGTACGTTTCTACAGAGCATTTACCATACAGCATGTGTTAGATTTTATAAGGTATTTTATATCATGTGTATTATATAATGTGCCATGCCATGGAGAATGAAGTTTCTTTTTTTAAATTAGAAATGAAATAGCAAATTATAAGTGTAGAATGTCCCATTTTTCAGGAAGGCATCCTTTTTCTTAATATCCTTGTAAACATTAATAAGATTTAGTTTTACCATGATTTCCTCAAACCTGATGGGAATTCAGAAGGCATAACATTTAAATAGGACACTAGTCTCCATATAGACACTTTTACAGTTTTACAACTATATAAATTTCAAGAATGGAGGAATCAAAATATTATTGTTATTATCCTCACATCTTTCTACACCCATGGGAAATTTTAAAGAAATAAGAGAACACTTTAATGTATATGAAAAATGACTACTGTGTAGAAGAAAAATGTGATCACCAGTATCTTGACTTGATCATTAATTCCTCCATTGCTTATCATAAAAATATTAAAAAATCCAATCATAGAGCAAGTGATCATTAGTGCTAATCACCAGGTATGTTTGTTTCTGGCCTTCCTGACAGAGTGGACTGCACTGTCCCACACTCTTTGGAGCCAGGGTCATGTGACAAGTTCTGGCCAACGCTTTGAGAGCCAAATATTTTAATTTGCCGGTAAGAGGTTCTAATTCTATTATGTATTATGTTAGCCAGGAGCTACATGTTATTGGTTGAATTGTGTCTTCCAGTTCATGTAAAGTCCCTACCCTAAGCAGTCAGAATGTGACCTTACTGGGAGATAGGGTCCTTGCAGAAATAATCAAGCTAAACTGAGGTCATTCGAGCTGGATAGGTTCTAGTCCAACACGATGGGTGTCCCTATGCAAAGGGGAAATACAGGCAGAAAGACCCAAACAAGGAGGATGATGTGGAGAGACAAAGGGAGAACGTGACCACCTACCAGGGAGAAAGCCTGGTGCAGATCCTTCCCTCACACACAAAAGGAAGCAAGCCTGCTACACTTTGGGACTTCCAGATGTCAGGACTGAGGGACAATAAATTTCTGTTGTTTAAGCTACCCAGTCTATGGTACTTTGTTTCGGCAAACCTAGCAAAATAATGCATCACAAATGCCATGTAGATTCAATCCAACACAAATTAAATCACATTCAAAGCAGGTTTCTTTGAACAAAATTAACAAGATAATTCTAAAATTTATATCGAAATACAAAGGATCTAGAGTAGCCAAAATAACTTAAAATTCAGTAAGAAAAATACAAAACCTAGTGAAATATGCTAAAAAAATTTTTTTAAACACTTTACCACAACAGATTTTTTTAATTGGAAAAATGTTTAAGTTGCTTTACAATGTTGTATTAGTTCCTGCTGTAAAACAATGTAAATCAGCCACATGTATACATATTCTCTCCCTCTCCAGCCTCTCTCCCACTTCCCCATCCCACCCCTCTGCTGTTGTTGCTGCTGTTGCTAAACTCTGTGCGACTCCATAGACGGCAGCCCACCAGGCTCCTCCGTCCCTCTAGGTCATCACAAAGCACTAAGCTGAGGTCCCTGTGCTATACAGCAGCTTCCTACAAACTATTTTACACATGGCTGTGTATATATGTCAATTCATCCCACCCTCTCCTTCCCCACCTGTGTCCACAAGTCCATTCAATACAAATCAAAACTATGAGGTATCACTTTACACCAGCCAGTATGGCTATCATCAAGACATCTACAAACAATACATGCTGGAGGTGGTACAGAGAGAAGGGAACCCTCCTATACTGTTGGTGGGGATGTAAACTGACATATCTAGCGTAGAGAACAGTATGGAGGTTCCTTAAAAAACTAAACATAAAACTACCATATGATACAGCAATCCCACTGCTGGGCATAAACCCTGAGAAATCCATAACTCAAAAAGACACATGTACCCCAGGGTTCATTGTTGTACTACTTATAATAACCAGGACGTGGAAACAACCTAGACGTCCAATGACAGATGAATGGATAAAGAAGATGTGGTACCATATAAATACACTGGACTATTACTAATCCATAAAAAGTAATGAAACTGAGTCAGCTGTAGTGATGTCAATGAACCTGGAGCCTGTTATACAGAATGAAGAAAGTGAGAGAGAGAAAAAACAAATATTGTATATTAACACATATATATGTGGAATCTAGAAAAATAGTACTGATAAACCTTTTTGCAGGGCAGGAAGAGAGGCACAGACATACCGCAGAAAATCTATGGATTGTAAATAAAAGGATTACATGTGAAATTATGCTAAAGATCATTAATGATCACAGCAATGAAATCAAAATCAATGAGAGACCACTTTACACCTAATTTAATGGATAAAATTAAAGAAGGGAGAGTGGAATAGAATCACCTACATTTTAAGTAACAGCAGGAAATGTGAGAAATATTAAGAAGCATGTTATCTCAAGTCAAACATTCAAGTGAAAAGCATACTTACTGTTATGTATAGGAGTGTACTGATGACTTCACTACAATATAATAAAACTCAAATGGAAAACATTTACAATGTGCCACTTATGTTTTAGACATAGAGAATATAAAAAAATAAAGGCATAATGGAAATTGTTCACCAGTACTCATGATTCAATAAGGGAGGCAGAGATGCAAAGAAATGATTAAAAATATCCAGAGCTTGTGAAAACGGAACAATGTACAAATACACAGACAAGAGAGAGACGGAACAGAAGACTGCTTTCTGGGGACCTGATAGGAGACTGCGTGGGCTTTGAATGACAAATAAGAATAAGACGGGATGGGATGATGTTTGGAACTGAGGAAATACCATGTACAAGAATGTGGTGTAACCAAACAGCTTGGAATATAAAACCGTATCTTCCAGAACACTAACACGGGCTAACACTTTATAATTTAAAGAAGCATGAGTGTATTACAGAAAAGGTCACAATGTGTACATTTGAGAACACTCTTGGCATTTCAGAAACAGGTTTCCAAGAAACAGGTTACTTTGAAATGTAAATTAAAATTGAATAATCTTCAAAGAAAAAGGAAATACAATAGTAACCAAAGTTCATAATACAGTTCACTGGTTTCTTTTTTTTAATAGAAGAAATCTTTAATGAGCAGATGTTTAGTAGGAATGCCAATAAAATATGACAAAATGCCTATTAAATCTATAACATGATATGAATTTCAAACGTATTAAGTAAATGCTAGCAAATATATATTTACTCAGGTTCATAAAATACCTAACTGATACACAATGTTTTACTTAAAATGTTAACATTGATGACAGATGTATAATTCTGTACATCTTACAGATGTACATTCTGTACATTCTTGAAGAATTTCCATATTATCCTTTCCTATTGAAGAATTTCCATATTATCCTTTCCTATTTTAGATTAGAATATCATAATTTCCATATTATCCTTTCCTATTTTAGATTAGAATATCATAACCTAAGTATTCAGTTACATACTCATTTTTATTTTTGTATAAAATTATATTTTAAAATTTTATATAGAAAGAGCTGCTGTGTTTCCTAATATACAGATTTCTTAGGTCTTGACTAAGAGGAAGATTTCCAATAATATAGACTTAACATAGGTGAAATAAATACAACTGAACATAAAATACTCTACTTGGTGTTGGTGACTGGTTTTGGAGGCTGTCTTAAGGCAAGAATAGGACACTATAGTAGAGAACTGAATTAAAGAAGGTAGAAGTTTATTTTCCTCCTGTGTAATAGCCTGAAATGGAGTTTCAATGGTCAGGTGGCTGCTCTCTACACAGTAACTCAAGGACATAGACTTTTTTGTCTTGTTGCTCTGCAGTCCCTTAGGAAACTGTCATTATAAGGTTAAAACTGAATTGCTCTTGTTTCCAGCCTGGGCTTGCAAGCTGCACGTGTCACATGAAAGACCACAGATACATGATGCTGCTAAATTGCTTCAGTCATGTCCAACTCTATACAATCCCATGGACTGTAGCCTGTCAGTCTCCTCTGTCCATGGGATTCTCCAGGCAAGAGTGCTGGAATGGGTTGCCATGCCCTCCTCCAGGGAATCTTCCCAACCAAGGGATCAAACCCAGGTCTTCTGCATTGCAGGCAGATTCTTTACCACTGGGCCACCAGGGAAGTCCTGGACACATGCTACAGTGAACTAAAAAAGAAAAATAATAAAGAAATGTAGTCTGGTCACATGCACAAGAAGAGGAGAAAACACATTTCACAGACAGCAAGCAGTATCCACTCCAGAGAACCAGCGCTTCCAGTCCTTGTTGGAGAATTCCTGCTTTATGAATCTTGAAAGTGAAAGTCGCTCAGTCATGTCTGACTCTTTGCGACCCCATGGACTATGCAGTCCATGGAATTCTCCAAACCAGAATACTGGAGTGGGTAGCCTTTCCCTTCTCCAGGAGATCTTCCCCACCCAGGGATCAAACCCAGATCTCCCACAATGCAGGCAGATTCTTTACCAGCTGAGCCACAAGGACAGCCCTTATGAATCTTAGTTGAGGAAATCTGAGCTCCTGAGTACTTGATTCCAGCCTCTCTAGGACAGAGGGTTGTGATTCAGACTTTGCTCATTGGATACATGGTGCCAGACCTGACTCACCAGGGATCTGACATAAGATTGAACAGTGAGCGGGCATCATGCTGGTGGCAGTAACCATAGATATAGTTGCAAAGAGGAGTTCTGGTTCCCTAAGCTGAGCCACAGCATCAGGGGCTTTGACAGCAAATGCAGTGAGGCACAGTCATAAAAACACGTGCATATGTGCACACCAAGTACACACACAGATACACACACACACAAATGTATGTGTGCCAAAGGGGCTCACACCTCTAGGGATGTACTAAGGTTCAGAGCCCAGTGGTGACAAAAGTGTTCATGTTCTCATCAAAAAAGGAGTGGTTTGTCCCTCATCTGAAAAGCTCCTGTCTTCATCCATCCAGGCTGCTTGCCCTAACATGACACCATAAACTGAGAAGCTCATTAACAACAGAAATTTCTCTCTCACTGTTTTGGAGGCTTTGTTGTTTTTGTTGCTCAGTCGTGTCTGACTCTCTGCACCCCCAGGGACTACAGCAAGCCAGGCTTCCTTGTCCATCACCATCACCCAGAGTTTGCTCAAATGCATGTCCACTGAGTCAGTGATGTCATCCAACCATCACCCCTTCTCCTCCTGTCCTCAATCTTTCCCAGCATCAGGGTCTTTTCCACCTTTGCATCAGGTGGCCAAAGTAGTGGTGCTTCAGCATCAGTCCTTCCAACGAATATTCGGGGTTGATTTTTTAGGATTGACTGATTTGATCTCCTTGCAGTTCAAAGGATTCTCAAGAGTCTTCTCCAGCACCACAATTCCAAAGCATCGATTTTTTGGCACTCAGCCTTCTTTATTGTACAGCTTTCACATCTGTATATGACTACTGGAAAAACCATCACCTTTGTTGGCAAAGTGATGTCTCTGTTTTTTAATATTCTGTCTATGTTTGTCATAGCTTTCCTTGCAGTGAGCAAGTGTCTTTTAATTTCATGGTTGCAGTCACCATTCACAGAGATTTTGCAGCCCAAGAAAATAAAATCTGTCACAGTCTCCACTTTTCCCCCTCCTATTTGCCATGAAGTGATGGGACCAGATGCTATGATCTTAGTTTTTAAAACTCTTAAGAGTTTTAAGCCAGCTTTTTCACTCTCCTCTTTCATCCTCAGCCAAAGTCTCTGGAGGCTATAAAGTCCAAGATCAAGGTGCCAGCAGATTCAGTGTCTGGTGAGAGCTGACTTCCTGAGTCACAGACATTTGTCTTTTTGCTGTGCTCTCCCATGGCAGAAAGGAAAGTGAGCACTCTGGGATCTCTTTTGTAAGGACACTAATCCCATTTTATTAGGGCTCTGTCTTATGACTGGATCATCTCCCCAAGGCCCCACCTTCAAATATCATCAAATCAGGTATTATGTTACAGCAAATTATTTGGGGGCAAACAAAACCAGTTTGTAGCAGCTCCCAGTGATTGGTTAAACTACTCTATATATTTTTAACATTATTGAGATGCATTTTGACCAGATTAAAATGTAAAGAACTTAAATGTACAGTTTGGAGAATTTTTTAATGTATATATCACTTTGTGAAAGTGAAATTCTCAAGGCAAGATTACTGGAGTGGGTTGCCTTTCCTTTCTCCAGGGGATCTTCCCAACTCAGGGACCAAACCCAGGTCTCCTGCATTACAGGCAGATTTTTTTACCACCTGAGCCACAGGGAAGCCTGTATAGCACTTTAACCATCTCCTATGTTCCAAAATCACTACAGATGGTGACTGCAGCCATGAAATTAAAAGACACTTACTCCTTGGAAGGAAAGTTATGACCAGCCTAGATAGCATATTCAAAAGGAGAGACGTTACTTTGCCAACAAAGGTTCATCTAGTCAAGGCTATGGTTTTTCCTGTGGTCATGTATGGAGTGAAAGTTGGACTGTGAAGAAGGCTGAGCGCTGAAGAATTGGTGCTTTTGAACTGTGGTGTTGGAGAAGACTCTTGAGAGTCCCTTGGACTGCAAGGAGATCCAACCAGTCCATTCTGAAGGACATCAGCCCTGGGATTTCTTTGGAAGGAATGATGCTAAAGCTGAAACTCCAGTACTTTGGCCACCTCATGCGAAGAGTTGACTCATTGGAAAAGACTCTGATGCTGGGAGGGATTGGGGGCAGGAGGAGAAGGGGATTACAGAGAATGAGATGGCTGGATGGCATCACTGACTCGATGGACGTGAGTCTGAGTGAACTCTGGGAGTTGGTGATGGACAAGGAGGCCTGGCGTGCTGCGATTCATGGGGTTGCAAAGAGTCGGACACGACTGAGCAGCTGATCTGATCTCTGATCTCTGATGTTCTTTAGAATATTTTCATAACTGCTGGAGGAGGGTCACAGGCCTCTTTGTCAGCAGTTCTCTCTCCCGTGACAGCAGCGCTGTTCTAGTTTTATCCCTATGGATAGCCTTGGTGACAAAAACTTCGTATGACTAGAACCATAGAGTATACATACATTTCTGTCTGGCTTCTTTTGCTCAACCTCACATTTTTGAGATTTGTCCATTTTATCACAGAGGGGACTAATTCATACTTGTTTTATTTCTGAAAAGTTCTCCTTTGAATGAATATGTTATGATTTGTTTAACTCATTCTCCTGCTCATGTGCATTTTATTTGTTTCCAGTTTGAAGCTGTTATGAATTAATCTGTTGCAAACATTCATACTTGTCTTTTTTGGTGGACATGTTCTTTTACTTCTTTCTAATGAACACCTAAGAGCAGCTATGCTGGTTTAACATTTTATTAAACATTTTTTGTTGCACAATCATCTAGAGTTGGATTATATTGCTTAGACCCATGAACCCTTATTAATTCAGAATATTTATTAGATTATACTAATATTTCACAGCTATTCCAGTTGAGTTATTTCAAATCCTAAAAGATGATGCTGTGAAAGTGCTGCACTCAATATGCCAGCAAATTTGGAAAACTCAGCAGTGGCCACACGACTGGAAAAGGTCAGTTTTCATTCCAATCCCAAAGAAAGGCAATGCCAAAGAATGCTCCAACTAGCACACAATTGCACTCATCTCACACGCTAGTAAAGTAATGCTCAAAATTCTCTAAGCCAGGCTTCAACAGTACATGAACTATGAACTTCCAGATGTTCAAGCTAGTTTTAGAAAAGGCAGAGGAACCAGAGAACAAATTGCCAATATCCGTTGGATCATTGAAAAAGCAAGAGAGTTCCAGAAAAACATCTATTTCTGCTTTATTGACTATGCCAAAGTCTTTGACTGTGTGGATCACAATAAACTGTGGAAAATTCTGAAAGAGATGGGAATACCAGACCACCTGATCTGCCTCTTGAGAAACCTGTAGCAGGTCAGGAAGCAACAGTTAGAACTGGACATGGAACAACAGGCTGGTGCCAAATAGGAAAAGGAGTACGTCAAGGCTGTATATTGCCACCCTGCTTATTTAACTCATATGCAGAGTACATCATGAGAAACGCTGGGTTGGATGAAGTACAAGCTGGAATCAAGATTGCTGGGAGAAATATCAATAACCTCAGATATGCAGATGACATCACCCTTATGGCAGAAAGTGAAGAAGAACTAAAAAGCCTCTTGGTGAAAGTGAAAGAGGAGAGTGAAAAAGTTGGCTTAAAGCTGAACATTCAGAAAACTAAGATCATGGCATCTGGTCCCATCACTTCATGGCAAATAGACACAACTGAGTGACCAAACAACAACAAAATCAGTTTGAAGTGGGAGTTGTGATTGATGGCTCCCTGGAGGAAGCAAATATTGGATTACACCTGCCTTTGTGTCCTCTACTAGGTTCATTTAGGGCTAAGGATACAGTAGGCATCCAATACAAAATAATTTTATGTTCCTTCATTATAAATGTTCCCCCTTAGCTTGCATTAAAGGCAGAAAGAAACATGAAGATTTGTATGTCAGGACCACAGAGACTAATGATCATGTTGAAAATGTTTTTTTCTGGCTTAAATTCAATAGTTTCAGAATTACTGATTGCTTTCTTTATGGATATAAATCCTAGGTTTACTGAAGATTATCTTCCCAACAGGAATGCTATGGGGAAAAACTACCAGACTTCAGTCTTCCATTTCTCCCTTAATGATCCTAATTACATGATTAGCTTTGGAGGATGGCATGCCTATTTTGGTCAGTTGGAAGGGACCATATTTATTAAAAAAAAAAAGACTACTTAGGGTTTTGATGTCCAAAGTTGGTATGTAACATTAGAATAGCATATCGAGGTCCTGACTTCCTGGACTTTACCATCTAGTTATGGGGATTATCCAAAGAAAATGCTTTAAAACATTATAAATTGGTAAATAATAATGTACAAAGGTCGCAAAGAAACATGTTATTCACTGCTAAATCAGTGGTACCATAAGCAAATGGGTGTGAAAATTTTAAAGGAGAAAAATTTCATGATAGATGTCATTATTGTTATTTTTCAAGGAGCTAGGTAAGAATTGTGCTGGAATATTTTGGGCCTTGGACAGAGAGATGTCAGCATTCAAGGAGTAAAAAATGTTTTAGACCCATCCATGGAAGTGAAAAAAACATTTTTTCAGGACAGATTGGGGCTCAGAGGAAAAAAATATGAGAGAAAGCGATTTGAAAAATAACTTGGACCCAAACAGTCAGGATATGGAAGCTTGAGTTTGCCCTAACAAAAGATTCAAGTAGCTGAAAAAGAGAATGGAAGATTTTTGATAAGTGCTTTTATCATGAGCTTACCTTAGAACTTTCTTTCTAAAATATTATTTATATTAATAGAAATATTACCTGAAGCTTAACTCACATCAAAATTATTCCTGCTGTAAGACAGTGTTATTAATCAAGCAGTATCCAGTGTGTGGCTTTTACAGGTGAAGTGATTGCCAACAGTGGCTCCATGTAGCTCTGGAAGTCTTAGTGGCGTCTGTATTCATAACACCCAAGTCCTCCAGACCACAGTGCTGTCTCCTGCCCGCATCCAGACTCTATTCCTAAGGAAGTTTGTTAGTCTCTATTCTCCTAATCATCAAATGCATCTTTGCCTCTTTTTCTACTTTAGTTTTCATAACACTGAAAAAAAAATTCAATTTAAAATGGACTTTAGGTAACAAAATTTTCTCTTTAACCTGCAGGGGAAAATGACAAACAAAAATCCTCATATTTTGAATACACTGTTTTTTATAACTGATTGATGACAGACATAAGTCTTTACTACAACTGAAAGCTATATTTTAATATTCTACAACTTTATTTCAGAAGCAGCTGGTTGATGATATATATACTTTCCCTAAAACTTTGGATTATTATTTTGGAGATGAAGAGAATTTAAGCATTACTGTTTCGCTGTGGTCCAAAAATAGAATAAGAACAATTAACAGGATGACTTTGATATATTTGATAATTTAAACTGGGTTATATCCACATTTTTTAATGTAACAGAAGTATCATTTTGAACTTAACTTTCTCTGTACACTGTTAGAATTTTAGGTATTCGTGGATATATTTATAAATATGATGGTACCACTCTCATGCAATCTTATTTATATGCAGGCGAAGATTTTCTTGGATCTGTACCTACTTCTGGGGTCTAGACATCTGGAATTGTGTGTCTGAAAACTAATGAGGTGACCTGACAAACGCCTATTGTTATGGGCCACTGAAAGTCTTCTTGAGAGAAATTTTGGTCTAGGAAACTTTGCAGAAGGCTGCTGAGCAAAATGGCATTAATTCAGAAACAAACTCCTGGTAACAAAAAGGGGAACAGAAATTCTTTATAGTTCACAGTTCCTATTGCTTTAATTTGCTTTTGATTTTCCCATTGTTTTCATGCAAAGGTTAAAAGAAAGATTTCAACAAAGCTATTTGTAAATTACTAAAATGTGACACTGCTTTGAAATTGTTTAATTTAAAATAGTGGGAATCCTCCCTTGTTGTATCCTGCTGATTCAACCTAGCAAATCTCAGTTGTAGTTGACAAAGCAGGCGAGACCATACTTGCTGCCCATCGGGGCTCATCAGAGGCAGAGCGGGTTCCAGGAGGCCCAGCAGAGCAGCCTGGGCTCCGGCCATGACTGAAGTAGCAGCACTGGCCATTGGCTGTGAACTGTGGACAGTGAAGCTGCCCTGGCAAAAAAAGCCAAAGGCGGTTGCCACAAAAGCTGATTTGTGTACTTCCCCTGGACTCTGAGACCTTGTTTCAGAAAGGGGGGACAACAACGATGAGTAAGGGTTGAATTAAATGTTAATGTGAGTGACTCCATTCAAACCTTGAGCTCTGGAGAACTCTATTTACATTTAGAATTGTGTTTTGCATTTCATCCAAAACCACAATGTATTTAGAATGATCATGGTTCACCTTGGTCCCTTAAGACTTCTCTAGAGAATTCCCAGTTTGTCCAGTGGTTAGGATTCCGTAAGTCCACTGCAGGAGGCATGGGTTCAATCCTTGGTCAGGAAACTAAGATCCTACATGCCATGGCATGTGAAAGTGAAAGTGGCTCAGGCGTGTCCAACTCTTTGCGACTCCATTGAATGTACTGTCCATGGAATTATCCAGGCCAGAATACTGGAGTAGGTAGCCTTTACCTTCTCCAGAGGCTCTTCCCAACCCAGGGGTCGAACCCAGGTCTCCCACATTGCAGGCGGATTCTTTACCAACTGAGCTATGAGGGAAGTCCACCGCCATGGCATGACCAAAAAACAAACAAACAAAAAGACTTCTCTGGATCTCTTTCAAGACACTCGAGGCCATGCATAACAGTACCATAGCACAATGAATTAATGAACCCCTTAGAATTTCTACATTCTCTGTTCATCCCTTGTTACTCCATTCTCACTGTCAGAAGCTTCTCCTGCCAAAACTGTGTCCCTTGACCTCATTCCTAGGGTGAAATCTGTACTGCAAGCTGGAAAGAGGATCCCAGGAATGACTGTTTTTCAACAGGGTCCCTGAGTCACCTACTACCATATATAGCATCCCAAGTCTTCTACCAAAGAGGGAGAAATGATAACATTTTTTCCTATATGTGAATTTTTAGATCTTATTTCATGGTTGCAGCAAAGTAGCATAGCTACCAGTGAATTACTAAAGCAAAAATGTATTTTATCTATTTTAAATACTTTCTAATGGAATATATTTGAATAGATATGCACACAAAATGGTGGGGGAGAAACAGCCAAAACTCTGAATTTACCCTGGTAATCAACAGAGTGACAGAAGTCTTTATGCATTCTGGTCTTGAGTATTCCGCCCTTATTTTCCACCTTACCTCTATTTTTCAGATACTTCAAAGACTTCAGGACATGAATTCCTAGAGACACTCAGCTCATTCCCCTATATATGCTCATGTTCATCTCTTCCTTTAACTAAAAGGCCTCCCCACTATTTTAAACCATTGAAATCCCTCTGGCTCTTTACTGCTCTGCTAACAATTACTCAGTTGACAGTGTGACTTAAAATCATGTCTTACACACAGTAATAAGAAATCCAAAACAATATGGCTCCGCCTAAGGGAAATAGTTACCATTCTATCAAATTAATAAGCTCAGTGTCTCCACATAGTTTTATGTATAATTGGTTATTGTCTCCTAATACCATGCTTTTCCCCCTCAGTCAGTCTCTCCCATCAGAAAGCCTGTTATCCTTCCTCAGAGGGCAGACAGAAAGAAAACCACAATCACAGAAAACTAACCAATCTGATCACATGGATCACAGCCTTGTCTAACTCAATGAAACTACGAGCCATGCCATGTAGAGCCACCCAAGAGGGATGGGTCATAGTGGAGAATTCTGACAAAACATGGTCCACTGGAGAAGGGAATGGCAAACCACTTCTATACTCTTGCCTTGAGAACCCCAAGAACAGTATGAAAAGGCAAAAAGATAGAGGACACTGAAAGATGAACTCCCCAGGTCAGTAGGTGCCCAATATGCTACTAGAGAAGAGTGGAGAAATAACTACAGAAAGAATGAAGAGATTGAGCCAAAGCAAAAACAACACCCAGTTGTGGATGTGACTGGTGATGGAAGTAATTCCGATGCTGTAAAGAGCAATACTGCATAGGAACCTGGAATGTTAGGTCTATGAATCAAGGCAAATTGAAAGTGGTCAAATAGGAGATGGCAAGAGTGAACATCGACATTTTAGGAATCAGCAAACTAAAATGGACTGGGATGGGCGAATTTAACTCAGATGACCATTATATCTACTACTGTGGGCAAAAATACCTTAGAAGAAATGGAGTAGCCCCCATAGTCCACAAAAAAGTCCAAAAAGCAGTACTTGGATGCAATATCAAAAATGACAGAATGATCTCTGTTCATTTCCAAGGCAAACCATTCGATATCACAGTAATCCAGGTCTATTTCCTGACCAATAAAGCTGAAGAAGTTGAAGTTGAACAGTTCTATGAAGACCTACAAGACCTTTTAGAACTAACACCCACAAAAGATGTCCTTTTCATTATAGGGGACTGGAATACAAAAGCAGGAAGTCAAGAAAAATCTGGAGTAACACACAAATTTGGCCTTGGAGTACAGAATGAAGCATGGCAAAGGCTAACAGAATTTTGCCAAGAAAATGCACTGGTCATAACAAACATCTTCTTCAAACAACACAAGAGAAGACTCTACACACAGACATCACCAGATGGTCAACACCAAAATCAGATTGATTATATTCTTTGCAGCCAAAGATGGAGAAGCTCTATACAGTCAGCAAAAACAAGACCAGGAGCTGACTGTGGCTCAGACCATGAACTCCTTATTGCCAAATTCAGGCTTAAATTGAAGAACGTAGGGAAAACCACTAGACCATTCAGGTATGATCTAAATCAAATCCCTTATGATTATACAGTGGAAGTGACAAATAGATTCAAGGGATTAGATCTGATAGACAGAGTGCCTGAAGAACTATGGATGAAGTTCGTGACATTGTACAGGAGGCAGGGATCAAGACCATCCCCCCAAAAAAGAAATGCAAAATGGTTGTCTGAGGAGGCCTGACAAATAGCTGTGAAAAGGAGAGAAGCTAAAGGCAAAGGAGAAAAGGAAAGATATACCCATTTGAATGCAGAGTTCCAAAGAATAGCAAGGGGAGATAAGAAAGCCTTCCTCAGAGATCAATGCAAAGAAATAGAGGAAAACAACAGAATGGGAAAGACTAGAGATCTCTTCAAGAAAACTAGAGATACCAAGGGAACATTTCATGCAAAGATGGGCACAATAAAGGACAGAAATGGTATGGACCTAACAGAAGCAAAAGATATTAAGAAAAGGTAGCAAGAATACACAGAAGTACTATACAAAAAAGATCTTTATGACCTAGATAATATTGATGGTATGATCACTCACCTAGAGCCATACATCCTGGAATGCAGAGTCAAATGGACCTTTGGAAGCATCACTATGTTCAAACTACGGCACAACTGCACTCATCTCACACGCTAGCAAAGTAATGCTCTAAGTTCTCTAAGCCAGGCTTCAACAGTATGTGAACCGTGAAATTCCAGATGTTCAAGCTGGATTTAGAAAAGGCAGAGGAACCAGAGATCAAATTGCCAACATCATTTTGATCATTGAAAAAGTGATAGAGTTTCAGAAAAACAGCTACTTCAGCTTTATTGACTATGCCAAAGACTTTGACTGTGTGGATCACAACAAACTCTGGAAAATTCTTAAAAAGATGGGAATACCAGACCACCTTACCTGCCTCCTGAGAAATGTGTATGGAGGTCAGCAAGCAACAGATAGAACTGGACATGGAACAACAGACTGATTCCAAATCAGGAAAGGAGTACATCAAGGCTGTATATTGTCACCCTGCTTATTTAACTCATATGCAGAGTACATCATGAGAAATGCTGGACTGGATGAAGCACAAGCTGGAATCAAGATTGTTGGGAGAAATATCAATAACCTCAGATATGCAGATGACACCACCCTTATGGCAGAAAGCAAAGAGGAACTAAAGAGTCTCTTGACAAAAGTGAAAGAGGAGAGTGAAAAAGATGGCTTAATACTCAACATTCAGAAAACTAAGACCATGGCATCTGGTCCAATCACTTCATGGCAAATAGATGGGGAAACAATAGAAACAGTGAAAGACTATTCTCTTGGGCTCCAAAATTACTGCAGATGATGATTGCAGCCATGAAATTAAAAGACACTTGTTCCTTGGAAAAAAAGTTATGACCAACCTAGCCAGCAAATTAAAAAGCAGAGACATTACTTTGCCTACAAAGGTCCATGTAGTCAAAGCTTGGTTTTTCCAGTAGTCACGTATGGATGTGAGAGTTGGACTATAAAGAAAGCTGAGCGCCGAAGAATTGATGCATTAGAACTGTGGTGTTGGAGAAGACTCTTAAGAGTCCCTTGGACAGCAAGGAGATCCAACCAGTCAATCCTAGAGGAAGTCAGTCTTAAATATTCATTGGAAGTACTGATGCTGAAGCTGAAACTCCAATACTTTGGCCATCTGATGTGAAGAACTGACTCATTGGAAAAGACCCTGATACTGGGAATGATTGAAGGTGGGAGGAGAAGGGGATGACAGAGGATGAGATGATTGGATGACATCACTGACTCAATGGACATGAGTTTGAGTAAGCTCTGGGAGTTAGTGATGGACAGGGAAGCCTGGTGTACTGTAGCCCATGGGGTCGCAAAGAGTCAGACATGACTGAGCGACTGAACTGAACTGAACTGAACCATGCTTTTCAATAGCAGACATTCTGTCTTCTTACTAAGTTTTACAGGTGATAGCAAATATTTATTTTGTGCTTATTTTATGCCAGGTACTGTGCTAAGTTCTTAAAACACATTGTAACATTTATAATGATGTGAGACTACATTTCTACTTATAAGTAAGGATCAGATACATCTAGAAAGAATGAGTTAATTGCCAGATTTCAACTCTGGGATTGGAAACTAACATTCTCTAGGAAACAACCCCATCTACCATTGCATCATAAAGAATAACTTCAAATCCATGCTTTTCATCACCTCATTTGATGTCAAATACCACATGGTTTAGTAAAAATATTACATACAAAATTACAAGGTTCTCATAATAATTTCTTAAATGGACTTGTTTGTTCTAAAAAAATACCTAAAACTAAGCTTTTCCTCAATAAAGTCAAGCTTTGATAACACAGAATAAAAATTAAGAACAATGAAAATAACAATAACAAAAGCTTCCTGTCATGCTCTAATAACATTCAAAAGGCGATCAGCCCTGGGTGTTCTTTGGAAGGAATGATGCTAAAGCTGAAACTCCAGTACTTTGGCCACCTCATGCAAAGAGTTGACTCATTGGAAAAGACTCTGATGCTAAGGGGGATTGGGGGCAGGAGGAAGAGGGGACAACAGAGGATGAGATGTCTTGATGGCATCACCGACTCTATGGACGTGAGTTTGAGTGAACTCCGGGAGATGGTGATGGACTGGGAGGCCTGGCGTGCTGCGATTCATGGGGTCGCAAAGAGTCGGACGTGACTGAGCGACTGAACTGAACTGAACTGAACTGAAGAGAATTATCCAAAAAGTTCTGGGGAAAAATCCAGCAACAAAAGTACTAAACATCTCCTTAATCCTCTTTTTCTTCGTTTTTGTTGTTTTTATGCTCTGTATCATATATTTTTTCAAACTGACTGTGTTTCTCATGATTCACAAGTAGAATAGATATTCAATAAGAACAATTTCATGGAAAGGATCTTCAAAAATCACAAGAAAATTTTTAAAAATTTCATTGAAACTCAGTGTGCACTAAAGAGACAATTTAGTTATGAGGACATTGACAATAAATTTCTTATTTCATTCAATACATATTTATCTAGTGCTTACTTGCCTGGGAAATTCCATGGACATGGCATCACAAAGAGTTGACATGACTGAGCACGCACTCACTGTGTAACAGCTCAGTTTCTTATCTTGTTGTAAAAGTTATCACTGGAACAGGGTTGGTGGGGACACCATTGCTTGGTTGCAGTGATAAAGATGAAGTACAAAAACTAGTCTAACTTAAAAAGAAAGAAGAACCATACGTCTCCTACTCTATTTTGTGGACTCTTCTGTCACAGCCACAGAAAATGTAAAATCCTTCTTCCTCGGTAGGGAGATCAGATCATGGCACATATAGAACTCAACCAGTGCACAGCAGGGGGTCCCAGAGCCCAGAGTTAGAGACATTCTCATCTCCTGGCATAAAAGGGCATCCCTCTGGGTTTATCTCTGCTTTCCTAAAGCAAACAGTAGCTTTCAAAATAGGTTTCTCAAAGTTTCTGGTGCTCCTGTTTCAAAGTGTACAACATGAGTACTTTTGTATAGTCAAGTCTTGAGAACCATTTTAATTTTTCTCCTTTCTGAAAAAGAATCCTCTATGCTATTATGTTGGCCAAATACATCTTAACCATTTTAGCAAGGGTATATCATAATAACAAAGACAAGTGTCTTATTAATGCAACTATAAAATAATTAACCTCCAAAATTAATTACTAGTATTTTATGAGAAGTTTGAAGGAGTGAAATAAAGTAAATATTATCTTAATAATAAATTTTTATATCATGAGATATACTTTTCCTCTATAAATCTCTAGAAAATGGTCATGAACTTTTGCCAAACATGATTATTTCTATATGGAAGTCTCTAATTAAGCAATCTATGTGGCATGAATAAGCAGTAGACTATTGAGAAGAATACAAATTGTTTCTATTAACAGCAAAAGATTATTCAATACTTTTTTCTTATAAATACTGTATATTGTAATATTTGATTAAATTTTTGTCTTTGTTACTCTTCAAGCACATCTACAATTTAACATCTGAGGAAACCATATTGCAATGTAAATATATATCTTGGCAAATTCTACCTATTTATTGCTGTCATACATTTTATCAGACAATACATAGAGTGGTGTGCTTAAAACTTTGGATTTTAATGTTTAAATGTAACCTCTTACTTATCTAATTTATGAGTATTATTTTCTAAAACCTCTTGACAATATAATTAGTTAAAAACTGAGAATAAGGACATAACTATTATCAGCAGGTGGTATTTACTCTGAACCATAGAATTTACCTGTTTTGTGATTAGCCACGAGAGAATGCAATTTAGTTTTGTTTTAAGGAAAGATTAATTTAGCAGCAACCACACTTACCTTTCATGGAGAAGCACAATGATTGATACAATCCTACATCATGCTGTTCAGCAAATGAAATGTATTTTTCTTATATGATTACAAGGAATGAGGCTGGGTGTTCACCATGAGTCCAGGAATGCTTAAGTACTTTCCTGAATAGACTTGGCAAGTACGAATATCTGGGGAAAGATAAAAAGAAACATTTAAGTAAAAGAAGATGCAAACCAATCTTTTCTGATGGTTCAAAACCTTTGTACTCGTTGAGGGTTTAGAGTGAGAAATATTTATTCTTTGGGATCCATGAAGGCTGGCCTAACCAGAGCTATAGCAATAATGAAGCCATATGCCACCCAGCACTTAAACAAGCATGGTTTAAGGCTATAATCTGGGAGAAAATTAGCAGACATAAGTTTAATTTTATATTTTTTAGAAGATGTATATTTCAAAGTTTTATGGCCTACTTATAAGTTCCATGTACTGCTATCCAGTCATAGTAAAGAAAAAACATTTCTTTTAGGCAATGTTTTATTCTTTCAAAGCACTACAAGCATAAACCCAAATAGCTTTACCAAAGGCTGGGATATTTCTCTTTATTCTTTGGTGAAAACAGAAATAAAGCTACAAGCAGCAGAGATGATCAACAAGGAATCATCAGTGAATTTAAATTTACTTAAATTTAAATTTAGTATGCCACTTAAATCTCTGAACCTATGTTGAGCAATACAGAAAAGCACAATTTGCAGTGTTTACTGAAATTTGCATTATTACATTTTCATCAAAATTGAGGCTAAAATTTTAACGAAAGTTTCAAAATCCTTCAGCTTTTAAATAAGAGTCCATGACTCCCAGAATTTTAATACTCTTAGGATCCATTCAAATAATTTCCGGAGGGGCTGTTCCCGTAGATGCTCCCTAGGGCTGTGATTGTCCCTCGGTTCTTGACTTGCTGATACCCTCCGGTGTGAACTTCAGTTCAGTTCAGTTCAGTCACTCAGTCGTGTCCGACTCTTTGCGACCCCCTGAATCACAGCACGCCAGGCCTCCCTGTCCATCACCAACTCCCGGAGTTCACTCAGACTCACGTCCATCGAGTCAGTGATGCCATCCAGCCATCTCATCCTCTGTCGTCCCCTCTCCTCCTGCCCCCAATCCCTCCCAGCATCAGAGTCTTTTCCAATGAGTCAACTCTTCGCATGAGGTGGCCAAAGTACGGGAGTTTCAGCTTTAGCATCATTCCTTCCAAAGAAATCCCAGGGCTGATCTCCTTCAGAATGGACTGGTTGGATCTCCTTGCAGTCCAAGGGACTCTCAAGAGACTTCTCTAACACCACAGTTCAAAAGCATCAATTCTTCGGCGCTCAGCCTTCTTCACAGTCCAACTCTCACATCCATACATGACCACTGGAAAAACCATAGCCTTGACTAGACGAACCTTTGTTGGCAAAGTAACGTCTCTGCTTTTCAATATGCTATCTAGGTTGGTCATAACTTTCCTTCCAAGGAGTAAGCGTCTTTTAATTTCATGGCTGCAGTCATCATCTGTAGTGATTTTGGAGCCCAGAAAAATAAAGTCTGACACTGTTTCCACTGTTATCCCATCTATTTCCCATGAAGTAATGGGACCAGATGCCATGATCTTAGTTTTCTGAATGTTGAGCTTTAAGCCAACTTTTTCACTCTCCTCTTTCACTCTCATCAAGAGGCTTTTTAGTTCCTCTTCCCTTTCTGCCGTAAGGGTGGTGTCATCTCCATATCTGAGGTTATTGATATTTCTCCCAAACTTTAGAACTATTTTAAACCATCCTAGACTGAGGTAGTTTTAAGCTATTATACCTTTTCTCAAAAGTTTTTGTTGTTGTTCAAAATAAAGAACTAAGAGTGTTTAACTCTATGAGAGGCCCTGTAAAGACTCACATGTAAGGTCCTCATTTTGTGAAGGATCATTCTGGTCATAGGAGAGAGGGTGGCCTTAAATTCTTCAGTTCTTGTTATGTGCTATCTCTGTTTCCTGAACTTGCCTGGTGCTTCTGATTAAAATGTATTACCCCTTTCATCTTACCCACACAACAAAAGAGTGCTAAAATAACTACTTTTGTTCCTCTTTTTTTTGGAAATTATTTTTAATATCTGACATTTCAAACATGAAAAACACATGTAATGAATATTTAAAGTAAAAAGAATAATGAAGTAAAAACCTATGGAATTACTCCCCAGATTAAGCAACTGAGTACTTGAAAGAACCTAGAAGCCACCTTCTGCCCCTCCTTCATAACATTTCTCATAAAAGTGTATCATTTAAATTTACTGGTACTGATTCTCATGTTTTTCACTATAGTTTAACTACACATATACATCTATGAAATACATAGAGTTAGGTTTTGTAGGTTTACAGACTTTATACAAATGACACCATACTACACGTACTCTATCATCCTGTGCTTTTGTGATGAACCTGTGCTGACTACTGAAGGGCTGATACCTTAATTTTTGTCATTGTATATTATTACTTTAGATGATTATAATACAGGATATTTACTTATTTTTCTGGTGATAATCATTAGGATTATTGCTAGATTTTTTTTATTTTTAGGAACAAAGTTGCAATGAACATTCTTGATGAAGTCACTAATTTCTCTAGGATTTTGTAGATGTGAAGCATTTTAACTCCACCAAAGAATGTCGCACTAAATTTTTAAAAGTACATGTACAAAGTCCATAGCCACCTGCAGTATACAAGCACTTCTCTTAGTCTACACATTCACCCATGATTAACTTGGAAAACTCCACAAAGATCCCCATTGGAATTTAAGTGAAGATCATTGAATATTTTAATCAATTTTGGAACACATATATTTATGAAAATGGATCTTCCTGTCTAGATAATATGATTTTGTCTCTATTTATTTTGGTCTAATTTCTGTAAGTCTAATTTGGTGTTAAATATCAAGATCTTTAGGTTGTTGGCATAGAGAAATATAATTGGTTTTTATATTGATTTTAAATTGAGCCATTTGGTGAATTGTCTGATGAATTACAATAACTTTTTTGCTAAATTATTGTGGTATCCTATGTATGCAATTACTTAATTTGTAACTAATATTTACTTTGTTTCTTTTCAAATATTTAATTATTTCCCTATATTTTAAAATTCTTTTTTATTCAACAAAATGAAATATTGAATAAAAGCCATGGCAATGGCCATTTTTTGTCATTTACTGTATTAAACATGCTTCTATGTTTAATATTAATTTCATGCTAGCAGTAGATATCATTCAACGTGGTAAAGATCAATTCTATTTCTAATTGGAAAGTATTTGAAAAATAAAGTGGTATCAAAACTTTTCAAATGTTTCTAACACATCTATTGAGATAATACTGTAGTATTTATTCAATTTGTTACAATGGGGACTTAGGCAAACACAATTTCCCCAACACTAAAGCACGATTCTCTTCTTGAGTAAACTTGAAAGGCTATTTTTGTGTGTGTTAATATTAATGAGATTGATTATCCCATCCTCATCTAATTTTGACAACAGTTATATAAGTCTTATTAAACAAAATGACAATGTTCTCTTTTTATTTTCTCTGGCAAAGCTTGTAAATAATAGAAAATAAATGTTTATAGGAATTATCTATTTGATAGTTTGGTGAACAAAACTTTCAAATCATCTAAAAATTATTTGTTGTATATTTTTTAATGTATTCAAATTCCTTGCTGCTGCTGCTGGTGCTAAGTCGCTTCAGTCATGCCCGGCTCTGTGCGACCCCATAGACGGCAGCCCACCAGGCTCCCCCATCCCTGGGATTCTCCAGGCAAGAACACTGGAGTGGGTTGCCATTTCCTTTTCCAATGCATGAAAGTGAAAAATGAAAGTGAAGTCACTCAGTCGTGTCCAACTCTTAGTGACCTCATGGACTGCAGCCTACCAGGCTCCTCCATCCATGGGATTTTCCAGTCAAGAGTACTGGAGTGGATTGCCATTGCCTTCTCCTCAAATTCCTTAATTTGTTATAAATATTTTCAAGCTTATTATGAATTAGTTTTGAAAGCTATGTTTTCCTTAGATTTGATCATTTTTTTCTTTCATGAAAACCAATTTTATTTGAAATGCATCTCCACTGAATTGAACAGGGTCAATATCAAATAAATCTATGTTCATTAATATATGTTGAAATTGTAGGATAAACAATTTTAATTATACAATTTGACTTGAAATTATTAAATAAAATTTTATGGGTATTTCAGCATATAATAAATGTCATTACATGGATATATATTCCCAAGATGGTAAAAATGCTTTAAAAAAAGAAAAAAAATGAAACTTTTAAGTGAAATCTATTATTAAAGATATGAAAGAAAGGTTTTTTAAATGATCATATCCAGATTTCATTCTGTTTTGGTATGACTCCCAGAGTAACCTGAATAAATTAAGGACAGTCAGTTATAATTAACATCGGCTCACCCACATGTTTTATCTTAATTGAGAAGTCTGGATATAGAAAATTAAATAATGGAAAGAGGTTTACTGAGTGCTGTGAACAAAACATGAGTTTTATTATTTTCCTATCATTACATCTTTGGTCTCAAAGCAGTTTATGTTTGCAAATCAAATTTTGCCAATTCAACTTTCTGTGTCACTTTTCTATTTGCAACAAGGGGGAAAAAAGCAATAGACCTAACTTTAGTTTTTGAGGGTATTCATTTAATTGTACATCTTATAGAATATCCTGCATGTAATAAGTGTAGAGTGTTAGCTATTAGTACTAATATTGTTGGCACAGATATAACTTGCAAATTCAGTATGACGCCTTCTCAGTTATGGCAAAGTGGGTGCATTTTGCTCATTTCTGCATTCATCACAATATATGACACAATGTTATCTTCAAGGATCATCAACAATCATTGTAATTTAAGTGAACTAAATGCTGAGATACTGCTATTTCTCACTAACATTGATTTTTTAAAGATTTTGTTTTGTCTGCTAGGTGAGCAGACAAGTCTACTTCTGGGATCACATGATTCGTTCTGCCCAATAGGTAGCAAGCATTTGTGACATGCGTCACTTTTTGGCCTAAGTATTTAATTGCAGAGCATATCTCTCTTCTGGGTTATTTCATGCCAGAGCAACCGAGTGCCTTATTCCTGGTGGTGGAGCTAAAAGATGACACAACTTCTGTTGACCTGAGTCCCTAACATTCTGTGTGGAGTAGTTCAGTTCAGTTCAGTTCAGTCGCTCAGTCGTGTCTGACTCTTTGTGACACCATGAATCGCAGCAAGCCAGGCCTCCCTGTCCATCACCAACTCCCGGAGTTTACCCAAACTCATGTGCATCAAGTCGGTGAGGCCATCCAGCCATCTCATCCTCTGTCGTCCCCTTCTCCTCTTGCCCCCAATCCCTCCCAGCATCAGAGTCTTTTCCAATGAGTCAACTCTTCGCATGAGGTGGCCAAAGTACTGGAGTTTCAGCTTCAGCATCAGTCCTGCCAATGAACACCCAGGACTGATCTCCTTTAGAATGGACTGGTTGGATCTCCTTGCAGTCCAAGGGACTCTCAAGAGTCTTCTCCAACACCACAGTTCAAAATCATCAATTCTTTGGTGCTCAGCTTTCTTCGCAGTCCAACTCTCACATCCATACATGACCCCTGGAAAAACCACAGCCTTGACTAGATGGACCTTTAGCCCTGCACAAACCTTCACGTGATGAGACAGTGCTGTGCTGTACTTAGTTGCTCAGTTGTGTCCAACTCTTTGCGACCCTAGTGGAACAAGACTTTTTTTTTTTTTTTTTAAATATCTTAAGCTGCAGACACTTTTGGCGATGCGTGTCGCTGCAACAAAGCTGATTCTATCATAACAGATTTTGCCTTTTTTATTACGAGGTAAAATACTAGCATTTGTACAAATCTTAGTGTTATCTCCTCATTGCTTTTTCATAGTGGGAAGTTGTTCAAATAGAAGAAAATGAAGAGTCTGAGCAAGTCATAAGTAAATAACCATCCACCGGCTTTTCAAAGTGTTTGTTGCTCTGTGTAGGGTGGATACTAAAAAGCAATTTGACTACAGTAAATGTTGAAAAAAAAAATGAGGTGAAAGCATTTATGCATAACAGACATGCAGTAAATTCTTCTTGATTAATAAGAACTTCATATAACTAGGGCTTTGCAAATGTCCTGAAGCCCATAAATACATGAATTTGTGGCAATTCTGAGCCAGAGATGTGTTGCTTCATCTATTTTTGTCCAGAATTAGAGCCCTCAGGATTCTGCTAGAGATTTTGAAATCAATCTTTTCAAGGACCATAAAATAAACATATCTCAACATGCTCCCCTTCAGCTTCTCATTTCACTTTAAATTGAAACTGTAATGGATTTCCAGCTAGGCTGTGTTACAGATTTTTCTCTACTTCAAATCAGGACATATCAGGGAACGGGTGGTGGAAAAGGAGAGTTCTCCCTGTGTGTTTGAGTCATTATCAACTTGCCACATATTCACTTGACTTGTTGTAACATTTCTGTCTCTATCTTACTCCTTTGTAACCTCATAAAGCTGTATCTTAAATCATTTGAGGAAAAAAATGAGTAAAAGTGGTAGAAATGTAAGAAAAAAATGTTTTCCTGATATTTAAGCCTCCAGATTCAATATTCAAGCTGGGCTGGATTCCAGTGAACCACTTACTATTTTTCAAACTGTTCCAGCAATTGTCTGCTTTCTTTTTTTTTAATTTCTAAAAGCTATCATTAATAACCATTTATTCAGAGTATACTCTGTGAATCCAAGATAGGAGATAGAAAATCTTTGCATCAACTCTCAACTATCTGCTTCTCTGGAAAACAAAGAAAGGACTTAGTATATATGATACAACAACAAAAAGATAAGCAGAATTTTCAGAGTTTAAGACATTTGTCACTGTGTTCATAGTGGTTTAATTCTACATTCACAACTCTCTGTTATAAATATTTCTTGGTTTTCATATGCCCTCCTCTCACTTTCATCTTTTATTCTTGAAGGCAGAATTTATCACTCTGATTCTCAGGTCAGGAGGCTACTTGTTCAATAGGCTTCAAAACTCCTGAAGATACAATTAGAAAGAAACAAGAAACTCACAAACAGATCATTTCTATGTCAGGGAAGAAACCAGGTATAGGATTCACATATTCTTTTTTTGCAACTCATAGAAGCAACTGCCTTGCAACATAGATTCTAATATTTACTGTATGAGGATGTTACAATACAGAAAAAGGGTGTACTGACAGGTACTTGAAAATAGTGGTATATTTAAAATCTGCTGGTTGAGAAAGTGCTTAGTAACATAAAGCTTCTAATAACATTTTTACAATAGTTCATGGTGGATTGTACTATGACAAAAACAATCTAACTGACTTATAGTAAGGAAGGCTTACTTCCAACTCAAATGGGAGATTTGTGGCTATGGTTTGGCTATAGGACCACTCCATGTGTCTTTTAACAGCATCATTTCAGTTGCTAAGCAGACCCCACCATAGACAAGCTGTTCTTGTAGTAGAGAGAGAAGATCAAGCGAGTGAGTAAAGGATGCAATGGCTAGTAGAGACATTGAACACTTCTAATCCCAGTACACCAACCAAAGCCCATCACATGGCCAAGCCAGACAGAAGGGCAAGAAAATATTCTCTAACAACAAGGCAGGCTGAATCACTTGGACTGTGGATTGCTTATGTAAGTATTCACAACTTAGTATCCTTCTTGTGTCCATAATGGAATATGGAATATGATTGGAATATGATTCACAACTTAGTAACCTTCTTGTATCCATAATGGAATATGGAATATGATTGGAATATGATTGGAATATGATTTCCTAGACTCTCCCTTCCAGACAGACAGAATATTTCACCACTTTTAAATACTTGGCCTTGTGATGGACTTCAGACAAAAGACACTGATGTAAGTGGCGGTTCTCTACTTCTGAGCATAGAGTCTTTCATTTTTACACTTTCTCTTGGACCCTGTCACAGCCAAGGAAGAGATAATTCACCCAGTAGAGGCAACCTCAGACAAGACAGGCACAGACAACTCCTCAGTTTCCTACAAATGCATTAAAATAACCCTCACCAAGATCAACCAGGTCTGGCACTGACCAGAAGACAACTCTGGAAAAACAGCAACCATGCAATAGAAAAAGTTGCTCCCTTATGATATTATGTTTTTAATCATTTTGTTCATTACCATGGCATTATAATGGCAACAGATAACTGAAACATACGGCAATTATACAGGCATAAAATCTTATAGGATGAGAGTAGTGTTGAATAAAACAGAAAAATAGTATCAGTAATCTTTCATATTTTTAAAATTAACTATATTTTATCTTAAAGTACAGGAAAAATCTAAAATTTTTTTACCTAAAAAATATATGTAATATTATTTAGACTTAAACAAATTAGTACATCAAAGAGTCACAAACTTCTCGAAAAACTGTTAACTATTACCTACCCAGGAGTTTCAGATCAACAAGTTGGCAATTTAGGGGATTTTGTGTAATAATTCCTGTAATCTAGTAAACTCTTCAGATGCTCTTGGTAGTTTCTTCTGGGAGACTTCATTACTCTCATTTTTCATAAGAAAATATGTCTCTGATTAATTAAGTATATGGAATAACAATCCCTATTATAACTTTATGATTTACCATTTCACTGTTTTTTGTTCTTAGATCTTTTGCCTCAAAATTTTTCAACATTTCATACTATGTGCTTAATATAAAAGTATATGCTGCTTTGATTTTTGATTAACTTGATTTTAAATTAAGAAATTTAAAATTCAGTTCTTTGATTACACCAGCTATACTTTAATTGCTCAACAGCCACTTGGAGCTTGTGGCTACCACACTAGACATAGTCAGAGTAATTAATAGTGATCTTCACGAGTAGAATTTGATTAATTGTATTTAAGGAGATTAACTATAGAAATAAAAATGAAGATGTTCAAATTTGATGATAAAGATATTATTTCTGTAGCTTGTACATTTGCTATTGAATATTAAGCATTTGAACACAATAGTGGGTAAATTTAACAGGCGTTTTGTTTTGCTTGTATATGCCTGATTTAAACTCTACGTGGTACAACAACAAAAAATTATAATGAAAAGACATTCTAAATGAACAAATCTGTAACAAATGCTAGTGTGTGTTAGTTGCTCAGTTGTTTCCTACTCTTTGCCACCCTATGGACTGTAGCCCACTAGGCTCCTCTGTCCATGGAATTCTCCAGCAAGAATACTGGGGTGGGTAGCCATTCCCTTCTCCAGGGGATCTTCCTGACCCAGGGATTGAACCCAGATCGCCTGCATTGCAGGCAGATTCTTTACTGTCTGAGCCAAACAAATGCTAAGTATGAGCCAAACACAAGAAGCCATATATCCTGTTTCTTGTAATCATCTAATGTGAGCAAATGACCCATTAAAGCTTTCCTCTTTCTCTGCAAAGTTTCTGTATAGCAGTTCTAGTCAAATGCTGACATGGAGATACATATATAAATGGTCTCTTTTTACAACCTTGTCATGAACCACGTGCATCACTTTGGAGGAATAATTTGAAATTGATTCTCAGTACTACTGTCACACAAAATGCAAAATTAGTTTATGTCAAGATAGTGCTTTCCCTTCTATGATCATGAACAAGCGGTCGCTTTTATGCAAGGATTAAAAACAGGTAGGAAACAAAATTGACTGGACTGAAATAACTAAATCTTGAATAAATAACTATATCAGCTAAATCTTGACCTTTGATCTATAAAGTAAATCTGTAAAAAAAAAAAAAAAAAAAAAAAGGTCACTTGGGATTGAAGGCATGTTCCTTAAATAAGGTGGAATACATTATTTTGGGAAGTTCCCTACAGTATCACCTGAATTTATATGTCCGTAAGTAAGAAAGAAGTTTTAAAAACAGCACTTATAAATGATTAGTCCAAAACTACATAGGATTTTCTGGGTGCCAAACTACATTTCTGCAACATTAATACATGAGGACACGATCACAATTGCATGAATGTCACCTGTCACACATTATCTATCAAACTCTCTATCATTGTTCCTCCCATGTTTCCTGATCACACAATGAATAAACTGTTCAGAAGTTGGAAACCGTGATTGCTGGGAGCCTGTGATCTTTGTTCCAACTCTATCCTCTAACATCAAATTCCACCATTGTATACAAGAGTGTCTGTGATTGTAAATACTTGGATTTGCAAATGAATGCTTTACTATCTTTTCATATGAAAAAAAAAATGACATCACATTTAAACCTACAAAACAGCTTTGCAGTTCTTAAGGGAGGAAATCCTATGTTTTAGTAGCAAGAGCACTGTTGGGAATTACAAAGCTTTGCTTCTGCTTCTGGCTTTATTGCTGACATGCTATTTGGCATTAACATCAAACTTCCCACTGCCTCAATTGCTCATGTGTGTACTGAGTTCTTCTCTTACACCACTGAGGTCTACTTAACAGGAATAAGATGAGAATTAACGGGGGTGGGGGGGGTGGCAGTCTTTAACCTGCTTATTGCTGCTCTAAGAAATATATTGTAAAATAAACCAAAGTTACTTAATAGTTAAAATGCTTTCTAAATATCTTCAGATATGATACTTTTGATTTAATGGTTTCCAAAAGGAGCAACAAAAATTCAAGCACTCTCCACTTTGAATCAAGGAATGACCACCCATCTCCAGTATTATACAGTGAAGTGTTTCCACGCACATACTACTCATCAGCCTACTTTTCCTACAGTGACACAGAATGAAAGGCAAGCATCTGCTCTCACACAGAGAAAGGAAGATTCCATACTAACCAAGCCAGTGAATAGGTTGCAGTCATTCTCCAGGGGTAAAACAACAAAAACAATAACAAAACACCTTGCTTTGCTGGAGCTCCTAATGCAAGTGATTTGAAAGAAAAGGTAGTTAATTACAAAATCTTTGGCTCATAGTTTTTTCCTTGAGTATCATTAAGTATGGTTCAACATTTATTAATGTTGAACATTAGTGTTTAAAAATCTGACAGCAATTCTATTTTCTTTGGTTTATTTGAAATAAGAACCTGAGTATAAAAATATGGAATCTGTTGGAATACATCTTCTAATCACTTTTTAAAAATATGCTTTTCTAAGAATTTGTCCATTTCTTCCACGTTGTCCATTTTATTGGCATATAATTGTTGATAGTAGTCTCTTATGATCCTTTGTATTTCTGTGTTGTCTGTTGTGATCTCTCCATTTTCGTTTCTAATTTTGTTGATTTGATTTTTCTCCCTTTGTTTCTTGATGAGTCTGGCTGATGGTTTGTCAATTTTATTTATCCTTTCAAAGAACCAGCTTTTGGTTTTGTTGATTTTTGCTATGGTCTCTTTTGTTTCTTTTGCATTTATTTCTGCTCTAATTTTTAAGATTTCTACAAAGCCACAGTTATCAAGACAGTATGGTACTGGCACAAAGACAGAAATATTGATCAATGGAATAAAATAGAAAGCCCAGAGATAAATCCACGCACATATGGACACCTTATCTTCGACAAAGGAGGCAAGAATATACAATGGATTAAAGACAATCTCTTTAACAAGAGGTGCTGGGAAATCTGGTCAACCACTTGTAAAAGAATGAAACTGGACCACTTTCTAACACCATACACAAAAATAAACTCAAAATGGATTAAAGATCTAAACGTAAGACCAGAAACTATAAAACTCCTAGAGGAGAACATAGGCAAAACACTCTCCGACATACATCACAGCAGGATCCTCTATGACCCACCTCCCAGAATATTGGAAATAAAAGCAAAATAAACAAATGGGACCTAATTAACCTTAAAAGCTTCTGCACATCAAAGGAAACTATTAGCAAGGTGAAAAGACAGCCTTCAGAATGGGAGAAAATAATAGCAAATGAAGCAACCGACAAACAACTAATCTCAAAAATATACAAGCAACTCCTACAGCTCAACTCCAGAAAAATAAACGACCCAATCAAAAAATGGGCCAAAGAACTAAATAGACATTTCTCCAAAAAGACATACAGATGGCTAACAAACACATGAAAAGATGCTCAACATCACTCATTATCAGAGAAATGCAAATCAAAACCACTATGAGGTACCATTTCACACCAGTCAGAATGGCTGCAATCCAAAAGTCTACAAATAATAAATGCTGGAGAGGGTGTGGAGAAAAGGGAACCCTTTTACACTGTTGGTGGGAATGCAAACTAGTACAGCCACTATGGAGAACAGTGTGGAGATTCCTTAAAAACTGGAAATAGAACTGCCTTATGATCCAGCAACCCCACTGCTGGGCATACACACTGAGGGAAACCAGAGAAGGAAAGAGACACGTGTACCCCAATGTTCATCGCAGCACTGTTTATAATAGCCAAGACATGGAAGCAACCTAGATGTCCATCAGCAGATGAATGGATAAGAAAGCTGTGGTACATATACACAATGGAGTATTACTCAGCCATTAAAAAGAATACATTTGAATCAGTTCTAATGAGGTGGATGAAACTGGAGCCTATTATACAGAGTGAAGTAAGCCAGAAGGAAAAACATAAATACAGTATACTAACGCATATATATGGAATTTAGAAACATGGTAACAATAACCCGTGTATGCGAGACAGCAAAAGAGACACTGATGTATAGAACAGTCTTATGGACTCAGTGGGAGAGGGAGAGGGTGGGAAGATTTGGGAGAATGGCAATGAAACATGTAAAATATCATGTAGAAAACGAGTTGCCAGTCCAGGTTCGATGCATGATGCTGGATGCTTGGGGCTGGTGCACTGGGACGGCCCAGAGGGATGGTATGGGGAGGGAGGAGGGAGGAGGGTTCGGGATGGGGAACACATGTATACCTGTGGCGGATTCATTTTGATATTTGGCAAAACTAATACAATTATGTAAAGTTTAAAAATAAAATAAAATTAGAGAAAAAAAATTAAAAAAAATAAAATAAAATAAAAAAATAAAAATAAAAATATGCTCAGTTTTTAAATTTCTGTGTCTGAAAATATTATTCTAATATCATAATATGGCCAAGTGTTTTCAGGTTAATTCTATCCAAGTGAGACTGTGGTATTTCTAAGCTTTCTAGAAAATAAACACAGACAATTCTAGAGTCTAAGGTCATTTGGAAAATGTGTTCCAAGGGGAAAAAGACCAAGTTACAAATTTCACCTATTAAGGAATTATTTGCTGCTAGTGAAAGCTGTTCAGTCGTGTCCGACTCTGCGACCTCATGGTCTATACAGTTCATGAATTCTCCAGCCCAGAATACCGGAATTGGTAGCCTTTCCCTTCTCCAGGGAATCTTCCCAACCCAGGGATCGAAGAAAGAAATTATGGTATTTATCCCCAAATTATTGTTTTTAATAGGTTATTCCAGAAATTAAAACATGAATGCTTAATTTATCAAAAACCATATGTTAATTAAAAATTTTATCCTTCTTGATAGTACAAGGACCAGTAAATATTTTAATTAACTCTTATTTTGCTTACCATAGTACATGTTATCTTTGTCTTGCTCATATCAGCTTAGAACTTCTCACATTGCTACCTAAATTTCAACCACCAGCCCCTCCAATGCCACCTGAGGATTGAAAGACAGTCCAGACATGTTTAGGATTGATGTACTCTGGGAGTATCTCACAAACACTGACTCTACAAGGCCTGGAAAATTCCCTAGATCTTGCAGCTCTCTGAATGCTGCTTCCCAGATTTCCCAAACAGCTGTGAGCTGTAATTTCCCACAGTCATAACTTACTTGATAACACTGTTTATTGGCTTGTTCAGTTCCCACACCACTGTTTTCTGACCTCACCTTCCAAACAAACTCCTTAACACTCAAAGATCCATCTCAAAAGACAGCTTCCAGGGGAACTCAACCAAATTGATGGTCCTAAGTCCTAGAAGTGGTCCTAAGAAACAGACTATTCAGGATGGAATTTTAGAATTGGTTCACTAACATGACAGATGACAGTATGGGATCAAGGACTAGGGATGACTGGGAATGATCAGAATGCCTGACTGTTCAACAACCCAAAGTGAATTGGGATGAACACTGGTGGAAAATACGGACTGATGTAAGCAACAAACTGAACATGAAAGACATGAAAATAAGAAATATGAAAGAACTCATTGTTGTTCATTGCCATCAGCACCTTTAAGGAAGAAACTGGCAATCCCATCGCAGTCAATTATTAACTGAAGGCATGTTGTGAAAGCCAGAAGGCCTTCATGTCAGTATCTAAAGGGCCTTTCATTTCTAGCAGCAGGAAACTATATTTTCAGATGATGCTGGAAACAGTCCAGGATCTAACTGGGAGATTAAAAAAATTCCAAACAAGCTGGTGTAAATAGGAAAAACCCATTCTTCTCCACGTGCTTCTCATGAATCCTTCCAGCCTGTTAGTCTCAGAACGCTCAGATGGTGATTTGGGTGCATGAACAGCAGGAGATAAAGCCCCAGCATTCAGATATTTCTCAAGCCCCTCAACACACAAAAAGGACAAGTAACTAGCTATGATGTACTCAGTCACTCAGTTGTGTCTGACTCTTCATGACCCCATGGACTGTAGCCCACCAGGCTCCTCTGTCCACGGGATTTTTCCAGGCAAGAATCCTGGAGTGGGTTGCCATTTCTTTCTGCAAGAGATCTTCCCAACCCAGGGATAGAACCTGTGTCTCCTGCATCTCCTGCATTTCCTGCATTGGTAGGCAGATTCTTTATCACTGTACCACCTGGGAAGCCAGTAAGTAGCTAGATATATAGAAATGATTTTATAAAAATGGAATCATCCTATGCTGGATTAATAAAATCTTTATATTTCTTTATTTGAAATTGAAAGAAGAAAAATAAACTAGACTGAAGTTAAGCAGTTTAAGGATTCCAGTTAAATATTTTTTAACAATATATTTCTCTGCTGCTGCTAAGTCTCTTCAGTCGTGTCCGACTCTGTGCAACCCCATAGACGGCAGCCCACCAGGCTCCTTCGTCCCTGGGATTCTCCAGGCAAGAACACTGGAGTGGGTTGCCATTTCCTTCTCCAATGCATGAAAGGGAAAAGTGAAAGTGAAGTCGCTCAGTCGTGTCCGACTCTTCGTGACCCCATGGTCTGCAGCCTACCAGGCTCCTCCGTCCATGGGATTTTCCAGGCAAGAGTACTGGAGTGGGGTGCCATTGCCTTCTCCAATATATTTCTCTAAGGTTATAAAAAGAGATTGTAAAAAAAAAAAGCATTAAGATGAGAGGATCAATATGTTTTTATACTGACTGTTTTCTGCTTTATAGAATATCGATCATATTCCTGCAAAGAAAGGATAAGGAAATTAGTATCATAAGATCTCCTCCCTAATCACAAATCCCCAACTATTGATTTTAACTCCTTATCTACAATAACTAGCCCAGAAAGTCAGTCCCTTCTAAGTCAGACTTGGAGGAAGTCAGACTGCTATCTCTAGTAACAATACTGCTCCTGGAAGTCAAACTATATTGCTCCAGTAATCTGTATAATATCAAGCAGCTCCACATGGCCAGGACTTGATTAATCAACAACAGCTTCCCTGCTTTTCGTCCACACTTCCAATTTAGGACCAAGAGAGACAACCAAATACACACTCTTAATCAATCACAGAGGACACACACTTACTAGTCTACCTATAGCTTCCCCATGACAACAATCAGGGCACACCTAAGCCTTCCTTTTCCACCACCTCCCTGCCTGTGGTTGAGCTGCTGCCAAAATACAAATGATGGTGGCTGACTCCCTTGTTACAGCAAGCTCTGAACAAATAGCCTTTTCTTGTTCTCATTTGTTTTATCTTTATTTCTACATCACAACTTTTTCATCAAAAGTAACTTACTCTTCTTTTCATTATAATTTTTGAGTTAATTTCTTCAAGTTATTCTTTGTCTATGTTATTTCAGTAATCTATATTATTTCTTTTGTTCACAACAATTTATAGTTTAATTTCTCTTTTTCATAATTTTATGTTGGGTGCTTACACTATTAATTTTACTTTCTTCTATTCTAATATAAGCACTTGACAGTATACACTTCTTTTTAATTCCGGTTTAGATGCACCCAACAAATTCCTATTGTCATTCGAAATCCTGTTTTTTAAAATTTCTGTGTAATTCCTTCTGTGAATTAATTTTAAAATATTTGGGTTTTCAATATATCATTTTCTAATAGACTTTGAATATATTTCCATTGTTGTCTGACAAATATTTTTATGATGTATTGAACATGTATATGTATTGAGAACTATTAAATGTCTCATCAGATCAGATCAGATCAGTTCAGTCACTCAGTCGTGTCCGACTCTTTGTGACCCCATGAATCACAGCACGCTAGGCCTCCCTGTCCATCACCAACTCCCGGAGTTCACTCAGACTCACGTCCATCGAGTCAGTGATGCCATCCAGCCATCTCATGCTCCGTCATCCCCTTCTCCT
This sequence comes from Bos mutus, assembly GCF_027580195.1. Lineage (NCBI taxonomy): Eukaryota > Metazoa > Chordata > Mammalia > Artiodactyla > Bovidae > Bos > Bos mutus. The sequence continues at coordinate 24,728,429 of NC_091643.1, forward strand.
CCTGCCCCCAATCCCTCCCAGCATCAGAATCTGTTCCAAGGAGTCAACTCTTCGCATGAGATGGCCAAAGTACTGGAGTTTCAGCTTTATCATCATTCCTTCCAAAGAAATCCCAGGGCTGATCTCCTTCAGAATGGACTGGTTGGGTCTCCTTGCAGTCCAAGGGACTCTCAAGAGTCTTCTCTAACACCACAGTTCAAAAGCATCAATTCTTCAGTGCTCAGCCTTCTTCACAGTCCAACTCTCACATCCATACATGACCACAGGAAAAACTATAGTTCGCCTTGACTAGGCGAACCTTTGTTGGCAAAGTAATGTCTCTGCTTTTGAATACGCTATCTAGGTTGGTCAAAATTTTCCTTCCAAGGAGTAAGCGTCTTTTAATTTCATGGCTGCAGTCACCATCTGTAGTGATTTTGGAGCCCAGAAAAATAAAGTCTGACACTGTTTTCACTGTTTCCCTATCTATTTCCCATGAAGTGGTGGGACCGGATGCCATGATCTTCGTTTTCTGAATGTTGAGTTTTAAGCCAACTTTTTCACTCTCCACTTTCACTTTCATCAAGAGGCTTTTGAGTTCCTCTTCACTTTCTGCCATAAGGGTGGTATCATCTGCATATCTGAGGTTATTGATATTTCTCCAGGCAATCTTGATTCCACCTTGTGTTTCTTCCAGTCCAGCGTTTCTCATGAGTACTCTGCATATAAGTTAAATAAACAGGGTGATAATATACAGCCTTGACGAACTCCTTTTCCTATTTGGAACCAGTCTGTTGTTCCATGTCCAGTTCTAACTGTTGCTTCCTGACCTGCATAAAAATTTCTCAAGAGGCAGATCAGGTGTCTGGTATTCCCATCTCTTTCAGAATTTTCCAGTTTATTGTGATCCACACAGTCAAAGGCTTTGGCATAGTCAATAAAGCAGAAATAGATGTTTTTCTGGAACTCTCCTGCTTTTTCTATGATCCAGCGGATGTTGGCAATTTGATTTCTGGTTCCTCTGCCTTTTCTAAAACCAACTTGAACATCAGGAAGTTCATGGTTCACATATTGCTGAAGCCTGGCTTGGAGAATTTTGAGCATTACTTTACTAGCGTGTGAGATGAGTGCAATTGTGCAGTAGTTTGAGCATTCTTTGGCATTGTCTTTCTTTGGGATTGGAATGAAAACTGACCTTTTCCAGTCCTGTGGCCACTGCTGAGTTTTCAAAATTTGCTGGCATATTGAGTGCAGCACTTTCACAGCATCATCTTTCAGGATTTGGAATAGCTCAATTGGAATTCCATCACCTCCACTAGCTTTGTTCGTAGTGATGCTTTCTAAAGCCCACTTGACTTCACATTCCAGGGTGTCTGGCTCTAGGTCAGTGATCACACCATTGTGATTATCTGGGTCGTGAAGATCTTTTTTGTACAGTTCTTCTGTGTATTCTTGCCATCTCTTCTTAATATCTTCTGCTTCTGTTAGGTCCATACCATTTCTGTCCTTTATCGAGCTCATCTTTGCATGAAATGTTCCCTTGGTATCTCTGATTTTCTTAAAGAGATCCCTAGTCTTTCCCATTCTGTTGTTTTCCTCTATTTCTTTGCACTGATTGCTGAAGAAGGCTTTCTTATCTCTTCTTGCTGTTCTTTGGAACTCTGCATTCAGATGTTTATATCTTTCCTTTTCTTCTTTGCTTTTCTCTTCTCTTCTTTTCACAGCTATTTGTAAGGCCTCCCCAGACCACCGTTTTGCTTTTTTGCATTTCTTTTCCATGGGGATGGTCTTGATTCCTGTCTCCTGTACGACGTCACAAACCTCATTCAGTAGTTCATCAGGCACTCTATCTATCAGATCTAGGCCCTTAAATCTATTTCTCACTTCCACTGTATAATCATAAAGGATTTGATTTAAGTCATACCTGAATGGTCTAGTGGTTTTCCCTACTTTCTTCCATTTAAGTCTGAATTTGGCAATAAGGAGTTCATGGTCTGAGCCACAGTCAGCTCCTGGTCTTGTTTTTGCTGACTGTATAGAGCTTCTCCATCTTTGACTGCAAAGAATATAATCAATCTGATTTCGGTGTTGACCATCTGGTGATGTCCATGTATAGAGTCTTCTCTTGTGCTGTTGGAAGAGGGTGTTTGTTATGACCAGTGCATTTTCTTGGCAAAACTCTATTAGTCTTTGCCCTGCTTCATTCCGTATTCCAAGGCCAAATTTGCCTGTTACTCCAGGTGTTTCTTGACTTCCTACTTTTGCATTCCAGTCCCCTATAATGAAAAGGACATCTTTTTTGGGTGTTAGTTCTAAAAGGTCTTGTAGGTCTTCATAGAACCGTTCAACTTCAGCTTCTTCAGCGTTACTGGTTGGGGCATAGATTTGGATTACTGTGATATTGAATGGTTTGCCTTGGAAACGAACAGAGATAATTGTCTTTTTTTTTTTTTTTTAAACTTTACATAATTGTATTAGTTTTGCCAAATATCAAAATGAATCCCCCACAGGTATATGAGATTGCATCCAATTACTGCATTTCGGACTCTTTTTTTGACCATGATGGCCACTGCATTTCTTCTGAGGGATTCCTACCTACAGTAGTAGATATAATGGTCATCTGAGTTAAATTCACCCATTCCAGTCCATTTCAGCTCACTGATTCCTAGAATGTCAACATTCACTCTTGCCATCTCTTGTTTGACCACTTCCAATTTGCCTTGATTCATGGACCTGGCATTCCTGTGCAATATTGCTCTTTACAGCATCAGACCTTGCTTCTATCACCAGTCACATCCACAGCTGGGTATTGTTTTTGCTTTGGCTCCATCCCTTCATTCTTTCTGGAGTTATTTCTCCACTGATCTCCAGTAGCATATTGGGCACCTACTGACCTGGGGAGTTCCTTTTTCAGTATCCTATCATTTTGCCTTTTCATACTATTCATGGAGTTCTCAAAGCAAGAATACTGAAGTGGTTTGCCATTCCCTTCTCCAGCAGACCACATTCTGTCAAATCTCTCCACCATGACCCGCCCGTCTTGGGTTGCCCCACGGGCATGGCTTAGTTTCATTGAGTTAGACAAGGCTGTGGTCCTAGTGTGATTAGATTGACTACTTGAGTATGGTTTCAGTGTGTTTGCCCTCTGATGCCCTCTTGCAACACCTACCATCTTACTTGGGTTTCTCTTACGTTGGGTGTTGGGTATCTCTCCACGGCTGCTCCAGCAAAGCGCAGCCATTGCTCCTTACCTTGGACAAGGGGTATCTCCTCACCACCACCCTTCCAGACCTTCAACGTGGGATTCCAGACCTTCAACGTGGGATAGCTCCTCTAGGCCCTCCTGCGCCCGCACAGCCACAGCTCCTTGGACATGGAGTTGGTCCTCCTGGCCACCACCCCTGGCCTCCGGCATGGGGGCCTGGGGGTAGCTCCTCCCACCCACCGCCCCTGGCCTCGGGCTTGGGGGGTGGGGTATCTCCTCCCGGTCACCGCCTAGACCTCAGACGTGGGGTAACTCCTCTCGTCACTGCCTCTGACCTCGGACACGGGGTAACTCCTCTCGCCGCTGCCCCTGACCTCGGAAGCTGGGTATCTCCTCTCGGCCGCCCCCCCTGACCTCAGACGCGGGGTAGCTCCTCTCGGCCGTTCCTGCGCCGCCGCAGTCTGGTACTCTCAGCCGCTGCCCCTGACCTTGGACATGGGGTAACTCCTCTTGGCCACCGCCCTTCGGGCATGGGGTCCTCCCGGCTTCTGCCCCTGACCTCGGACGTGGGGTGGCTCCTCTCAGCCGCGCTTTGGAGCACCCTTCGCAGCCGCCTGCGCTTTGGCGCACCCGTCACAGCCGCCTGCGGATATGTCCTTTAAAATAATGTACAGTCTTATGTAATGGATATAATATTTCTATAAATATCAATTAGCTCAGGTTGGTTCACAGTGTTCTTAAAATCTTATTAACTTTGAAATCTGCCCTGTTGTGGATTTGTCTGTAGCATTTTTGTATTCTGTAAAAGTTTTTTATCACATACTTTGAAATTCTGTTAAGTGCACGAATATTTCAAATTTCTATGAATCCTTGAAGAATTGATTCTTCTATCAGTACAAATTCTCTCTCTCAATCTCTAGTAATACTCTTCCCCATGATGTTTACTTTGATATAGCCATTGCTTAGTGTTTGTATGGTGACTTTACTACAAATTCTTTTAAAATATTTCTCTATAAACACAATTATCTGTATTTCAAACAGAGTTGACTCTTGCTTTTTCACCCACTCTGATAATCTTGAACTTTTAACTGGGGGGAGGGGAGGTTAGTCCATTTACATGTAATGTAACTTCTGACATGATTAGACTTGATAATATTTGTTATTTATTTTCCTTTTATCCTACTTTATCTCTGTTTCTTTGCTCCTATTTTTTGTCTTCTTTTCAGTGAACTGAGTATTTTCAAAATTCCATTTTCTCTTTTCTTTTACCATTTTAACTCTACCTCTTTGTGTTTTTACTGATTACTATAGAGATTATCTTAGCCATTTTGTGTTATTATAGTTTATCTTTAAATAATATTTCACCATCTCATAATGTAAAAACTGTTAACTTTATTATTTCTTCCATCCCTCCCTCATCTTTTGTGTTATCCTATATAAATTTACCTGTACTTTTGCCAAAAATTTTAAAATAGTTATTGTTTTAAACAATGTAGACATGTGTATACAAACACATATGAGTATATACATATATGTGTGTGTGTATACACATAACACACTCTATAAGAAAGCCCTTCATTGCTTCCAGTAGGTCTAAGGTTTTTGCCTGGTATCATTCTCCTTCATCTTAAAGTATTTCTTTTAGCATTTATTGTAAGGTATTTCAATTATAAATAAATCATTTCAGTTTTGGTTCACCTGAAATTGTCATTTTCCTCCTTTCAACTTAATAATATTTTCATTGGCTATGGAATCCTAGATAATTTCTTTAGCACTTTGAAAATGAAATTTTAGTGTTTTCTAGTCTCAATTGTTACTAATGAGCAGTCAGAATCACTGTCAAATCTTGGTTCTTCTGTATGTTATGTCTTTCTCTGGCTACTTAAACTTTTATTACTCTGATTTTTCAGAAGTTTGACTATGATGTGTCTTGCTGTAGTTATATCTTTATTTATCCTCCTTTAGAATTTGCTCAGTTTCTTTGATGGGTGATTTAATAGTATTCAACAATTTTGGAAAGTTCTCAGACATTCAGTTCAGTTGAGTTCAGTCGCTCAGTCATGTCCAACTCTTTGTGACCCCATGAATCACAGCACACCAGGCCTCCCTGTCCATCACCAACTCCCGGAGTTCACTCAGACTCACATCCATCGAGTCAGTGATGCCATCCAGCCATCTCATCCTCTGTCGTCCCCTTCTCCTCCCGCCCCCAATCCCTCCCAGCATCAGAGTCTTTTCCAATGAGTCAACTCTTCGCATGAGGTGGCCAAAGTACTGGAGTTTCAGCTTTAGCATCATTCCTTCTAAAGAAATCCCAGGGCTGATCTCCTTCAGAATGGACTGGCTGGGTCTCCTTGCAGTCCAAGGGACTCTCAAGAGCCTTCTCCAACACCACAGTTCAAAAGCAACAATTCTTCGGCACTCAGCTTTCTTCACGGTCCAACTCTCACATCCATACATGACCGCTGGAAAAACCACAGCCTTGACTAGACGGACCTTTGTTGGCAAAGTAATGTCTCTGCTTTACCTTTTTAAATATTTTACCTGTCCATTCTCATTTTCTTTCTCGATGCTCAATTACATGTGTTATACCACTTGATATTTTGCCACAGACATTGGCTGTTCTGTTTTTCTTTTGTTTGCTTTTTCCTCTCTCTTTTTCTTTTCTGGTCTTTTTTTTTTTTTCCCAGTTTGGATACTTTCTCCTCCTCCTTTGTCATGTTCATTGATTTTTACTTTTGTTGTCTCTGTTGTAAAACCCATGTAATGAATTATTTTTTGTCTTATATTTTATTTAGTATATCCATTTTGTTCTTTTTGTATTAATAGTTTATTTTTTATTTTCAGAAAATTTCCAACTGTTGACACATGTTGGCCAGTTTTCCCAACAAATACTTTGGCATTTTTGTCACAGTTATTTTAAAGATACTATCTAACATTTTACATTTTATCAGAGTTATTTTAAATAGCTTTTCTGACATTTCCAATTTTACACTCATCACAATATTTACCTATAATTGACTATTTTCCTGATTTGGGGTTAAATGCTCTTTTTTATTGTATTTTGGGGAGCTGTTGCTCTTTTGTAGAAATAACAATAGAAACTGTTATGTTGTGATGTTAAAAGCAAAACCTGCAAGTATACTTGCTTATACTTATAAGGTGCTAGAGTCAATAAGCTAAAGCAATAACATCTACAGTGAAAGGAGGTCTGGGATTTGATATAAATTTTATGTTTAAATTTCCCATTGGCTTTGACTATGAGATCATAAATTTTCCTTTTGTAAGGGCTGGTAGCTAAGGGCTGGTGTTATTCCAATAAGCTATTTTCCTTTGCAGCTAAGCCCAAGCTTTAGGATCCGTAACTTCCCTTCATAGACAGGCTCCAATGCTGGAGTCTTGCTCTCTGTGTCCCAGTCCTGCTCTTGGCTCACTCTTGACTCTAGCCTTCTACCCTGTCTCATCCTTGAAGTAGAGATGCTCTATACTTTATGAAAGTGAAGGATTGTTAAGAGGAATTTCTCTCAGGTTTTCTACCTTTAGCTTTCCAAAGTCAGGCATGTCTTGGAAAATTTCTCAATTTTCCTGTGCCAATCTCAGTCTTCAATTGTTGAAAGTCTGAGGTGCCTTTAGTGGATTTATCATGCTCTGACCCCAGTCTTTCATGGAGAATTCCCACTCACAGAGTGCAAAGCTATGAGAAACACCTGGTCGCTCAGACTTCGGTGGTACCTATGACTCACCTGGTACCTGACTCCTCAGCAACCTAGTGTTCTAATAGTCCAAATAGAGCCATAAAAAGTTCATGATGATTTATCAGTTTCTCTTTATGCTTTCAGTGCTAACCTTCTCATCTTCTAATACCACTACTCCACCAGAGAAGATGAGCTCTACCATGGTTCTCTTAACTCCTAGAAAGTGCTGTCACTATCCAGAATTTAGTGGATTGACTTTTATTGAGTCTTCAGGTCTTGATGGTGAAGCAAACAAATTAACAAACAAAAACAGTGATTCTGTAGATTATTTGGCTTGTTTTGCATGTTAGGCTATGGCTGATGTTCTTTTGTGACTTTACTTCATTACTAGCAGCAAAATATGCAATTAGATATTGTCACATTTCTAAGATTAAAAAGCTTAATAAAATGGACTGGGAAATCATTAGGGATAGTTATATGTAGTATGTATTATTTATATCTGACAACCTAAATATTCTTCACCTAATAAAAAAAACTGAGATATCTTAGAAATATAGGAATACAGAATAATCTGAAAATCTTTGGAAAAATATTTTCTCCACAAAATATTTTGAATATTTTTACATGAAGATCACAATATCTTTAATTATTTTACCCAATGCAGCAACAAAGAATTGAAATTCAGGAAATAGACAGCCTACTGTCAATAGATGCCATCTCATGGTAGAATAACGTTATCTAAAGGTGGGCAAAATCTCTGACCTCAGGGGACTGCTTGTTAAAATTTTGCTTGTGTGTGTCTTTCCTGAGATCATTAAATATCAAGTCATTGCTGCTGAAGTTACCTGCACAGATAAGTTTTTTGCTTATTTTACCACTGACAAGATAGTAAGAAAAAGACATAAAATCAAATACCTTTACAGAATTGTATTGCTGCAATGTGACAACATGCAAAAATACCTCAATATGACAAAGTGAAAAGATGACATATTTTAAACCATACTTGAATTTGGTTCTAGAGAAGGCAATGGCACCCCACTCCAGTACTCTTGCCTGGAAAATCCCATGGATGGAGGACCCTCGTAGGCTGCAGTCCATGGGGTCGCTAGGAGTCGGACAGGACTGAGAGACTTCACTTTCACTTTTCACTTTAATGCATTGGAGAAGGAAATGGCAACCCACTCCAGTGTTCTTGCCTGGAGAATCCCAGGGATGGTGGAGCCTGGTGGGGTGCCGTCTATGGGGTTGCACAGAGTCGGACATGACTGAAGCAACTTAGCAGCAGCAGCAGCAGCAGCAAGAGATTTATGGGTGTGCATACCCAACTGCACAGTCGTGTCTTTGTGACCCCATGGACTGCAGCAATCCAAGCTCCTCTATCCATGGGATTTCCCAGGCAAGAATACTAGAGTGAGTGCAATTTCCTCCTCAAGGGGATCTTCCCGACCCAGGCATTGAACCCGCATCTACTGAGTCCCCTGCATTGGCAAGTGAATTCTATACCAATGAGTCACCTGGGAAGCCCGATAAGAAATGTGTATTTCACATAAAGTATAATTTTATCTGCACAGCATGGTTCGTTAGTGGAGATTTCTGACAAAGCGTGGTCCACTGGAGGAGTGAATGGCAAACCACTCCAATAGTCTTGCCTTGAGAATCCAATGAACCATTTGAAAAGCAGAAAGATATGACACTGGAAGATGAGCCCCTCAGGTCAGAAGGTATTCAATATGCTACTGGGGAAGAGTGGAGAAATAGCGCTAGAAAGAATGAAGAGGCTGGGCCAAAGCTGAAACGACTCTCAGTTGTGGATATGTCTGGTGGTGAAAGTAAAGTCTGATGCTATAAACAATACTGCATAAGAACCTGGAACGTTAGGTCCATGAATCAAGATAAACTGGATGTGGTCAAGCAGGAGATGGCAAGCATGAAAATTGACATGTTAGGAATCAGTAAACTAAAATGGATGAAAATGGACAAATTTAATTCAGATGATCATTGTATCTACTATCATGGCAAGAGTGCCTTAGAAGAAATGGAGTAGCCCTAATAGTCAACAAAAGAGTTTGAAATACAGTACTTAGGTGCAATCTCAAAAATGACACAATGATCTTTGTTCATTTCCAAGGCAAACCATTCAATATCACAGCAATCCATGACCATGCTCCAACCACTAATGCTGAAGCAGCAGAGGTTAACTGGTTCTATGAAGACCTACAAGACCTTCTTGAGCTAACACCAAAAAAAAGATGTCCTTTTCATCAGAGGGGATTGGAATGCAAAAGTAGGAAAGTCAAGAGATACCTGGAGTAACAGGTTAAATTTGGCCTTGAAGTATAAAATGAAGTGGGGCAAAGGCTAACAGAGTTTTGTCAAGAGAACACACTGGTCATAACAAATACCCTCTTTCAACAACACAATCATTCCAATCCAAAAGAAAGGCAATGCCAAAGAATGTTTAAACTACCACACAATTGCACACATCTCACATGCTAGGAAGGTAATGCTCAAAATTCTCCAAGCCAGGCTTTCAAGAGTATGTGAACCATGTACTTCCAGATGTTCAAGCTGGATTTAGAAAAGGCAGAGGAACCAGTGATCCAATTGCCAACATCTGTTGGGTCACTGAAAAAGCAACAGAGTTCCAGAAAAAAAAAATGTATTTGTGCTTTACTGACTATGCCACAGCCTTTGACTGTGTGGAAAATTCTTAAAAAGATGGGAATATCAGACCACCTGATCTGCTTCCTGAGAAATCAGTATGCAGATCAAACAGCAACAGTTAAAACTGGACATGAACTACAGGCTGGTTCAAACTAGAGAAAGGAGTACGTCAAAGTTGTATATCTTCACCCTGCTTATTTAACTTATATGCAGAGTATATCGTGTAAAATCTGGGCTGGATGAAGCACAAGCTGGAATCAAGATTGCTGGGAGAAATATCAATAACTTCACATATACAGATGATACCACCCTTATGGCAGAAAGCAAAGAACTAAACAGCCTCCTGATGAAAGTGAAAGAGGAGTGAAAAGTTGGATTAAAATTCAATATTCAGAAAACTAAAATCATGGCATCTAGTCCCATAACTTCATGGCAAATAGATGGGAAAACAATGGAAACAGTGACAGACTTTATTTGGGGGCTCAAAATCACTGCAGATGGTGACTGAAGCCATAAAATTAAAAGATGCCTGCTCCTTGGGAGAAAATCTATGACCAACCTAGATAGCATATTGAAATATTATGAATATTTCAATTCATATGAATTGAATATATTGCCAACAAAGGTCTGTATAGTCAAAGCTATGGTTTTTCCAGTAGTCATGTATGGGTGTGAGATTTGGACTATAAAGAAGGCTGAGCACTGAAGAATTGATGCTTTTAAACTGTGATGTTGGAGAAGACTCTTGAGAGGCCTTGGACTGCCAGGAGATCCAGCCAGTCAATCCTAAAGGAAATCAGTCCTGAATATTCATTGGAAGGACTGATGCTGAAGCTGAAACTCCCAATACTTTGGCCACCTGATTCAAAGAACTGACTCACTTGAAAAGACCCTGATGCTGGGAAAGACTGAAGGCAGGAAGAGAAGGGGACAACAGAGGATGAGATGGTTGGATGGCATCAGTGACTTGATGGACATGAGTTTGAGCAAGCTTCAGGAGTTGGTGATGGACAGGGAAGCCTGGCATGCTGCAGTCCTTGGGGTCACAAAGAGCTGGACACCAATGAGTGACTTAACTGAACAACGTAAGACATGACTCTACACATGGACATCACCAGCTAGCCAATACCAAAATCAGATTGATTATATTCTTTGTAGCAAAAGATGAAGAAGTACTATACAGTCAGCAAAAAGAAGACCTGGAGCTGACTATGGCTTAGATCATCAGCTCCTGAATGTAAAATTAAGGATTAAACTGAAGAAAATGGGGAAAACCACTAGGCCATTCAGGTATGAACTAAATCAAATCACTATGGTTACACAGTGGAGGTGACGAATAGCTTCAAGGGATTAGATCTGGTAGACAGAGTGCCTAAAGAACTATGACAGTTCCTAACATTGTACAGAGTGCCTAAAGAACTATGATAGTTCATAACATTGTACAGGAGGCAGGGACCAAAACCATCCCAAAGAAAAAGAAATGCAAGTAGGCAAAGTGGTTGTCTAAGCAGGCTTCACAAACAGCTGAGGGAAGGGAAGGGAGAAGGGAAAAGATATACCCAACTGAATGCAGAGTCCCAGAAAATAACAAGGAGAGATAAGAGGGCCTTCTTAAATGAACAATGCAAAGCAAAGCAATAGAGGAAAACAATAGAAAAGACCCAAGATCTCTTCAAATAAAATTGGAGATAACAAGTGAACATTTCATGCAAGGATGGGTACAATAAAGGACAGAAACAGTGAGGACCTAACAAAAGCAAAAGATATTAAGAAGAGGTGGCAAGAGCACACAGAAGAACTATACAAAAAAGGTCTTTATGATCCAGATGACCACAATGCTGTGGTCACTCACCTAGAGCCAGACATTCTGGGGTGGGAAGTCAAGGGGGCCTTAGGAAGCATTACTGTGAACAAAGCTAGTGGAGGTGACAGAATTCCAGCTGAAGTATTTAAAATCCTAACAGATGATGCTTTAAAGTGCTGCACTCAATATGTCAGCAAATTTGGAAAACTCAGCATTGGCCACAGGACTGGAAAAGGTCAGTTTTCATTCCAATCCTAAATAAGGGCAATGCCAAAGAATGCCCAAACTACCGCACAATTGTGTTCATTTCACATGCTTGCAAGGTAATGCTGAAAATCCTTTAAGATAGGCAGTACATGAACCAAGAACTTCCAGATGTACACGCTGGATTTAGTGAAGGCAAAGGAACTAGGGATAAAATTGCCAACATCTGTTGGCTCATAGAAAAAGCAAGAGAATTCCAGGAAAACATCCACTGCTCCTGTGTGGATCACAACAAACTGGAAAATTCTTAAAGAGATGGGAATACCAGGCCATTTTACCTGCCTCCATTTACCTTGCATGCAGGTCAAGAAGCAATAGTTAGAACCAGACATGGAACAACAGACTGATTCAAAATTGGGAAAGGAGTACCTCAAGGCTGTATATTGTCACACTGCTTATTTAACTTCTATGCAGAGTACATAATGTGAAATGCCAGACTGCATGAAGCACAAGCTGGAATCAAGATTGTCAGGAGAAACATCAACAACCTCAGCTATTCAGAGGATACCACCCAGGTGGCAGAAATAGAAGAGGAACTAAACAGCCTCTTTATGAGGGTCAAAGAAGAGAGTGAAAAAGCTGGCTTAAAACTCAACATTCAGAAAACTAAGATCATGGCATCTGGTCCAATTACTTCATGACAAATAGAAGGGGGAAAAGTGGAAACAATGACATATTTTATTTTGTTGGGATCCTAAATCACTGCACATGGTGACTGCAGCATGAAATTAAAAGATGCTCACTCCTTAGAAGGAAAGCTGTGACAAACCTAGACAGTGTATCAAAAAGCATAGACATCACTTTGCTGACAAAGGTTCATATAGTCAAAGCTATGGATTTTACAGTAGTGAAGAAATGGACCATAAAGAAGGCTGAGTGCCAAAGAAACGGTGCTTTCGAACTGTGGTATTGGAGAAGACGCTTCAGAGTCCCCTGGACTGCAAGGAGATCAAACCGGTCAATCCTTAAGGAAATCATTCCTGAATATTCACTGGAAGGACTGATGCTGCAGGTGAAGCTCCAATACATTGGCCACCTGATGTGAAGAACTGACTCATTAGAAAAGACTCTGATGCTGGGAAAGTTGAGAGCAGGAGGAGAACGGGACGACAGAGGATGAGATAGTTGGATGGCATCATCTACTCAGTGCAAATGAGTTTGAGCATACTCTGGGACATAGTGAAGGACAGGGAAGCCAGGCGTGCTACAGTTCACGGGGTCACAAAGAGTCGGACAGGACTTAGCGACTAAAGAACAACAACATTTCTATTTATATACATACCATTGTATATTTATTAAAATTTCTTCTTTCACAGTAAAATAGTGATATTATATGTTGTTCTATGCTTTAAATATGTAACTTCTAAAAAACAAGCAGAGCTGAAGAAAGCTATCTTCTGACCTAGCATATTTAGATTTCCAAGAATCTTATTTAATTATAAAAATTTTATTGCAGTTGTCCTTTTTAGTGTTGTAGAGTCTGCAAAATACCTTGCAATTCTCCCCACCTATCAGAAACAAATCTGGTTTCTATGCAAGATAAAAATCATGTAATACGCTTAATTCAGGTCTGTTTAATTTTACAGGTAATTTCTGTTTTTTTAATAGAATTATTTTTTAAACATGCAACTCAGAGAATAAAGAATGGGAACACAATACTTCTTTGAAAATATCCTGCATGTGACCAGAAAACCCAACTACTCTGTAGGTAATGAAACTGTCTTTTATATTGAGTTATACACATCTCATTTAAATCTGATAAAACGTTTACAGACATCTTAACCACATGACTTTTTAAATAGAACTACAGCATATCTTTGAATAACAGCTGGTGTGGTTTTCACGAAAGGTGGGTACCTGTAATGGTTCGCTAATGATAGGTAAAAAGACAGAGATGGAATAGGAGTTGGAGAGGCAAGGTGGTTACTTCTAAAGTATCTTGTACTTGGTGCCATGAAACACTCCGAGGAGTACACGTCTGCTGTTTCTGGGGAGAATCATGGTGAAAATACATTATTTAGAATTTTTAGGCTTAGTCTGAAATTGGATAATGTCTTAGTAAAGGTTTAGAGAATTTCCCATTCAGAATATTTTGATGATTTCCTCTGAAACTCATTAAATTCACCAGGAATTCTATTATAGAGTAAGCTATAGTTTTACTTTGAATAAGTCAGTGCTAGAAGTTTAGGTAGCTTTACTCTCTTTCCCTAGTTTCTGGGTCAAAATGAGATAATAAAAAAAAAAAGTGTAAATATACATCAGAGAATACAGAAGAACACCATTGAAAAGTCCTCTGGGTATAAAAAATGAAATAATCCTGCATTTAAGTCCATATATGCCCTTATCCCATGGTGTCTGAAAGAGTCGGACATGATCGAAGCAGCTTATGTCCTTATTGGGCTTCCCTTGTGGCTCAGTGGTAAAGAATCTGGCTGCTAATAATCCAGGAAACACAGAGACACACACAACTTAGCGACTAAACAATAACACCACCCTTATTACTTGTGTGATTCAGGCATATTACAAAAGCTGACTTTCATCTCTTCTCTCTGGCCCTTAGAATTCATTTAAGATTAGAGGCACTATATGTCAAAGACTTACTATGATGCCTGGCAGATGGGAGGAATGAAGGAGCAGAGTTTACTAAGTCTTTCATTGGCTAACTCATCGTGGCCTGATATTTTGGATAAGGATCCTGAACTAAAAGGGTATTGTTAAAAACTCTAATTGATCCATAACTGCAGATCAATGGAATATAAATATATAATATAAAAGAATTGAATTCTTGTTACTATAATTGCTTTTTTCATTAAACTAATATACTGCTCTAGATGTTTAAACATAATTACACCATAACATTGTCTCCACATTTTAGTTTAATTCTATGCTTTGTCTATTTTTCAGACAGGTACTATAAAACAAAAATCAGATATTCATTTCAAAATCATTAAAAGTAAACTAGAGAAGAATATCTACATATTTAGCTTTGGCATTTAAAGATGCCTATTAAAAATCATTTTATAATGTACTTTACCCAATGTAATAAAAACAAATTGCTCGTAAAGAAATAAATGAATTCAAACATTTTCCATGAGCTGGTAGTTTCCAAACATAAGAAGGATTTTCTCTTTTATTTGGAAATTATAGAACAAAGACAGATAAGCGTTTAAAATGGGGATAAATGATTAAAATGAGAAAATTGTCTATATTTTATAAAACTGACAATGTATTTCAGAAATTCACTTTAAAGCAAAGATAAAATGACATATCTGACCTAATGCCACATAAGTTTAAGAGTTTTTTCTCTCTTAGCATGACAGCTGCTGCTCCTGCTGCTTAGTCACTTCAGTCGTGTCTGACCCTGTGCGACCCTATGGACTGTAGCCCGCCAGGCTCCTCTGTCCATAGGATTCTCCAGGCAAGAATACTGGAGTGGGTTGCCATGCCCTGCTCTAGGGGATCGTCCCAACCCAGAGATCAAATCCAGGTCTTCTGCATTGCAGGCAGATTCTTTATCGCTGAGCCACCAGGGAAGCTCTAACATGTCAGACACTGTGCTATATTCTTTATAGATGCCGCTCCAGTTAATTCTCATAGCAATTGAATGAAACAGGCAGTGACATCTTCACTTCACAGATGTAGAGATCACACTTCTAGAATTCTGTGGGGTTAGAGCTAATTCATTCTTTTTTACTTAATTATGGTAAAATACACATAAAACAATATTTAGCATTTGAACCACTTTAAAGTTTATAATTTAGTGATATTGAACAGATTCACATTGGTGCATAACCATCACTAGTATCCATCTCTAGAACTTTTCATCATCTCGAACTGAATCTGTGTACCCTTAAAAAACAATATCGTATCCTCCTTTTCTCTCCACCACTGTTCTCTTTCTGACTCTATGAATTGGACTGTTCTAGGTACCTCATGTAGTTGGGAATAATACAATATTTGTCTTTTTGTGTCTAGCATAATCACTTATATTTAATAATACCCTCAAGTTTCACCCATGTTGTAACATATCAGAATTCCCTCCTTTTTAAGGTTGAATGATATTCCATTGTGTGTGTGTGTGCATGTGAGTGTGTGTGTATAAGTATCACATTTTGCTTATCCATTCATCTGTTGATAGACTTTGGACATTTGGGTTGTTTCTCCCTTGTGGTTATTGTGAATGTTGCTATGAACATTGGCATATAAATGTATGTTTGAATCTCTGCTTTCAGTTCCTTGGGACATATAAGTGGAAGTGCTGAGTCACATGGTAATTCTATGTCTACATTTTTGAATCAACAGAATTACTGCTTTCCAGAGCAGCCATAACATTTTACATTATTACCAGCAACTCACAAGTTATAATTTCTCCATACCCTTACTAACACTTGTTATTTCTTTTTTTTTTTTTTAACAATAGTAGTATTTCATTGTGGTTTTAATTTGCATTTCCCTAATGGGCTTCCCTGGTGGCTCAGTAGGTAAAGAATCCATCAGCAATTCCGGAGACACAGGAAGCACATCTTCCTGAGTTGGGAAGATCCCCTGGAGAAGGGAATGGCAACCCACTCCAGTATTCTTACCTGGGAAATCCCAAGGACAGAGAAGCCTGGAGGGCTACATTTCATGTGGTCGCAAGAGCTGGACACGACTCAGTGACTAAACCACCACCACCACGTATATACATATACATATGCCAATATCACACCTTTTTGATTATAATAAATTATGAAATCAGGAAGTATATTTTTTCCCACTTGGTAAGCTTAATTTTGTCTCTTTTGCAGATAAGTTCTTTCTTCTCCTCTACCTAGGTCTTAGACCTGGCTTTTTCCTTATCCTTCTTCCTTGTTTCTTTTTTTGCCTAAGGAAAGCTGTACTTAGTTTTTAATACTGTTTCTGTTACATTTGCTGTGTATTCTTATTCAAAATTATATTGATAATCAATTTCTGTCATAATTATTTAAGTGATTTCTTAATTATTCTCCTGTTGTTTTATGCTGTACCATTGGAAAATATACGAAAAACACTTCCTTTATTATCAACTCAGTTGTCTAAATCACTAATTAAGTGAAGCAAAGGTTAAAGACTATAACTAGAATTTCCAAACACAAATAGATTGGAAGATAATATTGATGCTCAAAGTTCAAAAAGTCTGCTCAGATAAAAGAGTAGTGAACTAAACTGATTATTGCCAAACTGGCATACTAAACAAGATTTTTAAAAATCTAAAATTTAAATTGTGGAATAAATACATGTGTGTTCATTTGAATACCAATTCAGAAAGCTCTTTATCATTTTTAAAAGTAAGAAAAATAAAGTGACTTACGGAAGAGTGAAGAGCATGTTGAAAGCATGCAGTCATCCTGTTACCGTGGTATTTACAAGTCAAATCCATCTTGGAACACACTTCTAGTATTGTTCTTCACATTGTGGGGATGAATTTACAAACTTGAAAGATGTCAAGAGAAGCATGGGTTGTACAACAAAAAGAAAAGGAAAGAAAGGAAGGAAATAAGGAAATGTATAATTAGGAAGACTCAATGCAATAAAAGAAATAATTTTTGCAAAACTTTTAGAACACTGATGTTAAGGGAAATACTAAAAATTTCGTCAAGTAACCAATCTGTGACCATAGGGGAGGGGAGGAGGGCATATATTGTCATATGAAGCTCTAATTTAAGATCCTGGAGTTCAGTTATGCTACATTTGATTCAGCTCATGCAGGTTAGAGTACTGTAAATGTGGAACTTAAATATGGACTGAAACAATCTGACAAATGACCTTGCAGCCAAGATGAAGCTTCAGTTAATAGCACTGAGGTGCACAGAGCTTTCTGAGCAGGGATGTAATTCAAACAGAGCTGCATATTTGGAAAATTAAACTGACTGTTTTAATTTTGAGTAGGAGACGTAGGGAAATCAGATAGAAGTGCATTTCGATAATCCAAAAAGGCATTTTAACTAACTGGATTGGAATGAAACATTTTGTAATAGTCTAGGCGCTGTTATAAAGCAAATTTAAATGAACTTCAGAATAGAAAAGGATCAATATTAAGCAGACATGACATACTAGCAGTGTGTAGTTAAGACCATCCGAGATTTACTCTTATGCATTTAGAGACAAATGTTTAAGGAAAAATGACAGCTGGCAATAGTGTCATTCCTACACTGTCTTGAATACTCTCCAATCAAAGCTGCTGATTTATCAGTCAAAATATATCTATTTTCCCTAAAAGTCATTCCCCTTGTTGTCAGAAAACTAGCTGTGTTCTTTCAGTCTCTTACTTTAGCACAATTCAGAATGATTCTGCTGACAAAAAAAATTGAGACTTTACTATTTCTCCACTCAATTTTTAGAAAGGCATTACCCACACACAAGGTGGAAATCTCCACAAATGAGACAGATGTGGACTTTCAGAGCCCAAGATACTGTGTGGTTTATGGGAGAATTTGAGAACCCTGTTGGAAATATGGGAATAGCACCTAGATTTGTCCATTATATTTTCTCTGGTTATAGCATAGACAAATACAAAATTCTTGGTAACATGGTGATATTACTCTCAGGATTACACGCATGTCCCATTCTCATACATACACATGCACCCTTCTTCACATTAGATCAAGATTATGTACCCCAGATAAGGATAATGACTCACAGGACTGGCAATTTTGAGTAGAAACATCCCCATGTTCATATTCTCTACCTCCAGTTACAATGAAAGTGAGGCAATATTCAGTTATGTGATGCTTCAATAAGATTAATAAGGAAAATGGAAACAAACAACATGCGTAGGGTTGTTTTTTAATTGTTATGCAATGAATAAAACTTTAAAAAATGTACAGCCTTTATAGATCTACATTACTACAGAGCCACCAAAAGCATGGTTGAAAGCACATCTCAAGATTGTGATATGATTCTTTTCCCTGTGGTGCACACCGTGATGAGCTGCCCAGATGTCCCAGTGGAGGAGGACGTGTGGCCCCAGTTGCTGGGTGGGCTGCATGGGTATCCTTCGGGGATGCCTCAGGGGGAGAAGGTGGTCTCCTCAAGATGGTGCCCTTTCTCCCCGGGCTCATATCTCACAGCTAATCTCTTAGAGATGACCTGGACCTGGCCAGCTCAACCCGTCTGCAGACAACTCTGAGGGGCCATTCTACCTCCAGAACTTTCCTTTACCCAGTCCTGACTTCTCTATCATTTTTGCCAGTGCAAATCCCAAGATGGCCCCTTAATAAACACACTGCATGGTAAATGCCATCACAGTGTCTGCAATCTAAATTGTGACACAATCTTTTATTAGAAAACTAGGAAGATATTTATTAAAATATAAAAACTCTCATTTATTTCTCAATAAAAGCTGTATGCTAAATTAGCTGCAATATAAAGTTCAAGTTATTATTCTGAAATGCCCAATATGAAAATGCCTTACTTAGAGATCCAGAACCAGCGTTTAGACAATGACACCTGAACACCCATGTGTTTGTCCCCACATTCTATGCTATGTTTCACGGGCAAAGAAAGGATAAAGATAATTTTCCACAAGCAGCTAGACATTTGATAACATTTGATAACACAAAGAAGCCAGTCTCATCCCCTAAAACTTCCACCATCATCCAGAAATAGAGCTGGAATAACACAGTAGACGCCCAACGTGCAAGGGAAACATTTCTTTCACAAAGAAAGCACTGGAAAAACAATATAATGTGGAAAACAGTAATTTATGTTGAACAAAATTCTTAGGAAAAAAAATAATTTATTTGCCTAACTTAGACAAAGACTTACATAAAACAACTATTATACTTCTAATAAATCAGTATCATGTGAATTTATTTTGCCTCAAACCTTATCTGTGGAACAAAACTAGGTATAATAAATCTTTTAGTTATGATCAGAGGGAATTCCAACATTTGACAAAAAGCAGAAATGCTGTAACAACGGAACTTGATAAAGCATTGTGTCACAAAAAGGTAAAACACACAGGCTTCTAAGAAAAAATCTGGAAAATTTCCAAATTAAAAATGTTTGTAACCTGTTACATGATGAATTGTATCTCTCTTTAAAAAGCAATAGGTTTAAGCCTTAACTCCTAACTCCTCAAAATGTGTTTTATTTGGAAATGAGATCTTTACAGAGATAATGACGTTTAAAGAAGGTCATTAGAGTGGATGCTACTCCTCTATGGCTGATGTACTTCGTAAAGAGCCATTTGGATACAGAAAATGTCATGCACAGAGGGAAGACTGTGGAGAGACAGAAGGAGCTGCGGTGTGAAGACTGGAGCTAGGCTGCCCCAAGCCCAGGAACACTGCTGCTGCAGTTGCAGAAAACACAGAGAGGAGCTGCCCTCCCCAGGCTTCAGAGGGAACACGGCCTTGCTGACACCTGGATCCAAGACTCCCAGCCTTCAGAGTGTGACACAACTTTCCGATGATCTAAGCCACTCTGCTTCCTTGTTGGGCCAATCAAGGAGACTAACACCTAGTATTTAAATGACTGATGTGGACATTTTCTCATCTTCTAACCCTTGTATTAAGCTATAGGATTTGACATATTATATACATATATGCATGTTATATTAAGAAGAGGTGGTAAGAATACACAGAAGAACTATACAAAATAAATTTTAATGAACCAGAAAACCATGACGGTCTGATCACTCACCTAGATCCTGCAGTGTGAAGTCAAGTGGGCCTTAGGAAGCATCACTACGAACAA
This sequence comes from Bos mutus, assembly GCF_027580195.1. Classification (NCBI taxonomy): domain Eukaryota; kingdom Metazoa; phylum Chordata; class Mammalia; order Artiodactyla; family Bovidae; genus Bos; species Bos mutus. The sequence goes on from NC_091643.1 coordinate 24,748,758, forward strand.
AGCTAGTGGAGGTGATGGAATTCCAGCTGAGCTATTTCAAATCCTAAAAGATGATGCTGTAAAAGTGCTGTATTAATATGCCAGCAAATTTGGAAAACTTGGCAGTGGCCACAGAACTATAAAAGGTCAGGTTTCTCTCCAATCCCAAAAGAAGGCAATGCCAAAGAATGTTCAGACTACCACACAATTGCACTCATCTCACACACTAGCAAAGTAATGCTCAAAATTCTCCAAGCTACACATTACCAGTATGTGAACCAAGAACTTCCAGATGTTCAAGCTGGATTTAGAAAAGGCAGAGGAACCAGAGATCAAAATGCCAATATCCATTGGATCATTGAAAAGCAAGATAATTCCAGAAAAACATCTACTTCTGCTTCATTGACTATGCTACAGCCATGGACTGTGTGGATCACAACAAACTGTGGAAAATTCGTCAAGCAATGGGAATACCCGATGACCTTACCTGTCTCATGAGAAAGCTGTATGCAAGTCAAGAAGCAACAATTACAACCAGACATGGAACAATGGACTGGTTCTGAATTGGGACAGGGTACCTCAAGGCTGTATATTTTCACCCTGTTTATTTAACTTATATACATAGTATACCATGCAAAATCCCGGGCTGGATGAAGCATAAGCTGAAATCAAGATATCCAGGAGAAATATCAGTAACCTCTGATATGCAGATGACACCACCCTTATCAGCTCAGTTCAGTTCAGTCACTCAGTCATGTCTGACTCTTTGCAACCGCATGAATTGCAGCACGCCAGGCCTCGCCATCCATCACCAACTCCCGAGATTCACTCAAACTTACATCCATCGAGTCGGTGATGCCATCCAGCCATCTCATCCTCTGTTGTCCCCTTCTCCTCCTGCCCCCAACCCCTCCCAGCATCAGAGTCTTTTCCAATGAGTCAACTCTTCTCATGAGGTGGTCAAAGTACTGGAGTTTCAGCTTTAGCATCATTCCTTCCAAAGAAATCCCAGGGCTGATCTCCTTCAGAATGGACTGGTTGATCTCCTTGCAGTCCAAGGGACTCTCAAGAGTCTTCTCCAACACCACACTTCAAAAGCATCAATTCTTCGGTGCTCAGCTTTCTTCACAGTCCAGCTCTCACATCCATACATGACCACTGGAAAAACCATACCCTTGACTAGATGGACCTTTGTTGGCAAAGTAATGTCTCTGCTTTTCAATATGCTATCTAGGTTGGTCATAACTTTCCTTCCAAGGAGTAAGCGTCTTTTAATTTCATGGCTGCAGTCACCATCTGCAGTGATTCTGGAGCCCAAAAAAAGTCTGACACTGTTTCCACTGTTTCCCCATCTATTTCCCATGAAGTGATGGGACAAGATGCCATGATCTTCCTTTTCTGAATATTGAGCTTTATGCCAACATTTTCACTCTCCTCTTTCACTTTCATCAATAGGCTTTTGAGTTCCTCTTCACATTCTGCCCTAAGGGTGGTATCATCTGCATATCTGAGGTTATTGATATTTCTCCTGGCAATCTTGATTCCACCTTGTGCTTCTTCTAGCCCAGTGTTTCTCATGATGTACTCTACATAGAAGTTAAATAAGCAAGGTGACAATATACAGCTTTGACGTACTCCTTTTCCTATTTGGAACCAGTCTGTTGTTCCATGTCCAGTTCTAACTGTTGCTTCCTGACGTGCATACAGATTTCTCAAGAGGCAGGTCAGGTGGTCTGGTATTCCCATCTCTTTCAGAATTTTCCACAGTTTTTTGTGATCCACACAGTCAAAGGCTTTGGCATAGTCAATAAAGCAGAAACAGATGTTTTTCTGGAAGTCTCTTGTTTTTTCCATGATCCAGCGGATGTTGGCAATTTGATCTCTGGTTCCTCTGCCTTTTCTAAATCCAGCTTGAACATCTGGAAGTTCATGGTTCACATATTGCTGAAGTTTGGCTTGGAAAATTTTGAGCATTACTTTACTAGCGTATGAGATGAGTGCAATTGTGCGGTAGTTTGAGCATTCTTTGGCATTGCCTTTCTTTGGGATTGGAATGAAAACTGACCTTTTCCAGTCCTGTGGCCATGGCTGAGTTTTCCACCCTTATAGCAGAAAGCAAAGAGGAACTAAAGAGCCTCTTGATGAATGTGAAAGAGGAGAGTGAAAAAGCTGGCTTAAAACTCTACATTCAAAGAATGAAGATCATGGTACCCGGTCCCATCACTTCATGGCAAATAGATGGGGAAAGAATGAAAACAGTGTCAGAATTTATTTTCTTGGGCTCCAAAATCACTGCAGATGGTGACTGCATCCATGAAAGTAAAAGACACTTGCTCCTTGGAAGAAAAGTTATGACAAACCTAGACAGTGTATTAAAAAGCAAAGACATTAGTTTGCCAACAAAGGTCCGTATAGTCAAAGCTATGGTTTTCCCAGTAGTCACATATGTATGTGAGAGTTGGACCATAAAGAAGGCTAAGTGCCAAAGAATTTATGTTTTTGAACTGTGGTGTTGGAGAAGACTCTTCAGTTCAGTTCAGTCGCTCAGTCGTGTCCGACTCTTTGCGACCCCATGAATCGCAGCACGCCAGGCCTCCCTGTCCATCACCAACTCCCAGAGTTCACTCAGACTCACGTCCATCGAGTCAGTGATGCCATCCATCCATCTCATCCTCTGTCGCCCCCTTCTCCTCCTGCCCCCAATCCCTCCCAGCATCAGAGTCTTTTCCAATGAGTCAACACTTCTCATGAGGTGGTCAAAATACTGGAGTTTCAGCTTTAGCATCATTCCTTCCAAAGAAATCCCAGGGCTGGTCTCCTTCAGAATGGACTGGTTGGATCTCCTTGCAGTCCAAGGGACTCTCAAGAGTCTTCTCTTAAGAGAAGTTGTCTTAAGTGAGAGTTGGACTGTGAAGAAGGCTGAGCGCCAAAGAATTGATGCTTTTGAACTGTGGTGTTGGAGAAGACTCTTGAGAGTCCCTTGGACTGCAAGGAGATCCAACCAGTCCATCCTAAAGGAAATCAGTCCTGAATATTCATTGGAAGGACTGCTGCTTAAGTTGAAACTCCAATACTTTGGCCATGTGATGCAAAGAACTGACTCATTGCAAAAGACCTTGATGCTGCGAAAGATTGAAGGCAGGAGGAAAAAGCGATGACAGAGGATGAGATGGTTGGATGGCATCATGGACTCAATGGACATGAGTTTGACCAAGCTCTGGGAGACAGTGAAGGACAGGGAAGCCTGGCATGCTGCAGTCCATGGGGTCGCAGAGTCAGACATGACTGAGTGGCTGAACAAAAATCATGCTATAGATAATGGATACATACATAACATATATGTTATATACACATTAAATTTTATATATATATTATTTATTTATATATATATAATGTATGTATACATTATATACATCCTATACATACATTATATAGAGAGAACAGATATTATACACAGAACTGAACTTTGTGTTCAGTTATATAATTTGATACAATATACATTATATATGGAATCGATACATAATTTACACAAACACATACACGAAAATCTATTTTGTATATTTTGTTACAAAACTGGTTTCAAAAGCCACAGTTGTTATTTCACCACTATTTTATAATAGCCTACATGCCTATTCTTATAAGCATAATTTTAGGCTGGATATTCAACTTACCACCCCTGTGAACTGTAGTCTGCCAGGCTCCTCTGTCCACAAAATTCTTCAGGCAATACTGGAGTGGAGTGAGTAGCTATTCCCCCTCCAGGGGATCTTCGGACCCACGGATTTACCTGGGTCTCCTGCATTGCAGGCAGATTCTTTACCATCTGAGCTACCAGGTCAGCAACAGCAAATTTCAACCTAGGTTTAAGGATCTGAATTCCGGCAGGGCAATGGAGTATTTGTTCCAATTCTGAACCATGACCTCTTTGCTGTTACTATAACTGGGTAATGAATTTATAGCATAATGTTAATAAAATGCAACTCTTTCACTCAAACTCTGTTCTTCTTTTTAGTTAATGTCATCACTTCCTAAGTGAGTGTGTTAACAGACCTGATGATTAGGTTAAAAGATACTGAGAGAAGAAATTAGAGTGATTTAATCTTAAAGAATCAAGTTCAGGGAAGTTGCTCACAATTTGTAATGAGTAAATGGCTGAAGACACTTCTCAGGTTTTGATTAGATCCTCAGTACAGTGTTGGGATGTCACATGGTGTCAGTTATTTCAAGTTTTTCATAAATCCTACAAAGGATATCCCATCCTGCCTTTACCATCACCTCATAATCAAAAGGAACACAAGGACGCTCAAAGATTTTAAGTTCAAGCTAGGAAATAGGAGGCATCGAAAATGTTATCAGCAAAGAGATACTGAGCTATGTGTGAATATATCTTCTGTAAGAAACGTTTCTGGCTGGAAATGCTGAAAGTGCATTAGGGACTGGTTATACCTCTACACAAAAGGCTACCACTTGTCATTCAGAGTAACCACATCATTATAAACAATCAAACCACTGTCCTGCACAGATAGCGGTCCCAGAAAAGTCAGGGAAACAGACCTAGTTCATCAGACTTTGACCTCTGTAGTTTGCTCTGTCTAATCATTCACATTTTGGATGTGACAGTAGAACCCAGACATACTGATGCTTTAAAGATCTCAGGGCATGTACCCAATGTCAGGAAAATACAGTCCTTCATTCAAGGACGATGGGTGTCTTCCCATAAACACAACATGTCAGCATGTACAATTCATTTTCTTTTTCTTTTAATTCACTTCAGTTCAGTTCAGTTGCTCAGTCGTGTCCGGCTCTTTGCGACCCCATGAATTGCAGCACGCCAGGCCTCCCTGTCCATCACCAACTCCCGGAGTTCACTCAGACTCACGTCCATTGTGTTGGTGATGCCATCCAGCCATCTCATCCTCTGTCGTCCCCTTCCACTCCTGCCCCCAATCCCTCCCAGCATCAGGGTCTTTTCCAATGAGTCAACTCTTGGCATGAGGTGGCCAAAGTGCTGGAGTTTCAGCTTTAGCATCATTCCTTCCAAAGAACACCCAGGACTGATCTCCTTTAGAATGGACTGGTTGGATCTCCTTTCTTTTAATTAGTACTATATTATTTTACAGTTAATATAACTTAAAATATTTTAAATTTCCTATGTTAAACTGATCTTAGAGTCAGGCATACTCACCAGAGCATTGCTGCAAATCTTCCCAACGGCTCCATTATAATTGTGATGAAAGTGATTTCACAGTACTCATAGGATACCTGTAAGTTAATTATATTAATTAGTTTATACTTTCAACCTTGACATTTTACTGGTAGCTCGAATGAACTGCAAAGGCAATATGTTATTTAGTGTGGGTTATGGGAGAAGAATATGCTGAAGACAAATTTAATCTTTTAACAATTTGCTTAGGAAAGCAAACTGTTAGTGACCTCTGAGGAAGGAAAGTGATGAAGAAAGAGAGGAGGGGAGAGAGAGGGAGCAAGAAAGGAAGGTGATGGGGAGAGGTGGCTATTAGAATTAGCACATTGAAAGTAAAGAGGAAAAAGTGATGTTTAAATTGGGAAACTCTCAACAGTCAGCACAATGAGCAAGTTCTGTAGACAAAGCTAACTATCTGGAGATTCATTGTGTTTCCACATCCATTTTGATGCTTGCAAATTCCTTGAAATTATTAAGGGTATTCAATGCTCTTTGTTGAGTGATGCTTGGCTATTTCCATTTTGATTGTAAACTTCATGTTATCAGAAATCCTGTACTTATCAGTTCATGAAATAACTTCTGTTATCAAATAATGCTCTCAGCTACAGAAAAGCTTAAAATAAAGCAATTTTTAATGTTCTCTATTAGACTACACCTAGAATAGTCAAATATTCTAATGGGTAATGACCTTTAAAATGAGTCTTCAATGAACTGACATTTTCTAGATGGACAGAACAGGTAAATAGAGGAAGTAACAGTGAGAAGTTATCTAGATTGCTGCTAAATGCATACACTATGTCATAGACAAGGATGTCAACTTGAGGTTTTCTGAGTACTGCATATATTATCAACCCAGGTAACCTAATCTTTATTGACCTTAATTTCATCATCTAAATAAGGGATGTTAAAGACCAACCTCATTAGGCTGTTGGAAGATGTGAGATATGCAGGCAGTCACCGGGCATGCAGTGTCTGATATGTTTAAGTACTCAGTAAGCCCAGTCATCATCATTTTTATCACCATCCTCACATTGAAGTGCCATTTAAAGACTGTATTCCATTACTGTGGATTTCCTTTATGTTTCAAGTGAAATAGGAACTATAAGAATAGTAGACAATAAAATCATAGAGCTCTTGAGTGATATAATAAAATCTGGCACATTATGAAATTATTACTTTTATTTTTAGATAATCATTACATATATTAAACAATCTTACATAACATCAGTCAGTAATATCAGATAATTACTTCAGCCGTTTTCAGTTCTAGTTTACAAAAAGCTAACCAGATATTAATCCCTGAAAATTTACAGGACACTTAAGCTTTATTTCTTCAGTTCAGAGATTTTCTTATTTTTCTTTTTCTCCTCCTTGCTATTTCAACCTAGGCTTGTGTACTGATTGTGTTTGAAGTATCACAACTAAAATCTACATCTTCAAGTCAAAGCTATAGTTATGTACAGAAGTATAATAGTAATGTACAAACCAGCTTTTCCAATTTTCTCCTGTTATAGTAATGATCCAGATGACTGGATCTGTTTATTCAGATCCAGATCAAGTTTATTCTTGACTTGACAGGTTTGGACTTTTCACCTTATTGAGTTGGCGTTATTCGTGCTACATCAATAGAGGGGATAGAAGCAGAGCATGATGGATCAGACTTAATTCTTTCTCTATCTGGCTTCTATGATGACTCAATTACTCTCAACAAACAGCTCTTGGAGATGGAGTATACCAAGTATAAAACTCCCTTAGATTCACAAAGAACAAAGCAATTTATATTAGCATTTTCTTTTCTGTTCAGATCACTATCCAGAACTGATTTTCTTTTTTTCAGTAATAGTACTCAAGATCTCTCAACATTGCTGCACAGATACAAAAATTTTCGTGGGATTTTCTTGAGGCCAACACACATATTTTGACTCTCATCTTGTGCAGAGGGAAAATGATCCTTCAAATGATGTTCTGATATCTATTCAGTTATAACTGAGATGATTCAAGTAGACTGTAAGTTCTTTAATACAGTCATTATTTCACTATGTATTTATATACTAATCTAATCTATATGAATATATGATATCATCTTAAAAAATCTATTGAACTGAAAAGTGATATATCAGATAGTTTCATGTAGAAAAAAAAGGCAATAAGAATATTAAAGGAGACAGTCTGCTAAGTCAGACTCACAGGAAAAAGATTTTAGACAATATCACACTTTACTACTGATTTCAAGGATACAAATATCCATGAGGCAGAAATAAAGCAAGAAATAATAGATCACCAGTACAGCTCCTAAAGTGCTTCTCTGCTGTATCAGGACATAGCTTGGCTAAATCTGATTTAGCAGATGAGTTCTCAAAGGGCTGTAGGTGTTATCACTTACACAAAACAAGTCATTTTGATCACGAAAATATTATATTTATTTCTGTGGACGTTGTAACAAATCACCACAAACCTAAGGCCTTAAAGCAGCACAAACTTATTATCTTACAGTTCTGCAGACTAGCAATCCAGGGTGAGTATCACTGAGATAAAATCCAGGAAATTGAAGCAGAGAAACATTAACTAGCCTACCTAAATGTGCATAGATTGTACTTGCTAAAAGGAGGCATTCAATCCATAAGTGATGTCAAAGCCCATACCCCTAAGGGTATTGGCTCCTTAACTAGGACTAGAATTCCTACATAATCATTTTCTACTGGGGTTCCACAAACTCTGGGGAGAAACTAAATCACAGGCTTTGAACACATACCCACATAAGCCCCAGGAATCTCCAAAACCATTCATACCCACCCCCTTTCTCTTTCCTCACTTAAGGAAAGAAGAACATGATGAAAGCACACGTGGTAGGATTGAAGAGGTCCCACACTAAGGAAAACCCAAAACGTAAACCACATTGTCCAGCGTGCAAAACAGTACAAACTTAATTTATACTACAAATGAGTCAATCATTTAAATCTTATGACAATGATATGTGGCATAAACTTATCCACTCAAATCACAGTGGGCAGTTAACCTCTGGGTGGGCTATGTGCCAATGTTATCTTTGTAAACTGTGTCATCTTGGAAGTATGAATGAGGTGTCTAAGCACAGCTGAACTTAAGCTTCACCTTTCTAAACTAAGCCAGCTACATGTCAGGTAATAATTTGGGGTATTTTATGAATGTTTATGAAAAATGAGGTTTGTTCCATGTTGTATATTGTATCTCTAGTTTTTGAAATTTAGCAAGTTAGATATTTTAATATAAAAGATCACCATTCCTGGTATTTTTAAATATAGGCTGCCAACATTAATATTTATTTTCTGTTATCATGGTATAAAACTCTAAATGAATAAATCATTAGATACTGAAATTTGAATTAATACATATCAAATGAACTGTGAAATGCAAAGCTCTGTGACTTTGGTTATAAAACTGAAATATGTATATACATTGTGTATATACCAAGAAAATAATGTCATTATTACATATTTTTCTAATTAAAAATCTAGCAATTGCCTTTTTATTTATCTTCATTGAGATTCCTGGGCTGGAAAGTGCAGTAAAACTAAATTAGATCAATACACCTTAGCAAGATCTAGTTAGTAACAGGCTTAGAAGGAAACTGTGCCTTTGTTACTGACTTATAATAAATCTTAAGTTTTTAGCTAAAGCAAATGCATATTTTAACGATAGTGAGTAAGACAGTTGTGCTATTTCTTTAAAACAACTCAACCAAATAAAAGTATGCTTGTAAAACTCTCCAATTATTTTTTGATGAAAATATGACATACCTAAAAAAAGATATGTGGTCGCAAGGAGTTGGACACGACTGAGAGACTGAACTGAACTAAAAAAAGGTAATCCAGTATATCAAGATTATGTGTACAAAGGTCTTAACTGATACAAAATGTTTCTGATTATGAAAGCAAATCATATTTTTGGTAGCATTTGAAAATATAAAAATTATAAATGATTATAAAAATCATTTTTGAAAAAGATTTCATATAGCCACAACATTTTGCACTATGCAATTAAAAGTTGACTGTATACATTTAATGGCTTGATCCTCAGTTAAAAATGCCTTAAAAGACTCAGTATTGATAATGACAGATCAAGTGAGATCACTGAAAATGTACCAAGTACTTCTAAAATATTTCATAAATACAACATAAAAGAATAACAAAAACAGACAGCAAATTACCTGAAAAATTAGAAATAACTTAAAGTAAGAATAAGCATATACAGTGAAGATTACTTGCACAGCTAGACACTTGTTTGAAAATCCAGGCAGTTAAGTAGCTAAACAAACATTTAATACATTATCAGATAAAAAGTTATTTCTAGAATGTATGGGAAAGTGAATATGTTGCCAAATAATTTACAAGTTGAATGTAATCTTCTTAATTGCAGAGTAAAAGTAATTCTTGATTATGTAATTTGCCAAAATTAGCATCAGAATTATGTTGAGGCCAGGTGTCAATAAACAAAAGTGAGTGACTTTATATTTAGTGACTCCAGATCCTTGTCACTCTCTACCTTGATATTTTTTCAGTTCTTCAGTGACCAGTGACAAGGTTCACCAGCATAATTTGGTGTGGCCATAGGACAGTTTATAGCCAGTGTCCACGCAAACCAGTCAGTGCCCATGACAAACCGCATATTAAATATTTTGACTATCACTACTTTCAGTGTTTCTGGGGCCTTCTCTGATACTTATTTACAAGAGCTCTTCACAGAAAATATCCTGATGTCTACATGAAAGAAAAGGTCAATCTGTTATCTCTCCCATGATATTCCCATTTTAATACTGACTACACCTAGTTTTGGATGCAGATGGTGACTGCAGCCATGAAATTAAAACATGCTTGCTCCTTGGAAGAAAAGTTATGACCAACCTACACAGCTTATTAAAAGGAAGAGATATTACTTTGCCAACAAAGTTCCATCTAGTCAAAGCTATGGTTTTTCCAGTATGGATGTGAGAGTTGGAATATAAAGAAAGCTGAGTGCTGAAGAACTGATGCTTTTGAGAATCCTTTGAACTGCAAGATCAAACCAGTCCATCCTAAAGGAAATCCGTCCTGAATATTCATTGGAAGGAATGATGCTGAAGCAGAAACTCCAATACTTTGGCCACCTGATGTGAAGAGCTGACTCACTAGAAAAGACCCTGATGCTGGGAAAGATTGAAGGCAGGAGGAGAAGGGGATGACAGAGGATGAGATGGTTGGCTGGCATCACTAACTCAATGGACATGAGTCTGAGTAAACTCTAGAGTTGGTGATGGACAGGGAGGCCTAGTGTGCTGCAGTCCATGGGGTCACAAAGAGTCGCACACGACTCAGTGACTGAACTGAACTGAACTGATGTCTAGTTTAAGCCAAAGGGAGCCTCAATCTCTCCACTCCTTATTTCCAAAAAGAGACTCCCACCTGACTCTGGCTGGCTCTTGGCTTATCTCCATGGTCTCTGATCACCCCACCCTGGAAAGAAAGCACTGACTTCTCTAATTGGTGTGTTTAGGACAAAGAATCACAGGTGCTCCCTCAACCTTTCCTCTTTGCCATTTTAAGGAACTAGTCTGTTTGGCTCACTAGTCTCAGCCTCCATACTCAGAAATTTGCCTGGGTTATGGGGTGGGCTCAAAAGTATTTGTAAAATGAACAACAACAAATAAACTATGTGCATTTCACATCACAGGTCAAATATTAGCACATTTCTATGGTCAAAGACCTAAACCTGCATTCTACACAGAGTTTGTCATTATTCTAGCACTTAATTGTATGTCCACCTCTCTACACTTTTGATCTAACTCTAATAGGCACAGAATTCAGACGGGTATAATGACTAGTATTTGTTGGGTGTCCTGAAGCCCATGAAACAGGAGTGAGAAGAAAATATAATGAGACAGAGTTAGGTCGATATACTAGAGAACTTCCTGTTTTTTAATGAAGGCTATTCAGAGACAGCATGCATTGTCTTTAGTGTGCCCAATCTCAATGAGAAAATCTGGCAGAAACCAGATTCTTGAGAAGATATTGTAGGAATGATCCCAGCCCCAGAGATAGAATTGGTCTCGATGTAACAGTCAGCATCTAGTCAAGAAAGCAGGAACTACTACAGACATTTCAAGCCGAGAGAGGTTTAATGGAAGGTTTGCTAACAAAAATGTCATAAGGGTTGTTGTTGTTCAGTCACTCAGTTGTGTCTGACTCTTTGTGACCCCATGGACTGTAGCACTCCAGGCCTCCCTGTCCATCACCATTTCCCAGAGCTTGCTCAAACTCATGTCCATCGAGTCGGTCTGCCATCCAACCAACTCATCTTCTGTCCCTCTTTCCTCCTGCCTTCAACCTTTCCCAGCATCAGGGTCTTTTCTAATGAGTTGGTTCTATGTATCAGGTAGCCAATGTATTGCAGCTTCAGCTTTAGCATCAGTCTTTCTGATGAATATTGAGGGTCAATTTCCTCTAGGATTGACTCGTTTGATCTCCTTGCATTTCAAGGGACTCTCAAGAGTCTTCTGCAATACCACAGTTCAAAAGCATCAATTCTTTGGCACTAAACCTTCTTTATGGCCCAACTCTCACATCCATACATGACTACTGGAAAAAGCATAGCTTTGACTATACAGACCTTTGTCAGCAAAGTAATCCCTCTACTTTTTAATATGCTGTCTAGGTTTCTCATAGCTTTTATTCCAAGGAGGAAACATCTTTTAATTCATGGCTGTAGTCACCATCTGCAGTGATTTTGAAGCCCAACAAAATAAAGTCTGTCACTGTTTCCATTGTTTCCCCATCTATTTGTCATGAAGTGATAGGACCAGATGCCAGGATCTTAGTTTTGTGAATGCTGAATTTTAAGCCAGCTTTTTCACTATCCTCTTTCACTTTCATCAAGAGGCTCTATAGTTCCTCTTTGCTTTCTGCCATAAGGGTGGTGTCATCTGCATATCTGAGGTTGTTGATATTTCTCTGGGCAATCCTGATTCAGGCTTGGGCTTCATCTAACCTGGTATTTTGTATGATGTACTCTGCTGTCGTAAGGGTAAAAGAAGCAAAACTAAAAAAGGGACAATACTGGAGGAGTGTGAGAAGGGGATGTCAGAGCTGTCTTTCTAACCCCGGGCTGAACTCAGGATCCAGCCCTTCAGCTGACAGACATGTCAAGGCTGTAGTTTCTGTGACTATAACAAAGGAACTAAGGGACTACTGGTTTCTACTGGCAGTGCTGAAACACTCAGGACCTTGCCACTTAAAAGTCGCTTCTACAGCTCAGAGTCACCTTCCTGTGCTGCCACCAGAGACATCACAGAAATGGAAATTAAAGAATGTTTCTTTTTTCTTTCCTCTTGCAGTCTCCTGCTAGTGCTTCCCATTGGCCAAATTTCTGTGGAACTATTTGTCAGCAAGTGAGTAAAAGATGACAACTTTGTTCACTTCCAGCTACCGTACAAAGGAGAACAATGGAAGGCTGGATTGAAGCTGAGAGCCAGTAGACCAGTAACTGGAACATCAGAGAATGTGTTTTTAACAAGTTTTTTAGAGATCTAATAGAAATTTGTTACAAAATAAAAATTGCTCACTGTTACTTCTATAGAAATGACTGTATCAGGCAACTAGAGAAAGTTAAAAGAAGTAAATCCTCCAGTTATCCAGAACATCAAAAATACTAATACTGAACTACAGCTGCTAAAGTATACATAATCAATGGTTTACATTCCTCATGGAGAGAACTAATTAGAGGATTAAGCTATGCTAAACCAACCAACTACATTTACGCCATAATATATCACAAAAAAAAGACTGGTGTGGGCAACTCTGGAAAGCTTTCAAAAGGAGATTAAACCTAACATGTACTTTTAGGTGAACTCAGTTAAGTTCAGTTCAGTCGCTCAGTTGTGTCTGACTCTTCGCGACCCCATGAATCGCAGCACGCCAGGCCTCCCTGTCCATCACCAACTCCTGGAGTTCACTCAGACTCACGTCCATTGAGTCAGTGATGCCATCTAGCCATCTCATCCTCTGTCGTCCCCTTCTCCTCCTGCCCCCAATCCCTCCCAGCATCAGAGTCTTTTCCAATGAGTCAGCTCTTCACATGAGGTGGCCAAAGTACTAGAGTTTCAGCTTCAGCATCATTCCCTCCAAAGAAATCCCAGGGCTGATCTCCTTCAGAATGGACTGGTTGGATCTCCTTGCAGTCCAAGGGACTCTCAAGAGTCTTCTCCAACACCACAGTTCAAAAGCATCAATTCTTCGGCGCTTAGCCTTCTTCACAGTCCAACTCTCACATCCATATATGACCACTGGAAAAACCATAGCCTTGACTACATGGACCTTTGTTGGCAAAGTAATGTCTCTGCTTTTCAATATGCTATCTAGGTTGGTCATCTTTTAATTTCATGGCTGAAATCACCATCTGCAGTGATTTTGGAGCCCAGAAAAATAAAGTCTGACACTGTTTCCACTGTTTCCCCATCTATTTCCCATGAAGTGATGGGGCCGGATGCCATGATCTTTGTTTTCTGAATGTTGAGCTTTAAGCCAACTTTTTCACTCTCCTCTTTCACTTTCATCAAGAGGCTTTTGAGTTCCTCTTCACATTCTGCCATAAGGGTGGTGTCATCTGCATATCTGAGGTTATTGATATTTCTCCTGGCAATCTTGATTCCACCTTGTGCTTCTTCCAGCCCAGTGTTTCTCATGATGTACTCTGCATAGAAGTTAAATAAGCAGGGTGACAATATACAGCCTTGATGTACTCCTTTTCCTATTTGGAACCAGTCTGTTGTTCCATGTCCAGTTCTAACTGTTGCTTCCTGACCTGCATATAGGTTTCTCAAGAGGCAGGTCAGGTGGTCTGGTATTCCATCTCTTTCAGAATTTTCCACAGTTTTTTGTGATCCACACAGTCAAAGGCTTTGGCATAGTCAATAAAGCAGAAATAGATGTTTTTCTGGAACTCTCTTGCTTTTTCCATGATCCAGCGGATGTTGGCAATTTGATCTCTGGTTCCTCTGCCTTTTCTAAAACCAGCTTGAGCATCAGGAAGTTCACTGTTCACGTATTGCTGAAGCCTGGCTTGGAGAATTTTAAGCATTACTTTACTAGTGTGTGAGATGAGTGCAATTGTGCGGTAGTTGAAGCATTCTTTGGCATTGCCTTTCTTTGGGATTGGAATGAAAACTGACCTTTTCCAGTCCTGTGGCCACTGCTGAGTTTTCCAAATTTGCTGTCACATTGAGTGCAGCACTTTCAGAGCATCATCTTTCAGGATTTGAAATAGCTCAATTGGAATTCCATCACCTCCACTAGCTTTGTTCGTAGTGATGCTTTCTAAGGCCCACTTGACTTCACATTCCAGGATGTCTGGCTCTAGGTCAGTGATGACACCATCGTGATTATCTGGGTCATGAAGATCTTTTTTGTACAGTTCTTCTGTGTATTCTTGCCACCTCTTCTTGATATCTTCTGCTTCTGTTAGGTTATTCTGGGGTTAATAAAAGATAACCTAAGCTAAGGAACAGAAGCTATATTGAGGTAACGTATAGATGGTGAATATGGAAAAGTAAAGTGAGAAAAATCAACTCACCAAAGTGTTTGAACATTAGAGTAGGGTCAGATTATAGGGGACCTAAAATTATACTCAACTTTGCAGAAAACTACCTAGCAGTAAGAAATGTGGTAAAAATAGGTACTTTTGAAGCTTTCTTTGTGGGAAAGATTTTATTCCACAGTCTGCCAACTGAGAAAAACTGAAATTTTATTCTCCACTTTAATCTAGAAGGAATGATCAGCCTGAAATATACTGGGTAATTTTCTTGGGGAAGTCTTCTAACTCATTTTACAGTGTCATTCTGTGAGGTGTTTATAGCAACATTCAACACTCTTGACTTTTTCTGATTTCCTTATCACTTCCATTCATATAATCCTCTTCATAATTCCATCACACTAAAAAACTGATAAATATTTGTATACTAGTAATATCAGTAGTATAAACAGGTAGCTCTTAAGAGTCAAAACAGCACAGTGGTAAAAAGAATAGATATTGAAGCCAAATTGCATAAATTCAAAACACAGCTCCATACTTACCATGTGTGGGTCCTTGGATATGTTATTTAAACTTCTCTTTGCTTCATCTGTCAAATGGAATGATGCAGAACTTACCTTTCTAGATTGTCATCAGGATTAAATGCATTGAAAATATGTTAAGCACTGAAAACAGGGTACAGCACATGCAACAATTTATATATTAATTTTCTTTTTTCCACTATCCCCAGCATATGGTTTATAAACCAATCATTATCTCCAGAGGTACCTTCATCTCCTGCGGCAGTTCATTTCATTTTGGACCACTGAAATTGTACAATCTTTTTAATATATTTATTCACATTGGATCCCCTGTGATTTCTAGCCATTGTTCCTATTTCTGCCTTTGAAGCCACCTAGAATGAATGTGCTATATTCTCTCTTGCATATATCTCTCTTTCTTAGACTAGGAGAGAAATACCAGCTTCCTCTCTCCAAATTCTTTTATTTTGCACAACTCTAAATACCACATTTCCTTTAATTTATTACTCATAAATTTCTTAGACCCTCATGAAATTGATCACTTGTATTTTGGATCTGTTTCCATTTGCCAATATCATTATCATATATTCAGGTAACAATTACATTTTCATCTCTAAAGAAGTGCCCACTGGGGAACTCAAATGGACAGTGGGGCAGATATAATTGAATAGAGGGGCCTGCCACCACCCATCATTCATTGGCTTAAGTAACATGCATGTGCGTGAAACCGGACCCATCACCATCAAATCATTTCTTTAGAGGCAGTTCTCAAAAGGCTCTCTTTTACCTGGACTAGTAAACTGATGGCGATAATTCCAGAGGAAAGGGAGAAAGATATGTTATCAGTCCCCCTCAGTCTCACCCACTGCTACCGGCTCTTAATTCGTGTTCAGCAACATTTAAGCTATAAAGATTAAAAACTTCTCCTGCTATGAAATGATCAATATTCACAGAGGTTAAGTACTGCAGAATAACCACACATTAAAAATTATAATATGTATTTAGCATAATGCTTTGAAAGGGTCAAAGATTCTTAATGTTCTTTACATAGTCCCTCTTAGCATGCTAACCAATTATTTATAAAACATTATTAAAACTTAAAATTAATCGTTTTTTTGACCTTGTAATTTATATTAAGAAGTTTCTTTTCTCTCTCTTTTTAAATCTAGACTGTAACTTAACATTCCCAGGACTGAAGTATCTGTTCTGAAGCAAATATTATAAAAATGCAATTATGAATTTTTTAAAGACTTTTTCCAATATTATGTCACTACGATTTATAAAATTATGTATTACCTCAAGAGAATTCAGAGAAAAACATCCTGTTAGTAAAACCAATCTTTACTCTGATGATGTTGTTGGGGGAGTGTGTAATTTCCTTGGTTCTGTCTTGTCGCAACAAAAATTGGAAGCGATGGATGGACTAGTGTTACAGCCCCGTGTAATTTCCTCGGATGGACCAGTGTTAAAGCTCTGAGTTACAGCTCAGCTTTATTTAGAAAGCAAAGGGAAATACATCTTCGAGGTGTGAGAGTAGGCTGACCCAAAAGATGCGAAGAGAAGAGAAGCCCTCCCAGGGCTCAATCTGGCTCCTCTTTTATATGTTTTTTTCTCCTCCCCCTGAGCCTGCCCTATGTAAATTGGGCTAGCCAGGAGGGCTGTTTACCTGAGGTTCTCACTCCAGTCCTTAGACCTTCCTTTATTCTATTTTCACGGACTTTTCCCTTCTTTGTCTTTTAGCCACCACCATTTTGGACTCCTTTTTCCTATTCTAACTACCTAAGAGTCCCTCCTCAGGATATGGGAGGCCCAATTCTTTGGAAATATGGGTGTTGAGGTCTCTCTGGCTATTTCCTGCTGAGCTGGGATGGCAAGGGGCATTGGGCCTCCCCCTCTTGCTAGTCTCAAGCCTCAGAGTCCTTATAGTGGTGTCCATCTAAGCATGAATGATATTTTCCGTGGTCAGCTGTAGTTTTATACATCCTTGTTGAACTGGCACTGTATGTTATATAGCCTGTTGACCTGGGCAGAGACAAAATGGGTTAGACACTTGATTATACATGGAGCAATTGTAAGCAGCATCAATATGGTGATAACAAGAATTAGTAAAGGCATTAGCCAACTCCAAATTCCCTATCACCAGGAGAAGGATCCCCCAAAGAGAGATTGTAGCCACCCCCAAGAACTCTCTAGCTCATTCTTTGAGGTCCTGTAGGATCTAGAATGTTTTTCTTTAGGACTGTGAGACCTTCTTTATCTTAGCTGGGGGTATTTACCCAGAAACAACATGTCTCATTCAAGATGGCTCAAGTCTCTCCTTGTTCAGGAATCAGGAGATCTATCTCCTGTCTATTTTGGAGTACAACCCCTGCCAAGCTATGCTGGCTCTTTAGAGCCATCCTGAGAAATCTTATCCCCAGAAACTTGATTTGGGGGATGTTCATTAGAATGGCACTCATTTGTAGTCCTGATCTCCCAGGGGCTCACAGGTGTATTGAGTGTCCTCTTTTGTTTTCTTCCACGGCTTGACTAGTAAGTAGCAAATCCAGGACTCATGTCCTGGTACCTTGACTGCTGTGGGAGCAGAAAGTATTACAGGGTAGGGGCCCATCCATGTGGGCTGAGTTGAGCTCTTGGGGACCCATCCTTCCAGACTTTAATTAGGACTTGAGTCTCTGGAGCATATAGTGGTAGATCTTTAGAATCTTTTGGGTCCTGGTTGACACCCCACAAGCATATATCTTATTGGAATTGCCCAAAGGCCATGGTATAAGATCAGAGGGTTTCAGCCTCTGGATTTAAAAAGAAGTCATTAACATACACAAAAGGTCTCCCATATAGCATCTCATAAGGACTAAGACCAACCTGTTCCTTAGGGGCAATGCAGGTGCAGAGGAGAACTATTGGTAAAGCCTCCTTGCATCCCAGGGAGGTCTCCTGGGTTATCTTTTTATTGCTGATTTTAAGAATTGATTGACTTTCTACTTTTCCTGAAGACTGAGGCCTCCAGTCTCAGTCCCCAATGGAGGATCTTCTGACAATCACTCTTGGGGTTTTGTCCAGTGGTCCACAGTTTCTAGTCAAGAGTGAAAGGGGAGAGAGCCCTCAGGGGTAGGCAGGAGGGTGGCTGGGTTAAGAACCTCACAAGGGGTATAGCCAGGCCTGGATTTTCCATCAGCACTACTTGGTACATGAGGATTCTTTGATTAGACATCCACAAATGGCCTCTCCCATCCAGGAGTTGTTTCACTTGGTGACTGCGAAAAATAGTTAATTTGCCCCCAAAAGAGAGTTTTAAAGCATCTTCTATCAGGAATGTAATAGCAGCAAGATTTCGAAGGCAGGGAAAAATCTCTTCCCAATAAGGGAATAGGACACTCAGGGACCCCCAGAAACTGGTGGGAAATATTTGTCCATCTCAGGAACAAACTGCTCAGGTGAATATTTTTGTAATTGTTTTTCTTGTAGCACCTAAAATACTACAGGTTTAGGAGGAGAAGGCTCCAGATTAAGGAGGTCGGGTCAGAGTAAGTAACCCCTGTGTCAACCAAGAAATTCTCGGACCTACCCACCACATCCAGTTGCACCCTTGACTCCAGCCCCATGATGGGTATCTGTGACAGGTGGGCTGGCTGGAGTGGGCCACTTCAGTCCTGTTGAACCATCCTGCGGGAAGGCTTGACGCTTGACCTTGAGACTCGAGTCCCAAAGGCAGAGAGCTGCTTAATATGCCAATTGATGGCATTTGTAGCAAGCCCTTTTAGGAGACTTGTCACAGTTTGCACACTCTTTGGCCCAATGCCCCGCCTGTCTACAGATTAGGCATTTGTCTCATGCCTTGTCCTTTAAGGACTCGGGGTTTGCCATAGGGCTTCCCTGGAGGGCAGCCAGCATCTGGGCATGCCTTATCACTTTCCTTTTCTCCATTTCCTGGGCCTTGGCTGCCCTCTCCTGTTCTGTTATAAAAAGTATTGGTGGCTGTCTGGACCATCTCATCTATAGAGTAACAGGGTCCTGCTGTTGTAACTGTAGTAACTTTATCCTGATATCTGATGCACAGTGGGACAGGAATTTGTCCTTTAAAATTACCTGTCCCTCGTAAGAGTCTAAGTCCAGATTGGTAAACATTTGGAGGGCCTCTTTTAGCCTTTCCAGAAAGGCAATGTGGTTCTTGTTGCACTCCTGAGTTATTGCTGAGACTGGGCACAGCACCACAACTAATAGGCTTCCTTCTATTTCCATGGGTGGACTTCCTTAGAGGTGTGTCTTTCTGAAGCTTATCCTATCCAGTACTGCTGCAACCCGAGAGCCATGTGTCCCCGGGTCAGGGTGCAGATCCCCAGGCTGAAGAGTGACAGCCCACTGGAGATCAAATCCCCAGGCAGGTCAAGGAAGGTTGGCCTCCCAAGAATTGGGTCTCTGGGCAGGTTGAGGCATGTATACCTCCTGGGACCCCTGGACTGGAGTTGGGCATCCCCCAGGTCTCCAGTGTGACCAGTGCTGGGTAGGATTAAGGGGTTGTAACTCATTGTTGGTTTGTCTACCATGGATGGGAAGAGATACCACGATGTAAAGCAGTCCAAGCCTGTGCCCTGAGACTGGGAACCTGGTGAAACAGCCATAAGCCTTATCCTCTTACTTGCTCTGAGGGAATGTAAGTCACTGATTTCTTCCCCTAGTCCCCCATTAAGAGCAGTTTAGGGTGTTTCCAGTGGTAAACATTTCATTGTCATAGACCCACTTTAGGTAATAACAGAAGTAATGACAAAAGAGCAGGTTATCTGGTCCTGTTAGGGGTGTTGCTGCTGCTGCTGCTAAGTCGCTTCAGTCGTGTCCGACTCTGTGCGACCCCAGAGATGGTAGACCACCAGGCCCCCCCGTCCCTGGGATTCTCCAGGCAAGAACACTGGAGTGGGTTGCCATTTCCTTCTCCAATGCATGAAAGTGAAAAGTGAAAGTGAAGTCACTCAGTCGTATCCGACTCCTAGTGACCCCATGGACTGCAGCCTACCAGGCTCCTCCATCCATGGGATTTTCCAGGCAAGAGTACTGGAGTGGGGTGCCATTGCCTTCTCCAGTTAGGGGTGTTAGGAGTATTTTAATAATAATAAGCAGGGTGGAGTGATGTTGCCTACAAGGGGCAGGGTCTTGATTGCCCTGGTGGCTCAGAGGTTAAAGCGTTTAAGGCTCCTCCAATGTGGGAGACCTGGGTTTGATCCCTGGGTCAGGAAGATCCCCTGGAGAAGGAAATGATAACCCATTTCAGTATTCTTGCCTGGAGAATCCAGGTTAAAGCGTTTAAATGCTCCTCCAATGTGGGAGACCTGGGTCTGATCCCTGGGTCAGGAAGATCCCCTGGAGAAGGAAATGGTAACCCACTTCAGTATTCTTGCCTGGAGAATCCCATGGACAGAGGAGCCTGGTGGGCTACAGTCCACGGGGTCACAAAGAGTCGGACACGACTGAGCGACTTCACTTCACTTCACTTCACTTAAGAAGAAATTGATAAGAGGCAACAAACCAGGTGTTCCAAAAAAGTAGAGTAGAGATTTGATCCAGGTGTATGTTTGTAACTTTAGGAAAAGGGTGGTAAAGGTTTGGGCTTAAATGTTAGCCTGAAGGGCTAACTCCCAAAGTGGCAAACATCCCTGGAAGCCCAATTGCCCTTGAAGGGATGCCACCAACAGATGGACTTCTAGCAGGCACTGTGTGCCTGTCGCCCACCCTAGCAGGTTCACTGAGAGATACTGTTGTTGCACATGTCGTAGGAAACATGGAAGATGAAGGCCTGAATATCTAGAGGGATTGGATATTATACAGTATTTCCCTCCCAAGGGCCAGCTATTTTCTGGTTGCCCCTCAAGAAGATTGTAAAGGCAACATTGTGGGTCCCAACTGGGCTCAGGAAAAGAGCAAGACACAGGAAGGAAGTGGGCAGAGCACAACTTTTGAAAGAATGACATAGCCCAAGGGTATATTTAAACCAATTAAAATCAAATTGGTCCAATATGACAAGTCAAATTCAATTAAACCTTGATCCTCAATCTGCAAGCCAAATGACACACCCAGAGGCTCCAGATCAGTTCTAAGTCACTGTCAAATGACTGAGGAGTGGGTGGTTGATTGTTAGGTTGATCCTCCCACTCATTAGCATATGAAATCATCCAGCTCCGAAAAAACTAACCACACCACATTGCACGGCCACCACACTCACCCTGTGATGGCCCACACTCTGTGGAGTGTGCTTCTCTCTGAATCTGAACAAATCCACCTCTTACCTGTCTTTCTGTCTCTCACTGAAGTGTTTTCAATGAGACATCAAGAGCCTGAGCTTCATTAGGTCCCGAAGCCAGGCACCACGGGTTTTGGCCAAGCTCAAGTTCCAGGAGAGAGTTGCTGAAGGACAGGAGGAAATAGCAGTGGGAAAAACTTATGCCAACTTATTCCTACGCCAAGGAATCCCCTTCATAACCTGCTGGAAAACCTGCTAAATACTTGACCTGTACTCAGTTTTCATTGGCCTGATCCTTGGCACAAAGAAGATTAAGAGCAGAAGAACCTCCACCCAATTGGGCAACAGCTACGAGGGCACAGCCAATTGCGGAGCCTTTGGGACACACTGAGGAGTAGCCCCTGCCAGAGTCCCTCAGTTGTACCTACCACCGCTTGCCTATTCACAGGGGTTCGAGGAAATAAGAAATGAGCGATTGTAAAAGAATTAAGATTTTGTTAGCCATATGTCCTTCCAACTATAGGGGTGAGGACTTCCTACCCCAACTGCAGGTCTTCTGGAATCTGAGACTGAGCCATGTGAGCTTTGCCAAGTTTGTTTTTGCTGTCCCAGTTTCCAGCAGCCTGGGCTCCTTGTCACTTCCCCTGCACTGGGTTTTCTTCACATTCAGCTTCCACCATGGCAGCTTTCTCCAAGTTGGGCTTCTACTGTGTTTGGCCTCCGCCTTGTGGGGGCTGAGCTGAGGTTGTTTCAGCCAGGTTAAATCTGAATCACAGCACCACAGATGTTAGGGGAGTATGTAATTTCCTCAGTTCTGTCTCATTGCAACAAAAATTTGAAGCGATGGATGCATCAGTGTTACAGCCCTGTGTAATTTCCTTGGACACATCAGTGTTACAGCTTTGTGTCACAGCTCAGTTTTATTTAAAAGCAGAGGAAAATACATCCTCGAGGCATGAGGGTGGGCCAACCCAAAAGATGTCAAGAGAAAAGAAGCCCTCCTCGGGCTCAATTTTGGCTCCTCTTTTTATATGTTTTTTTCTCCACCCCCTGAGCCTGCCCTGTGTAAATTGAGCTAGCCAGGAGGGCTGTTTTACCTGAGAGTCTCACTCCAGTCCTTGGACCTTCTTTTGTTCTATTTCTGCAAGCTTTTCCCTTCTTTGTCTTTTAGCCACTGCCATTTTGGACTCCTTTTTCCTATTCTAACTACCTAACATTGTCATTAGCTAGCAAATTATGCATTATTCTAAGAGAAAAGACAGTGGTGGGTGCGGTCAACCTTGTATGAGAGATTTTCTTCACCGGTGGTCCTAGGAGAACTTACCCTTTCAGGCCTTAGGGTAAGCAGTCAAAAGCACCGCAAACCAAGATTCAGGTTTAGATTAAACCTGCAGGGGCCACAGAACAATTTATCCCCTTGACAAACCTTTTCTGCTGGTTAATCAATGGAATTTTATGGCCCATTTCTTGAATAATATATTTGAGCTTATTTTATGTGTACCTGCCTTAAGTTGCTGATCCTATAAAAATGAAAGCTGACTATATAGTCTTGTCAAATTTTTGGAGATACACATTTTCCTAATTGGATTTGTTGATTTATTGCTAACAAAGATAAAACTTTCTACTTCAGCCACTTATCTGGGTTTTGAAATTGCTTCAACCTGAAAGCAAATTGTATGAGTCTGAAAAAGTGCTTGAAGTATATTTAGCCACAAAAATACTAACTTGATAGAAAAGAAACAAGCAATGAAAAAGACACATATAATCTTCTTCTTTAAATTCTGGAATAACATTATTAAAAGTACAGCTATTTAAGTAGAAAATTAAATTCTGGCAACTACTGCCAAATACATTTGCTCAGATTACAGCGTCAGTTTCATAATTAGTTTTCTATCAGAATATTATAATTAGTGGTAATCAGGTTATCAACATTTTATAATTATAGTATTTGTGGAGTAAAACTATAGTTATATAATTAATATTCTATGACTAATATTTAAACAAGAAATAAGAAAACAACCCCTAAAGCCTATGGAGAATACTTATAAAATCTCATAGCAGGCAATAGGAAATTACTTTTTGAATCTTTATAAGGAAAAAAAGGTATCTTCACAGTTTCCTCCCCATATTTTATTCTATAATTCCTAACTAGCCTAGAAAACAAAGATGGCTGACTGACTTTCCATTTTAAAAAGGCTTCTATGAGGTGGTGGCTATTTTGCATATGCTATTATTTTGTTTAATAACATGTTTGCTGTTATGTTGGAATTCTATTTATTATGATGTTGATATATAACCACTTGCTGCTAAGTCACTCCAGTCGTGTCCGACTCTGTGCGACCCCAGAGGCGGCAGCCCACCAGGCTCCCCCATCCCTGGGATTCTCCAGGCAAGAACACTGGAGTGGGTTGCCATTTCCTTCTCCAATGCATGAAAGTGAAAAGTGAAAGTGAAGTCGCTCAGTCGTGTTCGACTCTAGCGACCCCATGGACTGCAGCCCACCAGGCTCCTCCATCCATGGGATTTTCCAGGCAAAAGTACTGGAGTGGGGTGCCATTGCCTTCTCCGATATAACCATTTAAAGAAGTATAATCTATGCTATCCAAAGTAACTTGAAACAAGAGAGTTTCATGTTTGAAAAGCTCTCAGTGTATCTTTGTGTTATAGAACACACTATGCCTGGCAAAGGATGAATCCCAAGAACCAAGAAATCTTTCTTGGCTAACTGAAGAAAAGCTGAAGTTCTACCGGTATTGAGTCAGAAGAAAAAAACAACACTTTGAAGTTAAATAAAATAAAACATACAGCCTCTTGAACTAACACTCATTTTCAAATTTGGCTATTCTCTAGAACTAACATGAATTCACACCTGTACCTCCTGTGTGTGTTCTTGAATTTAAGCCATATAAATGATGCACTGCAACATTACTTCACCATTTGGAAGGTTAGAATAAGTAAGTAGAGTGGGGAAAAAAACCCCACTGGAGGAAGCAGCACAGCAGCTATGTCCATGCCTTGGACCTGTGTTTGTTTAGGAAGCCATACTGTGCATCATACTGGAGTCAGATTCTATCAGCACTAAGTAAATTATACAGAGTATGATGCTGCTGCTGCTGCTGCTAAGTCGCTTCAGTCGTGTCTGACTCTGTGCGACCCCACAGACTGCAGCCCATCAGGCTCCTCTGTCCCTGGGATTCTCCAGGCAAGAACACTGGAGTGGGTTGCCATTTCCTTCTCCAATGCGTGAAAAGTGAAAGTGAAGTCGCTCAGTCATGCCCGACTCTTAGCGACCCCATGGACTACAGCCTACCAGGCTCCTCCGTCCATGGGATTTTCCAGGCAAGAGTACTGGAGTAGGGTGCCGTTGCCTTCTCCGATACAGAGTATAGAGAAGCTTATTATTATAAAGTGTCAGAACTTAATGCTCCTGGAGAGTCATTACATTATAGAAGGACTAACTGATCAGGCATCCTAATTTCTTCACTTTAAAGGTCAAGTTCTCAAGGAAGTTGAAATACTAGTCCAGCATGTTGAATCACTTTTAAACTGGTAGTAGGGTAATTCAAACTATTAATACATGTCTAGCTCTTGTTTTCCAAATTCGAATCAATATCAGATTAACAGGGAGAAACAGGGAATCATTGTTGGGTGGGGAAAAAAATGCAACGAAGGACACTTTGGTGGGGGGTTGAGGGAAAGAGGAGGAAAAAAAGGAACACTTATTCAGCAGACAGCGACAAGGTCCATGATCTGTCTTTTAAGTCACACTGGACATCCCTGGAGGTCCAGTGGTGAAGACTCCACACTTTCACTGCGGGGACACAGGTTTGACCCCTGGTCAGGGAAGATCCCATAGGCTGTGCAGCATGGCCAAATCTAAATGAAGTCACACTGATCCTAACTTATTTTCAGAACTAACATATTTAGCTGAAGGAGGGTGCGGATAACCTAGAGAAGGCTTCCAATATTGAATAAGATGAGTGCTTTTTTATAAAGCAACAATAGCACAGAATTTTGAAGTCATTTCAGAAAAACAAATTCTACACATTGGACTTGGTGTTAAAGATTGTCATTTAGTCCAGAATTTATTTTATGCAGGAAGGAAAAATAAGGCTTTTAGCCCTCCTTTTCTAAAAACAACACAAATGATTTCCCAACATAAGCATTCTGCCAGGAAGCTGACAAATAAATGTTGCCTTTGCTTCATTCTTGCAAATTTGGATCAGAATTAGGAGAATTTGGCCTTGAATTACCAACCTCTTTGTTTTGGCGCTATAAATAAATTGTTGAGAAGTGAGAAAGCAATTACAAATACAGCAAAGAAAACCAAGATTTAAACAAATATTGATTGTAAGTACAGAAAAAAAAAAAGGTAAACCAACCAACATTATAATTTATCACTCACATAAAAATCCAAATATAGGAAAGGTAAAATTTAAGCTCTCAAATATTACACTCCAGGCAAAATTTCAAAAACTGCATGTAAAATACTCACTCTCCCAAAGTGGCCCCCTTCTCTCTTATTCACATATCCACTCCCACCACTCTTTCCTTTTATATTTTAGGGAAATGATTAAGCTTTAAAATGTCTAATTTTCTTGGGAATAGCCAGTTAAGTTAGCTCTGGTCATCAGTATTTGACTAGGTCTGTGTGACAGCTGACAACTGAAGTGACAGAGACACTTTTAATTTTCAAATTCTCTTAAGTTGTAAGAATAGGAAAATTGTTTCTCTAAAATTCTCAAAGTCCTTGTGGAAATTTACTTCTGATGCATGGAAGAAGCCCACTCTCTATAATCAAAGCCCGTGTCTGTCATCATAAAATTTTCCTGATTTACTGAGTCTTTCCCCCTATTCATAAACACAAATGCAGTTTTTTTAGATGCTTGAATATATTTATGATTATTATATTTTATCTCATTCATATTAGTATATATTTTTTTAACAAAGTATAGTTGATTTACAATTCATGTTATGTTCAGATGTACAGCACAGTAATTCAGTTATATATATATGGGCTTCCCTGGCAGCTCAGACAGTAAAGAATCTCCCTGCAATGCAGGTGACCCAGGCTCAATCTCTCGGTTGGGAAGATCCCCTGGAGAAGGAAACAGCAACCCACTCAAGTACCCTTGCCTGGTAAATCCCATGGACAGGGGAGCCTGGCAAGCTACAATCCATGGGTCACAAAGAGTCAGACACAACTGAGTGACTAAGCACACACATGCACGCGTGCATACACACACACATGGCTTCAAACTTCATTTTCAGACTAACTATATATTTTGTACATATTACTCATCAGCCTGATTAGTACAGATAATCAAAATTCTTCACACTTTTCTTTTTTTTAATTTAATTTTATTTTTAAACTTTACAATATTGTATTGGTTTTGCCATATATCGAAACGAATCCGCCACAGGCATACATGTGTGCCCCATCCTGAACCCTCCTCCCTCCTCCCTCCTCCCTCCCCATACCATCCCTCTGGGTCATCCCAGTGCACCAGCCCCAAGAATCCAGTATCGTGCATTGAACCTGGACTGGCGACTCATTTCATATATGATATTATACATATTTCAATGCCATTCTCCCAAATCATCCCACCCTCTCCCTCTCCCACAGAGTCCAAAAGACTGTTCTATACATCAGTGTCTCTTTTGCTGTCTCGTATACAGGGTTGTCGTTACCATCTTTCTAAATTCCATATATATGCGTTAGTATACTGTATTGGTGTTTTTCTTTCTGACTTACTTCACTCTGTATAATAGGCTCCAGTTCCATCCACCTCATTAGAACTGATTCAAATGTATTCTTTTTAATGGCTGAGTAATACTCCATTGTGTATATGTACCACTGCTTTCTTATCCATTCATCTGCTGATGGACATCTAGGTTGCTTCCATGTCCTGGCTATTATAAACAGTGCTGCGATGAACATTGGGGTACACGTGTCTATTTCCCTTCTGGTTTCCTCAGCGTGTATGCCCAGCAGTGGGATTGCTGGATCATAAGGCAGTTCTATCTCCAGTTTTTTAAGGAATCTCCACACTGTTCTCCATAGTGGCTGTACTAGTTTGCATTCCCACCAACAGTGTAAGAGGGTTCCCTTTTCTCCACACCCTCTCCAGCATTTATTACTTGTAGACTTTTGGATCGCAGCCATTCTGACTGGCGTGAAATGGTACCTCATAGTGGTTTTGATTTGCATTTCTCTGATAATGAGTGATGTTGAGCATCTTTTCATGTGTTTGTTAGCCATCTGTATGTCTTCTTTGGAGAAATGTCTGTTTAGTTCTTTGGCCCATTTTTTGATTGGGTCATTTATTTTTCTGGAGTTGAGCTGTAGGAGTTGCTTGTATATTTTTGAGATTAGTTGTTTGTCAATCACTTCATTTGCTATTATTTTCTCCCATTCTGAAGGCTGTCTTTTCACCTTGCTTATAGTTTCCTTAGTTGTGCAGAAGCTTTTAAGTTTAATTAGGTCCCATTTGTTTATTTTTGCTTTTATTTCCAATATTCTGGGAGGTGGGTCATAGAAGATCCTGCTGTGATGTATATCGGAGAGTGTTTTGCCTATGTTCTCCTCTAGGGGTTTTATAGTTTCTGGTCTTACGTTTAGATCTTTAATCCAATTTGAGTTTATTTTTGTGTGTGGTGTTAGAAAGTGGTCTAGTTTCATTCTTCTACAAGTGGTTGACCAGTTTTCCCAGCACCACTTGTTAAAGAGATTGTCTTTAATCCATTGTATACTCTTGCCTCTTTTGTCAAAGAGGCACCGTGTTGGGTGCATATATATTTATAATTGTTATATCTTCTTCTTGGATTGATTCTTTGATCATTATGTAGTGACCGTCTTTGTCTCTTTTCACAGCCTTTGTTTTAAAGTCTATTTTATCTGATATGAGTATTGCTACTCCTGCTTTCTTTTGGTCCCTATTTGCATGGAAAATCTTTTTCCAGCCCTTCACTTTCAGTCTGTATGTGTCCCCTGTTTTGAGGTGGGTCTTTTGTAGACAGCATATGTAGGGGTCTTGTTTTTGTATCCATTTAGCCAGTCTTTGTCTTTTGGTTGGTGCATTCAACCCATTTACGTTTAAGGTAATTATTGATAAATATGATCCCATTGCCATTTACTCTATTGTTTTGGGTTCGATTTCATACACCGTTTTTGTGTTTCCTGTCTAGAGAATATCCTTTAGTATTTGTTGGAGAGCTGGTTTGGTGGTGCAGAATTCTCTCAGCTTTTGCTTGTCTGAGAAGCTTTTGATTTCTCCTTCATATTTGAATGAGATCCTTGCTGGGTACAATAATCTGGGCTGTAGGTTATTGTCTTTCATCGCTTTAAGTATGTCTTGCCATACCCTCCTGGCTTGAAGAGTTTCTATTGAAAGATCAGCTGTTATCCTTATGGGAATTCCCTTGTGTGTTATTTGTTGTTTTTCCCTTGCTGCTTTTAATATTTGTTCTTTGTGTTTGATCTTTGTTAATTTGACTAATATGTGTCTTGGGGTGTTTCGCCTTGGGTTTATCCTGTTTGGGACTCTCTGAGTTTCTTGGACTTGAGTGATTATTTCCTTCCCCATTTTAGGGAAGTTTTCAACTATTATCTCCTCAAGTATTTTCTCATGGTCTTTCTTGTTGTCTTCTTCTGGGACCCCTATGATTCAAATGTTGTAGCGTTTAATGTTGTCCTGGATGTCTCTGAGATTGTCCTCATTTCTTTTAATTCGTTTTTCTTTTTTCCTCTCTGATTCATTTATTTCTACAATTCTATCTTCTAATTCACTAATCCTATCTTCTGCCTCTGTTATTCTACTATTTGTTGCCTCCAGAGTGTTTTTGATTTCATTTATTGCATTATTCATTATATATTGACTCTTTTTTATTTCTTCTAGGTCTTTGTTAAACCTTTCTTGCATCTTCTCAATCCTTGTCTCCAGGCTATTAATCTGTGATTCCATTTTGATTTCAAGATTTTGGATCAATTTCACTATCATTATTTGGAATTCTTTATCAGGTAGATTCCCTATCTCTTCCTCTTTTGTTTGGTTTGGTGGGCATTTATCCTGTTCCTTTACCTGCTGGGTACTCCTCTGTCTCTTCATCTTGTTTAAATTGCTGAGTTTGGGGTGTCCTTTCTGTATTCTGGCAGTTTGTGGAGTTCTCTTTATTGTGGCGTTTCCTCACTGTGTGTGGGTTTGTACAGGCGGCTTGTCAAGGTTTCTTGGTTAGGGAAGCTTGTGTCGGTGTTCTGGTGGGTGGAGCTGGATTTCTTCTCTCTGGAGTGCAATGAGTTATGAATTATGAGATGTCTATGGTTTTGGGGTGACTTTGGGCAGCCTGTATATTGGTGGGCATTTATCCTGTTCCTTTACCTGCTGGGTATTCCTCTGTCTCTTCATCTTGTTTAAATTGCTGAGTTTGGGGTGTCCTTTCTGTATTCTGGCAGTTTGTGGAGTTCTCTTTATTGTGGCGTTTCCTCACTGTGTGTGGGTTTGTACAGGCGGCTTGTCAAGGTTTCTTGGTTAGGGAAGCTTGTGTCGGTGTTCTGGTGGGTGGAGCTGGATTTCTTCTCTCTGGAGTGCAATGAGTTATGAATTATGAGATGTCTATGGTTTTGGGGTGACTTTGGGCAGCCTGTATATTGGTGGGCATTTATCCTGTTCCTTTACCTGCTGGGTATTCCTCTGTCTCTTCATCT
Source organism: Bos mutus (assembly GCF_027580195.1). Taxonomy (NCBI): domain Eukaryota; kingdom Metazoa; phylum Chordata; class Mammalia; order Artiodactyla; family Bovidae; genus Bos; species Bos mutus. The sequence continues at coordinate 24,778,934 of NC_091643.1, forward strand.
TGTTTAAATTGCTGAGTTTGGGGTGTCCTTTCTGTATTCTGGCAGTCTGTGGAGTTCTCTTTATTGTGGCGTTTCCTCGCTGTGTGTGGGTTTGTACAGGTGGCTTGTCAAGGTTTCTTGGTTAGGGAAGCTTGTGTCAGTGTTCTGGTGGGTGGAGCTGGATTTCTTCTCTCTGGAGTGCAATGAGTTATGAGTTATGAGATGTCTATGGTTTTGGGGTGACTTTGGGCAGCCTGTATATTGGAGCTCAGGGTTGTGTTCCTGTGTTGCTGGAGAATTTGCTTGGTATGTCTTGCCCTGGAACTTGTTGGCCCTTGTGTGGTGCTTGGTTTCAGTGTAGGTATGGAGGCGTTTGATGAGCTTCTGTCAATTAATGTTCCCTGGAGTCAGGAGTTCCCTGGAGTTATTGGTCTTATTTTTACAGTAGTTTCAAAACTTCTATACAGCACCATTGATAAAACATCACAGGGTTTTAATCTATTGCCTGTAGCTTCCAAGGCGGTTCCCTTTGTTATAGCTTCTTCTGTTTGCTGGTCTCTTCAGTGTCTGGTTTCCGCCCTGACACAAAGGGGACGGTGGTGGACACTTTTTTTTTTTTAGGCTCACTTGTTCAGTCGCGCTGTGGGGAGGGAGGGACGCTGCAAACAAATAACATTGGCATGTACTCGCAGTGCCTCAGCCACACTGGGCCTGCCCCCACTCATGGTGCGTGTAGCCTCCCTGCCCACACTGCTCAGGCTCTAGGTTGCTCCACCGGAACCATCCGTGGCCGGCCCTGGGCTGCTTGCACCTCCCAGGTCTAAGCCGCTCAGGTTCAGGCACTCTGGTAGTCCTCAGAGGCGCAGACTCAGTTGGGCCTGTGTTTTGTGCCCTTCCCAGGTCCGAGCAGCTCAGGTGATGAGGTGTTTGGTGAACGCGGTTGCTGCGACTTATCGCCTCCCCGCGGCTCCGTTATCTAGGTGTACAACCGGCGCACCTTCTCAGGCGGATGTTGACCGTCCAGACCCCCAAGAAGTTTTAGTTAGCAAAGAAGCCTGCTTACAGTTTCGTAGATAATGTCTCTCTGGGGCTGTGATTGCCCCTTTCCGGCTCTGGCTGCCTGTCACTGGAGGGGGACGGTCTGCAGCCAGCTATCTCTGTACAGTCCTTTGTTCCGTGCTCGGGCCTGGCGGTGTCGTAGGTTAGGGCTGGCTTTTCACGTGGTAGATATCCCACAGTCTGGTTTGCTAGCCCAAATTATTTCGCTCAGATAGCGCTCGGGGTATTCAGGCCAGATCCTTACTCTAAGCGATGTAGCCCGTGTGGCACCTCCCTTCCCAGCCCCCACTTGCTAGTGGTGTGTGCAGGCGTCTGTGCCACTTCTCCACTGGGGGAGTTACCATAGGGCTCGTAATCTCCTTTCGAAGACATGGGTTGCTTTTCTGGGTGCCTGATGTCCTCTGCCGGCATTCAGGAGTTGTTTTGTGGAATTTACTCAGCGTTTAAATGTTCTTTTGATGAATTTGTGGGGGAGAAAGTGTTCTCCCCATCCTACTCCTCCGCCATCTTAGCTCCTCCCTTCTTCACACTTTCAAATGGAAGACAAAAGAGAAAACTTGGAGCTGATAATTGTGCAAATTACAGCTGCTAATGGCACTTTCTTGAAGAAGGGAACTAAATTTCACAGTAACAGATGAATATTCACATGTGTTCTATTTCATTGGCAGGGAAGTGCCTATTTTTAAACTCACCAAAGAGACCTTCAATTCAGATTTAGTTTCATATTAATTCCCTGTAGTGTTTACTTGGCTCTATTCAATAAGACAAATTTATGCTTAGATTATATCTTTAAAAATTGAGAACATGCCTAACTTTTAAGTTGCTTCATTAAGTTATTTAAGTATAGGTGCTTTGGACTTTATGGACTGGTTCGAGAAGTGAATGTATCACCAGGTGTTGTCGGGAGCCACGTTAGGCATTACTGACAAAATGGAGGCACGCCCTAAACCCCCTCCGTTTGTTCCATAGGCACGGACCCGGAATGAAGGAGTTAGGCTTTGTGATTCTGACTTGTTTTTTCCTTTCCTCGGCTGAGTTGACTGAAGAGAATATTAAGGTGCTTATTGTCTTCGAGAGGAGCATGAGAAGGCATAAAGCCTTCTGCAGCTGTGCTCAAAGAATAATTCATAAAGTTAATCATTGACATTTGTTCAAGAACTTTTACAAAAGACTGTTCCAGGGTGAGCATGCAGGCTGCAGCTTGAGGCCATGGGAGGGACTGCTAAGCCCATTTGTGAGAAACGTGTTTATGGCAAAGGAGTTTGCTGAATTTAGGGCTTAGGAATAATTAAAATAGTTAGAAGCTAAAGATTTAAGGATTCCTGTAATGTTAACATATTCTACTATAGCTTATAGAAATTAGGGACTTTAGAGGTATTATTAGCTAGAAGCCCTTTCTAAGAAATAGTGAGCTTAGGATACTAGGGGCGAACAGGACTTAGAAAGATAAGAAATAAACTGAGGAATCTGGCATGAGTTACAGTGTATTCACAAGGACACATGAGAAAAGTAAATAAGAGAATCGCTGAGGAAGGAACTCCTTTTGAGGGGCAACAATGATTTTTGGAGAAAAATAAATCTGGGTCAATGGGAACTAAAAATATCAAACCTCTGACCTAATGCTTTTGTAAAAGTATAAAACAGAATCATAAGCTTGGAATAAACAAGCAGTCAAAGAAAACTGAGAGGCTGCCTCAGTTTCTCGCTGACACCACTCACCCCTTCAGGTTGAATCCCTTGCTGCTGGAGTTGGACTCTGGCAAGGTGTAAAAACCTAAATCATCTTCCAGTGTTTAAACCACCTACAGTCTTCAAAAATGTCCACCCAGTGTAGTGTGAATGAGTTTTACTTTTTATGCTATGTTTATGTTTGGGTGACATAGGGCATCATAATGCAAAGACCTAGAGAGATGGACTCAGGAACTCTAATCTGGATCTTTGATCTGCACTTCCCTGAAGTAAGTAGTGGCTGCCCTGCTGTTGTACTACTGACTTTCACTTCATCCCAGGACCTTAGATAACCTATGCATTTATGCTTCCAGTTTGCATGTAGTAATCATCTTTAATCAGCTTACTTCCCAGTGGGTGAGGATTTACTTCTGTTGCTGTCTTGCTGTTTTGAAACTTAAATTGTTCTTATCTTTAAGTTTTTTTCCAAATTTTCTATTCCTTAACCTTAAAGGTATGCCAATATATAACAAATGATTTTAAAAATCGAACCAACATATAACAATGATTTTAAAAATCGAACCATCTATATGTGGAAAGGTCAAAAAGTTGCTATTTAAAAAAAAATCAAATGCTCTTCTGAAATTTTGTGCATATGCTCTGAATAATTTTGTAAATGAAAGTATGTATCCATTTCAATAAATATAAGTTAATTTTCCTCTTAAAACTCTGAAAAACACTTAACTTTTAATGTTTGAAAATAGCTCCCAAGAGTCATTTCCCTTAGAATTGATGAGGAAACAGCAACGTAACCAAAATCAACACTAACCAAAGGAAGCACCAAGGCCTGGACTGTGCTGGAAAGTCAAACTGATAGCCCCTAGCAATGCTCTACAACATGTCCTGCAACTTATCCTCTGTGTGGGCAAAGAGTGTATAGGCTTGTGCACCTTTGCATTATGAAAATGTCTGACACAGAGTAAGATTTTATATTTATCTTTGAAGCCTCCATTTATGTTGAATTAACTGGTAAGCAACTTTACAGTGATTTTTTAATTTAAACAGTAATTATAAATGTATGTTATTTATTTATAGGAAATATCATTGGTAATACTTGTGACTTCATTGGTATTTTTGAGGATGTTGATGAAATATTATTCAATAATAGTTCTATATGACTGGTTGGTGAAAAATACCATAGATGATAAGAAGTGTATCATTTCTTAGAGCTAGCAATTTTCTGTTGCAGATTATAAGTTTATTGTTTTGAAGAAATACTATCAGACATAGGATATTTTGATGCCTTCCATCATCTTTGTGGGGAAAAAATATTTCATTATGACTTGTAATAAAATTATTATGTCAAATAACTGGAATTGTGCGACATAGGCCAGTTTCTCATGCAATAAGCTCAACTTCTAAAAAAATATTTTATAAGGTCAAATGTATATTCAACTATATAGGACACTGAAGTAAGTATCCTCATGTGGGTAGTGTATAACATGACAAAAATATAATCAAATCAATGCTGAATAACAGAAATTATGAAATTAATATTTTTTACATTTGTAAGATGAAAGATGAAATCTCAACAAGTGATTTTTTTTCAGAATTACTTACTCATCAAAATATAGGCAATGTGTTAATTATATTACAATCTGTCAGCTTCTGGTTTTCACAGAGATAAATCAACACATGGAAACTTTTAGGCAACATTACTTTCAGCTTCTCTTTGAAAGAGGAATATTGAGAACTCAAAGAAGAGCCAGAGAGATAAAAAGTGATGAAATGATAATAAATTATACTAAATTTCTGAATTATTTAAAGAGGAAATAGGATGATTTTCAAATGAATTAAATATCCTATGTTTGAGTGTATTTATTTTCATTTTAGAAGAACAGCAATAAAAGGTGAAAGAAAGTGAAGTCACTCAGTTGTGTCCAACTCTTTGCGACCCCATGGACTGTAGCCCACCAGGCTCCTCTGTCCATGGGATTTTCCAGGCAAGAGTACTGGAGTGGGGTGCCACTGCCTACACTGGCTCTGCAGATTTTGGATGGCCACCCTCCAAAATTTCTTGAGCCAATTTCTTATAATAATTTTGTGTGTCCCTCTCTGTTCTCTCTCTCTCTCATTCCTGAATGGATGGATGGATGGATGGATAGATAGATACAGAAGTCTTGCTACTTACATTTCAATCCCAAAAGCCCACATTCATCCTATGCATTTCATCCCTGCAAACAATACTGCCTCACTGGGAATAGCCTCTGGGTGGGAGACAGGAATGGCTGGAGTCAAAGTATGAGATAGTTACTGCAAGCTTTCATCAGACATGACTCTAAAAATTATATCTTTAAGATTAGGAGATAAAATACTCAATAGTCAACATGAACTAAAGCATAGTTCCTAATCCTTTTCTGCATTTCCAAAATCCAAAGATCCCTGAAAATAAGTTTGTTTTCTTTTCCCCCCTAGGCTTGGTGTTAAAAATCATTTGGAAACAAAACTGATCTGAACTGACAGCAGGATATTCCTAACTCTTTTTAATCCCATTTAGTGAGACTAGACATGGAACAACAGACTGGTTCTAAATAGGAAAAGGAGTATGTCAAGGCTGTATGTTGTCACCCTGCTTATTTAACTTCTATGCAGAGTACATCATAAGAAACGCTGGTCTGGAAGAAGCACAAGCTGGAATCAAGATTGCCGGGAGAAATACCAATAACCTCAGATATGCAGATGACACCATCCTTATGGCAGAAAGTGAAGAGGAACTAAAAAGCCTCTTGATGAAAGTGAAAGTGGAGAGTGAAAAAGTTGGCTTAAAGCTCAACATTCAGAAAACGAAGATCATGGCATCTGGTCCCATCACTTCATGGGAAATAGATGGGGAAACAGTGTCAGACTTTATTTTTTTGGTCTCCAAAATCACTGCAGATGGTGATTGCAGCCATGAAATTAAAAGATGCTCACTCCTTGGAAGAAAAATTATGACCAACCTAGATTGCATATTGAAAAGCAGAGACATTACTTTGCCAACAAAGGTCCGTCTAGTCAAGGCTATGGTTTTTCCTGTGGTCATGTATGGATGTGAGAGTTGGACTGTGAAGAAAGCTGAGTGCTGAAGAATTGATGCTTTTGAACTGTGGTGTTGAAGACTTTTGAGAGTCCCTTGGACTGCAAGGAGATCCAACCAGTCCATTCTAAAGGAGATCAGCCCTGGGTGTTCTTTGGAAGGAATGATGCTAAAGCTGAAACTCCAATACTATGGCCACCTCATGAGAAGAGTTGACTCATTGGAAAAGACTCTGATGCTGGGAGGGATTGGGGGCAGGAGGAAAAGTGGACGACAGAGGATGAGATGGCTGGATGGCATCACCGACTCATGGATGTGAGTTTGAGTGAACTCCAGGCGATGGTGATGTCAGGGAGGCCTGGAGTGCTGCAATTCATGGGGTCGCAAAGAGTTTGACACGACTCAGCAACTGAACTGAACTGAACTGAGTGAGACTGTTCATTCATATCACTGTAGAAATCTTAATAAGTTTTTCTCTAGAGTGTTACCCTGACATCCCTGGAATTCTACACAACATATCTAAATTCCAAATTGTATCTGTATCTGCACCAAAGATTTAGAATAAAATATTGTGGACCTGTATTGTGGAAGATATGCAATAAGGTGATATTCTTATGTTTTAGGTTATAAAGAATTTAAATTAAAAAGATGATTCATAGAAGGATACTTCAATTGCACATAGAAATGAAGAAAGATGCAAATTTTCAGTAGTTTCAGTTTAACATGCTTTCAATCAAGAAATTCATGCAGTCAAAGCAAATTGCTGGCTTCCTTGTCTGTGAGTTCTCTGCACGAAGGAAGACAAGGCCTTCTGGAACTGTGAGCTCAGATATTTATATCACAGAAGAAAGAGGCCTTTATTTGCCTACTCTATATAGAAATGCACTGGATAAAATATTCAATTACTTTGTTGGGTTCACATGTTAATTTTTAGGCCTCTCTTCTTGTTGATGGAAAGGGGAGCAGACCTTTGTCATGGGGCCCAACTGAACAGTGGGTTAGTTTGTATCAGTAGCTAGCTCTAACATAATGACCTCATGGTTGGACTGGAGGGGAAAAGAAAGTCAAAGAAGGTTGGTTTTTAACTAGTAGATAAAAAACTGGATGTCCTTATAAGTTGACTAACCAACAAAAAGAAAGTCATACCTAGTCTTCATCACTCTGGCAAAAATAGGGGACAGAGACAACTATGTCTTCTTGAGATTTAAGATTCTTAAATGTAAACATAACATGTCATTACATTTCAGGCAAAATCAACCTATTGAATCCCATATTTTACTTTGAATATTTCAAAACAGAAACATTTATGGTATAAGAGACTCATGTTTTACTTTATATTACTGTGCTCTTTCTCCACATATACTGATAAATCAATAAATATATCATCTACTACGCCCAAAGGGTTTCTTGAAAAACAAATCATTATCTGCCATGTCACCAGTATGGTATTTCATCAATCAATATCTTCAATGGCTTTGAAATATTTCAAGGATATACATACAAAATGGGTTTAATAAAACAATATGAACATCAGTTCTCCAATGTGGTAATGAATACATTTTCAATGAAATAAAAATAAAAGGAAGAAATTCGAAAAACAGATGAAGGCACCTGGACTACATTTTAATCATAATTACTTCTGCTCTTTGTGAAATAAAGAAAATCTAACACAAGCATTTCATTTGTTAATAAATAATTCTATATCAATAGGCTGCAAAAATATTTCTAAAAGTCATTTGGGAATAATGAAACAGTGATAATCATGAAGAAAGTAAAACGACATAAAACTGTAAGAAAATCCTAAGATGTCTTTACTTTATGAAATTTTCTTCAATCAAATCACTCCATATTGGGTTCCTAATTATTTGAGCTTTTATGGCAGCATCTGCTGCCAGCCATTCAATTTGCCCTTCACTATATACAATCTACATTATCATTGAATCTAATATTTAATGCATATTATACCTTCCATTAACTTTTGAACTTATTAATGTAAACAATATACTTCATTTATATTTTCTCTTCAGTATCTATTATTATATGCACACACTAGTCGTTAATCAACACTTGAAAATTGAATTGCTAAATTTTTTTAAGAGTAAATGGGGGAATCTTTAGCTGATTAACTTTAGACCTGGGGTTAATTTCTTCAACAATTTATATATGAGATTTTTGCCAACTATAATGAGCTATCAAATTTCCTAAATTTTCCATTTGTCTATATTCCAATGACATCCCTATTAGATCAAGTGAAGAAGTTATTAACCTAAAGACAACACAAATGTCTTTTCCAGAACTAAGCTGATTGCCTCGCAAACATTATTGCAAGTTTAAAGCATAATTAATAACTCATACATGTGATATAAATATACTGTAAGATTTCTATTTTTTGTTTTTAATGCAACCATTTTTTCCTCCACTATATTCCTTAATGCTTTCAGGGCAGTTGACCTAGAACACATATGTGACTGTGTCTCTTTCTAATTTAAAAACTTCTTAGAAGGGTCCAATGCAAACCAGGAAACTTAAAAAAAGTATAAAAATTCCTCTCCATTCTTACCTTGCTATCTTCTCATCCTTCTATGTAAACTGTGGCAGCAATATCCAATGTATTGTTTTTCTCCAAATATTCTTAATAATTTTCTCACTGTGAACTCCACTTTAAATACTTTTATTCCTTCTTGACCAATCTAAGTTTGAATACTAATTTCAACAATCAGCATTTGGAAGTTTCTTCTAGCTTATCTATAGTAAAAACAAGAAAAAAAATTAAATCATTCAGAAGTTCAACATTTAGAAATAAACACTTTTAAGCAAAAATAACGATCAACTTGAATATCTTTCTAAGCAGATGTACCAGCCACTTGGATGTCTTTTCTGTCTTTCTTCTGGACATTTCGCCATCTTTGATCACTGGGTTCTGGCTAGGCTTTGCAGTTGTAAAGAACTGACAGGATCCTAAAGACTGAGTAGCAGAAACAGAGTTGGTTCTCTTTTGTTTCTGCTTTGAGCTGCTTCTCTGGTGAAAGCTCTGTCTCTCCATAGCCTTGGCTCGTTCTGGACAGCCCCTTTGTCTCTGGTTCTGGGTCCCGTCATGCACCTTTCACATACAGTCAGCCATCCCATTCCAATCTGGAAACCCTGGCTTTGGGACTGAGGTACCCTCGCATCCATCATCTCCAGCCATAACGTGATACTGACTTCTTGGTGTTGCTAATCCATAGATTACCTGAATGGTCCCTACTTATCTTTCAGCTCTTTAAACATGTTTGCAATTAGTCTCCAATAATCAAGCCCTTCTATTGGGCTACCTGGCATAAACTCTGTGTTTTGGACTAGTTCCTGATTCAGACACAATATATGAAAGTAGAACTGATCAATCAGGAGATAAGGCAACTTCTAAAATGTGATCATACAGTTTATGCTAATTTAGTACCCAATATTAAATTGGGTTAGTTCAAATTTAGTAAAAGAACATCTCAAGTAAGACTGAAAACCTCAGTCAAACCCTGCTAAAAAAACAAATATAAATTTCTTTATCCTGAGAGAGACTGTTCTCTTAAAAGATACTTCTGGCATTAGGAATAAAGCGTAATTAAAGCAAAGAACTTCAGTCAATATTATTTAACTGCATGTTTTAATTTTAGATATTACTAGATCCATAGACTCAAACTTGAAACTCACATAGTTCTCACTTTCACTCTGACCACTTCCTTATTTCTGTTAACAAAATGTATACTGTTTCTCTCTTCTGCAACCCATTTCACACATTTTCTTACAGAAATTCTAGGTTTAGAAAAGTCACTGATAATCGCTACTGGATCAAGTTTTGTTTTTGTTTTGTATTTTTTGGCCATTCCTAAGTTCTCTATAAGGATGAAGTACATAGTTTGCTGAATTATTTTGTCGATTATATCCCAATAACAATACACAATATACTGGTGAAGTATTGCAAAACTTCTTTCATATGTGAGAAGCCTTGACTGTCACTTCTATACATGAAAGAATACTTCGTTAGAGACTAGGATGGGAAATACTGTGGGAAGCTTTCCATTACTATCTTAACCAGAAATTCTCACTTATATACTTTTAATGCGGATATTTTCCCATTTTGTTACAAGTGTAGCAAGACTTGAACTATTTATAATTCAGCACTATAGGTCCTCAACCCCTGGAGTATATTAGGTTATCAATACTTGCTTGATGCACAAAGATAAACACATGAATAAATACATAAATATTTAGCCTCTAGAAAATTAGAAAGTTTCAGTTCATCCAAACAATCCTTATGCATAATTACACAAGAACTCAGTCTGAAACTTGAAATATCTTTCCATGTAGTTGGATGAAATGAGTACCTACTTGCTCTTTGACAGACAGACGAGAAGAAACTTTGCACATCACTTACATTTTTTATACTGATTTTATGATGGTTACAATGAAAAAAATAAGATTTTCTTCTCCAAAATAAACTGTAATTTCCCTTGGGAGAGATAAATTTTTAGCTTAATTTTGAATGAGATCATAGCATCATTTTCTAAGATTCAGTTTTAATGATAAAAGAAAGATAATAAGCAAATAAGTATGTGATAAGGGCAAAATGTTGCTACTATACAATGAAAAAGATTACAGTATAAAAAGATGCTCCTTTGCTTCATAATATTACCACTATGACTGTTACTATTAATTTATCCATTCACAGGCTTTAGCCATCTCTGATTAGCCATTATTATTAAAATCTGTTCATATCACAAGTTCCCAGGACAACCTCCACATAGTGAATGAATATATGTGTATTTATTTCTTAATATCCCCAAAACTTACTCCATGGGTTTATTTTGAAGATTAAAAACAATCTGTATAGTTTATAGCAAAGGGCATAATAAGTGGTAATAATTCAAGAAGTAGTATATATTTATACAACCATCATGACCATCAAATTATCTCCAGTATTCCCAGAATAAAATTCAAAATTTTAAGTTTTCTGTGAATGCCTTCCAAGATTTTATGAATCTCCAGGACTACTCAGATAACATACTCCCTCAAGCCCAGTGAGAGTGAGTTACTTTGAGTTTTCCTAATAAGACAAGTGTTCTCTTAGTTCTGGACTTTTGAATATGCAATTATTTCACCCTGAATATATTCTTTTCCTTTTTCACTCAAAAGGAAGACCAAAAAGAAGAAAAGCGCTTTCCATATGGGATAGTTTCTTGACCGTCCAAAGCAGAGATCTCCATATAAAGGTATTAACATGGATGAGAGAGAACTTTCATTTCTGGAAGTATATAGACTAAACACTCTGACAGATGCTCATTTATAAAATAATCTAAAAATGCCATAGAAAATATAGAAACAGTAATTTAAAATAAAACCCTATAAAAGTGAGAATTTGATGAAATAAATAGGCATCTAAAATTTAATCCTAAATGTAAAATATAATCAACATACTTTTACAGGGGAGTTTTACCAAACATTAAAGGGACAAAATTTTAATTTTAAATAAATATTTCTGAGTAAAGGGAGAAACATTCCCCATGTCATTTTACAGGACTAGTAAATTTGATTTAATATTCACATCTGATAAAGATAGTACAAAAAATGGAAAACACCATGTCAATCTCCCTCATAAACAAAATTCAAGCACCCTAAGCCAAATATGGAGCAAAGAGACTCAACCATTCATAAAACACTAATAACCCTATTCCAGAAATGAAAGGATGATTTTAACTTTATAAAGAATGAAGTTTACCACAATGAAAAAAGTTAAAGATCCTCAGTCACTTCAAAGATGAAGAAAATCTAAACTATGAACTGAATTAAACTTCCATAAATTGATAAACCTATAGCAAACAGAATACTTAGTAGAGAAAAAGTTGACAATCACTCTAATACCAGGGATAAGACAAGGGTGCTACTATAACCAACTTTTTTTTTGGACACTGTACTAAATGTCCTGGCCAGCTCAGTAAAAGCAAGAAAAATAAGTTCAGATTTGCAACAGTTGGGAAGGAATATAGTTCTCATTATTTGGTCATTCTCAGCTGATTACAATTGTTATAAATGTCCTTCTAGAGTTTGAAGAATCACTTTTTATATAAAAATGACCATATCAGTGACATAGTATTTCTGCCTTCTTTACTTTCAATGCCTTGCTTATGATTGATGCAGTGATTGAAATTCACTAGCGTTGTCCTCTACAGAATCCCTTTTAAAAACTTCTATTCACACTACTATATATAAAATAGCTAACTAATAAGGACCTACTATAGAACACAGGAAACTCTACCCAATACTCTGTAATGACCTATATGGGGAAAGAATCTAAAAAAGAGTGGATATATGTACATGTATAACTGATTCACTTTGCTACAGACCAGAAACTAACACAATATTGTAAATTAACTATACTCCAAAAATAATTTTAAACTTTCTTTAAATAATTACTTAAAATTTCTGTTCAAAGCAGCTATTCCAATATTGGTTTTTTCTGCCTCAAATACTGTCTTGTTTTTACTTATTAACTAGATATTTACTTCTGAAATAAAATATTTTTCAAAACACCTTTGCTGTAAAGGCTGGGGAAAAAAAAAACGACCTCAGTGTATTTTATTATTGAAATAGAATCTACCAAGTTCCCATTAATTTAAACTTGTTAGCAAGGCTACAGTTCTGTACAGGTGTACTGCAAGCAATTCATGCTGTGATTTCAGTACTAGTTTCTTCAAATCTTCAATATTTGCTGATAAAATGTTAGTTTTTCATCACACAGATTCTGATATTATTTTAATAGAATGAATATGTTTCCCAAAGTGGCATTCTGCTTCTTTGTCATTGAGGAGGAAACCTCAAAATGTATTTTAATATTTATCACAAAGTTTAGGGGAATTTTGTAGAGTACTGATTGAGTATTGAGTGACTTTAATTATCACTTAAAAATTACAGAAGTTTACCTTCATTTTGTGAATCCTGAGTCAAATGTCATTCTAGTAATGGTAACTTCATACTTCACTGTTAATACTTCAAGGCATCATATAAGCTGATGTTCACTGTGGCTCAGATGGTAAAAGCATCTGCCTACAAAGCGGGAGACCTGGGGTCGATCCCTGGGTATGGAAGATCCCCTGGAGAAGGAAATGGCAACCCACTCGAGTACTCTTGCCTGGAAAATCCCAGGGATGGAGAAGCCTGATAGGCTACAATCCATGGGGTTGCAAAGAGTTGGATGCAACTAAGTGACTTCATTTCACTATGAATTATGTAGCTGCAAATAAATATTTTAAATAGTCTTCATTTGATATTTTATAAATTCCTCAATGTTTTCAAGTTTTGTGTTTTGGTTGCTTCACAGGTCACTATTACATTTGCCTCATATTTTGACTGATGCAGAACTCACATTTCATGGAAGTGAAATTAGAGCTCTGCCATTTTATTTTTATCCTTAACTTGTTTTCAAAAGATAAGTATTATCTTCAATCTGTCCACTGTTTAGAGCAGTGAACCTTTATAAAACTTTTGTTCATTTTGTGTGAGTTAGTTGTCTTCCAACTAGACAGTATGATCTGTAAGTCTGCTTAACCAGGTATATGAAAACTGTAAAATATCTTAATCCCCTGAAAACAAATGAATACATGAGATTAGCTTTCTTGAAGTTCCATTTGTCCCTCAGGATATGGGGGCAGCATATGAGAAGTGCGACTAATATGAGATCATCTGATGGGAGGACTGAGTAACAAAGCCAATCCACTCACTATAGAATGAGAAACACATAATTATTAATATATTAAAATAGTTAAATACATGCTAATATTTTCCTCCCTTATCTCAAAGTCATATCTTGCAAATCTCACTTGAGATGCCAGCATTCTAAAATATTTTCATGCATGTCAGCATTATTTAATGTCTTTTAATTCAGTCATTTTTTTAATAAATATGTCTATACACATTGAACTTACAAAAAAATCTTATTTATTTGTTCCATTACTGTAGTACTTGACAGATTAAAAAAAAAAGTAACAGTAATTTCTTACGAAATCCTAAATCTGTCTTTTTTAAAAAATAAAAATGAGAAGAGAAAAAAAATTTTTTTAAATAAAATATTTTCAGAGTTAGAGACAAAAATGATCAGTTAAAGAAAGGTATCTTCCTATATATTAGACCACAAGTTATATACCATCTCAAGTAAAACCATTCTCCTCTTAAAAAAAAAATAAGAGAGAGGGAGAGACTAGATCTCTTTTGGAGGAAGGCAGATGATCTTAAATTTATGAAGAATTTTTAAGATATACTAATACATTACTAAGATGTAAATATATTTAATGTATTAATTTGTACTATATGAAATTTCTAATTTGTAGGTTAAGGATGATTGAATATTAGAAAAGTCGTGGTGCAACCTAATATGTAATGATTTGGTGATATGAGTCTTCCCTGGAAAATTCAGTTTAAATTATGTGTGAAAAGGATGAAAACATCTTCAATCTGTCCACTGTTTCAGATGAATGTTTTCAGAAGAAAACATTCTGAAAAGGATGTTTAAACCATAATTCCTTCTCCTCAAAATACAGGTTATATTCTATAATTTGATATTTCATAATAATGAGTTGTATGTCCTTATTCAGATATGTTGTCAAAACCATTTTATGTTCCTTATCAAACTCTTCTGATTATTTAAAACATTTATCTTTTATCTTCTAAATATACATAATTTATCTTCTAAACATGTAATTTGCCTTCTAAAATCAAACAACATTGTAAATCAACTATACTTCAATAAAAAAAAAAAGAACTAAAAATACAGAAAATGTACATCCAGATTCTGATTACTTCTCATTACCTCCACTTCTCCAACCTACCACTCTGATCCCAAATGCTACTTTCTCTCCTCTAAATGACTGCAATAACTTTCTAATGATTTCTCAGTATGAAGAATACTGTAAAAATTCAGTATCAATTCACTGGAGTTCAAACCCTTTCAAAAACTTCCGTACCTTTTAGAATAAAAGTCAAAATTTTCATGTGACTGTCAAGGCTCTTTATGATCAGAAACTCTCTTTATGATCTTTATGATCAGAACCTCTGCTCTCACATTTTGACCTTGAACTTGATCTCTGGTATTTCCTCTGTTCCAGCCAGAAGAGTAGACCACCTTTCAGCTCCTTGAAATGTGAAACAACCCTCGCAGGACCTTGAATTTGCTGTTCCATTGCCTGGAATGCTTTTCCCCCAGGTACATTCATTGCTCCTTCCAGAGCTTCTTCAGAAGCAACTTTTCAGTGAGGCATTTCCTGGCCGCCCTGTGAACAACTGCAGATCCTCACCACTGACCACTACCACCACTTCCCCACTTTATTTCAACTCCCTAGCTTTTACCCTTGTGCTGTAAAGGTTCATACATTTAGCAGACTGAGTGTCCTATCTCCCTCAAAATAAAACTCTATGAAAGCACAGATTTTTATTTGTGTTGATCTGTAATATAAACATTATCTAACACATTACTTTGGCCACCTTATGCGAAGAGTTGACTCATTGGAAAAGACTCTGATGCTGGGAGGGATTGGGGGCAGGAGGAGAAGGGGACGACAGAGGATGAGATGGCTGGATGGCATCACTGACTCAATGGACGTGAGTCTGAGTGAACTCCGGGAGTTGGTGATGGACAGGGTGGCCTGGCGTGCTGCGATTCATGGGGTCGCAAAGAGTCGGACATGACTGAGCGACTGAACTAAACTGAACACATAGTGAGTGTTCAGTTCCTATTTTTTAGTTAATAATTGAACAGAAGTGTCTTTAGGAATATATTGCAATAGGCTTAGCAGTATTTAATGAGACCATGACAATTAATCATTAAATTTCGCAAAAATTGCTCACCCTTATAAGAAATAGTGTTTGGTTCCTATTTTTTATTGCTTCCCTGGTGGCTCAGATGGTAAAGAATCTGCCTGCAATGTAGGAGACCTGGATTTGATCCCTGGGTTGGGAAGATCCCCTGGAGAAGGGAACGGCTACCCACTCTAGTATTCTGGCCTGGAGAACTCCATGGACAGGGAAGCCTGGCAGGTTACGGTCCATGGGGTCACAAAGAGTTGGACATGACTGAGTGACTTTCACTTTCACTTATAAGAAAACCATAATTTTAATTAAATGTAAGTGCTGGTTTTGAAAATTCTGCTCTAAGTCACATCAAACATATCCTAATGACATTCATTAATTTATTCTGTACTTGACAATCTTGCTGCTACAGCAGAGTCAGCAGATGAGAGCTGATTATAGATTTGGTTGAAGTTCATTTCCAATTTCTGGCTAACTTGCTTTTACTGGACTAGATTGTAACATGGCCAAAACCAATTAAAAATTAGCCCTTAAGAAGCTCATACAAAATACAAACTGTACAGACTCAAAGTTTGTACATTAAGATTAGCATTAGATAAAAAATTATTCTTGTGCAGTTTTCTTTAATTGAGGATTAATTTAATACAGCTCTAAGATACATTATGGTGGAGGTTTATATAAGAAAACTATTTTTAATTAAGAGTATAATTGGCCAGAAAGTAAACAGCTTGTGTCTGGACTTTTTGAATTGGAAGAAGGTTTTTAAATCTCACTCCATCCTAGATAAAGAATGACCCACATTTTCAGCTTTTTAAATTATGGCACACATTTCTAATTATGGGCTTAGAAATCCAAATTACATAAGCATGACAGATGGCTGTGTCTTTGTCTGCTCTAAGTTTTGTTTATAATGTGCAAAGAATCCTACTCTGAATAACATAAACAGTACACAGTCATCTCATATGACTTTGGGACAGAGAAACGGACTGACTGAAATGCACAAAATAATCAGAAATCTCATTTGCACCATATTTGTAAACTACTATTTCATGAAACCCTACATTGAACTAGACAATATAAAAAACCTAATATATTGCCTTCCTTCTGGGGGTACAGTGGTCATATAAAAACTGAAGCAAAGACTAACAGTGAGCCCAGATCATCTACAAACAAGTAATTGAGAGTCCAGGCTGGTGATGTGCTCTGTCTGAGGGTGTGTGTTTTTGATTCTCTTGCCACATTTCAGCGACCACACTTCAACAGTGGGGATATAAATGTGTCACAGTGTTCCCAATAAAGCTAGTTATTAGCCTTCAGAGCAGCATGACAAGTACAATAGATTTTATTTTTCAGTGAAACCATAGCTAAAGGGTTTTGACTTTAAGAAATTCATTGCACATGTTCTTCAGTTAATATATTAAAAGCTGTAGATATAATTATTCATTCAATATTCGTTTACACTCATCCAAATGTAATTTTCTTTTCTCAGCAATTTAGTAGTGCCTTATAAAATTGGCAGTGTGGTGTGTTCCACATGAGGATTTGACACTCTGTTACATAATCCATATTCTGGAGTTTTCAGAAAACATAAACATTTACTTGCAGTTAAGGGACTGAAGCAGAAAAGGCAGCAAGACAGACAGTAAATGGAGATCTTTCTATATCAATGATTTGAGCAATTTACAATTTGCACACGAAGCAAACTGTAACCAAAAAAAAAAAAATCTATTTTTCAGTCTCTTTTTTTCTTCTTTCTTCGGGGTCAGCACTTTTTGTCAATATTTTGTTTAACAGAAGCTTTCTTCTTCTCCTTGCTCCATTTGAGGCTTTATTTTTGTCAGAGTTCAAAAGCTAAACAAAGCTGACCGTCATACATGCTCAAAGACTGAGGAAGTTATAAAAAATTGTCTTGGTTGCAGAACGCCTGTGTTTGGAGCAGCTTTAACAAATGTTTAAGAAAACTGACACTGTTTTTATTACAGCAATATTCTACTTAAAATTTATATAATATTTTGTCAACTTTATAGTAAAGCTTAAAATATACAACCCAGCATAAAGACTGCTATGGGATTCCCCTAAACCTTGGATGGCAAATAGGGATCATCTCTTGTATCAGCTATAATCCACTGATAGATAATGATATTTTGGTGTGCTAATTCCTGAGACTTTCAAGTCCAGTCTAAATTCAGTAAGAGAGAAGGTCCTGTCTGCTGAGAACAGAAGATAATGGCAGCCTTCCAGTTCTAATACTGAAATTCCAGCAAAGCTCATCATTAAGTTCATCTACTGGGGAATGAATTAATTTCAAAGATACCTTATTGGGTAGATAAAAGTTAGATTTAAAATGCATTCAAATCTTTGATTTAAAAAAGCCATTCTAATATACCTCTAATTTTTTTGTTCCCCATGTTTACTCTTTTATTTGCCCTCAAAATGCATAGAATGTGTTGAGTTTTCATGTAACCTCTCAAGGAAACTGCTTTCAGAATGTGGACAGAACATAAAACCCCCTTCCCTATTTGGAAAACTTGAGGTAGTACCTGAAATGTGAAGCAAGACCTCTTACCCAAAAGACAGACGAAAGGAATTATTGAAGCAAGATAGCATAGTCATTAACAAGGGCATCTAATGGGCCCAGACTTCCAGGATTCAGTTTCTTCATCAGTGAAATGAAGATGATATTATCATACCTCATAGGACTGGTATGTGGGTTCAGTTACATAATCTTTATATAGCAATTTGCACATGCTTGGGACAAAGTGAATTCTCCTTCAATATCATGTATTATCATTGACGAGTAGATGAGCTGACTGTGTTTGCAACACTGGCCTTCCTCAGGACTCATCACATAGCCTGACTCATTTAAGCTGCCAGCATTCTCCTGCCACCTGGCCTCTCTCCACTCTTCTCTACACTATCTTCCTAGCTAATTTAATGTGTTTTCAAACACTTGCCTGCCTTGTGGAAATCAAAAACCTACAGTCTAAGTAGTCAGGACTTCTTTAGTCTACTTTCTACCCAAGACACAAGGATGCGAAGATCTTCTCAACATGGTGGAGAGAAAGTTTATTATTTTTGCTGGCTTTCACTCTGTCTCTTTCCCCTTTATTTTTCCTCTCTGACTTGGCTACAGCCTTGTTTCTCCACCTCATATGCATCTGCGCTTTAGCCACATCCATAGATTCACCCATGACTCAATTAAATTCTTTTATAATGTGGTTGTTTGCTCCTTCCCTCCATCTGCATATCTACCCACCAGATTTAAATTTAAAAAATTTGATGGTTGCTGGGGGGAAGGGTGTGAGGAAGGGATAGTTTGGGAGTTTGAGACGGACATGTACTGCTTTATTTAAAATGGATAACCACCAAGGACCTACTGGAACTCTGCTCAATATTATGTGGCAGCCTGGATGGGAAGAGCGTCTGGGGGAGAATGGACACATGTATATGTATGCTGAGTCCCTTCACTGTTCACCTGAAACCGTCACAACACTGTTTGTTAAATGGCTATACCCCAATACAAAAGAAAGAGTTTTTAAAAAATGAAATAAAATTTAGGGATACTGGGGCTCATGATTAGTACTTTATGGAAAGGGAGGAGTAATTTTTCTGGAGATAGCACCTATACAATTATTTTTGTTTTCATCTTAAAGCTGAATTTTGTTTAATAAGTATCTGTATTTTCACTACTCACTAATCCCAAATAATATTAGAATAGATATAGTTTGTTCCTTAGGGTACTTCATAAAATATTTGTGATAAAAGATCTGGCCTTTTTCCCCAATCTATTTTATACCAATCTTTTGTTAAAAGAAAAAGATTAATAGCTGGAACAGTGAAATAGAAGCAGGCATACAAAGTAAAAGCCTCAAATTTTTAAAAGTATAAGGACAGAAAAATAAAAGAGTTATAAAATCTATACATGTTGTAACTCTTTATACAAAAAAAGTGGAAATTACAGTCTTGTAAGCTTATGGAATTGGGTTATATAGATGTGCTACTTATACGGTAGGACATAATGTATATCCAAACTATTTTAATAATAATCATAAAATATGGAGCAGTCTTGATAGGAGACAAGAACAGAAGAGATTTTAAAGCAGTTTGGGCAAGCTCAGTATATTCATCATTAATGATTAACCAAAATAAAGGGACTGATGCTGCACTACAAAATTCATTTGCAATCCTTCATCAGTAGCTAGTTACATCTTGTAAAGTTACAGTTAAATTTCAATTGTCTTTTGTTGGGAAAAAAATCAACTCTGGATTTTATGTACTTACTGAAATGGAGAGGGACCCTACAAGGCCTTCCCAGGACAGACATCGCCCCCGCTATGTCCTCTGCCTGCCTGTCATCTATAGAAAAACTTTAGTCATAGGTGAGTTTAATCATAGAAGGGAAGAACTGTAGAGGCAAAGGAAAGCAGTCAAACAAAACAAAATAGTAATACTTCAGTCAAATCCAAAGACCTTTAGTTCCTTCTCAAGGCCTATAGATTTATTCTGAGCTACATCCTTTGAGCTGTTTTGTAAACACTGAAAATCCTACCAGGTGGAAGAAGTTAACTACCTGATGACAAGACTGCAGCCATGACATAAGCTGTACTTAAAATAATCAAGATGATGCTGGTCAGACCACTGCATGACCAGTTTCAAGATATCTGTCAGAGCCGACTGTTTTGTTTCTGAATGTAGTCCCTTTCCTCTGACCATACACCCCTGAAACTCCCCTTTAAAAGCTCTGGCCCACTTGTCAGCAGGGGGAGTCAGTCTCCAGACATGAGTCTACCTTCTCTCCAGGTTGTCACCATCCAGAATAAAACAAACTTTCCTTTCTAACAACACTTGCCTCTTTAGTATAGGCTTCTGAGCAGCAAGCAGCTGCCCTGAGTTCAGTACTGTTATCCTTTACAGTTGACAAACTAGCTTTACAATACTATGTCCCACAGCAGACAGCATGCAGCTCTCTCCACCACCCATCAATTGGCCTTGTGAGGTCTACAACATACAAATTGCCCTATACCCTATGCAATGGAAGGAGTAAAGTGAAGTGAAGTTGATCAGTCGTGTCCGACTCTTTGTGACCCCATGGACTGCAGCCTACCAGGCTCCTCCATCCATGGGATTTTCCAGGCAAGAGTACTGGAATGGGTTGACATTTCCTTCTCCAGGGGATCTTCTCAACCCAGGGATCGAACCCAGGTCTTCCGCATTGTAGGCAGATGCTTTACCATCTGAGCCACCAGGGAAGTCTGAAAGGAGTAAACCAAAACTTATTCTGTGTCTGGACTAACCTCATCACATGACAGGAACAAACTTTACATAGCCCAGCACCATCTGCAGGCCAGTGTCTTAGTCTGGGCTGTTATAACAAATCGCAGACAGGGTGGCTTACGTGACAAACACTTATTCCTAAACCTCGTGAATCTTGTTTAACCCTAAATACCTACAAAGACCCTACCCCAAATCCTATTGCATTGGGAATTAGGACTCTAGGATGTGAATTTGGAGGGATACAAACATTCAATCCATAGCACACAGTCTATATAATACTAAGGAAAGCTCTTTTTCTCTTTTCTTCTATAAATTAAGGTAAGACCAAATCTTATGGCCTGGTCTTCATTTGCTAAGTGTAGGAAGGGAATCAGGACTTCAAGTTGCTTCAAATGTTAGCATTATCAAACAGGGAAAATTTAACTCTAAAGTGCCAATAATCTCTCCCCCAAAGAAGGTACTAAAGAAATAGAGGAAAGATTTGTCACTGAATTATGTGGAATTTCAGAATTATATCATAAAGGGTGTATTAAATCATATGTTATGTTATAGCATATTTTTAACCATAACAATAACTCTTTCTAAATCATAAACAATGAATAAAATAATCCAAGAAATTTGGTAAAACTGTTCACATTTACTTCTCCAAATATTAAGAAGTAATTGTTTTAATACTGAAAATGTAAAAGCAGCTTTTACTTTTCCAGATTAAAGGAAAATATAAAGAAATTATCAACATGGATGTTTAGAGAAGCAATTATCAGTAAAAATACAAAGCAGGGAGGTATGAGATCCTTGGAGACTTTATCAGACAAAAATGGAAGGAAATTATATTATACCTGAAATAAATTTGCTTATAAGGCCCCAAATAAGAAAGTAAAACATAAGCATTAGGAATTATAACGTGTTATTTTTTAAAAGGCCAAGCTTTTATTAGGGTATCACTTCTAAAAAGTGCAACTTCAGTTCAGTTCAATTACTCAATCATGTCTGACTGTTTGCAGCCCCATGGACTGCAGCACACCAGGCTTCCCTGTCCATCACCAACTCCCGGAGCTTGCTCAAACGCATGTCCATTGAGGAAGTGATGCCATCCAACCATCTCAGCCTCTGTCATCCCCTTCTCCTCCCACCTTGAATCTTTCCCTGCATCAGGGTCTTTTAACAATGAGTCAGTTCTTCGCATGAGGTGGCCAAAGTATTGGAGCTTCAGCTTCAGCATCAGTCCTTCCAATGAATATTCAAGACTGATTTCCTTTAGGATGGACTGGTTGGATCTCCTTGCAGTCCAAGGGACTCTCAAGAGTCTTCTCCAACACCACGGTTCAAAAGCATCAATTCCTCGGTGCTCGGCTTTCTTTATGGTCCAACTCTCACATCTATGCATAACTACTGGAAAAATCATAGCTTTGACTAGATGGACCTTTGTTGGCAAAGTAATGTCTCTGCTTTTTAATATGCTGTCTAGGTTGATTGGAGAAGGCAATGGCACCCCACTCCAGTACTCTTGCCTGGAAAATCCCATGGATGGAGGACCCTCGTAGGCTGCAGTCCATGGGGTTGCGAAGAGTTGGACACGACTGAGCGACTTCACTTTCACTTTTCACTTTCATGCATTGGAGAAGGAAATGGCAGCCCACTCCAGTGTTCTTGCCTGGAGAATCCCAGGGATGGTGGAGCCTGGTGGGCTGCCATCTACCAGGTCACACAGAGTCGGACACGACTGAAGCAACTTAGCAGCAGCAGCGGGTTGATCGTAGCTTTTCTTCTAAGGAGCAAGCGTCTTTTAATTTCATGGCTGCAGTCACCATCTGCAGTGGTTCTGGAGCCCAGGAAAATAAAATCTGTCCCTGTTTCCATTGTTTCCCCATCTATTTGCCATGATGATGGGACTGGATGTCATGATCTTTGTTTTTTGAATGTTGAGTTCAACTTAAGACAGTTAAAGGGCTTCCCTGGTGACTCAGTGGTAAAGAATCTGCCTTCCAATGCAGGAGACACGGGTTCAATCCCTGATCTGGAAAGACCCCCCACGCTGCAGAGCAACTAAGCCCACGCACCACAACTATTTAGTCTGTGCTCTAGAGCCCGGGAGCCACAGCTCCCGAAGCTGAGCCCATGCTCTGCAACAAGAGAAGCCGCTGCAATGAGAAGCCCACACACCACAACTAGAGAAAAGACCATGCATCAGTGAAGATCCAGCTTAGCCAAAAAATAAATAAAAAATTTTTTTAAAATACTTTAAAATTTATGTTCTGCCTCCACAAATGACATTCTATAATGGTCAACACAATTCTCTTTTCAACAACCATTTATGCCAAATGAAATCTCATTTCTCTTTACTGTGAATGGTTTCAGTTCGGTTCAGTTCAGTCGCTCAGTTGTGTCTGACTCCTTGCGACCCCATGAATCGCAGCACCCCAGGCCTCCCTGTCCATCACCAACTCCTGGAGTTCATTCAAACTCACGTCCATCGAGTCGGTGATGCCATCAGCCATCTCATCCTCTGTTGTCCCCTTTTCCTCCTGCCCCCAATCCCTTCCAGCATCAGAGTCTTTTCCAATGAGTCAATTCTTCACATGAGGTGGCCAAAGTACTGGAGTTTCAGCCTTAGCATCATTCCTTCCAAAGAACACCCAGGGCTGATCTCCTTTAGGATGGACTGGTTAGAGAAGATCAAATAACTCAGACCTGGATAACAAGGACTAAGGAATGTTTGCTACAAAAGAGCTTTGCAGAAACATTTCTTGCCTCTATAGAAAAGATGAAGATAGTTGATTCCTATTGTTTTCAGGACAAGAGATGTTTGAAACTGCTGAAACTGAATTTATTTCCAACAACCTGGCCTTGAAGCTAAACAGTGGAAATAGGTGAAACTAAAAGAATCTTAACAACCAAGAGAGCCTTGACATATGAACCTAGACTCTGTCCTATTTGTAGACTTATTGTAGTAGGAGAGAATTCAAATGCCTGTCGGAATCAAGCATTCCAATTGCTTGAAGCAGAAGGCATCCAACTTGATACCTCTGCTTCTGGCTGATGAGGCACTATGAGCCCTTGAAGTTTATACACCTACTCATCACATGAAGTCCTGCTATTCACAGGTCCTCTTCCTTCTCTGTCTGTTAAGTATGTGGCTGAGTAAAGATCTACTACTGGATCAATTAAAGTCTGTTTGAAGCTCTAGAGTCTGTGGAATTGTTGTAAGTGTTTTCTGCTTACAAGGCTGCCAACAAAATATCAGTTCATCAGTTTCTGTAGGAGATTGGACTATCAGAAAAAAATGGTAAGCCAATGATAGCTCTGATTTGTACTCACAAATCAACTGTCTTATTTGGTCAGAATCAAGAGTATAGTTTCAGGTTGCTGCTGTTGCTGCCAAGTCACTTCAGTCGTGTCCGACTCTGTGCAACCCCATAGACGGCCTCCTACCAGGCTCCTCTGTCCCTGGGATTCTCCAGGCAAGAACACTGGAGTCGGTTGCCATTTCCTTCTCCAATGCATGAAAGTGAAAAGTGAAAGTGAAGTCACTCAGTCGTGTCCAACTCTGTGCGAACCCATAGACGGCCTCCCACAAGGCTCCCCCGACCTAGACTAGGGTAAAAACGGGGCAGAGGCAGACCTCACTTTTAGATAATAAGCATTCTTTGCAGTTTTGCCCAGTCCTGATCTTTGTCAAAGTTATACTTAGTTCATAAAAAGCAAAACCAAGAGTAGACACACAGATTGTAGAATTCCCTGTGAACTTGCTCTGAATAAACTAGAGAAGTTACTAAATTTCTCAACTAAAATGGACACCAAATCCCACTGAGACTAAATCTGAACATTAGCAGCAACAATGAAGCAGATCAAGATTACCTGGAATTCTCGGAAACACAAATGACTTTGTTCCTGGGGCAAATAGTTGTTTTGTTAATCCAACTTTAACTGGATTCACTTAGCGTTAATATGATACTGCAGATATCAAGGTCATATCTTTTAGTTAATACTCCTGCACGTCAGTCATGTTTTAGCAAGATTTTAATCTCCACACAGACATTAGTCAGGGTTTTATAGGTGAAAATAAATTTTAATCAAAGTTTGTTCAAACTTTATAGTCTATTTTCTCCCTTGATTTATCTAACAGGGAGGGTTAACTTTTGAAACTGTACAAATGGAATTCTCTGTGAGACTGTAAGTCTGGTAAGCAGAGATAGCATCTCCTTTTCTGTTCCAAACACAGCATGATTCTTAGTGCTCAATAAATGTTAAATTATGAATAATAATAAATGCACATAAAGCCTGAGAGAAAAATGTTGCTGAATGTACATTTATTTATTGATTCAATTTCCACAGTATTTTCTTGTTGAATGCTTTATAAATTTGACCTCAGATTATACCAGTAAGATAAGTAAAATGATAGAAAATTTGAAGGATCATACAAAGGAAAGGAAATCTTGTCCATAGAAGTCCAAACCAGAAAACTTCTTTTGGTAACACTGTATATGTTTCCTAAAACTACATGGTGAATTTGTCGAAATTTTGAAAAGGCTCCCTAGTGAGTTTAAACTCATTTATTATAGAAAACTGATGGACGATGGCTGCCTCAGTTCAAAAGAAGTCATTTAGACAAAACAAAGGAAATGATTAAGACTAAGACCCTGAAGAAAGGAGAAGGTTCCCAGGAGCTTTTTTTTATTTTCCCTGGAGATTATTGTCAACTCAGAACTAGGGTTTCCTCCAATGTGGACTGAACCCCTGTATTTTGTGAGGGCATCAAAAAGTAGAGTAGAGGTTAGAATGTTTAACTTCTTGCTGACGTTCTTATTAAAATACAGGAAAGATAAAAAGCTGTATTTTTGTGTCTCTGATTGTGGTAAGAATCCTGAGACAGAGGATTAGGAAGGTGAAGAATTAGGAAGGTGTGACCTTTTTATTTCTTCCTCCCTTCAAAGCCAGGTCCAGCACTGACCACAGGGGATCCACGGCAGTAAGTCTGCAATTTCAGAATGTGTTTTTATTTATTAAAATATATGTATATAAAATTATACAATTATACACTTAAATAGGGAAAATTATGGAATATAAATTATACTTTAAGAAAGTTAATTATTTGTAATTACTAAAAAAGAAAAAAAAAAAAAAGGTGGGGGGGCTTCCCAGGTGGTGCCAGTAGAAAAGAATACCCCTACCAGAGTAGGTGTATTCAAAAACGACAAACTCAAAAACGACAGAATGATCTCTGTTCATTTCCAAGGCAAACCATTCAATATCACAGTAATCCAAGTCTGTGCCCCAACCAGTAACGCTGAAGAAGCTGAAGTTGAATGGTTCTATGAAGACTTACAAGACGTTTTAGAACTAACACCCAAAAAAGACGTCCTTTTCATTATAGGGGACTGGAATGCAAAAGTAGGAAGTCAAGAAACACCTGGAGTAACAGGCAAATTTGGCCTTGGAATACAGAATGAAACAGGGCAAAGACTAATAGAGTTTTGCCAAGAAAATGCACTGGTCATAACAACACCCTCTTCCAACAACACAAGAGAAGACTCTACACATGGACATCACCAGATGGTCAAAACCGAAATCAGATTGATTATATTCTTTGCAGCCAAAGATGGAGAAGCTCTATACAGTCAGCAAAAACAAGACCAGGAGCTGACTGTGGCTCAGACCATGAACTCCTTATTGCCAAATTCAGACTTAAATTGAAGAAAGTAGGGAAAACCACTAGACCATTCAGGTATGACCTAAATCAAATCCCTTATGATTATACAGTGGAAGTGAGAAATAGATTTAAGGGCCTAGATCTGATAGATAGAGTGCCTGATGAACTATGGAATGAGGTTCGTGACATTGTACAGGAGACAGGGATCAAGACCATCCCCATGGAAAAGAAATGCAAAAAAGCAAAATGGTGGTCTGGGGAGGCCTTACAAATAGCTGTGAAAAGAAGAGAAGTGAAAAGCAAAGAAGAAAAGGAAAGATATAAACATCTGAATGCAGAGTTCCAAAGAACAGCAAGAAGAGATAAGAAAGCTTTCTTCAGCGATCAATGCAAAGAAATCGAGGAAAACAACAGAATGGGAAAGACTAGGGATCTCTTCAAGAAAATCAGAGATACCAAGGGAACATTTCATGCAAAGATGGGCTCGATAAAGGACAGAAATGGTATGGATCTAACAGAAGCAGAAGATATTAAGAAGAGATGGCAAGAATACACAGAAGAACTGTACAAAAAAGATCTTCACAACCCAGATAATCACAATGGTGTGATCACTGACCTAGAGCCAGACATCCTGGAATGTGAAGTCAAGTGGGCCTTAGAAAGCATCACTATGAACAAAGCTAGTGGAGGTGATGGAATTCCAGTTGAGCTATTCCAAATCCTGAAAGATGATGCTGTGAAAGTGCTGCACTCAATATGTCAGCAAATTTGGAAAACTCAGCAGTGGCCACAGGACTGGAAAAGGTCAGTTTTCATTCCAATCCCAAAGAAAGGCAATGCCAAAGAATGCTCAAACTACCACACAGTTGCACTCATCTCACATGCTAGTAAAGTAATGCTCAAAATTCTCCAAGCCAGGCTTCAGCAATATGTGAACCATGAACTTCCTGATGTTCAAGCTGGTTTTAGAAAGGGCAGAGGAACCAAAGATCAAGTTGCCAACATCAGCTGGATCATGGAAAAAGCAAGAGAGTTCCAGAAAAGCATCTATTTCTGCTTTATTGACTATGCCAATGTCTTTGACTGTGTGGATCCCAATAAACTGTGGAAAATTCTGAGAGATGGGAATACCAGACCACCTGATCTGCCTCTTGAGAAATTTGTATGCAGGTCAGGAAGCAACAGTTAGAACTGGACATGGAACAACAGACTGGTTCCAAATAGGAAAAGGAGTTCATCAAGGCTGTATATTGTCACCCTGTTTATTTAACTTATATGCAGAGTACATCATGAGAAATGCTGGACTGGAAGAAACATAAGCTGGAATCAAGATTGCCGGGAGAAATATCAATAACCTCAGACATGCAGATGACACCACCCTTATGGCATAAAGTGAAGAGGAACTCAAAAGGCTCTTGATGAAAGTGAAAGAGGAGAGTGAAAAAGTTGGCTTAAAGCTCAACATTCAGAAAACGAAGATCATGGCATCTGGTCCCATCACTTCATGGGAAATAGATGGGGAAACAGTGGAAACAGTGTCAGACTTTATTTTTCTGGGCTCCAAAATCACTACAGATGGTGACTGCAGCCATGAAATTAAAAGACGCTTACTCCTTGGAAGGAAAGTTATGACCAACCTAGATAGCATATTCAAAAGCAGAGACGTTACTTTGCCAACAAAGGTCTGTCTAGTCAAGGCTATGGTTTTTCCAGTGGTCATGTATGGATGTGAGAGTTGGACTGTGAAGAAGGCTGAGCTCCGAAGAATTGATGCTTTTGAACTGTGGTGTTGGAGAAGACTCTTGAGAGTCCCTTGGACTGCAAGGAGATCCAACCAGTCCATTCTGAAGGAGATCAGCCCTGGGATTTCTGTGGAAGGAATGATGCTAAAGCTGAAATTCCAGTACCTTTGGCCACCTCATGTGAAGAGTTGACTCATTGGAAAAGACTCTGATGCTAGGAGGGATTGGGGGCAGGAGGAGAAGGGGACAACAGAGGATGAGATAGCTGGATGGCATCACTGACTCGATGGACGTGAGTCTGAGTGAACTCGGGGAGTTGGTGATGGACAGGGAGGCCTGGCATGCTGCGATTCATGGGGTAGCAAAGAGTCAGACACGACTGAGCAACTGATCTGATCTGATCAGAGTAGGATACACAGGTTAGATCCCTGGGTCTGGAAGGGAATCACCCCTAGAATAGAAAATGGCAACTCACTACAGTATTCTTGCCTGGAAAATTCCATGGACAGAGGAACTGGGTCATGCGGTCACAATGGGTCAGAAATGAGTGATGCACTAAAAAAATGTATAAATCCTATGCTCTAACAATTCCAATTTTGAGAATTCTTCCTGTATAATAAATCTCAAACCAAAAATTATAGAGCACTTGTCAAGGGCTAGACATCATTTTACATGGTTTATAAAGAACTTATTTATCCTTTATTTCTCTATATATAAAAGGTTCAATCATTTACTCCTTCAACAAATACTTACAGCAAGCCTACTAGAAACCAGTAGGCAGTATGGAAACATGAGATGGTCTACAGCTCAATCTAACAGTCAATATTCAAAGTACATAAAATTTTGAATACTGGAAGGAAAAGCTGATTTGGATACAGACCAATAAAAGGAAGCCTAATTTAGATAAGAAGCTAATCAGGAATGACTTTGAAGAAATTCCATTTGAGAAGTAGAAAACAGGATAAATAAGGTTTAGCCAGGCCAACTGTTAATAGTGGCGGGGGCGGGGGGGGTGGTATTCAATTCTTCTAAATATCATTGCCACTTATATATATATATACACACATACACACACACACACACACATATCAGTTAGTCAGTTCAAGCACTCAGTCATATCCGACTCTTTGTGACCCAATGGACTGAAGCATGCCAGGCTTCCTTGTCCATCACCAACTCCCAGAGCTTACTCAAACTCATATCCATTGAGTCAGTGATGCCATCCAACCATCTCATCCTCTGTCGTCCCCTTCTCCTCCCACCTTCAATCTTTTCCAGCATCAAGAACTTTTGCAATGAGTTAGTTCTTTGCATCAGGTGGCTAAAGTATTGGAGTTTCAGCTTCAGCATCAGTCCTTCCAATGGATATTCAGGACTGATTTCCTTTAGGATGGACAGGTTGGATCTCCTTGCAGTCCAAGGGACTCTCAAGAGTCTTATCCAACACAACAGCTCAAAAGCATCCATTCTTCGGTGCTCAGCTTTCTTTACAGTCCAACTCTCACATTGATGCATGACTACTGGAAAAACCATAGCTTTGACTAGATGCACCTTTGTCGACAAAGTAATGTCTCTGCTTTTTAGTATGCTGTTCTAGGTTGGTCACGGAGAAGGCAGTGGCACCCCACTCCAGTACTCTTGCCTGGAAAATCCCATGGATGGAGGAGCCTGGTAGGCTGCAGTCAATGGGGTCGCTAAGGGTCGGCACAACTGAGCAACTTCACTTTCACTTTTCACTTTCATGCATTGGAGAAGGAAATGGCAACCCACTCTAGTGTTCTTGCCTGGAGAATCCCAGGGACGGGGGAGCCTGGTGGGCTGCCGTCTATGGGGTCGCACAGAGTCGGACACAACTGAAGTGACTTAGCAGCAGCAGCTAGGTTGGTCATAGCTTTTCTTCCAAGGAGCAAGTGTCTTTTATGTTCATGGCTGCAGTCACCATCTGGAGTGATTTTGGAGCCCCCCAAAATAAATTCTGTCACTGCTTCCACTGTTTCCCCATCTATTTGCCATGAAGTGATGAGTCTATCCTAAAGGAGATCAGTCCTGGGTGTTCTTTGGAAGGACTGATGTTGAAGCCGAAACTCCAATACTTTGGCCACCTAATGTGAAGAGTTGACTCACTGGAAAAAACCCTGATGCTCAGAAAGATTGAGGTCAGGAGAAGGGGACAAAAGAAGAGGAGATGGTTGGATGGCATCACCAACTCAATGGACATGGGTTTGGGTGGACTCCGGGAGTTGGTCATGGATAGGGAGGCCTGGCGTGCTGCAGTTCATGGGGTCACAAAGAGTCAGACATGACTGAGCGACTGAACTGAACTGAACTGAACTGATGGGACCACATGCCATGATCTTAGTTTTCTGAATGTTGAGTTTAAAGCCAGCTTTTTCACTCCTTTCTTTCACTTTCATCAAGAAGCTCTTTAGTTTTTGCTCACTTTCTGCAATAAGGGTGGTGTTAACTGCATATCTGAAGTTATTGATATTTCTCCCAGCAATCTTGATTCCAGCTTGTGTTTTATCCAGTCTGGCATTTCACATGATGTACTCTGCATATAAATTAAATAAGCAGGGTGACAATATACAGCCTTGATATACTCCTTTTCCTATTTGGAACCAGTCTGTTGTTCCATATCCCCTTCTAACCTTTGCTTCTTGACCTGCATATAAGTTTCTCAGGAGGCAGGTAAGGCGGTCTGGTATTCCCATCTATTTCAGAATTTTCCACAGTTTGCTGTGATCCACACAGTCAAAGGCTGTGGTGTAGTCAATAAAGCAGAAGTAGATGTTTTCCTGGAACTCTCTTGCTTTTTTGATGATCCAATGGATGTTGGCAATTTGATCTCTGGTTCCTCTGCCTTTTCTGAATCCAGTTTGAACATACGGAAGTTCACAGTTCATGTACTGTTGAAGCCTGGCTTGGACAATTTTGAGCATTACCTTTCTAGCACATGAGATGAGTGCAATTGTGCAGCAGTTTGAGCATTCTTTGGCATTGCCTTTCTTTGGGATTGGAATGAAACTGACCTTTTCCAGTCCTGTGGCCACTGCTGAGTTTTCCAAATTTGCTGGCACATTGAGTGCAGCACTTTCACAGCATATATATATATATATACACACACACACATGCTGATATCAAATTGGAGTTTATTGCATGCAACGAGAGAAAAGAGTCCAAAATAATGGTATTAGTTGATTAAAAAGTAGTAAACACAGATGACATGTAAGGTATCACTGAGATGACTGACCATGATATGAAAAGCACCATTCTCAAAACAACTGTTTATTTGAAAACTGTGTGTATTATGTATTATGGAAAGTTAGAATAATCTCTCCTGAAAAGACAATGTAATACAGACTGTTAGAAAAAGAGTTCACAATCCAAAAAAAAAAAAAAAGAGTACATTTTTGGTCTGGATCTCAGTAGGATAATCTTTTCTATATTTGTTAGTATTCACTCTGGACATCTCATTATAAACAAAGGCAATGGATCCACTTCCCACTTGTCATCCCTTTGCCATTTCCCAAGGGTTCAGGCTTTTGTAGTTTGTAATAGTGTATCCTACAAAAATGAAATCATCACAATAGCTTTGGTACTTCAATAATTTTAGAAACAGAAGTTCTTAAAAGATTCAGAGAAAACTACCAAAGGAATATGTTAGTGCCATTTTCTACTTCATGGATATCAAATCTACAAGCAAAGTCTTGATCAAGTAATCTGTACTGCATGTAAATAGGATGTTCATATATTCATTTTTGTATTATATCCGTTTCTCCAAAATAAATAATAAAGAAGTTTAGTGAACAGTCTCTATTTGTTAATACTGAAGCACATTTGAAGTACACAGTGTATTATCATAAATGTTTTCTTGGGTTTCTCTGCAGTTTGAACTGAATTACACACATAAATTTAAAGTGTAAACACCACAAAGACTTGTTTAAATTTGATGTGATAAATGTCAGTGTCGTTTTACATTTGAAGTTTCATTTGCTTTAACTTCCCTGATATTATGTAATCATCTAATTTATTGAGATTTAACAGCCATCTGCATAACTAGATGTAAGATTATAACACATAAAGCTGCAGAATTTATTCATGATGATCCTGTCTGAATTATCATTTTTTAGAGCTGTTTGATAACCATAAAACAGCCATTAAAAAGTCATAAGTGAGGTGAGTGAAGTGTTGTTCAAGGTTTTCAAAAGTCCGTGCTTTACTTTAAACAGTTTTTCCTCCTTTCAGTATCAGATATGCAAATAGACCATTAGGGCATATTGCTGTGTCAGAAATTTATACATCACTGTCTCCTAATAATCCCTGCAGTCCGCTCTCTATATAAACTGGGAAGATTGATTTTTTTTTTTTTTTTAAGAAATCTTATGTAAGTGTCTTTCACATACAGCAGACACAGTGCCGGCTACTGAACCACTTGACTGCAACTTCAGACTCAGCCTTGATCTCTTTCTAAGCAAATTTTCACACATAACAATAAGGATGTGAGATGTTCTTGCCCAAGACAGTGCAGCTAATCAGTAGACCAGAAACTATGTGAGAACTCATCTGTGATCCCAGTGTGACTCAGTTCTACTTCTAAAACTTTCCTATAATTCAATTTCCTGTAAGACTAAATTCTGCTTTCCTCCTCTGATTGGCTCTATAACACTGTCTCTGTTCCTCCTCTACTGTAATTTCCATCAACCTCTTTAGACTTTTAATCACCTGACATTTTCTCTTCTTTATGAGATTTCAATATCAAATGGCCTCATTTTTATTTACATTAGGCTTCATGTACTATCTCTCACCTTATCTTTTGCCAATATACTCTGCAGGTGATCTTATTATCTCTCCATTCTGTCTCTGATCATCTTTATCAAGAAAAATTATTCCCTTAGTTCTAAAGAGAAATGTTTATGCTTTCAATTCTAGGTAATAATAGAGCTCTTTCTTTGCACATGATTGCACATGAGATATGAGAGAGTCAGTTCCTAGGCAGGTTGATAAGGAGTCTAGGGGTTCCCAAGGAGAGAGGGGTCTGGAATTCTCAAGGAGGAAGAAAGGACAAACTTTTTTCTTTCTCCACATTCCTTAGGATTATATAATAATGTATCCTGCCTAAGGACAGTCTTTGGATTAAACCTTGTTATCTTAAAATGTTAATTATGGGAGTAGGTCTGATGAGGTCTTTACAACCTCCAGATATTCTTTGCATTATATAACTTCATTGTTAACACTAGCAAGGGGATACTCTTTCTGCCCCCTTCTGATGCCTATGTCAGAAGCTTTCTCTATCTCCTTTATACTTTAATAAAACTTTATTACACAAAAGCTCTGAGCGATCAAGCCTCGTCTCTGGCCCCGGATTGAATTCTTCTCCTCCGGGTCCAAGAATCCCGGTGTCTTCATGTGATTCAACAACAACCTTTCAGATATGTATCAAATCTTATGATATGTGCTCATAACAATACTCAGATGAGAATTTACAGAATTAATAGAAACAAAGAGATTAATTATAAAGAAACTAAGCCCTTGTTCATTAAAGGTTGAATCCCCACAAAAGGATATGATGGGAGTCCTTACTCCAGCACACAAGAATGTAATCTTATTTGGAAATAAAGTCATTGCAACTGTAATTAGTTAGGATGAGATTATACTAGAGTAGAAGCCTCTAAAGTGAGTAAGTGAGTGACAGTCGCTCAGTCATGTCCGACTGTGACCCCATGGACTGTAGCCCACCAGGCTCCTCTGTCCAAGGCATTTTCCAGGAAAGAATACTGGAGAGGGTTGCCATTTCCTTCTCCAAATCCAATATGACTGGCATCTTATAAGATGACGACCATGTGAAGAAACATGGACATACATGGAGAAAACCATGTATGTGATAACACATGTGAAAACAAAGGCAAAGATTGGAGTTTTGTGCTTCCAAACCAAGGAATGCCAAACCAATAAACCACCACAAGTTGGAGTCTCTGGAACTTCTAGTCTCTGGAACTATGAGACAATATATTTCTGTTGTCTTAAGCCACTCAGTTCATTGTATTTTATTATGCCAATACTAGGAAGTTAATATACTCATGTTTCAGCTAGAAAAATTAGGAAAAAAGTCCAAAGAAAATAGACATAAGTAATTTTTTAAATGAAGGTAGTTCACTTTAAAATAAAAATGCAAATCAACAAAGAACCTTATTTTCAAAATAATATAACTTAGTTGTCAAAAGGCCAACATAGCTTTCCTAGGTGGGAGTGTACTAGAAAGAAAAAGAAGGAAAAAATTAAAAACAATAGAAAAAGAAAACAATAAATATCCACCAGAAAAGACAGGATTTTATTTTTGAAATACTGTATATAACTTGACAGTTAATAAAATAAAAAGATCAAGATGTAACATTTAATGTCCATTCTAAATTTTTTAAATTTCATTTTGTAAGGATTCCCAAACTTGATTTAAGTATCTTAGGGTTTCCTAGGTGACACAGTTGTAAAGAATCCACCTGCCAATGCAGGAGAAACAAGAGACATGGATTTGATCCCTAGGTTGGGAAGATCCCCTGGAGTAGGAAATGACAATTTTTGCCTGGGAAATTCCATAGACAGAGGAGCCTGATGGACTACATTCTGTGGGGTCGCTAAGAGTTGGACACAACTGAATACAACATGTTTGAGAAACAAGAAGTTTTACTTTCTTGTGAACAGTCAGTATTCCCAACAAGTCAATTTAACTGATACAAAAAGAAATGAGGAAGAAATATTGTAAAGAAAAGACACGGCTGAAGAAACATTGTAAAGAAAAGACAGGGCTGTTTTTATTTGCAGAGATTACAATATTCTATAAAAATCAAGCCAAGTAACTGCAAACTAGCACAAGTAGAAAATTCAGTAAGATAACTCAATGTATCACTACCAACAACAAAATTAATGCATTTCTAGAAACCATTCATAGTGTTAGTCATTTAGTCATGTCTCACTCTTTGCAACCCCATGGACTGTAGCCCAAGAGGCTCCTCGGTCCATGGAATTCTCCAGGCAAGAATACTGGAGTGGGCTGCCATTTAAAAATGTAATAGAATACATCTCATTCACAAAGCAATACAATATTTACAAAATACAAATTACTAATCAAGCCTATACTTACGTAAGATATTTTTTGGCTACTAAATCTATTAAATATAAATAAAAAATATAAAATTTAACCACAATGGAGCCACCTATCAATACAATGAATGGAGAAATGTGATTCTAAAAAAATGTTAGAAAATGCTATATAACACAAGGAACCTAGCCTGGCACTGTGATGACCTAGAGGGGTGGGGTGGTGGAGGGGAGGGAGGCTCAACAGGGAGAGGATATATATTAATATAGAATTATGACTGATTCATATTGTTGTACAACAGAAGCCAACACAACACTGTAAAGCAATTTTCCTCCAATTAATAAAAATAAAAAATGCTATTTTTCTCCTCATAAATGTTAAAATTTAGTGCAATCCAAACAAAACTTTTCATGCAATTTGACAATCAATTTTATGCTACTGGAAAGAGAAAGAAGTGGCAAGTAGAAATTGTCTAGTAAGTGACAAAGTAGGATATAAAACTAGAGTCACTAAAATATTTTTAGTTCAGCAGAATTAAAGAAAATAATAGTATACAACTGAATGTTCAGAAACACTATAAAGCTAAATACGTATCAACGATTATCACAAAGTACTTCAAGTTATTGGTAAAAATATGGAGTAGTCAAAATTTAACACTAACTCTGAGGGGGCAACTGAATATCTAATGCAATTATATATCTATTAGAAAAATATCCAATACTGACACCAAAAAATAAATTCCCAATAGATGTAAGACGTAAATAAAGAAAAAAATGAAATGTTTTCATTGTATTTTATCTAGGAAGACTTCCATAAACAACATACACAAAAAATGAAGAACTTATAAAGGTACAGTTTTATATATTTAAATATATACAAATACAAAATGTTTCTATGTCAAAAGGATGATTACGCAAATTTAAAAGACTAACATATGACTAGGAAAATGTAAATAATATAGAAAATATAAGTCTGCAGAATCTACAAAGATACACTGCATATTTATAAGAAAAAAACATGCTTATGAAAATGGTCAAAGAATATGGATAGGTGCTGGATCATAGAAAAAGCAAGAGAGTTCCAGAAAAACATCTATTTCTGCTTTATTGACTATGCCAATGCCTTTGACTGTGTGGATCACAATAAACTGTGGAAAATTCTTCAAGAGAGGGGAATACCAGACCACCTGACCTGCCTCTTGAGAAACCTATATGCAGGTCAGGAAGCAACAGTTAGAACTGGACATGGAACAACAGACTGGTTCCAAATAGGAAAAGGAGTACGTCAAGGCTGTATATTGTCACCCTGCTTATTTAACTTCTATGCAGAATACACCATGAGAAACGCTGAGCTGGAAGAAGCACAAGCTGGAATCAAGATTGCCAGGAGAAATATCAATAACCTCAGACATGCAGACGACACCACCCTTATGGCAGAAATTGAAGAGGAACTCAAAAGGCTCTTGATGAAAGTGAAAGTGGAGAGTGAAAAAGTTGGCTTAAAGCTCAACATTCAGAAAATGAAGATCATGGCACCTGGTCCCATCACTTCATGGGAAATAGATGGAGAAACAGTGGAAACAGTGTCAGACTTATTTTTCTGGACTCCAAAATCATCACAGATGGTGATTGCAGCCATGAAATTAAAAGACACTTACTCGTTGGAAGGAAAGTTATGACCAACTTAGATAGCATATTGAAAAGCAGAGACATTACTTTGCCAACAAAGGTCCGTCTAGTCAAGGCTATGGTTTTTCCAGTGGTCATGTATGGATGTGAGAGTTGGACTGTGAAGAAAGCTGAGCTCCGAAGAATTGATGCTTTTGAACTGTGGTGTTGGAGAAGACTCTTGAGAGTCCTTTGGACTGCAAGGAGATGCAACCAGTCCATTCTGAAGGAGATCAGCCCTGGATGTTCTTTGGAAGGAATGATGCTAAAGCTGAAACTCCAGAACTTTGGCCACCTCATGTGAAGAGTTGACTCATTGGAAAAGATTCTGATGCTGGGAGGGATTAGGAGCAGGAGGAGAAGGGGATGACAGAGGATGGGATGGCTGGATGGCATCACTGACTCAATGGACGTGAGTGTGAGTGAACTCCAGGAGTTAGTGATGGACAGGGAGGCCTGGCGTGCTGCGATTCATGGGGTCACAAAGAGTCGGACACGACTGAGCAACTGAACTGAACTGATTCAAGAAAAAATAATGAAATCTATTAATAAACATTAAAAGATGTGCAGCTTTACCATAGAAAATTAAGATAAATTTAGAAATGAGCTTAGAAAATTTGGAGATATATACTTTGAACTAAGAATTAATATAAAAATAACTAAAAAGAAATTTCTTCCTTTGTGGCTTCCCCTATGGCTCAGATGGTGAAGAATCTGCCTGTAATGCAGGAGATCTGGGTTCTATCCCTGAGTTGGGAAGATCGCCTGGAGAAGGGAAAGGCTACCCACTCCAGTATTCTGGCCTGGAGAATTCCATGGACTATACATAGTCCATGGGATTGCAAAGATTCAGACATGACTGAGCAACTTGCACTTTCACTTCACTTTCTAAAAGAAATTGCCTTATCAGTGTGTAAACTTCTCTCATTCTTGATGATGGAAATTATTCCCTCCATAAATGTACAAAAGACTGAGTTTGAGAATCTTCAATCAACTTCTTTACTTAATGCCAGCTCTCAGCGCTGAACATGCATAAGTAAAGGTATAAAGTAATAAAAAATAACCCCTGCGTTAAAGGCCTTAAAAATGGCAGATTTAGGATATTCCTTTATCACAGCATTGTGCGTCCAACAGAACTGGTGGCTTTTCAGTTTCTGAAATACAACAAGCTTACTTGGATTTCAGTTCAGTTAAATATGCTTAGAATCCTTTCTTTTCCCCATTGCAGAAATTCACTGCTCTAATGAGCAACAGCGATGCACATGAAATTAAAGAAGTCATTACTTCGAGTTAGATAAATAGTGGAACTAATGAAAATAATGAAAAAAGATTCTTTTTAATCTGCTGGTGAATTACTTGATATGCCATACTCAATTTTAGAGTTTAGGGAAAGTGAATTTGAAGAGCTGATCAAAATCAATCCGTGATTGTTTAGCATATAAATAACTCAAAGGAGAATGTTCTACATAGGAATATTCTTAAAATTTGTTGGAAATTGCCAAGAAATAGTCTGCAAGGAGAAACTCAGAGCTTTTCCAGTTATAGGCACAGGGGATCCTACAGGCTGGGAAGAAGAACTCCTAGTCTTTCCAGACTGCCTTTGTTCTATAGAATGGGCGAAATGAGAATTCTAATCACCCACACTTTCCTGTCTCTTATCTCCCAGCCCGACTAGTTCTATTTTCTGAAGTCCATCACACCTGATTGTATGCTCTTCCTTCCTTTTTATGTTATTGTATGGATTGATATGTGTCCTCCTGCAAAGATATGATAAAAACCCCCTAGTGCCTCAGAATGTGACTTCACATAGCAATGTTGTCTCTACATTGATATTCAAGTTAAAATGAGGTCACTCAAGTGGGCCTCCACCCAGTGTGACTTGTGCCCTATTGAAAAGGGGAAACTGGGACACAGGGACACACAGAGGAAGGACGCTGTGAAGACACAGTGAGGAGGTGACAAGGGGACCTAAGTGATGTATCTGGAAGTGAAGGAATGCTTAGGATTGCCAGTATACACCAAAAGCTACAAGAGCTATTTTATATTTACTCTTTAAAATTTTCTACTTTCACATTTGTTGTGTGTCATGTATGGATGTGAGAGTCGGACCATAAAGAAAGTTGAACACCAAAGAATTGATGCTTTTGAACTATGGTGTTGGAGAAGACTCGAGAGTTCCTTGGATTGCAAGGAGATCAAACCAGTCAGTCCTAAAGGAAATCAGTCCTGAATATGCATTGAAAGGACTGAAACTGAAGCTCCAATAGTTTGGCCACTTGATGTAAAGACAGACTCACTGGAAAAGACCCTGATGCTGGGAAAGATTGAAAGCAGGAGAAGGGGACAACAGAGGATGAGATGGTTGGATGGCATCACCAACTAGATGGACCTGAGTTTGAACTAGCTCCAGGAGTTGGTGATGAACAGGGAAGCATGGCGCACTGCAGTCCATGGCATTGCAAAGAGTTGGACACTACTGAGCGACTGAACTGAACTGAGCTGAACTGATGTACCTTCAATCTCAAATACACAGTGAGAAATACTTCCCAGTGGGAACACATTTGCTGTAGTCACTTAATTGTGTCCGACTCTTTGGACTGCAGCCCAACAGGTGCCTTTCTCCATAGGATTTCCCTGGCAAGAATACTGGAGTAGGTTGCCATTTCCCTCTCCAGGGGATCTTCCCAACCCAGGGATCGAAACTTTGTCTCCTGCACTGCAAGCATTTGTTTATCACCTGAGCCACCAGGGAAGCCTGGGAATACCTTTCAGTTCAGTTCAGTTCAGTCGCTCAGTCGTGTCCGACTCTTTGTGACCACATGAATCGAAGCACACCAGGCCCCCTGTCCATCACCAACTCCCGGAGTTCACTCAGACTCACGTCCATCGAGTCAGTGATGCCATCCAGCCATCTCATTCTCTGTCGTCCCCTTCTCCTCTTGCCCCCAATCCCTCCCAGCATCAGAGTCTTTTCCAATGAGTCAACTCTTCGCATGAGGTGGCCAAAGAACTGGAGTTTCAGCATCAGCATCATTCCCTCCAAAGAAATCCCAGGGCTGACCTCCTTCAGAATGGACTGGTTGGATCACCTTGCAGTCCAAGACTCTCAAGAGTCTTCTCCAACACCACAGTTCAAAAGCATCAATTCTTTGGCGCTCAGGCTTCTTCACAGTCCAACTCTCACATCCATACATGACCACAGGAAAAACCATAGCCTTGACTTGACTAGACTTAGGGTAGCTCCTCTCTGGCCGCGCTTAGCGCGGTGGCGGCTGCGACTGGCATGGCGCACTAAGCCAGGAATACCTTTAGACAGTGTTATATCAATTAACACAATATTTGATTTATTCCTGGGTATGATAACACTATATTTCATTTTAGAAAGTAATGTGTTATATACTCAGGATGAGTTAAATGTTCTCCTTAAAGAACAGGAAGCAAATTTACTTACAATTTGATAAATTAAAGAATGCCTATGCATTGAAAAAGCCTTCAAGAGCTTAATCACTCCAAGGTTATACTTTAACTAAAATTATAGTTAGCTAAATTATTAAATTAACATATGTTTTCCATGACTGTTAACAGATTTTACTATCCACTGTTTGATCTGCCAAACTTACTCTGAGTTCTCTGCACCCTATGAGATGCAAAAGCACACCATACAGGAACTGTTCCCTGTTCCCTAGAGCCTGCTGGGTACCACCTACACTGCCATTTATAGTGATGCAAGGATAAAGGGACTTGTGTAGAGATATTCTTGCAGTCCCTTAAATACTTAGATGAATAGAGTAAAAGTTATATCACACACTCTTCCAAAGTATACAGCAATTTTTCAAGAAAAAGAAATGATGATACCATAATACTTGCTTTAAAGTTTCTCCATATCATTCTATAAATAATGACAAAAGTGATGGAATAAACAATAATGTCAATACCGTAACTGATACATTAGTATGTGCCTGTTTTAGTGATAACAGACGTACATAAATGAAGTCATGTAACTGTCACAATAACTTTAAGAGGAAAGTTCTATCATTTTTCTCAGAACTAAAAAGAAACCTGAGAATTTTTCCTAATAGTAAAATACAGAATTACACACACTTAAACAGTAAAATATTTATTTTAGCTAGCAATTGCATTCCCATAAAGTTTCATATTTGCAGCCTAGGAAAGAAGATTGATACTTTATTTCTTTAGTTAATTTTATTTAAACTCAGTTTGGGGAATGAGAATGATTTTATTTTGGGGTTTAGATTCACAAAAGGACTGAAATTGATATGAGCGTTTTGAGAGCTAGGTATTAAGAGATGGGACAAAGACCATTTTATTTTCTTACTATAAAATCCTCTCTAGTTCCTTGTGCAATCAAAATAATATAATTATCAAAAGAATAATCCTATAGACACAATGATTATAGAATAATTATTTGGATATTGTATGGTTTCATAAAAGTTCATGTTAAATTATAAAATTCAAGCTAATATATAATGTTATGTTAACTTTTCACATATTTAAATACTGAATATCCAAAAATGTAAAGTCATTCATTATTATTATTCTGCACCTCATCAGTGGATTTAAAATTAAATAATTACTGTCCTTTCAAGTTGTTTATAATTTTCAACTAAATCAGATGTATTTTGATAAGAATATATCAGCTATAAACTGAAATATTTCTGTGACATTCACACTATATGCAAAATTCAAAGGGAAAAATAAAGACATTCTATATTTTAGAGAACTCTAAATAGAGAACTCTAAAGGAGTAATGAACTTCTGTTTTATGTACATTTCAGTTCTTTGCTGATATGCCACACATAAATCCAAATTTATTGTAAACATAAATAACTACCAGTGAGAATAATTATATAAATGTAATCAACTTACCATATCATTAAACCTAGAATAGTTGATAATATACCTAGTATAGTTGATAAACAAGCCTCTGATAGTCACAAAATTATTCCTAGAAAATAAAGAAACTAAAAGATGTATTCGGAATAGTCACAAACTTGAAAAAACACCCAAATAGAGACAGTTTTGTAAAAGTTAATGGTTTTCACTATCATTAAAAATAATCATGCTTATTTTAAGAGTTCTAGAAAATGTCACAAATTGTCAAAATAAAGTGATTAAACATTCAAATCCCCCGACCCATAGATACGCACTTTTCATTTTGGTGAAATGAAACATTACACAATAGAGACCATACATATTTAGAACTTGTTTCTGTACTTAACATTACATCACGAGCATTCCCTCAAAGAAACAGATTTGCCTTAATGTTTCATTATTAAGTTTGGAAATTTAGCTGTCTAAATGTTTGTAATTAAAAACAGTCTTCAAACTTCAGATTGTTTTCATTGCTCTATGTGTTTTATTAATTCATGTTATCTGTAAATGTATAGTTATTAGCTTAACTTACTACCCCAACAGAAATAATTTATTAAAACCATGAAACATTACATACACATAGTTTATTCAAATATACATCAGTTCAGTTCAGTCGCTCAGTCATGTCCGACTCTTTGCGACCCCATGAATCGCAGCACGCCAGGCCTCTCTGTCCATCACCAACTCCTGGAGTTCACTCAGACTCATGTCCATGGATTGAGTCGGTGATGCCATCCAGCCATCTCATCCTCTGTCGTCCCCTTCTCCTCCTGTCCCCAATCCCTCCCAGCATCAGAGTCTTTTCCAATGAGTCAACTCTTCGCATGAGGTGGCCAAAGTACTGGAGTTTCAGCTTTAGCATCATTCCTTCCAAAGAAATCCCAGGGCTGATCTCTTTCAGAATATATTTAAAAATTTTAGAGTATATCTTGGGAATGACTTTAACTTAACAAAATACATTTGGTATAAACTTCATATGCTAATGCAATAAATATACATATTAATACCACTTGGTAGGGCCTTTGCTATCATTTACAGTGAGACAAAGAAAAAGGTACTTGTGTAGATATTCTTGGAATTCTCTATAATTCTGTACTTTGTAATCCAATTTCCCTGTTCATTTTGCTTTTATGTTTAGTTACATTAAAAATTTTTGTGATAGCAGTTTATATCTAAACTTTAAGGGACTCAGAAGATAATTCTGTTATCCTCTAATTCTTAAAAAAATTACCTCTAAAGTAGTCAAACACAATAGTTATTATTCTCTTAAAAGAACAATATCAGTACTTAAGATTATATCAAGATAATAAAATAAGTAATCTGAAAATGTTCCAAATATAAATATCTGAAGAATATGCAAATAGTACACACACACACACACACACACACATGTCATAGAATAAGCACTCTTTTAAATGTACAATTGAATTCTCTAGAAAATAAGGGAATCCATCTAGCCCTCAAAGCAAGAGTAGGTTGAAAAACAGAGAGAGAAGCCGTGGACTGGGGTCCCTAGGAAATTAAGACTCATAACTGAGATTATGGTTTAAAGCTAAGACCCTTGGAAAGGCTATGTCACCTATCAGAGGACAGTCTCAGAAAAAATTCCAGCTTAAGTAGAAGGAAGTTTGCTAAGGAATAGAAAAAAATGAATCCCCTGAAAATACCACTTGTACTTTCTAAGAACTTGAAGAAAGAAATTAATACAAAAATTGTTTCTTTTCAACACAAGTAAGATTATCTGCTACAGTGGGAAACATTCTCCAACAGATCCTCCTGCATTTCTGTTAAGAACTTCCATTTGTAAGGCTCTGGAAAAAGGATTACAACACGAAATGAAATGAACACACAATAAATGCACCAAATAAGGTAATCTGCAGAAGAAACACAAGATTGAACATCTGAAAAGTTCAATTAATGGAATTCTAGGAAATGCAAGCCACTCCAGTGTTCTCGCCTGAAAAATCCAATGAACAGAGGAGCCTGCTGCAACCCGAGGGCTGCAAAGAGTTGGACGTGACTGAGCACAATAGCCATTTTAATATGAAAGGATAAAATAGGTAAAGATATAAAAAGAAAAAGAAATCACATTAGAAAATCAGGTCACTTTTGAAAGAAACATTTAATTTTGAAAATAAGATAGCCAATAAAGCATCATAGAAGTGTTTTATAGACAAGGAAAAAGAAATTTATGTATTTAAATGTCAACCCGAGGACATTACAAATAAGGCAGCAAAAAAACAGACAAACAAGAAATGTCAAAACCAGTCAGAAGGTCAGGAGAGAAAGTATGAAAACCTCTAACTCTATCTACTTGGAGTTCCAAAAGGAAAGAAAGAGGAGAACAAAGAGGCAATATTTGAGAAATTAATGACAAAGAACTTTTCAGATTTGATAAAAGACATGAGTCTTCATATTCAAAAAGCACAATATTCCCTGAACATGTTAATTAGAAATAACCTCATCTTGATGCATTGTAGTAAAATGGCAGAACGTCAAAACCAAGAGGATCTATTCACAACACACAGGAAGGAAAACATTGCCAACATAGAAACTAATGTGGACAGTAAATGTCTCTGCAGCAGAAGAAGAAGCTGAAAGGTATTAGAAAAATGTCTTCAGATATCACGCATGCTTAGTCACTCAGTCGTGGCTGACTCTGTGACCCTATGGGCTATAGCCCGCCAGGTTCCTCTCTCCATGGGATTTTCCAGACAAGAATAGTGGAGTGGGTCACCATATCCTTCTCTAGGGGATCTTCCCAACCCAGGGATGGAACCCATGTCT
The DNA here is from genome assembly GCF_027580195.1 of Bos mutus. Classification (NCBI taxonomy): domain Eukaryota; kingdom Metazoa; phylum Chordata; class Mammalia; order Artiodactyla; family Bovidae; genus Bos; species Bos mutus. Next base: position 24,823,650 of record NC_091643.1, read on the forward strand.
CCTGTGTCTCTTGCACTGTAGGCAGATTCTTTACCCATCAGGGAAGCCATGTCTTCAGACATAAAAAGGAAACCACTCACCATTTGAGATTCTGAAGCTAGCTAAGTAACTACTTCAGAGTGAGAAAAAACATCGGTGTTCTAATAAAAAAATTTAAAAGATATTACGACTAAAAATATTTCCATGAAATAACATTCTTCAGAAACAAAATAAGTGAACCCTAAAGGAATGATAGAGATACAACAGGAAAGAAAGATGAACAAGAATGTTGTAAACTGTGATTATATCTAAATAAGCACTGGTTTTATAAAACAAACAAATATTGATTAAAGAGTTGTTAAAACTATAATAACAGACAAAAAATAGTAAGAATAAAGGAAAAGTGAATAGATTTTTAAGAGCTCTAAGGTCTTGGGTTAGAGATAGTTAAAAGTTTCAGATAGAGTTTTTCCAGTTGTGGACATTATAATCTTACAAATTCAAATGATAAAGGAAAATAAGATCGTTGTGGTCCAGGCGCAGGTTGGAAAAGAATTTCCAGGCATGAGACATAAATAACGAGAGGGAAATAAAGTTTATTAGACTGGGAAACACTGTTAGAACAGCAGGCCAGCTCAAGGGAGAACCAACACTGAATGGGGGTCCTTAGTCCCTTTTTATACCCAGAGTACACCAGTGGGATAGGGGTCTTGCGGGTCATTGGCTGATTGGATGAGACATGTATACTGGGTGGGGGAAGAGTAAGGCAAATACCCCCTCCCTATGGGGTAGGAGGGGAGACAGGTTATACTGTTCCATTAATAGTTACAACATGCAGGAGGGAAGGAAGACAAGGGTCTGGTTTTCCATTCCTGCATTCCAAGACCCTCCTTGGTTATCTGCTCTTTCGTCCTTGGGTCACAACAAAGATGAAACAGAAAACTCTTTAAAATATTATTGAATAAAACAGAGAAAACATCGTTAAAATATTTGGAATAAAATGCACTAATTATCAATTGTTTATGCCTTGGATAGATTTATAAAGTTACATAGTAATGAAAATAATAACTAAGACTTGTATGACCATTAGTAAATAGCAAGAACTTTTTCAAGCACTGTATCACTCAGTTCAGTCGCTCAGTCGTGTCTGACTCTTTGTGACCCCATGGACTGCAGCACTCCAGGCGTCCCTGTACATCAGCAACTTTCAGAGTTTGCTCAAACTCATGTCCATCGAGTCGGTGATTCCATCCAACCATCTCATCCTCTGTCGCCCCTTCTCCTCATGCCTTCAATCTTTCCCAGCATCAGGGTCTTTTACAATGAGTCAGTTATTCACATCAGGTGGTCAAAGTACTGGAGTTTCAGCATCAGTCCTTCCAATGAATATTCAGGACTGATTTCCTTAGGATGGACTGGTTGGATCTCCTTGCATTGCAAGGGACTCTCAACAGTCTTCTTCAACACCATAGTTCAAAAAGCACCAACTCTTTGGCACTCAGCATTCTTTACAGTCCAACTCTCACATCCATACATGACCACTGGAAAAACCATAGCTTTGATGAGCTGGACCTTTGTTGGCAAAGTAATGTCTCTGCTTTTTAATATGCTGTCTAGGTTGGTCATAGCTTTTCTTCCAAGAAGCAGGTGTCTTTTAATTATAGGGCTGCAGTCACCATCTGCAGTGATTTTGGAGCCCCCCAAAAAATACAGTCTGTCACTGTTTCCATTTTTTCCCCATCTATTTGCCAAGAAGTGGTCAGACCAGATGCCATGATCTTAGTTTTCTGAATGCTGAGTTTTAAGCCAACTTTATCTCTCCTCTTTCCCTTTCATCAAGAGGCTCTTTCATTTGTCACTTTCTGCCATTAGGGTGGTATCATCTGCATATCTGAGGTTATTGGTATTTCTCCTGGCAATCTTGATTCCAGCTTGTGAATCATGGTCCGGCATTTTGCATGATGTATTCTGCATATAAGTTTAATAAGCAGGGTGACAATATACAGCCCTGACGTACTCCTTTACCAACCAGTTCCCAACTGGTTCCAAAGGAACCAGCTGTTTCATGTCCAGTTCTAACTGTTGCTTCTTGACCTGCATATAGATTTCTCAAGAGGCATGTCAGGTGGTCTGGTATTCCCATCTCTTTGAGAATTTTCCACAGTTTGTTGTGACCTACATAGTCAAAGGCTTTGGCATAGTCAATAAAGCAGACGTAGATGTTTTTCCGGAACTCTCTTGCTTTTTTGATGATCCAACGGATGTTGGCAATTTGGTCTCTGGTTCCTCTGCCTTTTCTAAATCCAGCTTGAATATCTGGAAGTTCGTAGTTCACATAGTGTTGAAGCCTTGCTTGAAGAATTTTGAACATTACCTTACTAGCGTGTGAGATGAGTGCAATTGTGCGGTAGTTTGAACATTCTTTGGCACTGTCTTTCTTTGGGATTGGAATGAAAGCTGACCTTTTCCAGTCCTGTGGCCACTGCTGAGTTTTCCAAATTTGCTGGCGTATTGAGTGCAGCACTTTCACAGCATCATCTTTCAGGATTTGAAACAGCTCCACTGGAATTCCATCACCTCCATTAGCTTTGTTCATAGTGATGCTTCCTAAGGCCCACTTGACTTCTCATTCCAAGATGTCTGGGTCTAGGTGAGTGATCACACCATTGTGGTTATCTGAGTTAAGATCTTTTTTTGTACAGTTCTTCTATGTATTCTTGCCACCTCTTCTTAATATCTTCTGCTTCTGTTACGTCCATACCATTTTTGTCCTTTATTGTGCCCATCTTTGCACGAAGTATTCCCTTGGTAATTTTCTTGAAGAGATCTCTAGTCTTTCCCATTCTATTGCTTTCCTCTATTTCTTTGTGTTGATCACCAAGGAAGGACTGCATGTATACTGCCATATCTAATAGCTAATAATTGAAGATATGAATTATGTAAAACCATCATTGAATAGGAGTTATATCAAACTATTAGAAAGTTTTGAATCCACTATTTTTCTAGAAATATCCAAGTTAAATAAAGAAAGAAAGAAAGAAAGAAAGAAAAAAAGTAAAAAATATGAATGAATCTATAACTATTTAATAAATCCCATTTTAGGGGGTTTATGAGTAGGTGAAGTCCATATCATTGTAGTATGGAAGCCTGCATATGGAGAGAAATAAAGCAATTCTGCTTTAGACTCCCAATGAATTCCTGCTCACTAAACTGGGTACACATGTGCCAGGTATGACTGGATATATACCTCCAAACATATACAGAATGATAACTAATTCTGGGAAGAGGGGGAGTAAGGGCTGCCATAGACCAGAAGATTGTGCTCTGCATGGCCCAGGGGCCACCATCTCACCCAGCCTTTCATGGGACTACTGCGTGCTAGGGCTGTACAGTCCACAAACAGAAATTGTACAGGAGGCCCTGTGGGCGGCAATGTGATGCTTTCCTCAAAAGATATTTATATGGTGAAATAAATGGAGGGATAGTTTAACTTGAGTACACAAATGCTCAGCTTAAAATTGTCTATTTTATTCCAAATGCTAGGTATACAAAATGCTAAATATAAAGAAACAACACAGATGCATAGTTTCTGTGACAGAAAGAAGGATCTGCTACCAGTGTTGGAGATGTTCCTTTCATTTCTAAAAGGTGAGACACTCTAAATCAATAACTTTTTTAAAGTGTAAATACCATGGCAATACTTCCATTAATAAAGCAAATAAAAGAATGATAGTTCTTAAAAGTTTTATTTAAGCCATCAATTTTATCATCCAACTTGTCAACCATCAGTTGCAAATTTCCCTTATTCAAATTCAAGAGTTTTGACTAGTTGATCTCTTATATTCCATTTAAATAAAGCCTTCTACAGTTCTACAATTTGGAGTTCAAAAGTTACTACTTTACTTTGGCTATACAAATAGAGGATTCATTTCTTAAGTAAAAGGGTCTTGAATTATATTAACATTACATTTTACTAAGCAATTTAAGCAGGTGTATACATTTCTTTTGTAAATACCTTACCAATAAAAAACCTGCTATTACTTATTTGTGAATACAATAAGACATTTTTAGAGGATATTTGAATCAATGTTCATGTCATATTCTGAAAATTCACTATGACATCTTTGATTACAAGTCTTGTGGTTCTGACTGATAGATTTTCTACTAGGTCATTTTGTTTAACCTCAAACATCATAAGATCCTTTGTACAGACGGAACAAAAGCAATTTTCTTTTAGGGTGAACTGAAACCTGATTGAAAAAAAAATTGTTATTTTGTCCAACTATAATCTATTGTTGCAGTTAGAGAGAAATCACACAGAAAAGAGTATAAAGGGACCCCATGAAATTATCATGACAAGAAGAAATGCCAAAACAACAAGATTAAAAGTGTTCTTACTTCTTCAAGAGTGATGTGAACAAACTCCAACTTGACAGTTTCATGTCTGAACTATGAAGCATTTTAAGTGCAATATACTTCAGTATCATATATATTCACAGCAATCTTCCCACTTAAATAACCTAATGAACACTGGAGTTGTATCCATATTAATGTGCTTTTTTGCTGACTTTCAACTGTTCATTCCTTTCACTTTTCTACAACACGGTTACTATAAGTCATGAATAGAAAAAAATTATTTATTTTCATCATAACCATGGTATAGTACCAAAAAAACTGTTATTATAGAGGTGTATTAGATGTCTTTGGGCTTCCCAGGTGGCGAAAGATCCCTGTTCTTATGCTGCTAACCTCACTAGTGGTACCTTAGCAGCACCCCCAGGGGTTAGAAGGGCCAACAGGATTGCCGTGGACATGCCTGCCTAAGGAAGACCCAAGGATGGGCCCGACATGGCTTCCGCATGTGATAGGAACAGACAGGCATATGTGACAAAGTTATGAATTAAATTATTATTTTTAGGAGATTAACTGGGGCTGTTCTACAAAAGACTATGAACTTCCCCTCTTGTAGCTGAATTCCGGTGAAGGAAACAGTTGTTATAAATTAAGCCCCTCCCCTACTTGCTGAAAACAACTAACACTGCTGAATTATAAATGGATATTTTCTAGGAACATCCAAAATGTGCAAAGGTAGTAAAGACATATCAAAATAAAGGGAAAGGTGGCCCCATGGAAGCCAGTCGAGCAGAGGAGCACCAAAGTTGATTTGGGGCAGGAAGACTGACCCACTCAGGGGAAGTGAAGTGAAGTCACTCAGTCATGTCTGACTCTCTGCAACCCCGTGGACTGTAGCCCACCATGCTCCTCTGTCCATGGGATTTTCAGGGGAAGCTGGCCTCAATTGTGGAGTCTGCTCAGAGGAAGAAGATGTCTGAGGCCAAGACCTGATCAACTTATGCAGCCTAAGAAGTAACAAGCGACTTCACACAGTAAGTGGAAATACTCATAGTGCCAGGCTGAAACAGAAGGAAACCAGCAACCCCACACACTCTAAACATGTCACAGCTACAGTTGTGCACTCCCGTGGTTTATTAAGAACACATTAGGATACAAGACAAAACTAACAGTAAACAAGAGGAAGGCAGTAAAGGCGAAATGTTTTGGAATCCTTATTGTTGAGGGTAGGAGGGAGTGTTAAACTTTAGACTTTGGTTTGTTTTGTACAGAGGTTTTCATTCTTATGTATGAACTGTTTTTACTCATAATACTTCTGACAGCGAATGTGTGGGTTTTTTTCCCACACCAACAACCAAATCTCCAACTCTCTGAATACCAACACGGGTGTCCTACAATTCAATCCAATTCCAACACTAACTACTGGAGTTAAGGCAGACTACACAGCTTAGGGGCTCAGACCCACAAGACTGTGCCCCACTTCAGCTGTCGACTCCAAGTCCTAGGCTCTTGGTACTTCTGACAGGTCAGCTATAATAGGGGGTTCCCACAGCACCCTCCTCAGGTTCAGTGACCTTCTGTAACAGCTAACAGAACTCAGAAAGACTCTTTCCTTACTATCACTGGCTTATTATAAATGGTACAACTTGGGAACAGCCAAATGCAACAGAGATGCATAAGGTGAAGTGTGGGCACGGGATCCTCTTGGCTTCTCCAGGTGTGCGCCTCTGTGTGTTCTAACCTATTAACTCTCCAAATCCCATTTTCAGGACTTTTATGGAGATTTCAGTAATGTAGGGATGGCTAATTAAATCACTTACTGTTGATGATTAACTAACTCCAGCCCCTCCCTGTACTCAGGGATCAGGCCTGGTTGTTTCCTCTGACAGTCACCATCCTGATGCTCAACAGAGGCTGCGGGGAGTCATCCTATTAGCATAAACTCAGATATGGTTGAAAGGCACATACTGTAAACAACAAAAAACACTCCTATCACTCAGAAAATTCCAAGAGTTTCAGGAGGTCCTGTGTCAGGAACCAGATACTAAAGACTAAAATTCAAATACAGATTTCTTATTATATTACAGTATCATACTACAACAACAACTAAATGAATTGAAACTGTGAGAGATTTTTTAAAAAATAAGCAAAAAATAAATAAATAAAGCAATGTCAAAGGCTACATAACAGGGAAAAATTAAAATAGAGCAGGTGGGACAAATAAAATTAAATTGGGGAATATACAATTAATATAACATTAAATAAATGGAATAACTACACTAATTAGAACAAAAATAGTGCAAGACAGGATTAAAAGTCAAACTATAAGTTGTTTACAAGATACAAACATAAAATATGAGAATACACTGAAAGCAGATGTATGAATAAAGAACATGTAAATATTTAGCAAAAGAAAGCTAATGTAGCTATATTGTTACTAAAGAAAATAGACTTTAAGGTAAAACAACTTTAGCAGAAAGTGACAAGATCATTTCACAGTGATGCTGTTGCTTCTTTTCTTGCTTTATATTTCTGTCAATACAAGTGAGATAAAGATTTTGTGCTATGTTTTTTGAGATATCAGTCTTGAAGTTATGAAAATATTTATTTTATATATTTCTAGGCTATATTTTTAAGTACAGACAGTTTTAAATTATTAGTTCATGGTAATTTAAAACTCTCATATGCTCAACACTGCTATTTATTAGAGAAATGCAAATCAAAAAACTACCTCACACGATCAGAATGGCCATTATTTTTAAAATCTACAAATTATGCTAGAAAGGGTGTTGAGAAAAAGAAACTCTCCTTCACTGCTAGTGGGATGTAAATTTGTGCAACCATTATGGATAACAGAATGGAGGTTTCTTAAAAAACTAACAAGAGCTACAATATGAGCCTGTAATCCCATTCCAGGAAAAGCCAAACGCTCTAATTCAAAAAGATACACGCACTCCAGTATTAATAGTGGCACTGCTTACAACAGCCAAGACATGAAAGCAACCTAAAAGTCCATGGACAGATGAATGGACAAAGAAGATGTGGTGTGTGTGTGTATATATATGTATATATGTGTCATGTCCGACTCTTTGCAACCATATGGACTAAAGCCTGCCAGGATCCTTCGTCTATGGGATTCTCCAGGTAAGAGTAGATCGCCATGCCCTCCTCCAGGGGTATGTAGGTACATATATATATATAATGGAATATTACTCAGCCATGAAAAAGAATGAAATAATGCCATTTGCAGTATAAATGGAACTAGAGATTATCGTATTAAATGAAGTTAAACAAAGAATGACAAATATTATATACAATTTATATGTGGAATCTAAAAAATGGCATAAATGAACTTATTTACAAAACATAAAATGATATGCAAACACAGAAAACAAACTTATAGTTACCAAAGCAGATAACAGGGGTTGGGGATAAATTAGGAGTTTAGGATTAACATACACATACTACTCCATATTAAATATAAACAATAAAGGACCTACTGTATAGCATGGGGAACTATGTCTTGTAATAATCTATAATAGAAAATAATATTAAAAAGAATATATATACACATATATATATAAACTGAATCACTTCACTGTATACCTGAAATTAACACAATACTTTAACTCTACTTCAATAAAAATGGTTAATAAAATATATATATAATATTACAGGGCAAAGATTTTCTAAATTACTTTCAAAAATGTTATGCAATGTCTACAATTCTCTTACTGTTGATATTTGGGGGGTTTGGGGGTTAATTTTGGAGTTTTAAAATTAGCAATGGTAAAAAATGAAGATGGAAAGAGAAATTTAGGACTATCTCATTTGTAATTGAAAAGTGGGAAATCAGGAATGAGAGAAGAAAAAAACATGAATAGAGTTTTAGGAAAGATGAGGGAACAGATAAAACAAAGGTTCATTATTTTCTGATAGCACCACGATAAAGGCAAATCGGTTGGTGGAATCAGATCTTAAGTGTCCTGCTCTGCAATTCTGTGTTCAGATGTGAGGTTTGTTTAATGGGGCTAAAGTTACATCATCCTGTGCGTTGATGTCTGTCTTGAAGGAATCACCTCAACCAAGCAACAGATGCAATTACCTTTCTAAGCCAAAAGAAGAGTTTATAAAACTTATCTAAACATTTTCCTGTCTAAAGTATTTAAATTTCTCCTTATCTCTCAAGCACAATGGAGAATGAATGTTAACCCAAGGGGTACTCATAAAATCCATCAAATCTCCCCCATTCCCTCATCCTCCAGCACCTACCCACCACCACCCCACTTAGATTTCTAAATCTTGGTGCTTTTTAGGATCCACTCTATAAATTTCGTAAGATTTAAGAGGTGTTCTCAATAGAGGTTCTCCTTCTGTCTTCAGTAAAGAGATATTCCAATCTAAATCACTTTCAGTATTTGAGGGATTTACACATTTATAATAAACTCAAAGGAATTATCCTATCTTATTGGTATTCATTTATATTAAGTTTGTTTCATGATTTTATAATACTATAATATTAATGGATGATTAAACTCCTGTAGCAATGCTCACTACCTCTCTTAGCTGAAAAGTCCAGGTTCAATGCACGATGCTGGGTGCTTGGGGCTGGTGCGCTGGGACGACCCAGGGGGATGGTATGGGGAGGGAGGAAGGAGGAGGGTGCAGGATGGGGAACACGTGTATACCTGTGGCGGATTCATGTTGATCTATGGCAAAACCAATACAATATTGTAAAGTTAAAAAATAAAATAAATTAAAAAAGAATAATATCATAAATGTTTAAAATTCCTCTAAAACACCAATCTTGCTGCCACATGCAGGCCTTTAAACTTAACTGTCTATCCTGCCTGGAATGCTCATTCTCTATATCTTTGTATGGCTGGCTTCTTCTCAACCTTCAGATCTATGAATATGTTTCATTCCTGAGAAACCTCTGATTATCCCATCAAACAGAACACACAACAGTCAGCCTCTATCTCAGGACTTTATGTCCTTCAATGCACTTAGCACTTTCTTAAATCATGTTTATTTATTTATCTGGCCACCTGTTTTTTATTTGTCTCTTCCAACCAGAACAGTAAACTAAGAGCAGGAACCTTGTCTGTCATTTTCACTTAGCACTTGAATCCCCAGAAGCAATGCTTGAAAAATCACATGTACTTGGTCAATAACTTTAAATGTCTTTGGATGAACTGAGGCAGTTAGGGATAAAGTCAGTATATATTTATCATTGCATTATTTGGGAAACATTAGAGGTTAAGATTCTCAGAGTGCTAAAGTCATACTACCTGACTCAGAATTTGGATCCTAACCTAGTATCTATCATCTGTGTGGCCTTCAGTTTGCTGATATTCTAATATGATTAAAAGAAACATTGTTGTATAGGATTATAGTGAATTCAAGTAAACTATTTATTGTGTTTGGCACAAAGGAATTCAATAATGTTATTTATCTTTGCTATTAATAGTTTTTAAATGTTATGATTTTATGGATATATTAGTTTATGAAGAACTTCTGAGATTATCAGAAAAATTAGAAGCAAAAGAATTGAGATTACTACAGGATTCTATCATTAACTAAAGACATTAGAAATTATTCATTATAAATTAACTAAAAAAGGCAGAGCACATATAAAAAAATGAATCAATCTATAATGCCCTCGAATTTCAGACAATAGAGAAAAAAAAACTGGGAATTCAGCCAAACATCTAAATACAGCATTTTTCATCTACTTGTGAAATTACACTGTAAAAGCTCAATAAAGAAAGCAAGATTATGCATATTCATATAATGCTTCAGTGAAGATGATAAATGAAACATAGTCACAAAATCACTCATTGAACATGACATGATTACATTTCTTTCTATCGTTACCTGACAACAAAGATTACTATGTAAAATTCTTGTATACTTTTTAGTAGAAAAAAGTCTAAATTTCTGAATGAGGGTAAAAACAGAATACACATTTTTTTAAAACTGTCAAATATATGAGTTCAATGTGTTCTTCCCTTTTTTAATTAAGAAAAACAGAATTAAACACAAAGACTTATAAGAAGATAAGTGGTCATCTTGACTTCCCAAGATTTTAGGAACCTGACTTTGGCAATGTTCAGGAGTTAAAAAACAAATTACCATTTTTATATTCTAATGTGTTTTCCAAGTAAAAATTGGATAGTTTTTTAAGAGTAGTTTATTTACCTTTTTGAGTGGTTCTTAAGCATAGAATAGCATTACTTTAATTCATGCTCATACTTCTGTTGTTCAGAAAATATACTGTTAGCATACTCTAGCAAAGTGATGAGGCTCGGATTGTACACTCTAGTGATAACTCACCAAAAAGACAGTACTTTCCTTATGCCAAATATTAACTATATCACCAAAATTCTTATCCTTTTGGTAACTATAAAACAACTCCTACCAGAAACTCTTTCTTTGGTTAAACTAGTTCTTTTTAATACTACAAATTCATTTTGCCTTTTCTAAAGATGATTTTATTCGACAAGATTTTATTGTATAATTATGTAATCTTTTCTTTTTTAATGCCTGAAGCATAACTTTCTCTTTTTAAAACTGAGGTAAAATTGACATATAACGTTATACTAGTTGCAGGTGTACAACATGATTCAAAATTTGTATACACTGTGAAATGATCATGCAGTAAGTCTAGTTATCATCTACCACCATGCAAAGGTACAAATTTTTTCTTATGGTAAGAAATTGTTGAGTATGATGTTACCTGTGGGATTCTCATAAATGGCCTTTATTATGTTGAGGTATGGTCCCTCATAGCCTACTTTGTTGAGAGTTTTAATCATAAATGGATGTTGAATTTTGTTAAAGGCTTTTTCTACATTTATTGAGATGATCCTATGATCTTCATCCTGTATTTTGTTAATGTGGTATGCTGCTGCTAAGTCGCTTCAGTCGTGTCCAACTCTGTGCGACCCCAGAGACGGCAGCCCAACAGGCTCCCCTGTCCCTGGGATTCTCCAGGCAAGAACACTGGAGTGGGTTGCCATTTCCTTCTCCAATGCATGAAAGTGAAAAGTGAAAGGGAAGTCGCTCAGTTGTATCCAACTCTTAGCGACCCCATGGACTGCAGCCCACCAGACTTCTCCATCCATGGGATTCTCCAGGCAAGAGTACTGGAGTGGGGTGCCATTGCCTTCTCCGTAATGTGGTATAGCCCTCTGAAAGTAACATCTGACTCTTTGCGACCCCATGGGCTATACAGTCCATGGAATTCTCCAGGCTAAAAATACTGGAGTGGGTAACCTTTCCCTTCTCCAGGGGATCTTCCCAACCCAGGGATCGAACCCAGGTCTCCCGCATTGCAGGCAGGTTCTTTACTAGCTGAGCCACAAAGGAAGCCCAATGAGATGAGTGGTTGGATGGCATCACGGACTCAATGGACACGAGTTTGAGCAAGCTCTGGGAGTTGGTGATGGGCAGGGAAGCCCTTGCAGTCCATGGGGTCGCAAAGAGTCAAACACGACTGAGCGACTGAACTGAACTGAACTGAACTGATAGCACTCTGATTTGTGGATATTGTATATTATTTTCTGACACCATATGACTATCTCTGTCTTTAATAGGAAATTTTAACATTAACTGTCATGATAAATATGTTTGAGCTTCATTCTCTTATATAATTTTATAACATTATAAGAATTTCATCTTCAAATAAATTAGTTACTTTTGCTATACGAATTCTGTTGTGTCCTCAGTCACATCCGACTCTTTGCAACCCAATGGACTGTAGCCCACCAGACTCCTCCGTCCATGGAATTTCCCAGGCAAGAATACTAGAGTGGGTTGCCAGTTCCTTCTCCAGTGAATTGTTATTTTTGCTTTCTTAAAGGTATATAGACATTTGATTCTATTTTTAATTATAGATGTTATATTCAACATAAATCAACATACTTAGACCTCCATTTTTCTAATTATTTGAATGAATATCTAAATAATCCTTATTGACTTTTAACCCTATACAAAAAGCAGTAATTAGTTATCATTGGTTGATTGTTTATCATAAGCCAGCCATGCTGCTAAGTATTTTATAAGTAGTTCTCTTTATAAGCTGCTTAAGAAGCTTATGAAATATGTACTATTTTTATTTGTATTCATCTTCAGAGTGATTAAGTAACTTGTCAAGGTCACGCATGTGTGAAGTGATAAAACAGGGACTCAAATTAAATTTGCCAAACTCCTAACTACAAGTTCTTAACCACATAGTGATACTATTGCTATAAATTATATTTGTCCTTCACCAACCCCACTTCATTTGCCCACTTGGAAAAAACCATACCATATATCCTGATTAAGGTCAGATCACTCTCTCTGACTCTCTACCACCACACTCATACACATGCAATGGGACTTTTGCTCTGATTTCATAGACATAGTTTAGTTAATAGCTCCTCTTCTGTGCTTCCACAACACTTGCTGTACAAATCTATGAACATCTGTCATGATACTCTGTAACTAGTGGTTGTCCTGCCTGCGTCTCCAACTACATTCCTGAGTTGTAATTACTCTGCATTCTCAATGTCTGCCATCATTATTTACCCATAATATGTCATTGAGGGCTAAGGTACTTCAGTCACGTCTGACTTTTTGCAACCCCATGGATGGTAGCCCACCAGGCTCCTCTGTCCATGGGATTCTCCAGGCAAGAATATTGGAGAGGGTTGCCATTTCCCTTCAGGGGGATCTTCCTTTGATGGAGGGATCAAACCTGCATCTCTTATGTCTCCTGCACTGGAAGGCTGGCTCTTTACCACTAGTGCCACCTTGGAAGCCCATAATAGTTATGAGTGAATCTTACTGAACAACTAAATTAAACGAACACAACAACTAAAATGAATACTTGAATATATTATTTTCTGTAACATCCAAAAGAGGTCTTGAATATGCCTGTGTTATACAGTAAAAGTATTTTACCTGTGTTTAATGCATTTAATTAAAGGGATTCCAGATTGAACCAAATTTATATCACTAATTAGTTAGCACATGCAGTACAGAAATGTCATAACTTTTCTGTGCTTGGGAAGATTGTTCTGGGTGATGGAATTATGGGAATTATATCAGAATTTATTGAAGGAAAATGAAACATACTACCAAAACTTTCTGATCAGCATGCTATCAGGACCTTAGTGAACAGGGTTCTAGGGAAAGCAATAAACACAGACATCAGTAAAGAAAAACCAGTGAGGTATCTAACTCCAAAACTTCAGTGGAATTTTGATTTTCATTTCAGTTCCACTTACCATTAACTGCAGAAAGGCTGACTCTTTCTAAAGCTGTAAAGAGTACAGTCCCTCAAGACAGGTGGGTCTGTAGGCTCTGGAGACTCTCAGCAGTCCTTCTGTCAAAGCCCCACTGCCAAAAAGCATTTCCAGTTAACACTACAGGCTTTGCTGTATCAGACTCTAATGCTTTAAATTATATTTCCAGTGCTTATAATTATAATGTTTACAGCTGAGAGAACAAATGACTCAAAATGATTTTCACTGAAATTACTATCTATTAAAGCAGAATGCCTTATTAAAGAAATTAACCTTTGAAAAGAAATATGAACGAAGAGTAATTCAGGAACTGCTCATTATTCCATTGAACTTCAGATATTACCCCTTTCAAAAGCAAGCCAAGTTTCACGCACACTATCCTCATTGGTAATGAACTGAATCAAGTGTGTTTTAGTTCATCAGATAGAATTCTACTGTCTATATATTTTATTTTGCTGAAATTTGTGTCCCATAGACATAAGCAGAGTGGATCCTCTAACAGTTCATAATGATTAAAAAAATACATTTAGCATATAGTCAATAAACCAACTCAAAGTTTCATATTTTTATCTTCCTGCAGTAAATACTTTATATCATTATATATATGTGTATATATATATATATATATATATATATAAACACTTAGCCTAATTGGCAAATGAGAAGTGGCCTTCTTTTAAACACTTTCAAAGTAATTAAGAATTAATAATGAAGAAAAGTCTATAGTAATAATCTATGGATAAAGTCTTTCATTTCTCATACATGTTGCACTTTGAGATTTTGGTCAATCATCATGGCCTTTTCCTTACAAAACACAGTACAGCTTTGAAAAGCTTGAGTAGTAAAACTTAGGCGCTCAAATGATGTCTCTTTAAAGAGCAATAGGATACAAAGTAGTGTTTTGCAAACCTTTTAAAGTTTATTAAATTATAATTTGGCATACATATTTTTTCAGTTTATTTTTCATTAAACTTGAAACAAATAATTATATATCAGGAAATTATAATGAATGAAAAGCAGTATCACCTGTAGTCAGCACACACACAAAAAATACTATTTTATTGTATTCTTCTATTTGAGATATACTTAAATTAAGAATGTTTTCACAAGAATGTTAAGGACATTAGTTTGAAATGACCACACTTTTTTTTTTAACCACACATTTTTAAAGTTTGCAGAGTTTACACTTTGATTTATATATGATTCTAGATTAAGTCATACATAACCTTGCTTCTTAAACTTGGAAAAGGTCATATTTAATTTTCCTCTTTATTAACGCAATTGCACTCATCTCACACGCTAGTAAAGTAATGCTCAAAATTCTCCAAGCCAGACTTCAGCAATACGTGAACTGTGAACTTCCAGATGTTCAAGCTGCTTTTAGAAAAGGCAGAGGAACCAGAGATCAAATTGCCAACATCCTCTGGATCACTGAAAAAGCGAGAGTTCCAGAAAAACATCTATTTCTGCTTTATTGACTATGCCAAAGCCTTTGACTGTGTGGATCACAATAAACTGTGGAAAATTCTGAGAGATGGGAATACCAGACCACCTGACCTGCCTCTTGAGAAACCTATATGCAGGTCAGGAAGCAACAGTTAGAACTGGACATGGAACAACAGACTGGTTCCAAACAGGAAAAGGAGTATGTCAAGGCTGTATATTGTCACCCTGCTTATTTAACTTACATGCAGAGTACATCATGAGAAACACTGGGCTAGAAGAAGCACAAGCTGGAATCAAGATGGCGGGGAGAGCAGATGACACCACCCTTATGGCAGAAAGTGAAGAGGAACTAAAAAGCCTCTTGATGAAAGTGAAAGAGGAAAGTGAAAAAGTTGGCTTAAAGCTCAACATTCAGAAAACGAAGATCATGGCATCTGGTGCAATCACTTCATGGGAAATAGATGGGGAAACAGTGGAAACAGTGTCAGACTTTATTTTTTCGGGCTCCAAAATCACTGCAGATGGTGACTGCAGCCATGAAATTAAAAGACGCTTACTCCTTGGAAGGAAAGTTATGACCAACCTAGAAAGCATATTCAAAAGCAGAGACATTAGTTTGCCAACAAAGGTCTGTCTAGTCAAAGCCTGGAAAAACCACATGGTTTTTCCAGTGGTCATGTATGGATGTGAAAGTTGGACTGTGAAGAAAGCTGAGTGCCGAAGAATTGATGCTTTTGAACTGTGGTGTTGGAGAAGACTCTTGAGAGTCTCTTGGACTTCAAGGAGATCCAACCAGTCCATTCTAAAGGAGATCCGTCCTGGGTGTTCATTGGAAGGACTGATGCTAAAGTTGAAACTCCAATACTTTGGCCACCTCATGTGAAGAGTTAACTCATTGGAAAAGACTCTGATGCTGGGAGGGATTGAGGGCAGGAGGAGAAGGGGACGAGAGAGGATGAGATGGCTGGATGGCATCACCAACTCGATGGACATGAGTTTGGGTGAACTCCAGGAGCTCGTGATGGACAGGGAGGCCTGGTGTGCTGCGATTCATGGGGTCACAAAGAGTCGGACACGACTGAGCAACTGAACTGAAAGCAATAAATACTTATTTTGGAAAATACAAAAAAAAATTAAGAAGCAAATTAAAACTTCAAGTTGTTATCTGATATTCAAGACTTTGAAAATAATTTAATAAATATTTAAATAGAAATATCTCCCTTTCAATGTTCCAAAAAAACAAAGAAAGTGATGCAGTCAAATTACTGAATAGAAACTGAAGCATTAAAATTAACAGGAGCAAATCAACAGGTATCATGCATGTAAAGATAAACTTCTGGAATGAGAAAAGCAATATCTAAATCTCTCTGCATAGTATTTTTCTATATTGACCCACTATGGCATGCCTTTAATGCATGTCTGAATATGTTCAATCAACCTTCTGCTCAACTGCCAGGGTGTGGAGGAGGGAAGCAGATCTTTCAGAGGCAATACCTCATGGCAGCTAATGGACCTCCCTTATTCTACCCAAATCCATATATGTTTGTAAACCAGAACGATGCCAAGAGATAACCTGGAATATCAACTTGTTTCAAAACAGATCCAGCAATGAAATCTGTTTCTTAAAGACTAATAGGAACATACATATTTAATACATGTGTGCATAGATACATACATGTTGCTGTTCAGTTACTAAGTCAGGTTTGACTCTTTGTGACCCCATGGACTACAGTATGCCAGGCTTCCCTGTCCTTCACTATCTCCCAGAGTTTGCTCAAACTGATGTCCATTGAGTCAGTGACGTTATCCAACCATCTCATCTTCTGCCTACCCATTCTCCTCGTTTTCAATCTTTCCCAGCATCACATATACATACATGCATACATATATAAAGATTGCGCAACTTCCCTAAGTTAATCATTCCAATACTTAATTCTTCTGTGGATAAGACATCTGGCTTTTCTTCTTGCAAGGTAAAATTCTGCACTCATCAATTCAGGTTGTTGTTATTCAGTTGGTCAATCATGTCCGCTTTGCAACCCCAAGGACTGTAGGACCCCAAGCTTCACTGTCCTTCACCATCTCACAGAGCTTGCTCAAACTCATGTCCACTGAGTCAACAATGCCATCCAACCATCTTGTCCTCTGTCATCACCTTCTTCTCCAGCCTTCTATCTTTTCCAGTATCAGGGTCTTTTCCAATGAGCCAGCTCTTCACTTCAGGTGTCCAAAGTATTGGAGCTTCAGCATCAGTTCTTCCAGTGAATATTCAGGGTTGGTTTCTTTAAGGACTGACTGGTTTGATCTCTTTGTAGTCCAAGGGACTCTCAAGAGTTTTCTCCAACACCACAGTTCAAAAGCATCAATTCCTCAGTGCTCAGGCCTTCATTAACTCTCACATCCATACATGACTACTGGAAAAACCATAGCTTTGACTAGACAAACATTTGTCAGCAAAATAGTCTCTCTGCTTTTTAATATGCTATCTAGGTTTGTCGTAGCTTTTCTTCCAAGGAGCAAGTGTCTTTTAATTTCATGGCTGCAGTCACTGTCTGCAGTGATTTGGGAGCCAAAGAAAATAAAGTCTCTCACTGTTTCCATTGTTTCCTTATCTATTCGCCATGAAGTGATGGGACTGGAAGCCATGATCTTAGTTTGTTGAATGATGAGTTTTAAGCCTGCTTTTTCACTCTCCTCTTTCACTTTCATCAAGAGGCTCTTTAGTTATTCTTTGCTATCTGGTATAAGGATGGTGTCATCTGCATATTTGAGGTTACTGATATTTGTCCTGGCAATCTTGATTCCAGCTTGTGAATCATCCAGCCTGGCATTTCACATGATGTACTCTGCATATAAGTTAACTAAGCAGGGTGACAATATACAGCCTTGAGGTACTCCTTTTCCAATTTGGAACCAGTCCATTGTTCCATGTCCAGTTCTAATTGTTGCTTCTTGACGTGAATACAGGTTTCTCAGGAGGCAGATAAGGTGGTCTGATATAGGGAGGTGGGAGGGGGGTTCAGGATGGGAACACGTGTACACCTGTGGCAGATGCATGTTGATGTATGGCAAAACCAATACAATATTGTAAAGTAAAAAAAAAAAAAAAAAAGAATTTTCTACAGTTTGTTGTGATTCACACAGTCAAGGGCTTTAGTGTAGTCAATGAAGCAGAAGTAGATATATTTCTGGAATTCCTTTGCTTTCTATGATCCAACAGATGTTGGCAATTTGATCTCTGGCTCCTCTGCCTTTTCTAAATTCAGCTTCTACATCTGGAAGTTCTCAGTTCATGGTATTTTCCTCTTATTTATTTCCCAAGAATACAGGTCTTTTACATATTGATGTGGGTTAGATACAGATGAAACCATAAATGAAGAAAATTTTGTCTTTAATCTTTTCCTTCCTCATCTTTGATTCACCCTTTTTTCTTCAAATCCCAGGCATCCCTGAACTTTTCCCTCATAGCCCCATCCACTAATGATAAAAGATATGTATCAGTCTCAGTGTTTTGAGGTCCTTCTAGCTCCTGTGCTTTACACACATCTCAAGTGAACTGCAAAACAACATTTTAAATCATGTATCAACTGCAATATACAAAAACTTTTAAAATGCAGCTCAAAATATTTTAACTGCCCAAGGTCATACAGATAAATAGTGGTGAAGTTCATATTTGAACCCTGGTTTCTGTAATTCCAAAATGTCTACATGTCGATTTTATTAACGTATACTCCATGATATGGGTTTCCCAGGTGGTGTTAGTGGTAAAGAATCAGCCTGCCAATGCAGGAGGCATAAGAGACAAGGGTTTGATCCCTGGGTTGGGAAGATTCCCTGGAAAAAGGAATGGCAACCTACGCCAGTATTCTTGCCTACAGAATCCCATGGACAGAGGAGCCTGGCAGGCTACAGTCCATAAAGACACAATGAATCAGATATGAATAAAGCAACTTAGCACACACTCTATGATATGCATTATCTCCACTCCTATCTCTCTCCTTTTCAGAGGATTATTCTGAGTTACACATTCTTATGCCTTCCTTTGCTGGTAAATTAATGAGTGGCTCTTTCTAATACAGAATTAGTGAATGTTAAAAACCAAGGAAATGTTGTTTCAAGGAGTGAGCTTAATGACAACAAAAATTAGGCACAATGACTATTTAGAAAGGAATAATTTGAACACAGAGGCCACCATTTAGCCTGGTTCCACATAGGTCGAAGTAACAACAATGTTTCCCGCAAAGATGTGTTTCCTCAAACTACTCTGTAATCCCCATGCCTGAGCCACAGTATTCAAGAGAGTGTCCAAGGCACCAAGAAGGAAGGGAGAAGGGCCAGATTGCAGCAGACCAGAAAGAGTCTAAAATACCCCTGTGGATTCAAGTTCAGAAGCCCAGTGGACATGTAAAGGACTTAAAAACAGGGAGGGTCATGACAATATAATTGGGAAAAGCAGTTTTAACTAATTCACCCACAGATATAGAAAGCACGCTCCCAAAAATGCCAAAGAAAGTAATGTTTTCAATTCAGAGTATAGCCGATTACCAAAAGCAAATAAGACATTAACTTTAGCTAAGAAGTCAGGATTGGGGACTTCAATCACAATGAAAGCAAAGGAATTAAGGGTTTTGAACTTTATACCCGAGTTTAAGTCTTGAGGAAATGAAAATAACCGAGAGTCATAGCACAAGCACCTCCTCTAGAAGGGGCCCAATTTATATGCACTTTTCTGA
Organism: Bos mutus; assembly: GCF_027580195.1. Taxonomy (NCBI): domain Eukaryota; kingdom Metazoa; phylum Chordata; class Mammalia; order Artiodactyla; family Bovidae; genus Bos; species Bos mutus. Next base: position 24,843,451 of record NC_091643.1, read on the forward strand.
ATTAATGTCCAAAATATACATTCTAATATTTTTGAAAAATCTGAAAGTAATCATACAATGCTACTAAAGACTACCGTGGGGTATTATTAAAGTAGCAATCACTCAGTTATTTTACTAAATATATTATACAAAGTGATGATAATATCTGAAGATATCAGACATTGCTCTTTTTGCTTTTAGGATAATTTGTTGAATGCTGTGTCATTTGATGACTCATCAATGCCTTGCACATAATCAACTGCAACCTCAGCTACCATATCATCTCCATTACTGATCTGGCCGAGTACATGTCACAGTTGAGCACTTGTTTTAAATTTATATGCAGAAGGTTCTGCACTAAAGCCTTCGAGTGTTCTATAAGAAAATTCAATTTGAATAACAGTCGCTTACAAATGCAATTTTTTGCATCACTAAAAAGTAAATAACATCATTTGATTTCAATTAAATAAAGTGACATTAAAATCTTTGTAAGCAAAAATGTAACAATAGAAATACATTAGGGTGGAAATTTATAGGCACACCATAACTTTGCTTTAGGATGTATTGTAATGACTGCCAGCTACTGCAACGCCATTCCTTAAAATGCAGAACAAACTTTACTCAGTAAATTCATGACAGAAAGGAATCATGAAAAATTACACTTCTTTATGATGTGTAACTCCAATATGCTTTCAGTTAGGTAAGAATTTGATTCAGAAAATATATAACACCTGAAAAACAGAGACCTGAAAGCCAGAGGATATTGTTCTATGAGAATAAAATGATTAGACTCTAAATTACTCCCACTGTTTAATTCAATTCAATTTAGTATAGTCTCTAAACACCTCTGGTATTTTTAGTAATTTTCCTTAGTTATTGCAAAAAACAGAAAGTCAAGAAAGAGTTATGATACTAGATTGGTTAAATCCTCTTTCATTCAGTTTCGTAGGAAGTATTTCTACCCCTTCCTCAGAATCTGCACCCTATCTTAAGCCCTAAGCAGTGCCAAGCCAGGTGCCACATGGCCCCTGACAGGTACTGTCCTTCCTCACGTCAGCATGACTCTGAGGACCGAGACACCCTGGATGAGTCCAAGCTCTACCTGGGGCTCTGAGGTCTTCTTCTGAGGTGGCGCCAGTGGTTCCACTTGTCTACATGGCTCTTGAGGCCATTTAGCCTCTGGAAATATTGCTGGGCCTCTGCCTTCTCCACTGGAAACTCAGGCATGTCCCCTATGGACTGTGACCCCAAAACCACTCTATTCTCACCATCTCTTCTCATACTAGGCAGCAAAAGCTTTCTAGGTCCCACACTTTCCACATCTCTGTAATTTAAGAAGATTCACAGCAGTCTTCTGTATTTACTCTGGTCCCCAAAATTCACTAAAACAACAAACACAAGTCTGACCATCTGCGTACATGGAATGTGTTGGGGCTAGAGTAGTCAGAAGAAAACATAGGGGAAAAAAAAACACACGAAAACACCTCAAAACACTATATGACAAGGATTGTAGTAAGATTTAGAAATGACACATGTAAAAATTTCTGGCATATTCTAGACTTGCTCTGGCTGTTGCTGCTGTCATTATTATATATATAATATATAAGAAAATGTAAGATTACTCAGATTTCTGATATTCTTGAAACCATGGAACAATTATTTAAATGAAGATGAATAATATTAACACTGAAATACATGTGTGTGTGTCTGTGTGTGTGTATACATATACACCAGGCAGAAGGCACTGAAGCCCCAAGATTCAGAGAACTTGATTCAGCAGAGGCAAGCTACTGATACTTCGATGATACAATAAAGATTAAATCCCAAAGACTACAAATCAAACTTAAATCTAAACAATGATCAACTTTGCTGACACATTTATCCAATAAGCAATCTTCTCACATTTGTATTGATGTGCTCTTAAAAGTTTCAAATCTCTCTGGGCTATTGACTTACTGGGTGCATAATAATATTACTATATCTTCTTCTGACTAACCCCTAATGGGGATATGTTGGTGTTATTCTAACTGCAATGTAAATTGACCTTGCCTTTCCCTAGCTGCACTTTTTTCATAAAAGTTTATGTCATCTGTAGGTCATAACTCTAGAACGTATGCCCAATTATGCCCACTTTCTGAGACAAAAAGCAAGGAAGGTCAAGATTCCATGGCCTCCAGACAATTTGCAAATGTATTTGAAGACCATTCTGCTGCTGCTAAGTCGCTTCAGTCGTGTCCAACTCTGTGCAACCCCATAGACGGCAGCCCACCAGGCACCCTGTCCCTGGGATTCTCCAGGCAAGAACACTGGAGTGGGTTGCCATTTCCTTCTCCAATGCATGAAAGTGAGAAGTGAAAGTGAAGTTGCTCAGTCATGTCCGACTCTTAGCGACCCGTGGACTGCGGCCCACCAGGCTCCTCCGTCCATGGGATTTTCCAGGCGAGAGGACTGGAGTGGGGTGCCACTGCCTGCTCTCTTGAAGACCATGAGGCACTATGAAATAGTGCAAGGAACAGATTCTCCAATAAAGGATTTTATACATTTTAACAATACGACCAAAAGGTCCTGACACTAAGGCCTTATTATTTGAAGTGAGATCATGGTGTGTGTTTTACCACCTAAGTGAGGAGAAAGAGGCTGAGTCACAGGGTATGAACTTCATGGGTTGTGGCAGCCACGCCTAGAGATGCAACCAGGTGCCGAACGCGCTGTTGAAGAGGCCAAACTTACGCGCCCAGTGTCACTGTCAACAGGACAGACCTCTAGAAGTCAGTGTCACCGAGCCTTCAACTTCTCCTGAGTCACAGTTCTCTCCAGGCCAGAACAGGAAGGTACACAGGGACAAGAAAGTAGAAGAGGATCTTGGCCATCCTACCAACCCATGAGTCAGGAGGCCAGTAAAAAATGAATGAAGCCTTTTGCTTGTCTTAAATCATAGCAAACTATCAACTAATAAAGAGATTCCACAATAGTCAGATTCTAAACCTAAACACATTAGGAATTAATTATCCAATGGAGTAGGTTAGAAGTTAAGCATGGATGAAACTGTTTATTCTAGCAATTTTCTCTACCTTCTTATACAGGATGGAACGAAATATAGTCACAGTGAGATTTTAAGGTTTATCCCTAAAATGTTGGAAATTGGGCAAATATAGGATAGACATGTCCCATTATCTTGTGAAGGATCCATTAGGTTTGAGAGTGGTAACTCCGAGACTGATTAGAGAGGGAAGAGCCAGTGTGAATTGGATCAAGATGGTTACAGTGAGCAGAGAAAGAATTTGATGAATCGTGAATATCTGGGGGTAGATGACTTTATGATTGATTTGCTAAGGTCCTGTGTTAGATAACAGAGGCTGAGGAGTAAACGATCAGCCATAGTTTTCAGAATGAGGAGCTAAGTAGATAGAGGAGTATTTTGCCCAGATGGGAAATGATGGAAGATCAGAAGGCTGTAGATAACTGCTTGTGGTTTGATTAAAGATGTGCTTCCTGGTGGCTCAGATAGTACAGAATCTGCCTGCAATGCAGGAGACCGGAGTTTGATCCCTGGGTCGGGAAGATCCCCTGGAGAAGAGAATGGCAACCCACTCCAGTATTCTTGCCTGGAGAATCGCATGGACAGAAGAGCTTGGTGGGCTGCAGTCCATGAGGTCACACAGGGTCAGACACAACTGAGTGACTAACACTCTCTATACCTATTTCTACTTAGATGTCCCAAAGACATTTCAAATTCAATGTGCCTTTAATTCACATCCCCTCAAAATTCATATGTTGAAGCCCTAACCTCAGTGTGATGGTAGCAGGGGATGGAAGCAGTGGGAAATGATCAGGTTTAAATGAGGGCCATGAAGGTGGGTGGATATGATGGAATTTGTGCCATTGTAAATAGAAGAAGAAACACCAGAGCTACCACTCTCTGCCACTTGAAGACAAAACAAGAACACAGTGGTCTGCAAGTCAGGAAGAGAGCCTTCACCAGAAGCCAACCAGGCTGGCACCATAATCTCAGCCTTTCCAGCCTCCAGAACTGTAAGAAATTAAAGTTTGTTGTTTAACTCACCAGCCTATGGTATTTTGTTATAGCCGCTCAAGGTGATGAAAATAATTACTTTCTATCCACTGTCTTTCTACTAACAAACCCCTATTGTGTATAAAAACCTAGAATCTCCTGAGATTTAGCTTTGTTTTTAAGCTTGATGTGTACACTTGGGAATTGCTAGCAGACAGACAGTTTTTTAAAAATTTATACAAGTGGGTAAAATCACCCTAAGGGTCAGAAGAGTGAATAAGCAGAGGAAGAAAGAAATTTGAGAATGAACCTGAAACCTCTAAAACAATACTTATAAGATAGCAACAAGATGTACCTGGATAGCTGACATGTATTCACCACTTTCCTTTCCCCAGAACTGTGCTAAGATCATTTTATACATTGTTTTGTTTAATCCCTAGTAGCAATGCCTGTAATAATGACTGCAGACACAGAGTATACTCCAACACTTAGTGGGAAATGATGACTGAAATCAACCAAAAAATTCAAGTAATCACCTCTGCATTATTTTTCTTTAGATTTGAGTAGAAGCACAAAAAAAGAGAAGCTGGTAAACACTTGCATTCTCTATAAAAGTGTTTCATGCATTCTGGAAGTTAGAAATTTTTATATCTATAAAACCTCTGAGGGGCAGGCTAAGCGGGCTTTTCAGGTTTTAAATGTCAGTGCTTTTAAGCCACTCTTAATTTCTCATGAAACAAACAAATGAATAAAAAATATCTGCAAGCTTTCTTCATGTATACCCTTACTAAGCCCATGCATTCATTTAACAGAACTGTGTAAGTCTAACTTTATTGACCAGAGAAAGTATTACAGCCATTCTCCTTTCTCTGTGTTCTATCATATTTTTATAAAGTACCTAACATTTTAAATAATCCCTCTGCACATCTATCTTTCCCATTAGACTATGAGATCTTTTATGACTGAGAACATACATTACTTACCTTGCATAGCTTAGAAATGAATATAGATATATTAGAAACTTAATTAGTGATGTTTTAAGTGATTTTGATATTTATAAACATACATTCTATTTTTTGAGGGGTTAAAATACAATAATTGCCAGTAGATCATGGTTTATGGTCAAAAAAAGCATAGGCCTTAGAGGCAAATTCAAGTTCATGTTCTTACTATGTATCAGCTTTCTCATTTTCATTTTCCTCCTTTTAAATCTCCAATTCCATATTCCATAGTATGTAACAACTTGACTGCAAAGAACCCCCACTTCCTAAACCCTTGCATCTGTCCATGGTACTGATAAAAGGCCAGCCTAGATAAACCTAACCACCACCCTCCTCCATGCCTGCATCTCTGAAATATACAGGATAGAAATCACCCAATCAGTCTTAGTTTTTTTAACTCTAAATTAATAATTAAAAGCTCCAAATATATACCCAAGATTATCAGGAATTGTTTATCAAGTAAACTTGTCTCATTCACTATTGTTTTATAACATAGTGAATTGTTTATCAAGTAAACTTGCTGTCTCATTCACTATGTTTTATAACATCTTCTCTTCATCTGAAACAATCAGATGAATTTAATGCCATCAAATCTATAATGAAGTACTACCAAAAAAGTGCAGTTCACCTCAACCACCTCTCTGTACAAATGATCTTCAGAAGGATATGGTAGGAGAAGAATTTTGTCAGTTTCTCCACCCACAATCCCTTCAAAATTCCAGGCCTGTCCATACTTTCAAGCCCCTTGGATGAAATCTTACTACAAATCAATTAGATTAAGCAATTTAATTTAGTGTTAAAATTGCAAGCCTCAAAGCACAGCCTTACCTTGTACCTGATGTGATCTACCAGCTTTGTTTCCTGTTTGATTCATCTACATTTTCCTTGAGGACTTCAAAAGGCTTCCATCCTCCATTCCTAAAAATGCTGACTGGGTGCCAACTGGGTACCAGTATTGTTACAGAACATGGAGGAACAACCATGTACAGAAATATAAAGTTCCACACTTGTGAAGATTATATTCTAGTGGGGAGAGCTATACTGATAAATAATCAAACATGAATAGACCACAGATAGTAAGTGCTAGAGAGAAAAGCAAAGAAAATATGGGAAATAGAGAGGGATATGTAGTTGGGATTCTTTTCTACAGGCTGGATAGGAAGGCCTCATAAAAAAAAATATTTAAGCAAAGTCTTAAAGAAGGTGATAGTGCAATCCATGTGACTTAGAAGAGAAAGTCAGGGAGAGGTCGGGATCGGGGTTGTGGGGGAGGCGGGGTGGAAGAATAGTAACACATGGTGTTCATGAATCCAAGACTACCAAGACTTTTACTCCACTGATACTAGAATCGTTTTGTGGTCCCTCCTCTCCATAATGCCCCACTTACTCTCCTTAAATACACATGGTTAAATATGACAGAGAATCCATTGAACGTTACTCCAACCCCCTTGGACTCTATCAGTTTGATACAGTCCTTTGGTTAAACCATAACTCTAGTTAAACTCAGTTCCTCACATACTGTCTGTCTGCTCTCCTATAGTGAATGTGACTGAAAAAAGCACAAAACCAAGAAAACTAGTCTCTCTAAATCCTGTCACTAACTTGAGATAGCTCCATAGTGGTGACATGAAGTCATACTATGCTTCTGAAATCCATCTATTCCTCCACTTTCTTTTCTTATCAAATATACAGCGCTACAACCCACTCTCTGTGAGCTGGTGTTATTTCTTATCTCACTGAGCTATCAGAAGAAAATCTTTACAAGATATCACCACCACTTTCAATATCTATATACATATATTTTGTTTTCTTTATTGTAACTATAGATGTACTGCATGTTCCACTAGCCAAAGCTAAGCTGTATACTTGACTCTAGATCCCAACCTCTTCCCATATATACTCATGGATGGTCTTCCTTTTCGCCCATCTTAGTTTTCACAGTGATTCAGTTCAGTCACTCAGTCTTGTCCGACTCTTTGTAACCCCATGGACTGCAGCACACCAGGCTTCTCTGTCCATCATCAACTCCTGGAGTTTGCTCAAACTCGGTGATACCATCCAACCATCTCATCCTCTGTCGACCCCTTCTCCTTCTGCCTTCATTCTTTCCCAGCATCAGGGCCTTTTCCAATGAGTCAGCTCTTCACATCAGGCAGCCACGGTATTAGAGCTTCAGGTTCAGTGTCAGTCCTTCCAATGAACGTTCAGGACTGATTTCCTTTAGGACTGACTGGTTTGATCTCCTTGCAGTCCAAGGGACTCTCACGAGTATTCTCCAATACCACAGTTCAAAAGCATCAACTATTTGGTGTTCAGCTTTCTTTATGGTCCAACTCGCACATCCATACATGACTACTAAATAAACCACAGCTTTGATCATATGGACCTTTGTCGGTAAAGTCACCCCTATGATAGTAAATTATTTCCCTTATCTTAGAAATACTGCAGTTTGCCTTTTTCCTCCTCTAGGTGCTGTTCAATATTTCTTTCAGAATAAAATATATACAAGTAATTCACTTTATTTGTTGTTTCTAATTTTAAACCCTTGATTTTTCTACCTCCCACTGTAACTGTTTTTATCAACAAAATCCCTGAGATCACTAAGCCCCATGATCTTTCTCAGCTGTCCACTCTCTGGACATAAAACAACATCACACAGCAGTTCTCTTTCTCCTGGAACCACTTTCTGCTTCAGGTTATGAGGACTTGACACTAACCTATTTCTTCTCTGTTTTTTGTACCTCAGTGTTTTCATTTCTTTCTTCCTTTCCCTGATCTCTGTTTGGAGTGTCCCAGTGTTTAATTTCTGAATCTCTTCTATTATCTAAACTCATAACTGAATACCTCAATCAATGCCATGGCTTTAGAAATCATACACAATCTGTCATTTATGAATATTTATGTCCTCCCTGAACTCTAGGCTCATATGTTTGACCCTCTACTAGTCATCCTTAATTTGAATATCCAACAACCAGCCTAGACTTTACATATACCAAACTAACACTGAATATTACTTCCCTCCAACAACAAAAACAAAAACACAGATATCCTCATAATCTTACTCATCTCTATAAAAGGCAACTGAGTTTTCCCAAGTATTAAAGCCAGCAGCACCTTGGAACGTTCCCTAACTACTTTTTCTTCCACTCAAGTTGCAAACCTCCAACAAATCCTGCTGGCTCTGCTTCTGACACAGAGCCAGAACCCAGCTATATCTCTCTCCTCGCTGTACCAAGCCACCATTATCTTCTACAGAAATTCTTGCAGTAACCTGTGGACTGTTCTCCTCCTGCTGTCAGGTACAAAGCTACGAAACTTGTGGCAATTTGTTACAGCAGCAATAGAAAGCTAATACATTCATGTAAAAGTTCAACCCTACTCCTAACCCCACTCGTAACACTCCTTAATCATTCCCTCCTTTGATTTTCTCCAGGGCATTAATTACTCGCTATCTTGTTGACATGTCCTCACTGGAATGCAAGTTCCTTGAGGGCAGTATGAACAGATTTTAGGCCTTTTTTGTTCATTGCTTTATCCCTAGCTCCTAAAAGAATGTCTGGGATATGAGAGCTACTGGCAAAAGCACTGAGTGAGTATATAAATTATATGTAAATATATTTGTATATATATGTACATACATGGTTATGAATTATGTATTGATTCAATGCATGCTGTGTTTTCATGCACATATACACACATATGCATACATATATAAACATAAACACAAATATATATAGATTGATATATATCCTGATACATATATATATCATATATATACACATATATTGTATTGATTAACTGCACTCAATTTAGAGTTTCTCCATTGCTTTATTCTGTACTCTTAAATGGTCTTTTCTATTAACTAACCTAGTTATTGAATATTACAACTTCTGCCCTCAAACAAATAATTTTACAGCTGAGTCACCCCTTTACTACCCTCAACTCACTTGATCCTTGTCACTTATAATTTCAGATAACATTTGAAGCAAAAACGGGTATCTAAGGAAGTCACTGACAAACTTGGGCAGTATTACTAAAAACCAAGGCATTTAGTTACTGCTGATATGTACTTGTTTGACACTGCTGAGCAGTAAACACAGTCCTTATAATGGATTACACTGTAAAACATTTTATTCTTAATTTTAATTGATAAATATCAACAAGGCATATTTTTTCTAATTATCAACAAATAGTAAACATAAATTTGTATATAAATAAATGATTAATTCTATAGTGACTATTTGTAGAGGAAAGGCCATATACAGATGTCTTTACCACCTATCACTCTAACCATCCATCTTCCTTTCTGCCTAGACATTTTTTTTTTGCATTTGATCACTTTTCATACCTCAATTTGTATTTCAATACTGTGTTCCATCTCCAATATTATACTTCTTTAAAGCAATAGCTTCTAAGAAAAATAAAATTGAATTTACCCTTGAAATCATTTTTCATATGTATAATGTGATATCTATTTTATTCATATTATGTTAGATAGCAGGCAATATCTTTGAGTGGGTGATTGCCCTGCTTGCTCTCTTCCAAGCAATCTGAAGACAAATGCACTGAGCAAACTGAGTTAAACCTTATCTCCTGAAATTTGCTGCTCATTTAATGGCTTATTAGGAAAAAAAAAAAAAGATTGAATAGAAAGGCATTTTCTTGCATCTAAAAACCCTTATATATTTTGATTGTGATTACACGCCAGTTAGTTTTCAAAATATCAAATACTGCCTTATCAGAATAAGAATGACGTAAGATGCACTCTGACTTATGTGACTTTGAATCTTAAAATAAGTCATTAAAGTAAATTAAAGAGAGATATGGAGCTGGTTAGGCCTCTTGCTGAATTTTCCCTTGTATTATGTCATGATACACTGAGCTATCACGAGCACGGTGTACAAAATATGCACACAATTAATATTTCATCTATGATCTGTTACTGTAAAATTAGGACCTGACATCATGTATGAACTTGTCAACCCAATGCTTAAGGGAAAATGCTGGATGGTCAGATTTAACAGCAGTCCATCCCTATTGTTGAACATAAATAATTACAGCATTCGGAACTCAGGCTGAGTACTATGGTCACTTCTGTTCACAATAACATCTGGGTTGTGGGTATAAAGACACAAGATCAAGGAAGGAAACAGATCAAAGAAAATGGTAGAAGAATCATTATGCAGAAATAAAGATAATAATAAATGTCCACACGCTTTAAGGTATATCTGTTTGGAAGACATACATAATCTACAGAAAAACTGCCTTTATATATTATTTGAATATACTATTAAAACATTGTGATTATCAGTCCCTTTAAATTTTTGACTGCCTAAAATTCAAGGTCATAGAGAGATCTGTAATTATTTTAAGTCACTTTAAGTGTGCCTGTATTAACAAAATGCTCCTGCTAAAATGACCTAATATCTCCTGACTTTACCTGGTAGCCAATTATTGTGTAATGGTAATAGTGACAGGCAAACTTAGACCAAAAAAAAAAAAATTATTTGAAAAATGGATGTAGAAATATACATTAAAAGCAATCAATAATCTGTCCCTTAATACACTGGAAAAATAACTTATCCTTCATGATTAGAAAGGGAACATATTTCACATACTGCTCTTTTCTTTATGCTTAAAAAATCAGGATCTTAAGAAGCCATTTTTATTCATTCTCTAATTGAAGTCTATTTGTACTTTTGTTAAAAGCAATTAAGCAATATCCTGAAAAGAAATTTAACAACATCCAAGGGTCATTAATTCAAGAAAATAATTATATCTAATCAAAGAAACATGGATAAGCAGTGTTTAATATTCAGTATCGGAGCTTCCCACCCACCGCATGCTCCCTGGCTCATACTTAAGCTACAGAGAAAAAGCTTTTCAAAGAGTGATATATTTTTGAAGTAAAGATGATACACTTTGGCATGACTCATTGGGATAGATCATTTAAATGCATGCCCTGTTTAGAACTTTGCTGCAACTCAGGTAAGTGGATGGTAAGCTTGTCAACCTATTTGTATCAGGTCACATAAAAGACCTAGAATGAGATGGCAGGGGAGTAGGTGGTCATGGAGTACATCTCTCTCCATGGATACATCAGGAATACACCGACACAGGAAGTGCATGCAGAATACCAGCTGAGAGCAGACAGAAGTACTTGACCAGTGGGAAAGAATATATAGACCCACGCAAAACTCGATAGGATGAAGGAACTAGGGGAAAAAACAGTGGTGTCAGTAGGACTGGACCTGCCCTCAGCAGGTGGGGATACTGAAGCAGGGGTCCGATCCCCACACTGGGGCAGTTGTCTGAGTCAGAGGAGAAACATTAAGGCTGAGAGTGAAACAGCTGATCTGTGGCAGCTTAAATGGAATGAGAATCGTACAGTCCTTGCCGCAGCCATACATACCCCAGACAGGAACGCTGGTCTCCTGGAAGGGGCAGCGGCTGGGAGCTGGAGTTTAGGAAATGTGGAGGAATCCCAGGGCAAGGGCTACTGTTTGCTGTGGTGAGATGGATTGAGGGGATGTGAGGGAGGAGATTCTGGTGGGAAATGCTGGTGGAGAAAAGCCAGGCAGCCACGGAAGCAAGGCGATACTGCTGAGTCATGCGTAGCGGGTGGAGCCATCACCATAGCCTCTCTCTCCCCACACACCAGCATCAGCAACTGAACAATAGAGAGGCTGGCCAAGCAAAGGCCTGAAACACTGAACTACAGAGTAGGACCCCGCACAGGGTGCCCCTTTAAGTGACTGACACGCCAATCTACAGAATAGGAACCCAGCCTGGGGTGCCCCTCTATGTGCCTGAGGCGCCAAACAACAGAGAAGGACCCCAGGCAAGGGAGCCCTCTAAGTGCCTGGACGGGTGGAGCTACTGATAAAGACTGGCCAAAGAGGCCTTCTGATCGCCAGCTACAAGAGGCTGGAATAAAGACTCTGATAGGGCCATAACTCTGTGGTGGAGGCAGTCCGTGTCCCTGCACACTTGGTGCCGCCAGGGTCCCAGAAAGCCAAGCAGCTGCGCCACCTTCACACTCTACTCTCACTGAGGCAGAGCTGCCACAGGCAAAAAAGTCTTGCATCTGTGCGTGCACTGTCACTTTGGTCGTGTCCGACTCTTTGCGACCCTGTAGACTGTGGCCTCCCAGGCTTCTCTGTCAGGGAGCGGGGTTCTCCAGGCAGGAATACTGCAGTGTACTGGCCAATACTATTTGCCATACCCTTTTAAAGTACTGTATTTCCTGCTGCTCTAGCTGCCAACTGCCCTGAGTACCTGGTGCTACCAGAATCCCTGTGACCCAAGCAGCTGCACCACCTCCACACCTGGCCCTCACAGGGGCAAACCCAAGTCCTCCAGGACAGCCTCAGGAGCAAACCCCAGTGGACGACCCACATGCAGAGGTGGAAATAAAACCACAATTGTAACCCAGGGGCAGTGTGGCTAAGGAAGAAGACCCAAAACCTTCCCACCATCTGTACAAGCTGCATTAAATTCACACAATCAACTAGGCAGACTCTGTGTCTATGGAATATATAAAAGGCCATTGAGAGCTCCCACAAAAGAAAATGCACCAGCTCCGATAGCGGCGGACATTGGAGGCAAGAACACACAGGAGTAGGACCAGAATAGACTCTGAGATGCCTCCACAGCAGGTCCAGAGATCGGCAGAATGCTGGAGGGCATCCTAGGGAGGTGAAGTGGACGGTGACTCCCAGCGAAGGAAAAGACTCCGACTGCAGTGACTCAAGAAAAACATTTATTATTCTTATTTTTTGACTTGTTCTGTAGATTCTTTTGGATTTTTTTTTTTTCCTTTTTTTCCACTTCTGTTGTAGTTGTCGATTTTACTGGCACTAAGAAATCCAATTAAGTTTTTGAGCTTTTTTTTCTCACATTTTTTATTGTTGTCATAAAGCTCTGCCTCTACATTGGACTTTTGCAGTTCTGTGGAGTTTTCCTCTTTTTTTTTCTTATCTCTTTCTTTAATTTTAATTTTTTAAACTTATTATTATTTTTTCTACATTTATTCCTTTGCTTGCTTTTCCTACTGTTCTTTTCCCCTTGCAGTTAATCTTTAACGTATATAAATCTTCTTTATCTACCTCTACTTAACTTTGCATGTCTATTCTTTCTTTCTTTTCTTTCTCTGCTTTCCTTCAACATATTTGTTAGTTTTATTTTCACTGCTTTATTCCTGAATTGGCACCTTGCTTTAGCTTTGTTTTCCAGTTTGTGCTTTAATTAGTTTTGTTCTGGTAAATATAATTTTTGGTTTCCTCTGTTCACTGGGTCAATCCATTGTACTTCATTTTTGTTAGACTGTTTTGATTTTGCTTATGGGTGTATATGTATATGTGTATATTCAGTCACACTTTCTATTGTTATAAACCTCTGCCTCTACATTGGGCTTTTGCAATTCTGTGGATTTTTTTTTTCTTTTTTCTTTCTTCTTCCTTTTTTTTCTTTTCTGTAATTTTAATTTTTTAAACCTATTATATGTTTTCTACATTTATTCATTTGTCTTTCCTACTATTCTTTTTCCCTTGCAGTTAATCTTTAATGTATATAAATCTTCTTCATCTACCTCTTTTAAATTTGCATATCTATTCTTTGTTTCTTTTCTTTCTTTCCTTTCCTTTCAATATATTTATTAGTTTTGTTTTCATTGCTTTATTCCCCACTTGGCACCTTACTTTAGTTTTGGTTTCTAGTTTGTGCTTAAGCTAGTTTTTTCTTAACTGGTAAATATAATTTTTTATTTCCTTTGTTCACTGTGTCAATGTACTGTACTTTATTTTGTTGGACTGTTTTGACTTTGCTCATGGATGTATATCTATATGTGTATATTCCATTATTTTACTTATTATTTGCCTGATTCTGTAACTGCCGTTTGTCTGGGGTTCATCTTTGCTTTCTCATTTTTGGATATTTGTTTTAATCTCACTTACTACCATAACAGACCACTTATGGAATCTTCATTCCTGACCAGAGATCAAGCCCTGAGCCTTTGGAGTGGGAGCCCTGACTCCAAGGCGCTAGACTACCAGAGAACTAACCCTAAGGAGTATCAAATAGTGAGAACTCACACAAAGGAAACCACCTGAATACAAGACCTGGCATCATCCAACTACCAGTAGCACTCTGTGCAGGACACCTCATACAAACAACAAACAAAACAAAAATACAAACCCAGTCATCAGCAGACCCGATTACCACCTCACTCAGCCTTGCCCACCAGAGGAAAAACAAACAAACAAAAACTCAGCACAAATCTCACCCTGTATGAAACTCATACAAACCACTGGACCAACCTTAGGAGGGCAGAAACCAAAAGGAAGAAAGAGTTCAACCTTCTTCAAGGAAATAATTCAACTTTCCTTGACCTGGGAAAAGGAGACCTCAAATACAATAACTTTAAAAAAATGAAAAGGCCGAGAAATACTGCACAAATGAAGGAACAAACTAGAAATATAGAAGTCCAAATAAATGAAGAGGAAATAGGCAAATTTCTTCACCTAAAAAAGAATTCAGAATAATGATAGTAAAGATGATCAAAAACTTTGAAAACAAAATGGAGAAAATGCAAGAATCAATTAGAAAAGACCTAGAAGAATTAAAGAGTAAACAAACAGAGACAAGCAATACAATTACTGAAATTAAAAATACTCTAGAAGGAATCAATAGCAGAATATCTGAAGCAGATGAACTAATCAGTGAGCTGGAAGATAAAATGGTGGAAATAACTTCTGAAGAGCAGAATAATGCAAAAAGAATGAAAAGAGCTGAGGACAGTCTCAGAGACATCTGGGACCATATCAAATGCACCCACATTCGAATATTAGGGGTCCTAGAATAAGGAGAGAAAAAATTAAGGGTGTGAGAAAATTTTTGAAGAGATTATAGTTGAAAATTTCCCCAACATGGAAAAGGAAATAGTCAATCAAGTCCAAGAGGCACAAAGAGTCCCATACAGGATAAACCCAAGGAGAAACACTCTTAAGATACATACTAATCAAACTAACAAAGAATAAATACAAAGAAAGAATATTAAAAGCAGCAAGGGAGAAGCAACAAGTAACATACAAGGGAAATCCCATACACTTAACAGCTGATCTTTCAGCAGAAACTGCAGGCCAGAAGGGAATGGTAAGATATATTTAAAGTACTGAAAGGGAAAAATCTACAACCAAGGTTACTATACCCAGTAAGGATCTCATTCAAAACTGATGGAGAAATAAAAATCTTTTCACACAAGCAACAATTCAGTACCACCAAACCAGCTTTACAACAAATGTTAAAGGGACTTATATAGTCAAGAAATACAACAGAAGAATAAAGATCTACAAAATCAATCCTAAACAAGTAAGAAAATGGCAATAGGATCATATATATCAATAATTACTTTAAATGTAAATGGATTAAATGCTCCAACCAAAAGACACAGACTGGCTGAATGGATACAAAAACAAGACCCATATATATGCTATCTACAAGAAACCCACTTCAGACCTCAAGACACATATAGACTGAAAGTGAGGATGGAAAAATATATTCCATGTAAATGGGAAGCAAAAGAAAGCTGGAGTAGCAATCCTCATATCAGACAAAATAGACCTTAAAATAAAGAAGATTGCAAGAGAAAAGGAAGGACACTACATAATGATCAAGGGATCAATCCAAGAGGAAGACATAACAATTGTAAATATCTATGTACCCAACATAGGAGCACATCAATACATAAGACAAACACTAACAGACATAAAAGGAGAAATTGACAGTAACATAAATAATAGTAGGGGATTTTAACACCCCACTCACCCCAATAGACAGATCATCAAAACAGAAAATTAATAAGGAAACACAAGTCTTAAATGATACATTAGATGAGAAGGATCTCATTCATATCTTCAAGACATTCCACCCAAATGCAGAAGAATATAAATTCTTGCATATGGAACATTCTCCAGGATAGACCACATCTTGGGTCACAAATCAAACCTCAGTGAATTTAAGAAAATTGAAATCATATCAAGCATCTTCTCCAACCACAATGCTATGAGACCAGGTATTGATTACAAGAAAAAAAAAAAAAAGTGTAAGAAACACAAACACAGGCAGACTAAACAACCCGTTTCTAAATAACCAACAGGGTACTGAATAAATCAAAAAGGAAATAAAAAAATTTCTAGAAACAAATGATAATGAAAACATGACAACTCAAAACCTATGGGATGCTGCAAAAGTAGTTCTAAGAGGGATGTTTATAGCAATACAATCCTACCTCAAAAAACAAGAAAAACATTGAATAGACAACCTAACTTTACACCGAAAACAACTGGAGAAAGAAGAACAAAAAAACCCCAAAACTAGTAGAAGGAAAGAAATCATAAAGATCCGAGCAGAAACAAATGAAAAAGAAATGAAAGAAACAATAGTATAGATTAATAAAAATAAAAGCTGGTTGTTTGAGAAGATAAACAAAATTGACAAACCTTTAGCCAGAATCATTAAGAAAAAAAGAGAGAAGAATCAAATTGACAAATTAGAAATTAAAAAAGAGAGGTTACAACAGACAACGCAGAAATACAAAGGATTATAAGAGGTTATTATGAACAACTATACGGCAACAAAATAGATAACCTGGAAGAAATGGACAGATTCTTAGAAAAGTTCAATCTTCTAAGACTGAACCAGGAAGAAATAGAAATTATGAAAAACCCAATTACAAGTACTGAAATTAAAGCTGTGATCAAAAATCTCCCAAAAAACAAAAGCCCAGGACCAGATGGCTTCACAGGAGAATTCTATCAAGCATTTAGAGAAGAGCTAATGCCTATCCTTCTAAAACTCTTTCAAAAAATTGCAGAGGAAGGAACACTTCCAAACTCATTCTACTAGGCCACCATCACCCTGATACCAAAACCAGATAGAGACAACACAAAAAAAGAAAACCATAGGCCAATATCACTGATGAACACACATGCAAAAATTCTCAACAAAATTTTAGTAAACAGAATTCAGCAACACTATGATCAAGATGGGTTTATTCCAGGGATGCAAGGATTCTTCAATAAATGCAAATCAATCAATGTGATACACCATATTAACAAATTGAAAGATAAAAACCATATAATAATCTCAATAGATGCAGAAAAAGCCTTTGACAAAATTCAGCATCTATTTATGATTAAAACACTTCAAAAAATGGGCATAGATGAAACCTACCTCAAAGGCCATATATTATAGCCTACAGCAAACATTACTTTAAATGATGAAAAATTGAAAGCATCCCCCTAAGATCAGGAACAAGACAAGCGTGTCCACTTTTGCCACTAGTATTCAACATATTTCTGGAAGTCCTAGCTACAGCAATCAGAGAAGAAAAAGAAATAAAAGGAATCCAGATTAGAAAAGAAGAAGTAAAGCTCTCACTGTTTGCAGATGACATGATACTGTACATAGAAAACCCTAAAGATACTATCAGAAAATTACTAGAGCTAATCAGGGAATTTAGCAAAGTTGAAGGATACAAAATCAATACACAGAAATCACTTGCATTTCTATATACTAACAATGAAAAATCAGAGAAAATAAGTAATCAATCCCTTTCACCATTGCAACAAAAAGAATTAAATACCTAGCAATAAACCTACCTAGTAAGGAGACAAAAGAACTGTACACAAAAAATTATAAGACATTAATGGCATAAATCAAAGATGACATAAATAGATGAAGAGATATTCCATGTTCCTGGCTAAGAAGAATCAATATTGTGAAAATGACTATACTACCAAATGCAATCTACAGATTCAATGTGATCCCTATCAAATTACCAATGACATTTTTCACAGAACTAGAACAAAAAATTTTACAATTCATAAGGCAACACAAAAGACCCCGAATAGTCAAAGCAGTCTTGAGAAAGAAGAATGGAGCTGGAGGAATCAACCTTCCTGACTTCAGATTATATGACAAACTTACAGTCATCAAGACAGTATGGTACTGGCACAAAAACAAAAATATAGACCAATGGAACAAGATAGAAAGCCCAGAAATAAACCCATGCACCTATGGGTACCTTATTTTTGACAAAGGAGGCAATATACAATGGGACAGAGACAGCCTCTTCAGTAAATGGTGCTGGAAAAACTGGACAGCTGCATGTAAAAGAATGAAATTAGAACACTTCCTAACACCACACACAAAGATAAACTCAAAATGGATAAAAGACCTAAACGTAAGACCAGAAACTATAAAACTCTTAGAGGAAAACATAGGCAAAACACTCAATGACATAAATCAAAGCAAGATCCTCTATGACCCACCTCCTAGAGCAACAGAAATAAAAACAAAAGCAAACAAGTGAGACCTGATTAAACTTAAGAGCTTTTGCACAGCAAAGGAAACTATAAGCAAGGTGAAAAGACAACCCTCAGAAAGGGAGAAAATAATAGCAAATGAAACAACTGACAAAGGATTAAGTTCCAAAATATACAAGTAGCTCATACAACTCAATGTCAGAAAAAAAAAATCCAATCAAAAAGTGGGAAAAAGACCTAAATAGACATTTCTCCGTGACTGCAGTCATGAAATTAAAAGACGCTTATTCCTTGGAAGGAAAGTTATGACCAACCTAGATAGCATATTGAAAAGCACAGACATTACTTTGCCAACAAAGGTCCGTCTAGTCAAGGCTATGGTTTTTCCAGTGGTCACGTATGGATGTGAAAGTTGGACTGTGAAGAAAGCTGAGCGCTGAAGAATTGATGCTTTTGAACTGTGGTGTTGGAGAAGACTCTTGAGACTCCCTTGGACTGCAAGGAGATCCAACCAGTCCATTCTAAAGGAGATCAGCCCTGGGATTTCTTTGGAAGGAATGATGCTGAAGCTGAAACTCCAGTACTTTGGCCACCTCATGCGAAGAGTTGACTCATTGGAAAAGACTCTGATGCTGGGAGGGATTGGGGGCAGGAGGAGAAGGGGACAGCAGAGGATGAGATGGCTGGATGGCATCACTGACTCGATGGACGTGAGTTTGGGTGAACTCCGGGAGCTGGTGATGGACAGGGAGGCCTGGCATGCTGCAATTCATGGGGTCACAAAGAGTCGGACACAACTGAACGACTGAACTGAACTGAACTGAACACATGAAAAGATGCTCAACATTGCTCATTATTAGAGAAATGCTAATCAAAACTACAATGAGATATCACCTCATACCAGTCAGAATGGCCCTCATCAAAAAGTCTATAAACAATAAATCCTGGAGAGGGTGTGGAGAAAAGGGAATGCTCTTGCACTGTTGGTGGGAATGTAAATTGATACAGCCACTATGGAAGACGGTATGGAAATTCCTTCAAAAACTAAGAATAAAACCACCATATGACCCAGCAACCCCACTCCTAGGCATATATCCTGAGGAAACCAAAATTGGAAGAGACACATGTATCCCATTGTTCACTGCAGCACTATTTACAATAGTTAGAATATGGAAGCAACCTAGATGTCCACTGACAGATGAATGGATAAAGTTGTGGTACATATACACAATGGAATATTACTCAGCCATAAAAGGAACACATTTGAGTCGGTTCTAATGAGGTGGATGAACCTAGAACCTATTATACAGAGTGTAGTGAGTCAGAAAGAGAAAGATAAACACCATATTCTAACACATATATATGGAATCTAGAAGAATGGTACCGAAGAATTTGTTTACAGGGCAGCAATGGAGAAACAGACATAGAGAAAAGACTTATGGACATGGGGAGAGGAGAGGAGAGGGTGAGATGTATGGAAAGAATAACATGGAAACTTACATTACCATATGTAAAATAGATAGCCAATGGGAATTTGCTGTATGGCTCAGGAAACTCAAACAGGGGCTCTGTATCAACCTAGAGGGGTGGGATGGAGAGAGATGGGAGGGAGTTTCAAATGGGAGGGGATATATGTTTACCAATGACCTATTCATGTTGAGGTTTGACAGAAAACACCAAAATTCTGTAAAGCAATTATCCTTCAATAAAAAATAAATTAATTAAAAAATTAAAAACCTAAAGAATGTTTCCATTCCCATTTATATCATTCCAGAAAGTATGATCATCTCTTCTGAAGCAAACCAACAAAAATCTACCATGAGCCTGACCACAACAAATTATTGAAGTCTCTATGTTATTTTTTAAAAGATAATGTTGTAAAACTAGTCATATTTCCTTGACATTGCTTTCTTCTAAGTCAGAAATGAACAGTTTTTAAAATTTTGTGTCTGTTTATTATCACTAAAATCAAATAGATTCCTTTTGGAAAGGATGAAACTAGGTCCCAGAGAGATTTCTTTCTTCGCTTTTCTCTCAAAACCAATTTGCTTTTGCTACTGAACTGTTCTATTCACTTTCAAGATTAGTGAAAGTATGTTTCATGAATCCATGCACTGCTTTATATATGACAGCAACTTGAATCAATGTAGTAAAGATGTGACTAGAAGTCCCATACTTGAAGATAACTTCAGTTTACAGAATCTGACCACTTATAACTCTTATATCTCTTTGCTGTAAAAATTTACATCAGGCCTGATTTTCCATACTCAGGCACTGAGTCCTGCTTCAGAAAGAGCATTCTTATTGCAGGCGAATTCTTTACCAGCTGAGCCACCAGGGAAGCCCAAGACTACTGGAGTGGGTAGCTTATTCCTTCCTCCAGGAGAACTTCCAGACCCAGGAATCGAACCAGGATCTCTTGCATTGCAGGTGGATTCTTTACAAACTGAGTTACCCTGAAAGCCCCATCACTATGAAAAACTGTTTCTAAAAAAATAGGATTAATACCAAGACATGCCTGTGTGTTTT
Organism: Bos mutus; assembly: GCF_027580195.1. Classification (NCBI taxonomy): domain Eukaryota; kingdom Metazoa; phylum Chordata; class Mammalia; order Artiodactyla; family Bovidae; genus Bos; species Bos mutus. Next base: position 24,864,297 of record NC_091643.1, read on the forward strand.
TGCTCCTTATCTAACATATTGGATTTTCTCCTTAAAAACATTTTACTTTCTGTTACTTAGGATTCAGCTACATCTCAGTTCAATCACTTACAGCTAAGGGTTCTTTTAGAGATTTGTAAGGCTTATGATTTTTGATGATGCAGACATTATTATATACAGTTTATAAAATTCACTGCCTCTGTAAATTTTACTCAGTATTTTAATTCAGGTCAAACTTTTAAAACATCCTAATATTTATATTAGGTAACACATAAGAATGAAAAGTCTAAAGATTTTGTAATAGAGTACATATTTACATGGTTCATCCTATAGGTAAATGTGTCCTCTCTGGTTTGGGGGGTTGGGGGCAAAGCAAGACAGAATCCTGTAGAGAGTATGGATGGCATTCTACATTCATATCAGACTCATATTTGTGGTGGTAGCAGCCAAGGAAAGAGTCTCAACAACATATTAAAATAGATATATAATCTTCAGGATTAACTATAGAGATATGATATTAATTAATTATAGGGCTAGGATATGCAAAACACTATTTTTTTGAATGGGAATGCAGATAGAAGTTTTATTTCATCTCAATTCTACTTTATTTTTTTGGAAATTTACATTCTTTCTGGTAGCCAACTTAATTTTTCAAAAACCAAAAGTCAATAGCAAAAATGAAAACTGAGAAAATTGATTATACAAGGCTTTATCGAACTTTTCTTCACAGAGACCAGCACAATAACAGAAATGAGACATCTGTTGTTTTGCCAAATAGCTATTTAGAAAAAGAATATTTACCAGTATTGATCAAATCCAGTGGCCTTAAAATCATGGGTACTACTTACAGGTTTATCATTTCCAGTTTCAGCAATCTGTTGCACACAGCTGACTCCCTGCCCCATTATTCACAAAGAGTTTTTCAGAAAGTTGAGCCTCTCCTTGTATTGCAAGTGGAATCCACTTAACTTAGTTTTTCCTAAATTCCCACAATACATATAGTCTTATGTCCATGCCAACTCAGATACAAAAGTGCATATATACACAGTCATACACACCAAAAAATATTTCAGAAATTAAGATTACTATTTTTCCTAGCATTCCTTTAGCCATAAATTTCTCATATTGTGGAAAATGGAAATAATAGTGGACATCACATATTTTGTAGGAAAGGAGAACAAATCTGTGAATCTCTAAGAAGACAGGCTAGAAATTCATTGCTGGTACTAAGAGAATTTGCTTAAGAACATGAACATTGTCACGATGATTCTTTACACTTATATTTATAGGATTACTTCAATGCCAATCCAAATTGCTAATAGAATTTATTTTTCATTAACAGTTAGGTCACAGTTTATTTATAACAGTGCTTTTCAACCAGGTACAAATTTACTTTCAGAAAATATTTCACAATGTCTAGAGACACATTTTATTACTATCTTCATGGGGGAGATCCTGCAATGCCTAAATAGCAACCACAACAAAGAATTACCCAGCCCAAAATACCAACAGCACTAAGGCTGAGAAATCTTGATTTAAATATGAAGGTCTGAAGAATAGATAATTTTTAAATAGAGATTCATAAAAGGAAGCACAGGAGAGGAGATGAGGAGATCAAGACGGCAAAATAAGAAGATGCTGAGCTCCCCTCCCCTCCCAAACACATCAAAACTACATCTCCCACCAGAGCCACTGGGCACACAGAGATTGTATAAGGATGCTCCCACAAAAATCACCCTACAAGACCAGGATAGGAAACTGTCTCATAATTCCATAGAGACAGAAAAAGTTAAGCAAAATGAGAAGTTGGAGGAATGTGTTTCAAATGAAAGAATAAGGAAAAACCCCTGAAAAAACAACTGATGAAACAGAGATAAATAATTTACTATATAAAGAATTCAAAGCATTAAATAAGAATGCTAACTGAACTATGGAAAAGAATAGATGACTGCCAAAGCAATCTTAAGGAAAAAAGAACAAAATGGGAGATATCACGCTCCCTGACTTCAAACTATACTACAAAGTTATAGTAATTGAAATATTATGGTACTGACACTAAAACAGATGCATAGATCCATGAAACAGTAGAGTCAAGAAACAATGCCACACAATTACGGTCAATTAACCTACTGCAAAGGAAGGAAGTATATACAATGTAAAAAGACAGTCTCTTCAACAAGTGGTGCTGGACAGCTACAAGTAAAAGAATGAAATTAGAACACTTTTTCACACTGTATACAAAAATAAACTCAAAATGGAATAAATATCTAAATGTAACACTAGAAACCACAAAACCTGTTGAAGAAAGTATAGGAAGATCATTCTTTGACATGATTCATAGCAATATTTTTTTGGATCTGTCTCCTTAAGGTGAGGAAATAAAAGCAAAACTAAACAAATGGGACCTAATTAAACTTAAAATCTTTTGCACAACAACAACAACAAAAAACATCAACTAGACAAAAAGACAACCTACTGAATGGAAGGAAGTATTTGCAAATGATATGACTGATAAGGGATTAATATCCAACATTTATAAATAGCTCATAAAGCTCAATGCCAAAAAAAAATCAGACTTCTTAAAAACTGGGAGAAGATCTGAATAGAAATATTTTCCACTAAAGACATATAGGCACATGAAAAATGCTCAACATCACTAATCATCAGAGAAATGCAAATCAAAAACACAATGAGGTATCACCTCACACTTATCAGAATGGCCACCATCAAAAACATCACAAATAACTGTTGGCATGGATATGGAGAAAAGGCAACCTTAGTAAATACTATTACTGCTGGTGGGAATGTAAATTGGTGCAGGCCTTTTGGAAAACAGTATGGAGGTTCCTCAAAAAAGTAAAAATGGAACTATGATATGATTGAGCAATTCCACTCCTTGGTATATATCTGGAAAGAAAAAAAGGAACTAATTCTAAAAGATTCATGTATCCTTTATAGCAGCATTATTTACCATAGCCAAGACATGAGAGCAACCTAAATGTCCGTCAACAGATGAATGGATAAAGAAGATGTGGTGTATAAACACAATGGAATATTAGTCATAAAAAAGAATGAAATCTGCAATAACATGGGTGGACCTGGAGAGTATTTAGTGAAATAAGGCAGATAGAGAAAGACGAATACTGTATATTATCACTTATATATGAAATCCAAAAAATAAACAAATAAATATACCAAAACAGAAACAGAGATACAGAGAATAAATTAGTGATTACCAACTGGGTGAGGGGAGTGGGGAGGCATGATAGGAGTCACAGATTAAGAGGTGCAAACTACTATACAAAAAATAAGTCAGAAGGATATATCCTATAGCACAGGGATATAGCCAACATATTATCATAACTTTATTTTGTAACTTTTGGCCATGGTATTCAAGATCTTAGTTCTCCAATCAGGTATCAAACCCATGCCCCCTGCAGTGGAAGCATGGAGTCCTAACCACTGAACTGCCGGTGAATTTCTGGACGGCCTGTGAATTTCTTTGTCATAACTTGAAATGACATAATCTATGAAAACATTGAATCACTATGTTGTATACCAGTAAATCAATGATACTTCAATAAAAATGATTTAAAATAAATTCAAAAGTGCTTTACAAATAAAAATATATCGTAGTATTCTAATAAGAATGTGGAACTAGTGTTAACAACTGATGGAAGAATTATTATAGTACTAAAACTAAAAAAATGTTGTAAATCAGGGTGACTTAATAATAATGTTTCCAGTTAGGCATAAAATGCCAGAACCTTTTAAAATATTATGCATCCTAAAAAATTTATCAAAATTGTGAATGAGGATTTATGTACAACACTGTTAACAGCATTATTAGAAACATAAAAATGGTGGTAGTTGTCCCTAAATGTGTATAAATACAAGATAATTTTCAAAGTTTAAAGAATAAACTAAATGCATTTTGCATCTTTTACTTCCCCTTTTCAGTAATCCCTGACCCATTTCATTTCTTGTCCTCACACCACATGCTACATGTGATGATGGACCAGGTACTAGGATTGCCCAGGCTCTTCCCCAGACAATCATGTCTAGGCTTCCTTCCTCTTCCTATTTAAATGCTATCTACTAACACTTGACCATTTACTTGAATGACTCCTAACCCCTTATTCTCTGTGACCTCCTGGACTAGTTCTTTAAACCTGATGAAGCAATTCTATGATAATTCAAGTTTTCAACTATTCAAGACTCTCTGTGGCCTTCTAGTCTCAGAACTGTCTCCTTATTTCAAATAAGGGTTCAAAGAGCGAGATAGAGACTTCAGGGATTTCATGTATTGATTTATACATTAATGTTTCCTTTTCTGCAACTTGTTTTCCCCTAATGACTGCTAAGGCCGAGTTTGGGATTAACATATACACATTACTATATATAAAATAGATAAATAACGTGGACATGCTGTATAGCACAGGGAACTACGTTCAATATTTTGTAATAATCTGTAATGGAAAAGAATCTGAAAATATGCATATATACGTGGGTGTGTGTGCGTGTGTGTCTGTGTGTGTATAGCTGACTCACTATGCTGTATACCTGAAACTAACACAATACTGTAAATCAACTATACGTTGATTTAAAAAATGGCTTTTACCAAGTTAAGGGGAAAAATACAGAAAATAAGAGACAGAAGATTCTTCTAGTGTACTGGCATAGTGTTACAAGTTAGAATTATTATTAAATAAAGTAAACAATCCTATAAAAATGTGGTGTATATCTGAATCAAACAGACTAGAGGTTCTGATAAAAGCAATTTGGGGGTAAGTACTGGGGGATATTTTTTAACAAGCTGCTCAAGTTATTTTGAGGCTCTCTACAGTATAGGAACCAGTGGTATGGAGCCTGGAAAGATGATTAGGAAATCCAAAAGGAGTTAGTGGAGATAGCAACATCTGCCATGGTAAGAGTTGATTACTGGGTTAGGACAACTATATTTTAATTTGAGACTGAGAAAGAATTGAGACTGAGTGAAAGGGATGATAAAATAATTAAAACAAGGCTATCTGAAGCCAGAGTATCTATAAAACCTTTAACTATTAGTCTTGGCAGATAAAAATAATGATGTCCACATTTTGTTCCTCAAAGATCCAGCTTTTAATTATTCAAAAGTAGTTTCAGCTGTGCTCGACTGTGATCTACTAACTGAAAAAAGTTACCAAGTATTCTATTTTTTTTCTACTCCAAAAATTAACCAGATGTTATACCAGATTGGTCAATCTGAGGAAATCAACAGAGAATAATGAGTGCAACCACTCTAAATGAATATGATTCCAACTGGAAGGAAATCTAATTGAAGCTTATTTATCTATTGCCATCAAGACTTGTAATTGACAGGTTAAATGTAAAATTTTGTTAAATATGAAGTCATAAAAGGTTTTTATATGTATGTATTATATATAATCTTACACATACAAGTGTACATACCTATGCATACACACTCCAAGTATTTTACTCTAAATGAAAATTTGGACTAACATAACATTTTATATGAAGTAGCAAGTTTTTCCCTCTGAGTTCTACGTTATTTTTTAAAAATACACCATGAAAATCAATCTATAGTCTTCAGAGTCGGTTCAGAAAAAATGACAGACTTTTACAGAGCTACTTTACGAGCAAAACTTTCTAGGTTTTTGTACTCTTGCATAAATCTAATTTTGAAATATTTTTTCAGTTTTTAGCATTTCTTTCCACAGTCATATTTCAATGGTTTTCATAATGATTTGCTAAACTGCAAAATGACACCTAAAAGTACCCTTAGAAGGAACACAATTGAGACCAAACAAAAGTCATTCTTGGGAAGAAAACACTTATTTTGTGAGAGCAGAATAATATAGGTATACCAAAAAGGAATCAACTAACCTTAAGTTTTTAGGGTGAACTGCACAAAAGTCAGCATGTTTCCACAGAGAAAACTAAGAACATTCACAGTGAGTTATCATGTAGAGGTTGGTTAAAAGAGTTGTCTAACAGAAGTAACAGCAAACCTCTGCTAAGGTTTTACTATCCCTGCAATGAGCTCTTTATATATTTTATCTTTTAATCCTCAAAGCAAACCTGTGAGATGCAGATGGTATTATAATCCCCATTTTACAGATGAATAAATAGGGGGCACAGAGAGGTTAGGGAACTTACCAAAGTTAAGTATAGAGTCATGGAATTGAGAGTGGGCTGGTCTTACTCAAGAGACTGCAAGATTTTACTGTAAGCTGACTTACCTGGAAATTAACCTACAAGGCTTAATTGTTGCTAGGCAAATATTCTTTAAAAAAAAATCACAACTTTTTCAGTATCTTTTGTTTTCAAAATTTAATTAGTACTCCTGCTCCCCCCAGCCCCACTCTGGTTTTTAAAGTAATATTTCTCATCACTAAAAAAAATAAGGCAATACAGACAAACCTGAAAGAGATAATAATTATCACCTGACATGCTACGATCTATGGTGTGAGTGTCTTCAGTATTACAGCTCAATTTCATCACCTCAAAGAGACAGACCTCTCCAGCTTCAAGTAGTAATTACAAGGAAAGGTAACAACTGGTCTTTTCTCAGTCAGATGCTAACACCCGAACCTGTTAACTAGAGTGCAGGGTAGAAGGTACTGTAATTGACTTGATTTTCCTCATAAGATGCCAACTCATAATCTAATCAGCATTTAAAAAGGGTTATAAAATAAAGAAACTCACATTTAAATCACTGAAGCAGGTAGGAGGTGGATCTCCCAGAAGTGGATAGGATGTTGATTTTACACACTTAATACACACACACACGCACACACACACAAGTCCATCATAACAAGAACAGTTTGTAGAAATGATTAGAACGTTCCTTGGCAGAGGCAGTAACTGAACTGGACCTAGAGAGGTTAAAAGTTCTATAGAGACAAGGTTTTGTGGGAGAAGCATGCCAGGTAAAGGATTCACGTTGGTTAAGTCATGGAATGGATCTGACAAATAACTAGTGGAGGAATTTGGAGTGAAGTGAGCTGTATTTGTGATGTAGGATAAAAGGAAATAAAATGGAAATGGTAAACTAAAATAAGATCACTGTGAAGGATCCAGCGTAAGTATGTTCTCCTTTCATTTAAAGCTGTCTCTAAAAAAATTTAAACTTTGAAAAAACATGTGAACTTTGGGACAATTCAAAATTTGTAAGATTGACATGATACATACAAATTGGTTTGTTACTCAAAACTGTTATAATTCCAATACCTGAATTTGTCAGAAGAAGAGATAAAAGAATCGGTATAAGTTGCTTTTGGTTTGATTTATTGCCATGTTTAAAGTAATTTTTCAAGACAGAGCTGCTTTTGCTTCATCAGAGTGATTGAATCAGTGGGGTGGAAAATAAAAATCTCTGAGTTCCATTTTTACTGTGAGCCAGCTACGAAGCTGAACAAGAAACTTGTTGAATCCCTTTTATACATATACAAATCAAAATTTTTAAGTCTATCTTCTCTGATGATTAATGTTTCATTAACTGATCAAATCTACTCATTAAACACAGAACTTCTGTCACGGGAAACTTCACAAAAGATTACAAGCTCACAACTGTATTTCAGCAATGCATCATTTATTTTCACCTTTTTTAAGAATTACAAGAACTTGGTACATGAAGTAACATTTCAATGTGCTTTACCTTATCAAGAAGTACATCATCCATCCACAACTGGGTGTTGTTTTTGCTTTGGCTCCATCTCTTCATTCTTTCTGGAGTTACTTCTCCACTGATCTCCAGTAGCATACTGGGCACCTACCAAACTAGGGAGTTCATCTTTCAGTGTCCTATCTTTTTGCCTTTTCATACTGATCATGGGGTTCTCAAGGCAAGAAATTGAAATGATTTGCCATTCCCTTCTCCAGTGGACCATGTTTTGTAAGAACTTGCCACCATTATCCATCCGTCCAAAAACCATCCAGTTGTGGATGTGACTGGTGATGGAAGTAAATTCCAATGCTGTAAAGAGCAATACTGCACAGGAACCTGGAATGTTAGGTCCATGAATCAAGGCAAATTGAAAGTGGTCAAACAAGAGACGGCAAGAGTGAACATCGACATTTTAGCAATCAGTGAACTAAAATGGACTGGAATGGGTGAATTTAACTCAGATGACCATTATATCTACTACTGTGGGCAAGAATCCCTTAGAAGAATTGGAGTAGCCATCATAGGCCACAAAAGAGTCCAAAATGCAAGACCTGGATGCAATCTCAAAAATAACAGAATGATCTCTGTTCGTGTCCAAGACAAACCACTCAACAACACAGTAATCCAAGTCTATGCCCCAAAGAGTAATGCTGAAGAAGCTCAGGTTGAAAGGTTCTCTGAAGACTTACAAGACCTTCTAAAACTAACACACAAAAAAGATGTCCTTTTCATTATAGGGGACTGGAATGCAAAAGTAGGAAGTTACGAGATAGCTGGAGTAACAGGCAAATATGACTTGGAGTACAGAATGAAGCAGGGCAAAGGTTAATAGCTTTGCCAAGAGAATGCACTGGTCATGGCAAACACCCTCTTCCAACACAATAGAAGACTCTACACATGGACATCACCAGATGGTCAATACCCAAATCAAATTGATTATATTATTTGCAGCCAAAGATTGAGAAGCTCTATATAGTCAGCAAAAACAAGACCAGGAGCTGACTGTGGCTCAGATTATGAACTACTTATTGCCAAATAACAGCTTCAAATGAAGAAAGTAGGGAAAACCACTAGACCATTCAGGTATGACCTAAATCAAATCCCTTACATTGTACAGTGGAAGTGAGAAGTAATTCAAGGGATTAGATCTGACAGGTAGAGTGTCTGAAGAGCCATGGACAGAGGTTTGGGACACTGTACAGCAGGCAAGGATCAAGACCATTCCCAGAAAAAGAAATGCAAAAAGGCAAATGGCTATCTGAGGAGGCCTTACAAATAGCTGTGAAAAGAAGAGAAGGGAAAGGCAAGGAGAAAGGGAAAAGGAAAGAAATACCCATTTGAATGCAGAGTTCCAATGAATAGCAAGGAGAGATAAGAAAGCCTTCCTCAGAGATCAATGCAAAGAAATAGAGGGAAACAACAGAATGGGAAAGACTAGAGACCTCTTCAAGAAGATTAGAGATACCAAGGGAACATTTCATGCAAAGATGGGCACAATAAAGGACAGAAATGGTATGGACCTAACAGAAGGAGAAGACATTAAGAAGAGGTGGCAAGAATACACAGAAGAACTATACAAAAAAGATCTTCATGACCCAGATAACCACGATGGTATGTGATCACTCACCTAAAGCCAGACATCCTGGAATGCAAAGTCAAGTGGGCCTTAGAAAGCATCAGTACAAACAAAGCTAGTGGAGGTGATGGATTTCCAGTTGAGCTATTTCAAATCCTAAAAGATGATGCTATGAAAGTGCTGCACTCAATATGCCAGCAAATTTGGAAAACTCAGCAGTGGCCACAGGACTGGAAAATGTCAGTTTTCATTCCAGTCCCAAAGAAAGGCAATGCCAAAGAATGCTCAAATTACCACACAATTGCACTTGTCTCACATGCTTGCAAGGTAATGCTCAAAATTCTCCAAGCCAGGCTTCAATAGTACATGTATTATGAACTTCCAGATGTTCAAGCTGGATTTAGAAAAGGCAGAGGAACCAGAGATCAAAGTGCCAGCATCCACTAGATCAACAAAAAAGCAAGTTTCAGAAAAACATCAACTTCTGCTTAATTGACTATGCCAAAGCCTTTGACTATGCGAATCACAACAAACTGTGGAAAATTCTGAAATATGGGAATACCAGACCATCTGACCTGCCTCCTGAGAAACCTGTATGTAGGTCAAGAAGCAACAGTTAGAGCTGGATATGGAACAACAGACTGGTTCCAAATTGGGAAAGGAGAACGTCAAGGCTGTATATTGTCACCCTGATTATTTAACTTATATGCAGAGTATATCATGAGAAATGCTGGGCTTGATGAAGCACAAGCTGGAATCAAGATTGCCGGGAGAAATATCAATCACCTCGGTATGCAAATAACACCACCCTTATGGCAGAAAGTGAAGAGGAACTAAAGAACCTCTAGGTGATAGTGAAAAAGGAGTGAAAAAGCTGGCTTAAAATTCAACATTCAGAAAATTAAGGTCATAGCATCAGGTCCTATCACTTCATTGCAAATAGATGGAGAAACAGCGGAAACAGTGGCTGACTTTATTTTGGGGCTCCAAAATCACTGCAGATACTGACTGCAGCCATGAAATTAAAAGACGCTTGCTTCTTGGAAGGAAAGTTATGACCAACCTAGATAGCATATTAAAAAGCAGACACATTATTTTGCCAACAAAGGCCCATCTAGTCAAAGCTATGGTGTTTCCAGTAGTCAGGTATGGATGTAAGAGTTGGACTATAAAGAAAGCTGAGCACTGAAGAATTGATGCTTTTGAACTGTGGTGTTGGAGAAGACTCTTGAGAGTCCCTTGGACTGCAAGGAGATCCAACCAGTCCATCCTAAGGGAAATCAGTCCTGCATATTCATTGGAAGGACTGATGCTGAAGCTGAAACTCCAATACTTTGGCTACCTGATTCGAAGAACTGACTCATTGGAAAAGACCCTGATGCTGGGAAAGATTGAAGGAGGGAGGAGAAGGGGACAACAGAAGATGAGATGGTGGGATGGCATCACCAACTCAATGGACATGAGTTTGAGTAAACTCCAGGAGTTGGTGATGGACAGGGAGGCCTGGTGTGCTGCAGTCCATGGAGTTGCAAAGAATCGGACATGACTGAGCAAATGAACTGACCTGAACTGAACTGATATCATCCATGGTCTCACTGAAGTCTCAGAGAACACCTCTGAGTCTTCAGGCATCTCTTTTAAATGTTTTAATAAATTCACACTCTTACCTTCTGAGAGATGAAATGTCCTCTCCAAACTCCAAACTACTAAGTCAGTTGATGACTTCATTTTTACCTAAGATTAAATGAGGACTTTTACCAGATGATTGAGTCCTTAACCCCTCATGAATCAATCTGCATTCCACAGATCCCCTGTCCCATTTGCCCATGACTTCTCAGAGAATCACTCACCACGCAGGATCCCTTCTTGCTCTCCAGCATCCATCTACGTGTCTTTAGTGGCTATTTCTCATTACTATTCACATCTGTTCTTTCATCGTTAAAAATTAGTTTTTTCCACCCTACTGCCTCATCAAACTCACACTTATCTGAAGACCTACCCTAACTCATTCCACTCCTTTTAAGTCCAACTGGTAAGAGGTGAAAGATTCCAAGCACAATAGTAGCATGGACCCAAGCATTCAAATCTCGGTATCGGTACACAAACTGGATGGTGGAATAGTACCACGTTAGTTTTCACATATTTAATTATGAAATGCAAAATGAATCTACATGAAGAGCTTTCAGGATTTTCACACCATTCTCTCTTCTATTTATGAGTAATATCCCTTAATACAAACCATCACCCTTTAAAAATGCACAAATACATATATATGTATGTAATTAAAAGAAATGATAGAAAGAGAAACTAAGTTTTCAGGAAAAAAGAAAGATTATACCCTGGATCCTAGTCCCTAAACATCATGTTTTTAACAACCTGCTCATTCCCATTCAAGAAAAATGCTGAAAAGAACAATAATAATATTACCATACTATGAAAAGCTGTCATGTGAATAAATTATAAAAATGCTATTACATAACTATATTCTTATTACAGAAAGTATTATAGATAAACCCATACAGCTATAATATTATAAGCAAACATTGTTATAGAAACGTTACATATAATGCTATTCCAGATACACACTAGAGTATAACTGCATTTTAATACTGTAGCATTTATTAAGAATTATAGAAACACAGTAGAAGACATACTGCTTTAATATACCACTTAAAACTTTAATAGTATTTCACTTTAAATGGTGGAATCATTACTTATGAGCATAATAATCAGAATTATCTCCAGGAATGTCTTTCAGATACGTTGTAATGATGCTTTTTAAAAAATGTACTGAATAGAGAATAACTTTGCTCTCAGACTTTCAATCATTCACTAATGATGTCATTTTTCAAGTTAGTTTATTCATAATCAATTCAAACACATATGTAAGAAAATGCATTTATATGAAATCATATAATTGAAAAGACCCTGATGCTGGGAAAGATTGAGGGCAGGAGGAGAAGGGGACGACAGAGGATGAGATGGTTGGATGGCATCACCGATTCAATGGACATGGGTTTGAGTAAACTTGGGGAGTTCGTGATGGTCAGGGAGGCCTGGTGTGCTGTGGTCCATGGGGTCGCAAAGAGTCGGACATGACTGAGCGACTGAACTGAATTGAACTGAACCTATCACATGACAAAATCACTGCAATTTTAAAATACAGGTCATAGTATTATGGTGTAGGAGATGACCATGAAACATAGTGGGATTTTTTTTCCTGTATTCTATAGTTTTTGATACTTAAAATGTTTGTAATATCTTTGTCTCTGAGATTAGTTTTCTTTGTTGATAAATGGAATCAGAACAATGGGATTTGCTTGTCATCAAATTGGAACATTTATCGGAGAAGGCAATGGCACCCCACTCCAGTACTCTTGCCTGGGAAATCCCATGGACGGAAGAGGCTGGTAGGCTGCAGTCCATGGGGTCGCTAAGAGTCGGACACAACTGAGCGACTTCACTTGCACTTTCACTTTCATGCATTGGAGAAGGAAATGGCAACCCACTCCAGTGTTCTTGCCTGGAGAATCCCAGGGACAGGGGAGCCCGGTGGGCTGCGGTCTGTGGGGTCGCACAGAGTCGGACACGACTGAAGCGACTTAGCAGCAGCAGCCGCAGCAGGGACTTCCCTGGTAGTTCAGTGGTTAAGAACCCGCCTTGCAATTCAGAGGATGCAGGTTCAATCCCTGGTTGGGGAACTAAGATCCCACATGCCGTGGAGCAATTAAGCTCATGCAGCAGAACCACTGAGTCCACACACCACAACTGGAAAGGCTGTGCACTGCAACCATCCTGCATGCCACAACTAAGACCTGAGGCAGCCAAATACATAAATAAAATATTACAAAAACGCTGGGACATTTAACTTGCTTTCAGTACATTTATTGAGTTCACTTATGCTAACATATTTTCATCAGTTCTATTGATGTATAATTTATATACAACTAAATTATTTTAACTGATAGTTCAATGAATTTTAACAGTTGGTTTGCCCATGAAATCAATGCCTCAATCAAGTTATAGAATATTTTCTTCATATTCAAAAGTTTTTCCCCCTCCTTGCAGTCCTTCTATACCATGCCTATTACTTATCAGCTTCCTGTCAATACAGATTAATTTGCATTGTTTAGAATTGTGTATAAAGGAAATTATATAGCATATACTCTTTATGTTTGGCTTCATTATTTTGAGATGGACTGTTCTATGATTCAATATTTTATGTCTTATCAATAATATTCCATTGTATGAATCTACAAAATTTTTTTTGCTTATTCTTCTGTTGATAAACTTATTACCAAATTTTCACTATTATGAATAAAGGTACCATGGATATTTTTGTAGAATCTCAGATCTTCTGAGACCTGCCAGGAACCAGGTGAATCATGATGAAAGCAATCCTCTACCAGTGGGTTTTGAGATGACTTTAGCCCAGGCCATCTACTTCATTTCAGTCTGTACCAGACCCTGAACCAGAGGCAAACACAACTAAGCCACTTGCAGATTTCTAACCCACAGATTATGAAGTAATAAATGTTTGGGTTTTTTAAGCTGCCAAATTTGGGGGTAATTTGTTACGTAGCAAGATACCTCAGTTCTCACAGGAAGACAAACCACACACAAGATGCACAGTTCCTGAGTGATGGTATCACAGACCAAAATCTCTTTCAGTACTAAGAGACTAAAGCTTCAGCAGTTTTATCCCCTTGTTTTGGAGAACATGTTATTTAAAGCCAATTACTTTTTTTTTTTTTTTTGAGTCTCAGCTCATTTGCTTAAAACGTGAGTTTAGCTAATGTCAACAATTTTAGAGTAATCTTAATTGTTTTTGTATTCTATTAATAATGCTGGTTAATTTTACCATAAATATGCACAGAAAGGCTAAATATTTTTGAGGATTAGTGTGATTTCTCATAACTGGATAAATTAGACATTTGAAAGGTAATAAATTCTGTTTTCTAACTTTATTTTCCTAATCACTTGATCAAAACTGATGATGTGTAAGGGAGAAAATAGAAAAAGATAAGTAAATGCCCATTCCCATATTGGGTGACTGGATATTCTAATCTATAAAGAATGATTCAGACAAATAACACAAGTACTCTGGGAGCTTATGCCTTTCAAAGGAACTCTCTATTCCCTTGAGTGTACTTGTGGTAAACAGTATTGGCTTTGTGAACCGCCAAAGCTGCAATGCCCTGCAGCCACTTACCACCATATCTTCATTATTTTTAATAGTAAGGCTTTAAATGACCAACATGCACATTTAATTCCACTTGAGACACGGTGAAGAGGTCTGACAGAATGTGCTCCTCTGGAAAAGGAATGGCAAACCACTTCAGTATTCTTGCCTTGAGAACCCCATGAACAGTATGAAAAAGCAAAATGATAGGATACTAAAAGAGGAACTCCCCAGGTCAGTAAGTGCCCAATATGCTACTGGAGATCAGTGGAGAAATAACTCCAGAAAGAATGAAGGGATGGAGCCAAAGCAAAAACAATACCCAGTTGTGGATGTGACTGGTGATAGAAGCAAGGACCAATGCTGTAAAGAGCAATATTGCTTAGGAACCTGGAATGTCAGGTCCATGAATCAAGGCAAATTGGAAGTGATCAAACAAGAGATGGCAAGAGTGAGTGTTGACATTCTAGGAATCAGCGAACTAAAATGGACTGCAATGGGTAAATTTAACTCAGGTGACCATTATATCTACTACTATAGGCAGGAATCCCTTAGAAGAAATGGAGTAGGCATCATGGTCAACAAAAGAGTCCAAAATGCAGTACTTGGATGCAATCTCAAAAACGACAGAATGATCTCTGTGCGTTTCCAAGGCAAACCATTCAATATCACAGTAATCCAAGTCTATGCCCCAACCAGTAATGCTGAAGAAGCTGAAGTTGAACGGTTCTATGAAGACCTACAAGACCTTTTAGAACTAACACCCAAAAAAGATGTCCTTTTCATTATAGGGGACTGGAATGCAAAAGTAGGAAGTCAAGAAACACCTGGAGTAACAGGCAAATTTGGCCTTGGAGTACGGAATGAAGCAGGGCAAAGGCTAATAGAGTTTTTCCAAGAGAACGCACTGGTCATAGCAAACACCCTCTTCCAATAACACAAGAGAAGACTCTACACACGAACATCACCAGATGGTCAACACCGAAATCAGACTGATTGTATTCTTTGCAGCCAAAGATGGAGAAGCTCTATACAGTCAGCAAAAACAAGACCGGGAGCTGACTGTGGCTCGGATCATGAACTCCTTATTGCCAAATTAGGACTGAAATTGAAGAAAATGGGGAAAACCGCTAGACCATTCAGGTATGACCTAATGACCTATAATCAAATCCCTTATGATTATACAGTGGAAGTGAGAAATAGATTTAAGGGACTAAATCTGATAGAGTGCCTGATTAACTATAGACGGAGGATTGTGACATTGTACAGGAGACAGGGATCAAGACCATCCCCAAGGAAAAGAAATGCAAAAAAAGCAAAATGGCTGTCTGGGGAGGCCTTACAAATAGCTGTGAAAAGAAGAGAAGCAAAAAGCAAAGGAGAAAAGGAAAGATATAAACACCTGAATGCAGAGTTCCAAAGAATAGCAAGAAGAGATAAGAAAGCCTTCCTCAGCGATCAATGCAAAGAAATAGTGGAAAACAACAGAATGGGAAAGACTAGAGATCTCTTCAAGAAAATTAGAGATACCAGGGGAACATTACATGCAAAGATGGGCCCGATAAGGACAGAAATGGTATGGACCTAACAGAAGCAGAAGATATTAGGAAGAGGTGGCAAGAATACATAGAACTGTACAAAAAAGAGCTTCATGACCCAGACAATCACGATGGTGGGATCACTCACCTAGAGCCAGACATCCTGGAATGTGAAGTGAAGTGGGCCTTAGAAAGCATCACTACAAACAAAGCTAGTGGAGGTGATGGAATTCCAGTTGGGCTATTTCAAATCCTGAAAGATGATGCTGTGAAAGTGCTGCACTCAATATGCCAGCAAATTTGGAAAACTCAGCAGTGGCCACAGGACTGGGAAGGTCAATTTCATTCCAATCCCTAAAATGGCAATGCCACAAATGTTCAAACTACTGCACATTGCACTCATCTCACTCGCTAGTAAAGTAATGCTCAAAATTCTCCAAGCCAGGCTTTAGCAATACATCAACCATGAACTTCCAGATGTTCAAGCTGGTTTTAGAAAGGGCAGAGGAACCAGAGATCAATTGCCAACATCCGCTGGATCATCGAAAAAGCAAGAGAGTTCCAGAAAAACATCTATTTCTGCTTTATTGACTATGCCAAAGCCTTTGACTGTGTGGATCACAATAAACTGTGGAAAATTCTGAAAGAGATGGGAATACCAGACCACCTGACCTGCCTCCTGAGAAACCTATATACAGGTCAGGAAGAAAGAGCTAGAACTGGACATGGAACAACAGACTGGTTCCAAATAGGAAAAGGAGTATGTCAAGGCTGTATATTGTCACCCTGATTATTTAACTTCTATGCAGAGTACATCATGAGAAACGCTGGGCTGGAAGAAGCACAAGCTGGAATCAAGATTGCCGGGAGAAATATCAATAACGACAGATATGCAGATGACACCACCCTTATGGCAGAAAGTGAAGAGGAACTAAAAAGCCTCTTGTTGAAAGTGAAAGAGTGAAAAGGTTGGCTTAAAGTCCAACATTCAGAAAACTAAGATCATGGCATCTGGTCCCATCACTTCATGTTAAATAGATGGGGAAACAGTGGAAACAGTGTCAGACTTTATTTTTGGGGACTCCAAAATCACTGCAGATGGTGAATGCAGCCATGAAAATAAAAGACGCTTACTCCTTGGAAGGAAAGTTATGACCAACCTAGATAGCATATTAAAAGCAGAGAGATTACTTTGCCAACAAAGGTCCATCTAGTCAAGGCTATGATTTTTCCTGTGGTCATGTATGGATGTGAGAGTTGGACTGTGAAGAAAGCTGAGTGCTGAAGAATTGATGCTTTTGAGCTGTGGTGTTGGAGAAGACTCTTGAGAGTCCCTTGGACTGCAAGGAGATCCAACCAGTCCATATTAAAGGACATCAGTCCTGGGTGTTCTTTGGAAGGACTGATGCTAAAGCTGAAACTCCTATTCTTTGGCCACCTCATGTGAAGAGTTGACTCACTGGAAAAGACCCTGATGCTGGGAGGGATTGGGGGCAGGAGGAGAAGGAAATGACAGAGGATGTGATGCCTGCATGGCATCACCGACTCAATGGACGTCAGTTAAGTAGACTCCGGGAGTGGTGAGGTACAGGGAGGCCTGGAGTGCTGTGATTCATGGGGTTGCAAAGACTCGGACATAACTGAGCGACTGAACTGAACTGCAACTCTACAAGCATTAGACCTGACGTTAGCAAAGGCAGTTTTTGAATCCTGTTCATTGCCTACAATTTCTACTTTGAGTCATTTTCCTATCTTTTCTCCTTTGATATGCTCATGCAACCAGTCTCTAGTTCATCATTTCTTATTTTATGCTGACAAAGGTCTGTCTGGTGAAAGCTATGGTTTTTCCAGCAGTCATGTATGGATGTGAGAGTTGGATTATAAAGAAAGCTGAGGGCCGAAGACTTGATGCTTTTGAACTGTAGTGTTGGAGAAGACTCTTGAGACTCCCTTGAACTGCAAGGAGATCCACCCAGTCCATCCTAAAGGAAATCAGTCCTGAACATTCATTGGAAGGACTGATGCTGAAGATGAAGCTCTAGTACTTTGCCCGCCTGATACGAAGAACTAACCCCTTGGAAAAGACCCTGATGCTGGGAAAGATTGAAGGCAAGAGGAAAAAGGGACGACACAGGATGAGATGGATGGATGGCATTACCGACTCGACGGACATGAGTTTGAGCAAGCTCCAGGAGTTAGTGATGGACAGGGAGGCCTGGTGTGCTGCAGTCCATGGCGTCACAAAGAGTCGGATATAACTGGGCGACTGAACTGAACTGAACATTTTCTCTCTCCAAACCCTCCTCAATTTTCAAAATGTAGTGCAATAGTGACATGCTTTATACAACTTTTTTTTTTAATATCCCTTACACAGAAAAAGAAGTAACTCATTTCTCAGTGTCCAGACTTCTAAACTTCATCATTGCAGTTACAACATTCTTCCTACTTTGTGGATACTGGTATGAACTGAACTTTTCTGCTCCCAAATCCACATGGGGAAACCACAATCTCCAGTGAGATGCATGAGGTATGTGTGGAGGGGCCGCTGGGAGGTGACTGGGTCATGAGAGCAGAGCACTCATAATAAGATCAGGGCCCTTATAAAAAGGGATGTCTTCTCTCTCTGTTATTACTGGCTCAAGGCTATGCTGAGAAATACTGCCCTTATCATGCTTAGCAACTTCCACTACCTGCTTTGTAGTGACTGTGATTCCTGCTGTCCATTAGGCACTGAACGTGCTCATTTTCCCAAAATTACCTTGCCCAACACTGTGTGCCTCCTCCCACTTCCTGGATTATCTTTCAAAGCAGCAATGGGTTAGGCACAAAAGGTTAAGTCCTGTAAGTATAGACATTTTTATTAAGAGTAATTGATGTGACACAAAAACATGTTCTAGTTATTTTTAAAATTGGCACATTACAAATGCCAAGTGCCTTCCAATTCAGCAATTAGGTTATAAAAATTAACTCAGGAACCTTGTATTTTACACAATTTCATTCTCAACAGGGAATATGAAAATTGACATTAAGACAAATAGGAACGAGTACATGGGGCATGGGATAGCACTGTGAAACCATTTATTAACAAGGACCTAAGAGCTGGACACAACTGAGCAACTTCACTTTCACTTTTCACTTTCATGCACTGGAGAAGGAAATGGCAACCCACTCCATTGTTCTTGCCTGGAGAATCCCAGGGATGGGGGAGCCTGGTGGGCTGCCATCTATGGGGTCGCACAGAGTCGGACACGACTGAAGCGACTTAGCAGCAGCATGGTACTCTCCTCTAATGTTATCTGAAACATAATTTACAAAGATGTAGGAAGTGAGGGATCTTAGATCCTAGAATAAGTTTGTAGAGAAAAAAGATTCTAGAATCAGAGAGAGGGGATGGTTAGAGAGGTAATTACAGTAAGAAAGATACACATCTGTCCCTTTCTCCAAAGTGGTTTGAAAACGAATGTGTTAAGTTCCATTAACCTGAAGTAAAGAAAATGTGCCTCCTGAATTCTTGAGATTTGTTCCTGAACAACTTCCCTGGAGGTGAAATTTCTCCAAATACCAAGTTCTACCTTCCAGGGCAGGGCAGGGAGAGCTCAAGTGCATGGCATAAGGATGAACAACAGGTGGAGGGTCGGGTGACAGAAAGGACAAACACCCTCTGCTGAGAGCCCCATCTCCAAAGGAAATTCCTGATCCCCACGTGACGGACACGCTGGCTCACCTGGTTGGTTTAGGAGCGTGGGGTCCGTCACGCATTTTAGGCTAAACGGGGCATAGTGTCTGTGTGGCAGGCAGGACTGGCCTGGGGATTCTCAACATTAAGACTCTGCAACCTTCTCTGGCAATGGCCAAGCAAAAGAGAAAACATGCCAGTTTCTGCCCTTCACTGGGTTCAGTGGATTCAGTATTTGGGCTGTTGACATCACACAAGAGGAGTAACATTTGTTTCCTCCCACAAACCATTCTTGCAATAGTATCGCTTTAACAGTGCACATTTTGAATGTTTCTTCTTTGTATGTTTAGTATTTTAATCAAAACTCTACTGTAACACCAGATTTTTACTGTAATTATTTGTGTATACGTCTACATCAGGTGGGAGACTGCAAACTCTCAGCATAGACTACATCTCATTTATTTTTCTATTCCTGACACATAGACTCTTCCACACCTACAGTAGGGACACAACATTTATGTTAAATAAATGTATAAATGAATGGCTATAGAATACAGGCAGAAAATGCCTGTGTAGGTATTAATGTATACACTTATATACTTCATACACATATTAATGTTTCTGCAATTGATAATATTCATATACTTGGTGATGTTTATTTTTGATAAGTTATTTTAAAATAGGTGACAGTTTATATCTAATGTGATCATTGTAAATAAGTCAATAATAAGTCAAGTCGCTCAGTCATGTCCGACTCTTTGCGACCCCATGGACTGTAGCCTACCAGGCTCCTCCATCCATGTAATTTTCTAGGCAAGAGTACTGGAGTGGGTTGCCATTTCCTTCTCCAGGGAAACTTCCCAACCTAGGGTTCGAACCCAGGTATCATTATAAATACATATATATATATATATATATATATATATAATTGGAAGAGAGAAATTATATAGCTATTAAACATTTTCACTTTGAGATTCTATAAATATGTGATAAATTTTTGCACATTTGATTAATTGCAAATGACAATACATTCTATGGCATCAAATAACTGACAAAAAGTAGAATTAGAAAGCTTTACAAATTATTTACTATCAAAGTTAAACATAATATAAACCTGATCAATTTGAGAGGGACTGTTTTCAGGCCAAAGGAAAAAAGTGAACACAGATAATCGAAGACAGGCTGCAAGTCTCAGCAGTCTTAAATTTACAGGTGCATATGCATATGTTTAAAGTTTCAGGTAAAGTGTTACAAATTAGCTAGAAATTTTCAATGGACTCTTTTTCAGTGTTTAACATGCATTGCATATGAATTATTCAAATAGAAACTTTTATAATTTGTTATATTTTTAACATTATTGAAATTCTTTACTGGTGTGAACAAATAGTTCTTTCTCCTTTTTATACTATATTTCTTTGCTCAAGACATAATTTCTTCTAATAATTTGTTCCCAGGGTAGTTATTAATGAGTTTCATTATAATGTCATAAAGAAATATGAAACTTTTAATTTTGCATCTATGAGTCTAACATACATATATATAGACCAGAAATATGCATTATGCAATTATTTCTAAACAATAAACATAGAAATCACATTAGAAGGAAAATAAAACTTAGGAAACTTTCTAAAGTACAAAGTAAAATGCAGATTAAATGCATAATTAATATATTTTGAAAGCAATAAATACTACTGCTAGACAGAATATTAAGAAAAATTTTCCATTTAGGTTGCACTGTGTCAATAAAAAGCAAATTTTTCATACTTAATTACTTTTATGGCATTCTAATTTATTTGATGATTTTGAATTATGGGGAATAAATAGTATTAATTACAGAGTAATAATGTATTTTCATGTTTTTTGTGCATTATGTACATCAAAATTCTAATTTCTTTCTGCTTAGAATATTAAAATATACTCTAACTCAGAGATATGCTTGTTACCTAAGACAATGCCATAAACCCATGGAATCTCATTAATTAAGACTTTTGATTTTGTTTCAGAAATAATAATAAAATAATAAAAGTAATCGAAGAAGATGAAAAATGATGTTTTCTTCTCCCAGCCTGGATAGCCCTGCATTCTCATATCTGCATTTGGAACTTTTCTTTTCTTTCTAGATTCAGCTCACATCCCCCTCTTTCCTGAAGCCTTCTCTTCTTCCTCCATTTTTTTCTGATCTTGGTGGTTCCTTCCTCTGCATGCTTATATCATCTGATGTGACTTCCATTTAGCATGTTGATTTCTTCTTTGTAGTTTGGTTTATATATCTTTTTGTCATTAGATTATAAATGTCAGGGTCAACTCTTTTCTGTGTTCTCCCACACTTACCACACTGTGTAGCACATAATTTATACAGTGAAGATCTGCTGGATTCTCATTTCTTCTTCCAGAAGAAATAATACAGAAGAAAATAAGAATAATACAGCATAAAATCAAAACAAAGACCCATTTGAGAAGTTACATGCTGTTTTTCTTGAGTGAAAGAGAGAGAAGACAGAGTTGGCAATATCATTACAAGGTTCATTTTAAAACCAAAACAGTATTCTGCTGCTAATTATGTGTTGATTGAAAAGGCCAGCATACTAAACTAGATCCATGCTATGATTAAAACTATAAAGTACTTACATGCATTTAAAAGGTTTTTAATATAAAATTGAAAGCCAACGAGTCACTATAATAGTTATTGACTTTTCCCTCACTGTTCAAATGTGTTTACAAGATAATTATATAAAATACTCACACAGTTCATTAAGTAAGTATCCAGAGGAGATCAGGAATCCACAGAAGTCTGTCTCCGCAGAGCATTCTCTCTAGACTTAACAATTTGGGAGTTTAAGGTTCTATTAAGATTCTATAAGTTTAAACTTTTAGAGTAAAAGATCACACAGGAACAACCTGGGTTTCTCCTGGCATTCTTAGGACTTCACATGTTACACTTTATTTAACAGGACTTTATCTTTCCTGACTTCAAAATTACTTTTAATGTAGCCAAATTCTTATAAAACACAGCTAGCATATGATGGATGAAAAACAACTGTGCCATTTTCCCTATCAATGAGACCCTAAATTTGATTTTTCCTGTTTGGGTAGGTCCTCTAAATACAAATTATCTGGCTTTTAATATAAAATACATAGTATGTGACCAGGGCTTTATATGAACATCTCTATATTAGATAATTGTGTTTAAGTATAATGATTCTAATATAATGATCTCAAAATCATAATCTGACCTCTGGCAGTAAAAGAATTAAACAATCTATCAACTAGTATCCCAAGATAACAATGAAATGTAAGTCTCAAAAAGCACATACAGCCTGCTGGTATTCAGCTATTAATATTAGAGATATTTAAAAGAAAAAGAAAAGTAAATTCTGGATGCAAACCACAAGTAACATTGCCAAGTATGAAATATGCAAAAGGCCCAATAAGTATAACATATACGAGATTAACATTATTTAGATACCAAGATTAACTAAAGTTGGAAGTGCTAAGTCTTAATCTATAATATAGATTTCTTTATTTGGAAAGAAAAGCAGCATAATGGATCAAAACAAACAGTAATCAAAAACTTTGGCTGCCTATACAGTAATAAATTAAGACTCCTGTGTTTTAGCATATGATTATCTCCAAATGACTTGGCATTTTAATTTTCCAAAACCGCTCTCACAAAACACTGATGTACCAAGATTCCTTCGGCAGCAGTAGTAGATATACTGCTATTTTCTTCACCACCAGAGTAAAGGTCAAATAATTTAGTGAACTGATTTAGGGCTCTGTCATAACTGGTTAATTCATAGGTAAAAGAGGAACAATAAAACATAAATTTATGGGGATATAGTGTCAATTAAGTTGTCACATGGCTGAGTGGGTGACATTCATTTTTTTTATAAAGTACCAAGTTTCAAAATATGCATCTATATTTTGGAAAACATGCTAGCAAAAGAAGTGATTTTTCTCACCTATAAAATGGGAATTATAAAGCTTATCATATAGGGGTGCTGAGAAGAAAAATGAGCCATCAGACTCAGTAAGATTACTTCCTGGTTTTTGTTGTTGTTGTTGTTCAAAATACATAATGTGGAAACCAGCAGGAACTCTTTTTTGAAAACACATTAATCTTGGTAACAGTGTCACAAGGTTGGCTTTAAGCAAAGTCAAACAGAGACCTTTCCATTCAAGACAGACCATTCTATTAAAGACAGAACACTGATCACTTAAGGCCTTTGAACTCAAGTTCTATTACTAAGGCTTGCTTCTCTTTCGTAGTAAACTTTTATATACCTGCCTGATAGCAAAAGTAATAACCTCCTCATATTTCCATCAGGCACCCTAATGTTCATCTCTCTTTTCCAGTTATGCCAGGATTCTGATGAATTAAAGCATAAAGAATTAAGAAATTCTTTCCATCTACAAGTATTTATTGATAGTTACTTTGTAACAACCGCAGTGCAAATGAAGCCAACTCATGAAGCTTAGAGTTCAATGTGGAGACAGATTTAAACAAATAATAACAAAAACTGCTAGGAGAGCAATCAAATAGTAATAAAGGAAGTCATATTTTAGGATCGGCTACATGGCTGCCTTAAACATTGGTGTTTTCTGAGGGAACCCACTTAGCTTTCCTTGAGCATAATGTAGTGGTTAGCAACAGAGAGAATACTTTCTTCAAAATGAACTAAGAAATATGTGAGACAACTTTCACTTGTGATAATGAATAAAATCTCTCTAGCTTGTCACTTGGCTGGAAAATCCAGTAATAAAATTTTCATTCCCTAAAAGCCTCTTCAATTTCCTAAACATATGCCCAAATGGTTTTCAAAGACAGACCTTTCAGGCTTATCTCTCCAATTGCAGGTGCCAAGGGTTACAGTCCATGATATGAGATACAAACTCCCTGAAGCTTCAGCATGTAGGGCAGGTGTCAGGTTCGCCACATATCGAGAGGCTGTAGAGGAACACAGTGGGGTGGACACCATCTGTACATTCTCCCTTGACCTCACTGCACCTCTCAGAGAGGAAATGAAATACGCACTGAGAGTTCTGACTTCTACAATTATCAACAAGGGGATACCTGCAAATTGATGGGTTTGGAGGTCAGCAGGGTTATGAGTCCTACTGTGGCCAGGAATCCCTTAGAAGAAATGCAGTAGCCATCATAGTCAACAAAAGAATCTGAAAAGCAGTACTTGGATGCAATCTCAAAAATGACAGAATGATCTCTGTGCGTTTCCAAGGCAAACCATTCAATATCATGGTAATCCAAGTCTATGCCCCAATAAGTAATGCTGAAAAAGCTGAAATTGAATGGTTCTATGAAGACCTACAAGACCTTCTAGAACTAACACCCCAAAAAAATGTCCTTTTCATTATAGGGGACTGGAATGCAAAAGTAGGAAGTCAAGAAACACCTGGAGTAACAGGCAAATTTGGCCTTGGAGTACAGAATGAAGCAGGGCAAAGGCTAACAGAGTTTTTCCAAGAGAACGCACTGGTCATAGCAAACACCCTCTTCCAACAACACAAGAGAAGACTCTACACATGGACATCACCAGATGGTCAACACTGAAATCAGATTGATTGTATTCTTTGCAGCCAAAGATGGAGAAGCTCTATACAGTCAGCAAAAACAAGACCGGGAGCTGACTGTGGCTCAGATCATGAACACCTTATTGCCAAATTCAGACTTAAATTGAAGAAAGTAGGGAAAAACACTAGACCATTCAGGTATGACCTACATCAAATCCCTTACGATTATACAGTGGAAGTTAAAAATAGATTAAGGGACTAGATCTGATAGACAGAGTGCCTGATGAACTATGGACGGAGGTTTGAATATTGTACAAGAGACAAGGATCAAGACCATGCCCATGGAAAAGAAATTCAAAAAAGCAAAATGGCTGTCTCAGGAGGTCTTACAAATAGTGGTGAAAGAAGGGAAGGGAAAAGCAAAGGAGAAAAGGAAAGATATACCCATCTGAATGCAGAGTTCCAAAGAATAGCAAGGAGAGATAAGAAAGCCTTCCTCAGAGATCAATGCAAAGAAATAGAGGAAAACAACAGAATGGGAAAGACTACAGATCTCTTCAAGAAGATTAGAGATACCAAGGGAACATTACATGCAATGATGGGTTCAATAAAGGACAGAACTGGTATGGACCTAACAGAAGCAGAAGATATTAAGAAGAGGTGGCAAGAATACACAAAAGAACTGTACAAAAAAGATCTTCACGACCCAGACAATCACGATGGTGTGATCACTCACCTAGAGCCAGACATCCTGGAATGTGAAGTCAAGTGGGCCTAAGAAAGCATCACTACGAACAAAGCTAGTGGAGGTGATGGAATTCCAGTTGAGCTATTCCAAATCCTGAGAGATGATGCTGTGAAAGTGCTGCACTCAATATGCCAGCACATTTGGAAAACTCAGCAGTGGTCACAGGACTGGAAAAGGTCAGTTTTCATTCCAATCCCTAAGAAAGGCAATGTCAATGAATGTTCAAACTACCGCACAATTGCACTCATCTCACACACTAGTAAAGTAATGCTCAAAATTCTCCAAGCCAGACTTCAGCAATATGCGAACTTCCAGATGGTCAAGCTGGTTTTAGAAAAGGCAGAGGAACCAGAGATCAAATTGCCAACATCTGCTGGATCATGGAAAAAGCAAAAGAGTTCCAGAAAAACATCTATTTCTGCTTTATTGACTATGTCAAAGCCTTTGACTGTGTGGATCACAATAAACTGTGGATAATTCTGAAAGAGATGGGAATACCAGACCACCTGACCTGCCTCTTGAGAAATCTGTAGGCAGGTCAGGAAACAAGTTAGAACTGGATAGGGAACAACAGACTCGTTACAAATAGGAAAAGGAGTATGTCAAGGCTGTATACTGTCACCCTGCTTATTTAACTTATATGCAGAGTACCTCATGAGAAACGCTGGGCTGGAGGAAGCACAAGCTGGAATCAAGATTGCTGGGAGAAATATCAATAACCTCAGATATGCAGATGACACCACCCTATGGCAGAAAGTGAAGAGGAACTAAAGAGCCTCTTGATGAAAGTGAAAGAGGAGAGGGAAAAAGTTGGCTTAAAACTCAACATTCAGAAAACGAAGATCATGGCATCCGGTCCCACCACATGGGAAACAGATGGGGAAACAGTGGAAACAGTGTCAGACTTTTTATTTTTCTGGGCTCCAAAAATCACTGCAGATGGTGATTGCTGCCATGAAATTTTTAAAATACACTTACTCCTTGGAAGGAAAGTTACGACCAACCTAGATAGCATATTAAAAAGCAGAGACATCACTTTGTCAACAAAGGTCTATCCTTTCAAGGCTATGGTTTTTCCAGTAGTCATGTATGGATGTGAGAGTTGGACTACAAAGAAAGCTGATCACCCAAGAATTGATGCTTTGTTTGGTGGTTTGGAGAAGACTCTTGAGAGTCCCTTGGACTGCAAGGAGATCTGACCAGTCCATCCTAAATGAGATCAGACCTGGGTGTTCATTGGAAGGCCTGATGTTGAAGCTGAAACTCCAATACTTCAGCCACCTGATGCAAAGAGCTGACTCATTTGAAAAGACCCTGATGCTGGGAGAGATCCAGGGCAGGAGGAGAAGGGGCCGACAGAGGATGAAATGGTTGGATGGCATCACCGACTCAAAGGACATGAGTTTGGATTCAACTCCAGGAGTTGGTGATGGACAGTGAGGCCTGGCATGCTGCGGTTCATGGGGTCACAAAGAGTTGGACACAACTGAGTGACTGAACTGAGCGTGATGATGGTGACTCCAAGGAACTATATATATTTTTATACTTATACAGCTGCTGCCTGTGGGTCTGGTTTCCAATCAGCCTGACTGAGACCCCTCCCTTTGGAAAACTGATAGCACCTGACAAAATCTCATTTGGGAACCTATCAAGAATCCACCAGGCTGCTTAGACAATCACAAAGGTTTGAGAGACAAACAAGAGCTAGGGCAAGGTTAAACAGTAAGATTCATTGACTACATAAGGCCATGACTTAAGACTAGGAGAGGAGGTATTTCGCCTAATACACAAAAATCCAGTGAATCAAGTAAAATGAGAAAACAGAAGAATGCGTTCCAAACAAAGAACAACAGCAACAACAAAAGGAGAAAATCTTAATAAATAGAAAATAAGAAATTTAACTGATAAAGGATTCAAAGTGGTGGTCATAAGATGCTCACTGAACTCAAAAGAATGCATAACCACAGTGTGATTTTCAACAAAGAAAAAACATGAGAAAGTACCAAACAGAAGTCACAGAACTGAAGAATACAACAACCGAACTAAAAAATACACTAGAAGTGTTCAACAGCAGACAAGATGAAGCAGCGGAATAGATTAATGACCTGGACAAGGTATTTAGAACTCACACAAACAGAACAGCAAAAAAAAAAATAATAATAAAGAATGCTAAAAACAGAAGATATCCTAAGGGAGCATCAAGACAACATCAGAAAGAGCAGAGTTCCCATTATAGGGGGTCCCAAAAGGAAAAGAGAGAGAGAATAAGGTGCACAAGTCTTTTTTTTTTTTTTTAAATAATGGCTAAAAATTTCCTCAATCCAGAGAAGGAAGCAGATATCCAGGTTCAAAAAACACAGACTCTCAAACAAGATGAATTCAAAGAGATTCATATAAACACATTTTAATTAAAATGTCAAAAGCTAAAGATTAAAAGAGAATCTTAAAAGCAGCAAGAGAAAAACAACTTTTGACAAACAAGGGAACCCCTATAAGACTGAAAGCTGATTTTTTTAAGCAGAAAGTTTGAAGGTCAAAAGGGAAAGGCATGATATTGTCAATGAGCTGAAAATAAAAATCTTCCAATCAAAAATATTCTACCCAGTTAAGACTGTCATTCAAAACTGAAGGTGAGATTATGTTTCCAGACAAGCAAAAGAGTTCACCATTAAACTGGTTTTAAGAGAAATGTTAAAGGGACTTCTTTAAGCTAAAAAAGAAAGGGCAGTAATTAGTAACAAGAAAACATAAGAAGGTAAAAATCTTACTGATAAAGGTAAATATGTAGTAAAAGTAGTGGATTACCAGTTATAAAGCTAGTAGTAAAGTTAAAACACAAGTAGTAAAATTAACTATAACTACAATAATTAGTTTAAAAAAATACAAAATAAAAAGATGCAAAATATAACATCCAAAAACAAAACATGGAAAAAAGGAATAAACACAAAAAGCTAACCAGCATTTCTGGAGAAAATACACAGAAAAGGGTCACATTAAAGACTTGAAATATCCCACGGCTATTATTCCAGTGTATTTTTGTTAATTTCAACATTTTAGCCCATGCTAAGGGGTCCATGGGTTTAGGAAATTAGGAGTGAGTTATTATAATTTGAATCACATGGTAACTTTAAGTACAAATGTTATTTAGAGGTTTTGTGTTTCTTGCAGGATATTAACATAGTCCTTGTAACTGATAAATGTAGCTGTTAATTTGGCAAATGCATTTTTGTCCTTTTCAACAAACACAGACCATGAGAAGCAGTTGACTTTAACTGGTAGAAACATCTATACATCATTAACATCTGACTTCAAGGTGTCATCAACACTTAGTTTCTGTATTATAAACTGCAGGGACTTTAAATTTATCTTCATGCCACAAGGCATGATGTTGATTCAGTCTACTGATAGCATCATCCTTACAAAATCTGAAGAGAAGGAAGTAGGAACCACCCTGAAGGCCATGATAAGACATATACATGCCAATGGTGGGAAATGTATTCTCTGAAAATAGAAGAATCTGCTTAATCAATCAAGTTAACACTGAGAATCAACATCCTCAGGATATTTACTTCAAAATGAGGAAATATTTTTTGGACCTTGTACTCTAAGGGAGAAGTAACATATTCTAGTAAATTCTTTAAACTTTGAAAGCAACTTAATACCAATTTGGTTTGGCTGCTTCTGGAAAGACAGCAAGATGGCCAGAAAAGAGTTTTAGTGTGATCTGGACATAAAGCAATAGCAGGTCCTGGCACTGATACAGCATCCCACGGGTTGTTTCTCCTGTAGTCTAGAATCAAATGAAACAGCAGTTAATGGCTCAGTAGCAAAATATGTGCTTCTGGTCCCCATGACCCTGGATCATATTGTTTAGATATTTCAGTATTCAAGGCGACAATTTTCAGGAAGGGACACAGTGTGTTTCCACTAGATTGGAAACTGAGATTGCAACCAGGTAAATATCAGAAAAAGATGCTTTGGTGTTAGAGGTGATTTCTTCTTATAGGGAAAATAAGGTTGCTGCTCTATCTTTGGGTTTAAGAAGTATAATGAAAGACCCTAGATGTTACCCATTTGTCCCAGCACGCCCAGAAGAGGAGACTTTTTTTTTTTTTTTTTTAATGAATTTGCAACTCTTTCAAGGTGGACTGATAAGGGAATACCAGACCACCTTACCTGTCTCCTGAAAACCCTGTAAGCAGGTCAAGAAGCAACAGTTAGAACCATGTATAGAACAACTGATTGGTTCAATATTGAGAAAGGAGTATGACAGGGCTGTCTGCTGTCAACCTGCTTGTTTAATTTATACACTAAGCACATCATGAGAAATGCTGAGCTGGATGAATTACACCCTAGACTCAAGATAGGTGGGAGAAACATTAACAACATCACATGTGCGGATGATACCACTCTAGTGGCAGAAAGCGAAGAGGAACTAAAGAGCCTCTAGATGAGGGTGAAGGAGGAGAGTGAAAGAGCTGGCTTAAAACTAAAAACTTAAAACTATTAAAAAAAACTAATATCATGGCATCCAGCCCCATTACTTCATGGCAAATAGAGGGGAAAAAGGTGGAAGTAGTGACAGATTTTCTCTTCTTTGACTCTACAATCACTGTGGATGGTGACTGCAATCAAGAAATCAGAAGACATTTGCTTCTTGGCAGGAAAGCTATGACAAACCTAAAAAGTATTGAAAAGCATAGACATTACTCTGCTGACAAAGGTCCATATAGTCAAGGCTATGGCCAGGTACAGTTGTGAGAGCTGGACCGTAAAGAAGGCGGAACACTGAAGAATTGAAGCCTTCAAACCATGGTGCTGGAGAAGACGCCTGAAAGTTCCTTGGATAGCAAGGAGATCAAACCAGTAAATCTTAAGGGAGATCAACCCTGATTACTTCAAAAGTCTGATGCTGCAGCTGAAACTCCAGTATTGTGGTCATCTGATGAGAACAGCTGACTCACTGGAAAAGATTGAGGGCAGAAGGAGAAGAGAGAGTCATAGGATAAGATGGCTGGATGATATCACCAATGCAATTGACATGAACTTGGGTGAACTTCAGGAGAGGTGAAGAACAGAGAGGCCTGGTGTGCTCAGCCTATGGGGTCGCAAACAATTGGACATGACTGGGCGACTGAAGACAACAAAGGCAGGACTATCTAAAGCTCAGGACACTTCATAGGGAAAAGAACTACATTCATCTGAACACTCTGTCAGAGTAAATAGGTAATGTGAATTAATTCAGCATCTAATCATATCCCCTGAAAAGAGATTTAACTTTTTGTAATGTGATTTCTTTGTAACCAGTGGTATGGTTAAATAGGCCTAGGTAATCTCAGGCACAGGAAAATGGAATTTGGTATTCCGAGATAAAGTAAACTGAAAATTCTGATTCTGTCATTCACAAAAATTAGGGTTACATATCTCTACAAGTCAAGTAATTGTATGGAAAAAATACTTCCAATCCTATCATAATAGAGTTTGCATGACATAGCCCATAGGTTCTTATATTATTTAACCACAGTATCTCTATTATCCATTAAGCCTTAGATAGTTATTGGATGGAAGAGAATA
This sequence comes from Bos mutus, assembly GCF_027580195.1. Classification (NCBI taxonomy): domain Eukaryota; kingdom Metazoa; phylum Chordata; class Mammalia; order Artiodactyla; family Bovidae; genus Bos; species Bos mutus. The sequence continues at coordinate 24,895,768 of NC_091643.1, forward strand.
TCTAATTTCAAAGAAAACACTTGTAAATATTTTAGTATTATTCCTCTGAGATATTATGTATACAGCATCATCTTTATTTTTCATAATGTCTGGGTACTTTTTAAAATTTAAATCTACAAATTATTTTAATTTAATTTATTCTATTTTCTTGTTAAAATTAGTATGGTCTTTTATAAATACTTTGTATTGACTTATAAGTTAATGTTGCATTCTCATTTATTTTCCAAGAGTACTTCACCTGGGTTACACGCATGTCCCTGGGGCACACCTTGGAGATGCTCAAAATCATTTGAAGACTATGGACTGAATGGTTAAGTTTTCATTTCATAAAGTTGTTAAGTCAGTAAAATTGAGAATATTATTGTTAATATTATACCATTTATACTCACTGGCTAGTAAATACTGATGAAATTCAAATTATGCATGTATCAGAAGACTGAATTGTCAAACTTCACGCAGCTGTAGTAATTTTAACAATCATGAGGAGCTGCAGCAACAACCCATCTCTGCAGAAAAGCAATGCCTGTCACCCCTTGCCCCCAATTCCCCTGTGTAAATATGAATCTATGTTCCCTTTGTGCCAGCTGGCAGAAAATATGAAAATAGCCCAAGTGGCCTTTGATACATTTCAAGTTGGAAAAGAGGATATGTTGCTTTGGTAAAGAAGAGATGGAAAGAAGTTAATACAAACAGATTTTTTAACTAGCATATTCACACAATGCTTTTTCCTTTTTAAAATTGATTCTTATAGTTTCACTATAAAAAAATGAATGCATAATAGAAGAAAATGGTAAAATACAACAACCAAAAGCCACCATCTGCACATGATGTGCTTTATAATCTTTTACATTTATTCTAAAGTTAGATGACATTGCAGGATGAATTCTATATCTTATTTTTAACCTAATATTAAAGAATTTTTCATGTTGTCATCTCTCTTTTTTAATTTATAAATGATATTATACCTATGTATGATTTAATATTTTCAAACTTATACTCTTTACTAAACAAAAATACCACATTATTATTTTATTTTGTGTAATGAGATTCTCAGGGAAACTGAATTTGACATATGCATAAAAGGAAGAGCTATAGCTTCACCATTATTACCAAGCTGAGGATTTGGGCAAAAGAATCTCCCTTAGTTTCAGCCTCCTTATTAATTAGATGGAAATTAGATGGAAATGTATTCCTAGTTCAGATGGTTTGGGTGAAGCTTAAATTAGACTCTCATTGCAGCCATGAAATTAAAAGACGCTTACTCCTTAGAAGGAAAGTTATGACCAACCTAGATAGCATATTCAAAAGCAGAGACATTACTTTGCCAACCAAGGGCCGTCTAGTCAAGGCTATGGTTTTTCCAGTGGTCATGTATGGATGTGAGAGTTGGACTGTGAAGAAGGCTGAGTGCTGAAGAATTGATGCTTTTGAACTGTGGTGTTGGAGAAGGCTCTTGAGAGTCCCTTGGACTGCAAGGAGATCCAACCAGTCCATTCTAAAGGAGATCAGCCCTGGGTGTTCATTGGAAGGAAAGATGCTAAAGCTGAAACTCCAGTACTTTGGCCACCTCATGCGAAGAGTTGACTCATTGGAAAAGACTGATGCTGGGAGGGATTGGGGGCAGGAGGAAAAGGGGACGACAGAGGATGAGATGACGACAGAGGATGAGATGGCTGGATGGCATCACTGACTCAATGGACAGTAAGTTTGAGTGAACTCCGGGAGTTGGTGATGGACAAGGAGGCCTGGCGTGCTGCAATTCATGGGGTCGCAAAGAGTCGGACACAACTGAGCGACTGAAATGAACTGAACTGATAGACTCTGATGCCAAAGAGCTGATCCACTTCCTATTTTTCTTTCCTCTTTTTAGAATGCGTTCTCTGAGAATTGACTGATCATAAAAAATGTTTTGTTTATTTTTTTATGATATTTTACATATAATAATAATATTAACTACATGTCACACTTGACAATTGTCTTTCAATGTTAAATTTTTGATGTTTCTCAATGCAGACTGTTTCAAATATAGGCTTTTAATTTTTTATCACATCAGATGTTAGGAAATAGTCATTTGAAAGTTTTGATAAAAATTCACTTTAATTTTCTTTTTAATTTTCGCAGAGACTTAAAAATAAAACTCACTGACCTTTATGAAATTTAAATAAATGTATAATGTTGAGGTAAGAAGTTAAATTACTCTAAGCAGTTCTTTTGTCACTTGGTAAACCAATACCCTAGGGTACTTACTGAACAAGGATTCTCTTCTCTATTGACTTACGACACTTTCTGGACTGTCTTTGGATCATCTCTTTCATTTGATGCCAGTAGAATCTGTCTTTACCACGGCATTGTACTAGTTTGGTGCAAACATAATTGTGCTTTCAGACTGTGAATTTTAGATCATTATAACTAGGCTTAAGCACATCTTTAGTAATCAAAATAGGAACCTTTACAATAAACACATTTTTGCCAATGAGAAATATGTGTTTATTCCTATAGGACAAAAATCCATGCTTGAGGATTTGATGAAGTCTTGGAAAGCATCTTCTGCATCCTGCTGGTTGTGGAAGCACTTTCCCTGCAAAAAAGTGGTCAAGATGCTTGAAGAAGTGGTAGTTGGTTGGCAAGATGTTAGGTGTTTATGGTAGATGAGGCAAACCTTCATAGCCCAATTTGTTCAACTTTTGAAGCATTGGTTGTGTGGCATGCAGTCAGGCATTGTCATGGAGAAGAACTGGGCTCATTCTGTTGACCAATGCTGGCTGCAGGCACTGAAGTTTTTGGTGCATCTCATGAATTTGCTGAGTGTATTTCTCAGATGTATAATGGTGTCCTCAGAATTCAGAAAGCTGTAGTGGATCAGATGGGCAACAGACCACCAAACAGTGACCATGATCTTTTTTTGGTGCAAGTTTGACTTTGGGAAGTGCTTTCGAGCTTCTCAGACCAACCACTGATCTGGTCATTGCTGATTGTCATAAAATCCACTTTTCTTCAAACATCACACAATCCAATCAAGAAATGGTTCATTGTTGTTTCACGGAATAAGAGAAGATGACACTTAAAAACGATTTTTTAAATTTTCTGTCAGCTCATGAGGCCCCCACTCATCAAGCTTTTTCATCTTTCTGATATGCTTCAAATGCCGAATGACCTTAGAATAATCAACATGGAGTTCTTCAGCAACTTCTTGTATAGTTATAAGAGGATCAACTTCAATGATTGCTCTTAATCGATCACTGTCAACTTCCAATGGCTGGCCACTACACTCTTCATCTTCAGGGCTCTAGTCTTCCTTGCAAAACTTCTTGAGCCACCACTATACTGTATGTTTGTTAGCAGTTCCTGGACCAAATGCATTGTTGAGGTTGCAAGTTGTCTCTGCTGCTTTACAATTCGTTTTGAACTCAAATGAGAAATTCACTCAAATTTGCTTTTTGTCTAACATCAGTTCTATAGTCTAAAATAAATATAAAATAAACAGCAAGTAATGTCATTAGCTAAAAATATAAAGCAAGAAATGTGTATTAAAATGTATGCTGCTGCTGCTAAGTTGCTTCAGTCATGTCCGACTCTGTGTGACCCCATAGACTGCAGCCCACCAGGCTCCGCCGCCCCTGGGATTCTCCAGGCAAGAACACCGGAGTGGGTTGCCATTTCCTTCTCCAGTGCAGGAAAGTGAAAAGTAAAAGTGAAGTCACTCAGTCGTGTCTGACTCCTAGTGACCCCATGGACTTCAGCCTACCAGGCCCCTCTGTCCATGGGATTTTCCAGGCAAGAGTACTGGAGTGGGTTGCCATTGCCTTATCCGAAAATGATGTATTTAACATAACCATATTTATTTAAGAATGTATTCCAATATCAAATGGCAAAGTTCAACAATGCAAAACCATAATTACTTTTGCACCAACCTGATAATGAAGCTAATCTTGATTCACCAACATGAGAACAGTTTTTTAGTCATTTCTGTGATAGATACTATTTACTATTGATTCATCATATATGGATCAGTGAAGGATAAATTTAAAACCAGGTGTCCTGTGAAGATTCACCTCAACTCATAGCAATGGTGGCCCAACTGCCGGTTAGGAATTCTATATACATTTAGGAAGAATATTCGTCAGAGATTACTGTGAAAGTTTTTATATCACCAAAGCCAAGACTGGGTCAGGGCTGGTCTTCCATAACAACAGGCTGATGTTTGTTGAGGATTCATTATGAGCAGACCAAGTATTATTCTAAGTGCTTAACGTGTGTTATCATATTTTTCCTCAAAATAATCTTCAGATTATTTCCTAATGACCTAGATGCACAAAGATGGATGCTCAAAGAGCCAGAGGATATCATGAACAAGCAACGAAAATACCAGGAGAACACGTCTCAAAAAAAAAAAAAAAAAAATAGAATGTGAATAAAGAGATAGAAAATACAAAGAGGATTCCAATAGAAATTCTGGAGCTGAAAAATACCATAATTGGATGTCAAATAAGGAAACTGATGAAGACAGAGTGAGGATCACATATCTGGTAGGAGACAGAGCCAGAACAGGAATCTGTGCAGAGTTCATGGTCTACCCAACCTGTCTACCTGACGACAAAAGAGCCCAGTGCACATCAGGCTCCCTCTGCTCCCTTCCCCTGCACTGTCCAGCCCCTCGCCAAACGTTTACATTGTGAAAGAATCCTTTTTTAAAGCACTTGCCCTGCAAATCACAGTGAAAGAATCATCCTAGCAAAGAATTTTAATAGCTCTGGGAAAAGATGCAAACAGACTACAAACACACAAATAAAACTTAAAGAAAAAGATAGCATTTTGCCTAAAATATTATGACAGTTCTAAAAGATTTTACAACCCCAAATTACAGAACAAAGGACTACAAATCTCTCAAGACACTGATTTTGGGAATCTTAAGAATATTATGAAAATCAGTAAGACAGTGTGGACTCTACCCACCGAAAACTCTTAGATTCATTCACTCAAAAATACTGCAGCTCAACAAAGCTACCATTTAGAAAACTCACAACTAGAGATCAAGATATATAGGCAAACATCACTTTCCCAGAATTTTGTAAATTTTACCAGCCTCAATTAGGAAAATGAGTGACCAAATGATTATGATGTAAGCTTCAATGAAAAAAAAAAGACTTTTATATACAGCAAATTTCAAATACTATAATTATAAATGTATTTTACTAAAAAAAAATCATCAAATATTAAAAGTTCTCACCCCGGATGGTAACACTAACACTATAGTGAATGTTTCTTTTCTTCTTTATCTTGTTGATATTTTAAATTTTCCCACAAGAAGCATTTAATAATTTTATGTTTATTTAAAATGTAATGGAAAATGGAAAAAACAGATAGCAAAATACACGTTCAGTATTAAGCTAATTTGGGGGACAAAATGTGAGCCCAGGAAGGTTAAGATTAGATGAATTATTTGTTAATACTTCTTTTATTTTGCCTGCATTTCTTCAGTAAGCATGTATTATTTTATATCAGAATAAAGTTAGACTATCACATTCTATATAATGACTCAAAAATTACTAATATGTTCTTGAAAAGAAAATGTAATGTGAAGATGTGTTATTTTCTGATTATAAAACCACTCCTTGAAAGCACCAAAATCGGGGGTTATTTCTCCAGACCTCTGAATATCAGACAGGTTTTTGTCTGTCTCAGTTACTGTGTATTTCCAACATGGAGCACACTGCTAATTACAGAGGAGCTAGCATTTCAAAATTATTTGCAAAAGTACAAACACATGAAAAGATGCTCAACATCGCTCATTATTAGAGAAATGCAAATCAAAGCTACAATGAGCTATCACCTCACACCAGTCAAAATGGCCCTCATCAAAGAGTCTACAAACAATAATTGCTGGAAAGGGTGTGGAGAAAAGGGAACACTCTTGTACTGTTGGTGGGAATGTAAATCGATACAGCCACTATGGAAGACAGTACGGAGATTCGTTAAAAAACTATGAATAAAACCACCATCAAGCTCAGTTCAGTTCAATCACTCAGTCATATCTGACTCTTTGCGACCCCATGATCACAGCATGCCAGGCCTCCATGTCCATCACCAACTCCCAGAGTTTACTCAAACTCATGTCCATCGAGTTGGTGATGTCAACCAGTCATCTCATCCTCTGTCGTCCCCTTCTCCTCCTGCCACAAATCCCTCCCAGCATCAAGGTCTTTTCCAATGTGTCAACTCCTCGCATGAGATGGCCAAAGTATTGGAGTTTCAGCGTTAGCATCAGTCCTTCCAAAGAACACCCAGGACTGATCTCCTTTAGGATGGACTGGTTGGACCTCGTTGCAGTCCAAGGGACTCTCAAGAGTCTTCTCCGACACCACAGTTCAAAAGCATCAATTCTTCTGAGCTCAGCTTTCTTTGCAGTCCAACTCTCACATCCATACATGACCACTGGAAAAACCACACCCTTGACTAGACAGACCTTTGTTGGCAAAGTTATGTCTCTGCTTTTGAATATGCTATCTAGGTTGGTCATAACTTTCCTTCCAAGGAGTAAGTGTCTTTTATTTTCATGGCTGCATTCACCATCTGCAGTGATCTTGGAGCCAAAAAAATAAAGTCTGACACTGTTTCCACTGTTTCCCCAACTATTTCCCATGAAGTGATGGGACCAGATGCCATGATCTTCATTTTCTGAATGTTGAGCTTTAGGCCAACTTTTTCACTCTCGTCTTTCACTTTCATCAAGAGGCTCTTTAGTTCCTCTTCACTTTCTGCCATAGGGTGGTGTCATCTGCATATCTGAGGTTATTGATATTTCTCCCAGCAATCTTGATTCCAGCTTGTGCTTCCTCCAGCCCAGTGTTTCTCATGATGTACTTGCATATAAGTTAAATAAGCAGGGTGACAATATACAGCCTTGACATACTCCTTCTCCTATTTGGAACCAGTCTGTTGTTCCATGTCCAGTTCTAACTGTTGCTTCCTGACCTGCATACAGGTTTCTCAAGAGGCAGGTCAGGTGGTCTGGTATTCCCATCTCTTTCAGAATTTTCCACAGTTTCTTGTGATCCACACAGTCAAAGGCTTTGGCATAGTCAATAGAGCAGAAATAGATGTTTTTCTGGAACTCTCTTGCTTTCTCCATGATCCAGCGGATGTTGGCAATTTGATCTCTGGTTCCTCTGCCTTTTCTAAAACCAGCTTGAACATCAGGAAGTTCATGGTTCACGTATTGCTGAAGCCTGGCTTGGAGAATTTTGAGCATTACTTTACTAGAGTGTGAGATGAGTGCAATTGTGCGGTAGTTTGAGCATTCTTTGGCATTGCCTTTCTTCGGCACTGGAATGAAAAACTGATTTTTTTCAGTCCTGTGGCCACTGCTGAGTTTCCCAAATGTGCTGGCATATTGAGTGCAGCACTTTCACAGCATCATCTTCCAGGATTTGAAATAGCTCAACTGGAATTCCATCACCTCCACTAGCTTTGTTTGTAGTGATGCTTTCTAAAGCCCACTTGACTTCACATTCCAGGATGTCTGGCTCTAGGTCAGTGATCACACCATTTTGATTATCTGGGTCATGAAGATCTTTTTTGTACAGTTCTTCTGTGTATTCTTGCCACCTCTTCTTAATATCTTCTGCTTCTGTTAGGTCCATACCTGTTCTGTCGTTTATGAGCCCATCTTTGCATGAAATTTTCCCTTGGTATCTCTAATTTTCCTGAAGAGATCTCTAGTCTTTCCCATTCTGTTGTTTTCCTCTATTTCTTTGCATTGATCACTGAGGAAGGCTTTCTTATCTCTTCTTGCTATTCTTTGGAACTCTGCATTCCAATGCTTATATCTTTGCTTTTCTTCTTTGCTTTTTGCTTCTCTTCTTTTCACAGCTATTTGTAAGCCCTCCTCATACAGCCATTTTGCTTTTTTGCATTTCTTTTCCTTGGGGATGGTCTTGATCCCTGTCTCCTATACAATGTCAGGAACCTCCAGCCATAGTTCATCAGGCATGCTGTCTATCAGATCTAGTCCCTTAAATCTATTTCTCACTTCCACTGTATAATCATAATGGATTTGATTTTGGTCTTATCTGAATGGTCTAGTGGTTTTCCTTACTTTCTTCAATTTAAGCCTGAATTTGGCAATACCGGTCTTGTTTTTGCTGACTGTATAGAGCTTCTCCATCTTTGGCTGCAAAGAATATAATCAATCTGATCTCATCATTGACCATTTGGACATCTGGTGATGTCCATGTGTAGAGTCTTCTCTTGTGTTTTTGGAAGAGGGTGTTTGCTATGACCAGTGCATTTTCTTGGCAAAACTCTATTAGCCTTTGCCCTGCTTCATTCCGTACTCCAAGGCCAAATTTGCCTGTTACTCCAGGTGTTTCTTGACTTCCTACTTTTGCATTCCAGTCCCCTATAATGAAAAGGACATCATTTTTGGGTGTTAGTTCTAAAAGGTCCTGTAAGTCTTCAAAGAACTGTTCAACTTCAGCTTCTTCAGCATTACTGGTTGGGGCATAGGCTTGGATAACCGTGATATCGAATGGTTTGCCTTGGAAACAAACAGACATCATTCTGTTGTTTTTGAGATTGCATCCAAGTACTGCATTTCGGACTCTTTTGTTGACCATGATGGCTACTGCATTTCGTCTGAGGGATTCCGGCCCACAGTAGTAGATATAATGTTCATCTGAGTTAAATTCACCCATTCCAGTCCATTTTAGTTCGCTGATTCCTAGAATTTCAACGTTCACTCTTGCCATCTCTGTTTGACCACTTCCAATTTGCCTTGATTCATGGACCTGACCAGGACTTACAGCATCAGACCTTGCTTCTATTACCAGTCACATCCACAACTGGGTCTTGTTTTTGTGGGCTCCATCCCTTCATTCTTTTTGGAGTTTTTCTCCACCGATCTCCAGTTGCATATTGGGCACTTAATGACCTGTGGAGTTCCTCTTTCAGCATCCTATCATTTTGCCTTTTCATACTCTTCATGGGGTTCTCCAGGCAAGAATACTAAAGTATTTTATACTGAAGTATAAACCAGCATATGACCCAGCAATCCCACTCCTAGCATATACCCTGAGGAAACCAAAATTGGAAGAGACACATGTATCCCATTGTTCACTGCAGCACTATTTACAATAGCTAGAACATGGAAACAACCTAGATGTCCATTGACGGATGAATGGATAGAGAAGTCATAGCACATATACACAATGGAATATTACTCGGCCAGAAAAAGAACACATTTGTGTCAGTTCTAATGAGGTGGATGAACCTAGAACCTATTATACAGAGTGAAGTGAGTCAGAAAGAGAAAGATAAATACTATATTCTAACACATATATACGGAATCTAGAAAAAGGTACTGAAGAATTTATTTACAGGGCAACAATGGAGAAACAGACATAGAGAAAAGACTTATGGACATGGGAAGAGGGGAGGAGAGGGTGAGATGTATGGTAACAGTAACATGGAAACTTACATTACCATATGTAATATAGACAGCCAACAGGAATTTGCTGTATGGTTCAGGAAACTCAAACAGGGGCTCCTTATCAACCTAGAGGGGTGGGATGGGGAGGGAGATGGAAGGGAGGTTCAAAGGGAGGGGATATATGCATACTATGGCCAATTCATGTTGATGTTTGACAGAAAACACCAAAATTTTGTAAAGCAATTATCCTTCAATAAAAAATAAAAATTTTTAAAAATTCTCCAAAAGAAAATTATTTGTTAATGTAATTCCACATATTCAGTCTATGCCAACAGAAAGTTAGGTCCTAACTGGTAACAAGAAATTTACTCGTGTGATATCAGAGCTCCTCATCATTCAAATAGAGCACAGACTCCAAACAAAATAAAGGTTTTCCACTAACTTAAATACTTAATCTTCTTACCTCCTACTTGATAGTGCATAATTTTTGGAAAACAATTTGAACATCTTAAGATTATTTCTCCTATATTCAAAATGAAGATAAAATTATCTAATTTTAGCAATATTACATTCAGTTCAGTTCAGTCGCTCAGTCGTGTCCGACTCTTTGTGACCCCATGAATCGCAGCACGGCAGGCCTCCCTGTCCATCACCAGCTCCCGGAGTTCACTCAAAATCATGTCAATTGAGTCGGTGATGCCATCCAGCCATCTCATCCTCTGTCGTCCCCTTCTCCTCCTGCCCCCAATCCCCCCCAGCATCAGAGTTAGGTAAGTGTTAATACAACTAACCTGCAGATCATCTGAATATATGATGAACCAGATTAAGTTCAACCATATTGTACATTTTGGTAACTCACTGATTTTTTCATATGATTGTAAGTCTTAAATTTTAAAGGAATGATGCTATTTTATATTTTTATATTAAGGATTTTAAAATAACAATACCTCATTCTTTTTTTGCAGGTTATTTTGCTGAAGTACTCATGGAAAAATCAGACAAAACTCTTTTTTACATCTTGTTCATTTTATTATCTTCTTGGCAGACACTGTTAACAAGATGGTGAAATACAATAGATTTTTAATAGCTAAATAAAATGTTGCAATCAAGACCCTTTGTAAAAAAGCATTTTAATTAATATGCTATATTTTTTCCTAATTGTAGCACTGAATATGAATTTGTAATGGGGATCTTAATTTCTATCACTATCATGAGAAAATAAAGAGATATGGGTTACTGTGTATTTGTTTTCTTAATAAATCTTTTATAATAATGAGGAATATTTTATGAAATAATAATGTACAAAACAAAAATTATGGCTTCCTGTGATGAAAGAATTTATCAAAGCTTTTAGGGGGTGATAAAGTTGAAAAAGATACAAAAGAAGCCAAACAAAATTGCTTTACTTATAAAGGATTTTAGACTAGTTTAAGTAATCCAACTTTGAGAATTTTTGGTAAGCTCTCAACAAATTTTTAATTAATTTGGAAAAATAGTATGCAGATATTATATACAAATAGAAATTTATATAAGAGCATCAGGAATCATCTTCATAGTCTGAGTCATAAAGCAAGTCTCAAAAAATTTCAACTGTTTGAGTTCACATAGAGTATATTCTATGATAAAGAATGAATAAGCTGAAAATTAACAAAAGATACCTAGAATATGCTTAAATATTTGGAACATAAATGATGAAAATAATCCATAGGTCAAAGAAAAAAATTTCAAAGACAACTAGAAAGTATTTTGCACTAAATGACGACAGAACTTGCCAGGTGGTGCTAGTGGTAAAGAAACTGCCTGCCAATACAGGAGACTGAGATATAAGAGACACAGGTGCAGTCCCTGGGTTAGGAAGATCCCCTGGAGGAGGGCGTGGCAACCCATTCTTGCCTGGAGAATCCTATGGACAGAGGAGCCTGGCGGGCTACAGTCCATAGGGTTGCAAAGAGTCAGACACAACTGAAGCAACTTAGCACACAGGCATGACAATATAACATCAAAATCTGTGTAATACAGATAAAATTGATCATTTGAAAATAAATCATAAAAAAAAAAAAAAAAAAAAGCTTTTAAATGAAAGAAGAAAAATATGACAAAAGAGCAGAAATTATGAGGGGAAAAAAACAAAGTAGATAAAATATCTGAAGTCAGAGTTGATATTATGAGAAGAGCAATAAAAACAATATAACTAAATACAAAAATATTTTTTGTACAAAAATATGTACAAAAAATAGTAGCATTTCCACACACTAATAATGAGCAATTTAATAAGAAAATTAAGAAAATAATTTTTTTTACAGTAGCACCAAAAAGAAGAAAATACTTAAGAATAAACTAAGGAAATGAAAGACTTGTACACTGAAAACTACAGAATAATGCTGAAACACTGATACAAATAAATGGAAAAATATTTTGTGTTCATGGATTGGAAAACTTAGTGTTGTTAAAATGCCATTACTATCCAAAATAATCTACAGAGTCAATGCAATACCTAGCAAAACACAATGATACTGTTTGTAGAAGAAAAAAAGAAATCTAAAATTCATCAGGAATCAAAAGAACCCCAAATAGCCAAAACAATTTTAAGAAAGAATAAAAAAGTGGTTGCATCACACTTCCTGATTTCAAAATATATTTCACACCTAAGTAAACAAAACAGTATGGTATTGGCATAAAAACAGACATATATATGAATGGAATAGAAAAAGAGAGCCTGGAAAGAAACTGGCAAATGATCTTTGCTGACAGAGTCAAGTTCACACAATAGGAAATGGACAATCTTTTTAACAGATGGTGCTGGGAAAACTGTATATACACATGCCAAGAAATTATTTTGGACTCTTATAGTATATACAAAAATTAACTCAAAATGAATTAAAGATCTCAACATGAGACCTGAAACTATGAACTCCTAGAAGAAATTATAGAGGAAAATCTGTGTGACATTGGGTGGCAATGATATCTTGTATAAACTAAAAGCACAGGCAACAAAAGTAAAATAGGTAAATGGGACTGCATCAAACTTAAAAACTGTGTGAGCATGCTAAGCTGCTTTAGTCGTGGCCATCTCTTTGCAACCCCATGAACTGTAACCTGCCAGGTTTCTCTGTCCATGGGACTCCCCAGGCAAGAATACCAGAAGGGGTGCCACGCCCTCCTCCAGGAGATCTTCCTGACCCAGGGATCAAATCCACATCACTTATTTCTCCTGCACTGGCAGGCGGGTTCTTTACCACTAGTGCCACCTAGGAAGCCCTAAAAACTGTACATATTATAGGAAATAATCAACAGGGCAGAAAAAGCAACCTATGGAATGGGAGGAAATATTTGCAAACCATACATCTTATAAGGAGTTTTATATCTAGAATGTGTTGTTGTTTTTTTTTTAAATAACTCCTATTACTGAACAATAACATTTCAGAAACTCAAATAATCCAATTAAAAAATAGGCAAAGAACCTGAACACATGTTACTTCAAAGAAGAGATATAAATGGTCATCAAGCATATGAAAAGATGCTCAGTGTTACTAATTACCAGAGAAATGTAAATCAAAAGAACAATCAGATATCACCTCATACCTTTTAGGATGCCTACTGTAAAAAAAAAAAAAAAAAAACAGAAAGTAACAAGCATTGGTAAAGCAGTAAAGAATTTGAACTACAGTTGAGAAAATATAAAATGATGCAACTGCTATAGAAAGCAGTATGGAGAATCTTCAAAAAATTAAACACAGAATTACTACATGATTCAGCAATTTCATTTTTGGTATATATCTACAAGAATCGAAAATAGGATCTCAAGAAATATTTGCATATATAGATTCACTGCAGCCTTATTCACAATAGCCAAAAGGAGGAAGCAACCCAAGGGCCCACTGATAGATGAATGGATAAATAAATGTAGAATACGCAAATAATAAAGTATTATTCACCCTAGGAAAAGGAGATCCTGTCATATGCTATCTAGATGAAGGTTGAGGACATTATGTTAAGTTAAATAAGCCAACCACAATAAAACAAATGCTGCGTGAGTCCACTTGTATTGAGGTATCTGAAATGGTCAAAGTCTTACAAATAGAAAGCAGAATGGTATTTGCAGGAACTGTGGGGGAAAGGGGAAAATGAAAGTTGTCCTTCAAAAGATACAGAGTTTCAGTTTTTTAAGATGAAAAATGTATAGAAATCAGTTGCACAACAATGTACATATACTTACCAATATTGTACACTGGAAAAAGCTAAAATGGTAAATCTTGTTAAGAGTTTTTATCACAATAAAAAAATAAGATTTTACCAAAGACCACAAACACTATAATAAGGCCAGAAAAAGAAAGTAAAAATAGAATAATTGAATATAAAGATTAGATTTTTTCATTATTAGAGATTAAAGATTTTTCATTATTAGATGCAATATTCTTTAACAAAAAATAGTCTATTTGATACCTAAAAACAATCCTAAGAAAATTAGAAAAAGAGCTTCCTGCCTACAAATAATAAAGTTTTATATAATATTAGAACTCATTATAATAACTGGACGGCTATTCTACATGTGAAGATAAACACTGTAATATATTAGTTCAATCCAAATTGACTTTTGGATTTAATGCAATTCCAATTTAATGCAATTTAATGCAATTCCAATAAAATTTTTAATACAATTATTTGTTATTTGTTATTATAATTTGAATATTTATTTGAGAGACGCTATGGTCAATAATTGGGCTTCCCTAGTGGCTCAGTGATAAAGAATCTGCCTGCAATGCAGGAGTCGCAGGATACACAGGTTTGATCCCTGGGCTGGGAATATCCCCTGGAGGAGGACATGGCAATCCACTCCAGTATTCTTGCCTGGAGAATTCTATGGTCAGAGAAGCCTGTTGGGCTATGGTCCATAGAGTCACAAAGAATCAGACACAACTGAAGTGACTTACTATGCATGCACACACGGTCAATAATTACCAACATACTCCATTAAGAACTGCTATGAAGGTTTACTGTATGGCTATGGTAGTTGAATCTGAGAAGGCGATGGCACCCCACTCCAGTACTCTTGCCTGGAAAATCCCATGGACGGAGGAGCCTGGTGGGCTGCAGTCCATGGGGTCTCGAAGAGTCGGACACAACTGAGCGACTTCACTTTCACTTTTCACTTTCATGCACTGGAGAAGGAAATGGCAACCCGCTCCAGTGTTCTTGCCTGGAGAATCCCAGGGACGGCAGAGCCTGGTGGGCTGCCGTCTATGGGGTCGCACAGAGTCGGACACGACTGAAGTGACTTAGCAGCAGCAGCAGCAGCATGGTCGTTGAATAGAACCTCGATTTAAATCAAGAAACTTGATGTAAATCGTATTATAGATTATAAAAAGCGAAGAATATTTCAACAATGAATGTTGAGACAACTGGTTTTCCACATGAGACAAACAATGATGATGGTACTTGGAACCTGATCTCAAAGCACACTTTAGAATGGGAAAGTACAACATGAATATGTGAAATTTTTGGAGTGCTTTCATGATCTTAGCACAGGGAAGAATTTCATGAGCATATAAAATATAATTATACTAATAATACTTTAAAATTCACCACTGTGAAATTTTAAAAGAAATGTGTTCTTTTAAAGAGAAAGAAAAGTGAAAGTGAAGTAGCTCAGTCATGTCCGACTCTTTGTGATCCCATGGACTGTAGCCTACCAGGCTCCTCCATCTGTCCATGGGATATTCCTGGCAAGAGTACTGGAGTGCGCTGCCATTTGTGAAAACAAAAATCACAAATTAGCCAATGATAGCAAATTAAATACCAACAAACAGTTAACAGTAAGAAAATAGGAAGCTCTCTACTGACTCAATAAACAGAAGATGAGAAAGATGAGGCAAGAGACTTCCATAGGCATTTTCACAGAAAAGGAAACACAAATGGTCAGTACACATAAAAAGATATGTTCAACCTATCACTAATTATAGAAATGCCAAGTTAAAACCAAAATGGGATAATGAGGTATAATTTTACACTGAAGAGAAGAGCAACAATGTAAAAATCAGAGTCGTATAATACCAAATTAGGGAGCGCAAGGAAAGCTTTTACAGCCAGTTTGTGGCCATGTAAGTGTACACAGCAAACTGTGCATGCAGTTGGGTGGATCTTAGCTACCCTCAAGTTCTGTTTCCCAGCACCTCCTTGTACAGTAGTGAGTTACTGCAATCACAAAGATCATTTGTGCAAGAGTTGGTACGCTTGCAGCAGCAGCTGCAAGCATTTTATGCTTGAAAGATCAGTTTGGAATACCCAGCAGGGATACAGTTTACACACACAGTTGCCATCCCTTACCTGCTGGCTCTCAGGGTGGTGTGGGACACAAGTCTGCCTGCAGCTTCTGCGGCTCCTGCAGGATCCTTGTTGGGCCAAACGCTTGGTTAGTCTTGTGCTAAAGGACACCATGTTCTGGAAGACATCTCGTCAGCAAAGTTGAAGTCCTGGAGACAGAGAGAGAGAGGAAGTTTCAGTTCATCCTCATGGGCTCCACCTATTTCATTCTCTGCCCAACTTAACATCACCTTCCCTTCCTGACTGCCAGCCTTGCTGGATTTAGACTCTGACCCCAGACACAAAACAAAGCTTGATGAAGACTGCTTTAACCGGTTCCCATAAATGCATAAGGTCAAATTCTTAAAATAAATCTCCTATTATCTAAGTCATGTTACTTGTAAGGTTCTGTTTCTTTTATTTAACCTCGATTGTTTCAGCTGACTGTGAAATGGAGATAATAAAACAAGGTATAGCAAGAACAAAGGTCCAATACAGTCAAAGCTGTGGTTTTTCCAGTATTTATGTACAGACGTGAGAGCTGGACAATAAAAAGGGCTGAACGCCAAAGAATTGATGCCTTCAAACTGTGGTGCTGGAAAACACTCTTGAGAGTCCCTTAGACAGCAAGGAGATAAACCAGTCAAACCTAAACGAAATCAACCCTGCATATTCATTGGAAGGGCTGATGCTGTAGCTGAAGCTTCAATCCTTTGGCCACCTGATGCAGAGTCGACTCATTGTAAAAGACCCTAACGTTGAGAAAGATTGAAGGCAGGAGGAGAAGGGGATGACAGAGGACAAGATGGTTGGATGGCATCACCAAGTCAACAGACATGAGTTTGAGCAAACTCTGGAAGACGGTGACAGGGAAGCCTGGTGTGCTACAGCCCATGGGGTCGCAAAGAGTCAGACATGGCTGAGCGAATGAACAACAACAACATATAGCGAGAATAGCTTAATATATCACTAAAAACAAAAAAATACCAACTTCATCTTTTTTTTTTTTTCCTATTACATCTATTTAAGAATTTAAAAATGCACAAAATTCACCGTTAATGTATCATTCACACTTGATCTCTATGTGCTTTCACACTGAACTTTACTCAGGTCGAGTTTATCACTGACAGGAAGCCTAAGTCTTAGTAATGCTAGGTGCTCCCTCCCAGAAAAGTAGATGTCACTAACAGAGGCAGAGCATCCAGGGAACCTGGGGCCGATTCAGTGGTCACCTGACAGTCACAGAGCATCTGTGCAGAGACCAAAGGACTGATCTCAGGAGCACCGTCCCAGGAAGAAATCAAAGCCAGGCAGAGAATCCAGAACTCAAAGGCCATCTAAGGGAGTTAAAAGGGCAAAAAGAACACAGGTGAGACAAAGGGGTTTAAAAGGAGGAGCAAGAAGGCCAAAAGAGAATGTAAATCTGAAGGTGAGGGGGACAGCATGGAGGAGCCTCTGAAGAAAGAGGGCTGGAGCCAGGAAGGGCCATGAGAGCAAGTCACAGCTCCGATTTTTCATGTTTACATTTTTTTTTAATCATAAAGCTCCTCTGTTCTTTACAGATATCACAGAAGATTTTGTGCGATCTAAAAAGTATATTGAGCTAAGGAAAGCATTACAAATATGCTACTTGTAAACTTAAGTGATTGATCAAACAATCATGACCCATATAAACTTCATGTATCTGAATGTCAGTATTTTGATCCCTGTATTGATTATCCTAGTTATGGGCATTATGCTATAGACAGTCATTAATAAATAATTACTTACAATGCTGCAATGCATGAAAATACTGTTTCACACCAGTAAAATGAGAAGAAATAAAAGGCGTGTCTAACTCCAATACATTTTGAAATATTTTAAAGAAACACAAGTAAATACTATGATTCCAACCCTGAAAAAAACGATATAAAGAATGTAAAGTGTGAAAGTGTTAGTCATATCCGACTCTTTGTGACTCCCACGGACTGTAGACCGTCAGACTCCTATGTTCATGGAATTTTCCAGGGAAGTATACTGGAGTGGGTTGCCATTTTCTTCTCCAGGGGATCTTCCCCACCCAGGGATAGAACCTGGGTCCCCTGCATTATAGGCAGATCCTTTACTGTCTGAACAACCAGAGAAGCCCTATAAAGAAGGTAACCAATACAAAAATGCCTTGACTCTGTATTTAGAACAAAAGCTTTTCTTCTTTTTAAATTTTCAACTTTTTCTTTCAAATTTTAGTTTCCACATTTATTGTACTTTCTGTTCTGATGCAAAAATCTGTTCTTATAATTGTTATAGATAATCAAAATTCTGCATTGTACTTTAAATTTACTCTAGAACTACTTTTGTTCTATGATCTTTTTTTCTTAACAGAGAGCCTTTATGCTTCTAATTTTAACGACTTTGCACAGGTCTACACTAGATTATTAGAGCTAGGGTAGCAAAATGATAATTATTGGTTATCTTTAAACCAATTTTATATTTTATTTATATTTAAATATCTTTAAATATTTTATCTATTTACTTCTTTATCTATTTATAAAATATTAAACAATCATAACGGCAGGCATAATATTAAAAAGTATGTAAGCAATTTTCTATAAGAATAATTTCAAAATATTGTTTTTAATGGTAAGCTTTACATCCTTTAGTTTATAATTCCACAGTCATTACTAAACAAACTCTTGACTATTAGACAAAGCTTCCTTGTCCATTTTGGTGAAGAAAAATTCAACCAAAAACTCAACTTTAGAAAGAAAAGATGTAAAAGACATAAATTTTTTTTAAATACTAAGGGGAAAGAGTTTGCTGTAACTTAAAAGTAAATACCTCCTAACCTTCTTTTTTTTGTGTTCAAACAAAGATGACCTAGACCTTTGCATTTCCAAAGCACTTGTGACTCAGCTTCTCATAATCCCAAAAGTTCTCTAATAATAATTTGTGTTTGGGTGCTACTATACCTTAATCAATACTAAATGAATGATCTATGGCTTATAGTAAATTATACCCAGTGTCTACCACCTTATTTTCTAAATAATCCATCAATTAGGTTTTACACTGGATTAAATTCCTGGCTTTCAGAGCAAAACTTCTTGAGTCTTGACTCCTGCAATTTAGATGACAAAAATCAATACAAGTGCTCTTGTTAATGGTCTCAAAATGAGAACACCAGAATATCTGCAACAGGAGAAACAAGAATTCCAGTTCAATACCCAATACTGATCTTTGGTTTCCAATAGGGCTTGTGAATTACAATAGATCTCAGACCACCCACTTACAAATAGTAACATCTACTGAATTAGAATCCTGTACATTGCAGAAATGTTTCCTTAACTCCCTAACTTTTTCACACAAGAACTGAAACACCATAAGACAATGCAACTAATTCACTTTCGTAACCACAAATATTACTGATTCAAGTGCTGATAGTGTAAGTGTTATAGAATTTCACAGACAAATAACCTATTTAAGCCCTCTGACCTTTTCATGAGAGAATTTAACATGACCCAAAATGTAAACACTGGGCCCAAAGTCATAGATCTAAATTAAAAACTTGAGCTGTGACAGAGATATGTGACTCCAGGCTTAGATTATTGAGCAGTTGGTCCCATAAGCACAGAATTTTAGACCAGAAAAATCACCTAATTCAGTCCTTTAATTTTTTAGATGAGCAAAGGAGACTATAGTGGTTCCCAGGTTTGCTTAACTGAGTAAGATTATTCACAGAGTTCATCAAACAGCCTCTGTCTTAAACCCTTGAAAATGCTTCCTATGCTTCCACGTGTAAGTAGAAAGCACTGCCTTAATATATATTCCTTAAGGAATCTTTTTTCTGGCAGTAGTTATTACTTTTCGATACTCTGAAACCCAAATAATAAACTCATAGCTTTGTTTCAAAACAAGGTGTATTTTCAAAAGCAATTTTCTAATATCAAAATAGCAATTCAGTCGACCAGAACTTACATAATGAACCAGGCACTTTGTACTTGGTGTTCCTCTAGGTTCAAGAATGAGACAAAGACTGAGAGCAGTTTTCATTCTGGAAAGGGAGACACATAAGCCAAACATACTTCCAGGCAAAGCAAGCGAAATACACAAACTATGTGAAGTATTTACAAATGCTCTAAAATTCTAAAGCCAGAATGAGTCAGACATCTTTCTCATCCGGATGACTTAACCAAAAAGCAATCATTGGTGAGTGGCCTAATAAACCGGGGGGGCGGGCAGCTTTCTGTAGCAAATTATTTAGACTACTAATAAATACTAGAGGGGCTATATGGTTTGAGCTTTTTTCTACAAAAATAAATAAACTGTTTATTTTCCATCAACCTTATTCCCATTTTCTTTTAAAGAGTCTACAGAAGAATAGCTGCAGACTACTCCATGGAAATTCCTACCCAGGAGCTGTGGCAGCAGACAAGACGCGGAGGGGACCAGCGTGCCTTCCGGCCTGTCCACAATCTCCAGTTGGGGAACAGTCAACTTGAAAGCTGGAGCACTCCATCCACCCTGAAATCCCACCTTGGGCACGGCCTTTCAGCCGTGGTCTGCTCTTCCTTTCCGGTGTCTTCAGGATCTTTCTGGAAGCAGAGCTCAGGCTGACCTCGCGAAGGTGGCCATACGAGACCATGCCAGAGCGCTGGCGCAGAAACTCACACTGGGTGAGCTCCCCTTCTGTCGCGCGGGGTGGCGGTGCCCATAGAGCACAGAGAGTGTCTGTGTTACACAGAGCAGTGATAGATGCCTCTGTGTGAGGCCGCTGGTCTGTGCTGGGATCAGTAATTCCTGAAGTCTCCACTCATGGAAAGCTGCCTGGATCTGGTTACTGAAGGTTCTGGAAGTGAAGTGGCTGGCAACAGGAGCAGCGCCGTCGTCAGAAGCAGCAAACTTAAGTTTGCAGCAGCAAACTTGCAGCAGCAAACTGATCAGTATCTCTGAAAGGTATGACCCCGACCTCGGGTCTTCAGTGGCAACCATGGCACAAGCTGCCAGCAGAAGAAGTTTCTTGAGGTTTTCCTCAGTCATGATCAAATGCCATCACCATTCCATTCAGAAGTCAAGGTCAGTGCCGCCGAAGCAAATCGCTGCTGCAAGGAATTTAAGAACACTTTCCTCCTTAAGAACACTGCAGGACTCAAGGGCTCAAGATAAGATGAAAGTTTCCCTTTAAGTTATCACAGGAAGCCAAGACAATGCCTGTTTAGACCCCTGTCTGCATAGTACAGAAAGGTGAGTTCATTTTTTTAGGCGCCAAAGATCTACCAGCAGCATGAGAGCCAGTTAAATGAAAACAGGAAGAAAAAAAAAACAAACACGAATTTGAAACTCTGAAACAAAATATTCTCTCTGCCTCACTCATACACACCCTCACACACACACACACACACACACACACACACCCCCACACACCCACACACACACACCAATTAGCAAATAAGAAAACAAAAGCTAATATGGTGATGCTGGTTGTTTAGTAGCTAAGTCATGTCCAACACTTCTGTGACTGCATGGACTGCAGCCCTGCCAGACTCCTCTGTCCATGGGAATTCTCCAGGCAAGAATACCGCAGTGGATTGCTATATCCTTCTCCAGGGGATTTTCTCCACCCAGGAATCAAACCCACATCTCCTGCATTGGCAGGTGGATTCTTTACCGCTGAGCCACCAGGGAAGTCCAAAAGCAATTATAAGTAATTTCATCCTCTAAGAAATACTATAAGAAATCTTGAGTTTGTTAAATCAGTGACTAATGAGGCTAATTTCAAAGAAAATACTTCTGAGTATTTTAGTATTATTCCTCCAAGATATTTTTATTTTTCCAAATTTCTAAGCACTTTTTAAAATTTAAATCTACAAATTATTTTAATCTAAAACATTCTATTTTTTATTAAAATTAATTTAGGTATTTTCAGAAATACCTTATGCTATGCTATGCTATGCTAAGTCGCTTCAGTCGTGTCTGACTCTGTGCGACCCCATAGACGGCAGCCCACCAGGCTCCCCGTCCCTGGGATTCTCCAAGCAAGAACACTGGAGTGGGTTGCCATTTCCTTCTCCAATGCAGGGAAGTGAAAAGTGAAAGTGAAGTCGCTCAGTCGTGTCCGACTCTTAGCGACCCCATGGACTGCAGCCTAACAGGCTCCTCCGTCCATGGGATTTTCCAAGCAAGAGTACTGGAGTGGGGTGCCATTGCCTTCTCTGGAAATACCTTATATTAATCTCTAAGGTAATACTGCATTCTCACATATTTTCCAAGAATACTTCAGTTGGGTCACATGCATGTCCCTGGGGTACACCTTGGCAATGCTCAGAATCATTTGAAGACTATGGGTTGAATAGTGAAGTTTTCACTTTGTAAAGGTGTTAAGTCAGTAAAATGAGAATGTTATTGTTAATATTATATCATTTATACTCACTGCCTGGTAAATACTGATGAAATTCAAATTATGCATGTATCAGAAGACTGTCAAACTTCACCCAGCTGAAGTAATTTTAACAATCATGAGGAGCTGCAGCAGCAACCCATCTCTGGGGAAAAGCAGTGCCTGTCACCCCTTGCCCCCAATTCCCCTATGTGAATATGAATCTATGTTCCTGTTGTGCCAGCTGGCAGAGAGTATGAAAATAGCCCAGGTGGCCTTTGACACATTTCAAGTTGGAAAAGAGAACATGTTTCCATGGTAAAGAAGAGATGGAAAGAAGTTAATTGTACCCCATAGAGATGCCCTATAATTTTTTTTAACAATTTTTATAATATGTAAAAAAACTATGCCATAGAGACAGCTATAGAAATCTTCACAGTTATATACTGAATTATCAGTATTTTATAATTTTAATTTTCCAGCAGCAAAGCCAACTGCAAATCATATCAAGATTACTTTAATTGGTATCATGATGTCATTAAGAATATAAAGGGAGTGGAAAATTACTTTCTAGTCAATTGTAGACTATTTTGAAATAAATATTATTCAAAACAATGGGAAGAAGACCCAGAAACCCCCAGGATTTACTAGTGTGGATGGATAGAGGCTATGGAAGAAGAATAAACATACAAGTGTGAAAGAAAAAAAAATCAACTCTAAGACAAAAATAAACCAGTTATTAAGAGCAGGGTATGGTGAAATCAGAAGAAAGCAATGGATAAAACTAAGGCAAGTAGTGACAGTAGGAATATTTCCAATATACCCAGTAATCAAAAAGACAATGAAGTGAGGCAACAGTGACTTGGCAGAAAGACTTACCTTTAAAGGTAATAACCATCTCAGAATCATGTTGATGTGACGGAACTAAACACACTGGTGGGGTATTGTGAGTTAAATTATATCTCTGTATTTTCTGTAAAGACATCTATTTAAAACTGGACATAGCATATTTCCCTTCAACAATTTGAGAAAAAATAATTACAGAATAGTAAACTGTACATGTGAAACAAAATATAATAGCTGCTTGTAGTTTACTGGTTTCTTGGGGAATTTAGACAAGTACTAATAAATGGTTTGATTATAAACTTGCAAATATTCTGATCATTAGTTTACTGAATTTAATTAATGCAGTGTCATTAAACCAAAAGCAAGTCTACATTGTTATTTATGATTCTATCTCCTTGAGGACTGGGATAAAGTTCATGTTTAAATCTCATGTACTATATCAGCCTCTGGCTACAAAGGTAAACCCCAAATCACCTACTATTCGTATCACAGTTTGGCTATATATTTACTCTTTGTTCCATACACTTTAACATTTGTGAAAAAATGTGAATTATAAAAAAAAGTAAATTCCAAGTGTTGATGACTGAAATAAGGGAAAAGTTAAGGCATCTAAGAAACGGATAATCTTTAGGCAGAAAATACTTTTTTAGTTGAAATAAAACAATGAACTTTTAAATTCTGCAGTGGCTCAAATTAATATCCTAAGTGGACTTGTCATTCTTTCTGATCTATACAAAGACAAATAACAAAGTTTGCAAAATATCAATAAATGCTTCTGTCAATACTTTTGGGGGAATACTATATGCTAGATGCTATCTTGAGGATATGTCTTAGGAAACTTGCCACTGTATCAACCCTATTACATCAGTATTAATTGTTGAGATTAAAGAGTGTGCCTGTATATTCAACTGAGATTATTTGGATAGGACCTCCTATTTTCAGGACAAAGGTCTATATGCTGATTCAGATGGTGTGAAACTATTTCCAAGAATTCTGTGTTCTGATTAGTGCTCTCCTGCCCCAAATATGAGAATAAAATTCAGTTATAAGATTTGCTGACTAGTCTGAAAATTACATTTGGATGGCACAAGTGTGATATTCAATTCCATTTCTTTTCTAGAGTGTTTCCACAATAAAGGTATCCTAGTGTTTCATTAACTGTCATAGGTATCATTTCCATCACCATATTGATTCTAAGATCTGAGTTATTGAAGTAGTGTTTACCCCCTTCTTCCATATGGTTTCCTATCTAATAGGAATGATAACTGAAGTAGCTAAGTCGACAATATATCATTGATTTTTTTCCTCAAAGGATGAACTTTGAATTTTTCAAAAATGTTGTTTTCAGAATCCAAACTCAAGGCTGCCTGGATGACAACTTAATTCACACTACATCAGAAGAATGTTTCTCTTTTTATATCTGCAATTTTGCTTGCTTTACTTTAAAATAGCATAGTGTTTTATATGATTGCTATTTTCAACTTAATAAATCATTAAATGTTGAATGAATTAAAATCTTCATGCACCATACACTTACATTATTTCTAATTAAGAAAAATAATGTTTAATAGTTTTATCTGCTAGTATGAAAAAAGAAAAGAGAAGTTATATTTATTTTCCATCTATTCTGTGGCAGTAATATAGGTGCTTTACATGCATTACCTTTTCCACCCTCCCAAGAGAGCTGTAAGTTGGCATTATTTTCTTCATTTTGCCAAAGGTGATAAGGCCAAGTAGCTAGAATACAGAAAGTTTTAAAATCAAAACAGAATTTGAGTTAATGTTTCCCAAAGGCTTTCCCAAAGCCTGCAGTTTTTCCTGTATGCTATAATAGTTTCCATATAACCATTTCACTTTTACTTATTGTAAGGAAATTTAGCCTTCAGGATGTATGAACTTACTAATCCAAACATATTGTCACATGACTTTTTTAGATCTAAAATTGTGGCTTACATGGTACTAAGAATGAACCTCTTTGAATTCCTACACCCAAGATATTTAAGACTTGTGAAAGAAAATGCCTAGAATAGCCTGATTCATGGCTGTTCTAGGTGAAAACACTTGCATAAACCAAGCACAGTTTGCTCCAGAACTATTCCTTTACAAGGAATGCTTGTAAGGGAGAGTAACAGTAACAATACTAATTTTATTACCGCTCATAGTATTTTAGTATAATTATTATACTGTTAATATTAACAGCACTGATGTTAGTACACTAATATTAATAACAAGAAGACTGAAATAATTACAAACAGATTCTTAAATGATCTTGAACTCCAGCGAGAGGTAGTAAGGAAATTCTTACTGTTACCAAGCTGGCACTGGGGACGTCAATATGAACTGATTCACAGCTTTAATTCTGTAGTTCACAAAGGAAGATTTACCATGAAATTACCTTCGGTTTCAGGTTTCCCAGGTGGCACTAGTAAATAACCTACCTGCCAATACATGAGATGTAAGAGATGCATATTCGATCCCTAGGTTGGGAAGATCCCCTGGAGCAGGGCATGGCAATCCACTCCAGTATTCGTGCCTGGAGAACCCCAGAAACAGAGGAGCCTGCTGGGCTGCAGTTCACAGGGACACACAGAGTCAGACACGACTAAAGCAACTTCGCACGCACGCACAATCACACCTTTGGTTTCACTTGGACAGGACTTTTTAAGTCCCTGGAGTAGTCCTACCAATGTTTTCACATGGTAAAATGTGTTTGTACACTCTCCAAAACTCAGATAATAAAAGCAATTAAGACAAATATTTCAGTTTTCCATTCCAAATTGGAATAAATTTTAATGTACAGCCAAAAGAAGAGAGAGAGAGAGAGAAATGTTGCTTCCTATTTCAATCCCATCCCCACCCCAAGTGTAAGTGTTAGTTGCTCAGTCGTGCCCGACTCTTTGCGACCCCATGGACTGCAGCCCACCAGGCTCCTCTGTCTATGAGATTTTTCCAGGCAAGGACACTGGAGTGGGTTGCCATTTCCTTCTCCAGGGGATCTTCCCAACCCAGGGATCGAACCCAGCTCTCCTGCACTGCAGGCAAATTCTTTACTAACTGAGCTACAAGGGCAAAGGAGCAAAAAAAAAAAAAAATCAGTGAAAGGAAATGAGTCATTTAAATGGAATTAGGTCCATCTGTTGACAGCCAAGGTAGGGAACCTGACACAGTAACCTAGACTTCAGATTTCTGCTCTGCAATATAAAAAGCTTAGAAGCATTGTTCTCATTCTTACAATAAGAAAATAACCGAAAACACTGAAAAAAATATCTCTTCTTAGATCTGTCAGAGAATTGAAGTCACAAGGCAAACTGTTACCCTGAAAATTAGAGAGATAGGCAGATACAGAAAATCACAGCTTCTAGGTAAAACTGCACAACTCAGAGGAGATTCACACCTAACCAAAACTCACTGTTTTTTAGTTAAGACCACTCATCTAGTATCAGTTTACTCAAGCTCAGGTTCTTTACCTCTCAATGCAGAAGTAATTCAGTGAGATAAAATGGTAGGTAAGAAGTAGATTTATTTAGAGAGACACACATTACATAGACAGAATGCAGTCCATCTCAAAAGCGAGAGTGGCCCAGAAAAAAGAGTTGGTTAGTTTTTATGAATTGGGTAATTTCATAGGCTAATAAATGGGAGGATTATTCCAACTGTCTTGGAGAAGGAGTGGAGATTTCCAGAAATTGGGCCTTTCTGACCTTTTATGGTCTGCCTCAGAATTGTCATGGTTCCCATAAGTGTATCTTTTAGCATATATCCCAAAGAAAGGCAATGCCAAAGAATGCTCAAACTACTGCACAATTGCACTCATCTCACACGCTAGTAAAGTAATGCTCAAAATTCTCCAAGCCAGGCTTCAGCAATACGTGAACTGTGAACTTCCAGATTCAAGCTGGTTTTAGAAAAGGCAGAGGAACCAGAGATCAAATTGCCAACATCTGCTGGATCATGGAAGAGGAAGAGAGTTCCAGCAAAACATCTATTTCTGCTTTATTGACTATGCCAAAGCCTTTGACTATGTAGATCACCATCAACTGTGGAAAATTCTGAAAGAGATGGGAATACCAGACCCCCACACAAATACCTGTATTCCCACCATAACAGAGGTTGTGGGGATGCTTGGTACCTAGCCAGGGCAAGATTGTGTTGGTGATACAGTTGGTTTGGGTTTAGTGAACCAGACTAGGACCAGAATAAAGAATGCTGGCGTGTAGGACAATCATTTGTTTTCTATACTTACTGACTTTTTAAGCATGTTTGGTAAATTTAATCAAGAACACACTAGAAGATCAAGAAGGAAACGGCAATCACACAGCATAGACTTAAGCTTTCTAATTCATTCTTCCAAGTAAGTTTTCCATTCTCTATATTTTATGGGAAGTAAAAGCAGGAGCTTTTCTTTTTGATGAGGAATGATAATAAGTAGTTTTAATTTGTACTTTGAAGGATGAGATCAGAATGGGCAAAAAGATTAGGTCATCTGTGGCTTTTTGGAAAGCAAACAAAACTTTAAAAAAATAGAAAAATATATTTAGCTGAGACCTCCTAAAAATGATATAGCATTAGTAATAAAGATGTGATAGCTTATAAGAAAGATATTGATCATCTTGTGAAATAAATGAGCTTAAATTGTCACTTAGTTTATTACTGGAGCGATCATTTCCTTGACATTGGTTTAACTTGCATCTCTGATATTTTAGAAACTTTTATTTTTTTCTAGGGTATTTTAAAGGACCAAAACAGATTCTTATTTTCTCCTCAAAAGCAGCAAAATTAAAAACAATTCTCTTTGAAAATGTAATTAATATGTATTTTAACAAAAATATTGACAAATGTACTTTTTAATGAAAATCTTTAGTGATAGTACTGAGCAATTCATTTGTTAAGGAGTGATAAATTGAGAACATAACCTATATTTAGCTCAGTGCAGTAACTTACCCTCTATCAATTTATATTAGAAATAAAATCAAAAGTTAGATCTTGTTTTATTTTCTAAAACCTCTAATATTATTACAACTATACACTCAAGATTCTACCAGTTTTCTGCATTAAACCTACAGATTCCAGTAAGCATACTGAGTTTAGTATTGAAGCTAGTTATTTGACTTTATAGTTGAATTGTGTTTAATAGTTAACTGAAGCATTTTAATACATTATTTCTCTTGGTGTTACGAATAAGTTAGGAGCTAGCTCACTTTTTGTATTGGTCAGTTTATCAGTTCGGTCGCGCAGTCATGTCTGATTCTTTGCAACCCCATGGAGTGCAGCACGCCAGGCTTCCCTGTCCATCACCAACTCCCAGGGCTTGCTCAAACTCATATCCATCAAGTCAGTAATGCCATCCAACCATCTCACCTTCTGTCATCCCCTACTCCTCCTGCCTTCAATCTTTCCCAACATTAGGATTTTTTCCAGTGAGTCAGTTCTTCACAACAGGTGGCCAAAGTATTGGAGTTTCAGCTTCAGCATCAGTCCTTCCAATGAATATTCAGGACTGATTTCCTTTAGGATGGACTGGTTTGATCTTAACTTGAGAGATTTGGTTTTCCATAATCTTTTGATGTTCAGACTACCTGCCCCTTGTTGCAAACTTCTATATTAACTGACTTCTCCCCCTACCTCCTCAGAACAGTTCTCTCAGGGTCACTTGAGATGCTTTCTCCCAGGCTTGAAGTCCTAAAAATTCCCACCAAATAAAGCATAACTCTTAACTTCTCGGTTGTGACTATTTTTCAAGTTGATATACAGATGCATTCCAGTAATAATTACTGCTCTGAAGGAGTTAGTGCAATCTGCTGCAAAGATCTGCTCCACGTTTATCGTATAGCTATAGTGATACCACTGTAGCTACCAGAGCTCACAATTGTGATGTTCCAATAGAAAACCCTGGAAAGGAAGTCCTGGGGAACCCTTCAACCTTCCTCAATGTGCTTAACAGATTTACAACAAGAATGTGTTTATTGCTATGCAATATATAATATCTTTTAAATCCTTGTAATTATACAAGAATTTAGGGGGGAAATTATTTAGTTAGAAGAGCAAAACAAGATTGACTCAGATTTTCAAAAGCTCTACTACACCAGCACGAAATGACTCAGGATGAAGGTAAACAAGGCTACGAAAAAGCAAATATGATTCCAAAGATTCTTCTGGCATCTTGGGTGTAAAAACCAAAAAACTAAGCAAAAAAAATCTCAAAAGTTAAAATCTACATGGGCCCTAAGCACTTCACTTCAGATGGTAGCTGAGCTATTTGGGGACAGCCTTCAAAAGAAAGATCATCAAGAAGTAGAGAAGAAAGTATGTGAGCATTCAGTATGGGAGCAAATACCTGCACTCAAGAGTTCACAGGTTTTAACATCTGTGCCACGTCCCAATGCAAGAGGTTTTAAAAAGTTACGAAACACTATTAGAGGAAGACAATTTTCAGAATGGCAGAGTAAGAATCTCCAAAATCCACTCTTGCATAGAAGCCATAGGAACACTGATAAAAGTAGCCAAAATTATGATAACTTTTTCAAAATTCTAAAACTTAACCTAAGGCTTCCAACAATCCAAGGAGTATTTATTCAAGAAAACTAGCTAAATCTCAGTAAACAGCAAAAGCCCTGTGTCATTTGACTTGCATTATCCCCATCTCTCTCTCTCTCTCCAGCTCCACAATAACCTTGAAAATTAGCAGTCTTGCAATGAAAACCAGCTAGCTGCTCAGCAGGCTCTAGAGGTGATAAACTGTTTGAAACTCTTTAGAAAGCCCATTCTCACATATTTGATCTATTTGGTAGATTCCTGCAAAAGCTCCATTAGCAGGGCTTCTTACTATTTGACCTGATTCAGAGTGTATTCAGTGGGATAAACCTTAATCCTAGCACATTTGTTGAAAACAATTGCTTAACATCACAACTGCCTGAGGCAGTGATAACAATTGGGACAAACAAGAGGCTGGCCTAAAATATAAAGGGAAGATCTAGAGAATAAGATTTCATAGTTGGTTTTGAAAAGCTCCAACATATTACTGGGAATCCAGAATGGTAATTTTTAGTATTAACTGCATAAATATTTGACCAACTGAATTTCTAAAATCTTCCAGAACAAAAAGCTTAGTAAGTCTGTTCACCCTTCTTAGTACAATGGGAAAAAAGGTTACATGCGATATTCAATTCAGCTCAGTTGCTCAGTCCTGTCCGATTCTTTGTGACCCCATGGACTGCAGCACACCAGGCCTCCCTGTCCATCACCAACTCTCGGAGCTTGCTCAAATGCATGTCCATCGAGTCAGTAATGCCATCCAACCATTTCATCCTCTGTTCTCCCCTTCTCCTCCTGCCTTCAATCTTTCCCAACACCAGAGCCTTTTCCAGTGAGTCAGTTCTTCACATCAGGTGGCCAAAGTATTGGAGTTTCAGCTTCAGCATCAGTCCTTCCAATGAATATTCAGGACTGATCTTTACGACGGACTGGTTTGATCTCTTTGTAATCCAAGGGACTCTCAACAGTCTTCTCCAACACCACAGTTCAAAAGCATCAATTCTTTGGTGCTCAGCTTTCTTTATAGTCCAACTCTCAAATCCATACATGACTACTGGAAAAACCATAGCTTTGGCTAGACAGACCTTTGTCGGCAAAGTATTGTCTCTGCTTTTTAATATGCTGTCTAGGTTGGTCATAGCTTTTCTTCCAAGGAGCAAGCATCTTTTAATTATAGGGCTGCAGTCACCATCTGCAGTGATTTGGGAGCCCCCCAAAATAAAATCTCTCACTGTTTCCATTGTTTCCCCATCTATTTGCCATGAAGTAATGGAACCAGATGTCATGATCTTAGTTTTCTGAATGTTGAGTTTTAAGCCAAATTTTTCATTCTCCTCTTTTACTTTCATCAAGAGGCTCTTTAGTTCTTCCTCACATTCTGCCATAAAGGTGGTGTCATCTGCATATCTGAGGTTATTGATATTCCTCCTGGCAATCTTGATTACAGCTTGTGCTTCACCCAGCCAGGCATTTCTCATGATATACTCTGCATGTAAATTAAATAAGCAGAGTGACAATATATAGCCTTAATATACTCCTTCCCCAATTTGGAACAAGTATCTGTTGTTTCATGCCTGCTAATCAAACCTTCTGTATCTTAATGTATAATTATCAATTTATTAGTAAAAATATACCATAAATATTTTAATGTATATAGTTTTTATTTTATTGCAAACAGTGTATACTAAATAGACTTCCTGTAACCTAATTTTTAGCATTTATACAAAGTTTTAATTTTCTGTTCTACACATCTTTAAAAAAGTAGAATGTGATTATTTCAAATGGATGGTCTAAGGGCCTATTCATTCATCTATTTAGCCTCACCAGGACATTAAAAATATACCAAATCAAAATACCTCACAATGAGAATAATTCCTCATTCCACTATCATTTATTACATATTGCTGTAAGTTCAAGTGCTTATAACTACTAGATGTTTTATCTTATTCCTGGTACCTAGCAATGGGTATGTTTAATTTTATTACCTGGCAAGAGCACAACAAATCACCCTGTGTCCCTTTTTGCACTGGATGCCAGCAAGCTTCAAGGTAAGTTGTGTTCTCAATTCCACTTATTTCTTTCTGCTTAATTGTCTTGAATAACTACCTACTCTCATTCCTCATCCTTGTCATTTACCCATAATGTCTTGGTTTTATTTCTGAGATAGTAAAATGCTAAACTGATGCTATAATCTATATCTAGGACAGAAAACAAGATCAGTACACTTAGAGTATCTGTATAAAATTAACAAAAGTGTGCATAAAATTTTAAAAGAACCAAACCATGTATAAAAATATGAAAAGTTTTATAATACAAGACTACTGATTAATTTGTAATCTTTAGTCTGAGCTAAATAAATTTATTACAAAACTGGCATTTGATAATCATGGAAGGAAAAAATAAAAACCACTAGAAATAATTATGAAACACCTCAAGTTTTTTTTAAAATGCTAACAGATGTTGGAGAGAATCTTTGGTTCTAAATGTAGTCAAGGGCTTCCCTGGTGGCTCAGATGGTAAGGAATCCGCCTGCAATGCAGGAGACCTGGGTTCTACCCCTGGGTTGGGAAGATCCCTTGGAGGAGGGTATGGCAATTCACTCCAGTATTCCTGCCTAGAGAAACTCTATGGACAGAGGAGCCTGGTGGATTACAGTCCATGGGGTCGCAAAGAGTCGGACATGAACTGAGTAACCAAGCACAAGTTTAGTATTATGAACATTTAACTATTAGGAGTGATGATTCATTTGTCAAATTCCTTCTTAAAACCATTATATACTTTCATAAACTGAATGAAACTGGGATATATTTACGGCTTGGGATTCCTAACCTCTGTGAGTATGGATCTATTAGTACAATATTAAGACCATTTAAAAATCAATAACAATATTAGTATACTATACATGCTTCTCTTTATACCAACTTAATATAAGTTGTAAGCACATATGCAGAGGCAAACATATACCTTACATTCTTGGGATGTCCCAATTAACATTTATTGCGCTTCCAGAGTACCACATTTATTATAGTCAGTTATGTATTGGCATTTGCTAGTAAACAAATAGGAGAAGGCAATGGCACCCCACTCCAGTACTCTTGCCTGGAAAGTCCCATGGACAGAGGATCCTGGTAGGCTGCAGTCCACGGGGTCGCTAAGAGTCGGATTGGAGGAGGAAATGGCAACCCACTCCAGTGTTCTTGCCTGGAGAGTCCCAGGGACGGCGGGGCCTGGTGGGCTGCCGTCTATGGGGTCACACAGAGTCAGACAGGACTGAAGCGACTTAGCAGCAGTAGCAGCAGCAGTAAACAAATAACTATATTAGAATTAATGACACCATTATGTACTTGGACTTTCCCTGTGGCTCAGCTGGTAAAGAATCCACCCTCAATGTGGGAGACCTGGGTTCGATCCCTGGGTTGGGAAGATCCCCTGGAGAAGGGAACGGCTACCCACTCCAGTCTTCTGGCCTAGAGAATTCCGTAGACTGTATAGTCCATGGGGTGGCAGAGAGTCGGACACAACCGAGTCACTTTCACTTTCCCTACTTAATTTCAATATTCACTAAATAAACTGATCTAAGACTGATACGGTATTTCCACATGATTCAAAGGCTGATTGTCAAAAACTTGTATCCCATTATTTTTAGCTTATAAGTTTACTTATATCAGCAAAATCACCCATAGCTAACCAAGTATGCCAAACACAACAACCCAAGAACAGTCCTCAGTGAAGGCTTGTCTGTGGAATTAGCGTTTCTTTCAGGATGCACCCTGACTCTGTGCAAGGCAGTAGTAAGCCAAAGAACAGAGAGAACTGCAGATCAGCGTGTCCCATCATCAGGCCTACAGTAAAGCGGAGGGAAAACCCAAAGTGGAGCCTAGTAACTGGAAGACGCCGTTGCTTCCTGCACCAAACCCAAGCTATGGAGACTACAGGACTCTGAACTAAGATGTGCTCTGAGAGGCATAGAAGCCTAAATGAGCACAGCCAGTCCTTGAGGAAAAGAGTACAAGGGAGGAGCAACATACTTCATGAGTCAAAAAGCTGGTCTCCTTCCTTCAGGGAAAAAAAAAAATAAGTTGGAGAGATGGAGCAGGCTCACTGATACTGACTTTCACTGTGGGTGATTTCACACAGGTTCAGGGTTCACCCTGGTCCAGAAATATTCCCTGTGTGTCACACAGGTCTCACTGCCTTGGGATGCAATTCAGTATTGCTATTCTTACTATCCATTAAGTGGGTGAAGCTGAAGGAGATAATTGAAAGTGAAACAGGCTTTCTGTTTGAAAACTGAGAGGAGCATATGCTTGGCCTTTGGGGGTGACTTGAGAAGGTGTTACTCAGAATATCACTCTCAGAGTAACCTGGACTTCAATTATCAATTTCAAAGGTCCCTTCCCTTCCTACAGAATCACTAAAAGAAGTGTTACTCTTGGAGAGAAAGATTCTGAAGTAATACAGGTAGCTCTTGCCAAGAGATGAATAAGAAAATATTATACTATCCTCTATAGTTTTAGAAAACAAGTTTTGTCATTAGGGATAGGAAAGCCATTATTCACACTGTCATCAAACAAAATGAAATGTCGCTTGAATTTCACTTGTGTATTAATGTGTTTTTATATACTCTCGTGTTTCATGTTCTCTGCTATTGCTAAGACTTACCATCATTTTTCCCCTTGGAATATAAAGGTGTCATGCAGTGATGTGCAGACTTAGGGAAGGTATTTTCATATTCTAGTCCCTTCTCTACTTCTGCCTGTAAGACTGTGATTGTCAACTAGGGCTGCAGAAGCTATTAATTATGTTGGCATTATTTGGGGATGGTTTCATTGCGGAAAGGGATATACCTCAGGCCTAGAGAAATATTAATGTAACACAGCAGATTTTAAATGAACATAACAAACTGATGTCTCCAGATTCTCTGAGTCTCACATTACTGACCCTCTTATCAACTGTCATTGCTTTGAGTGACACTTCAACCAGTTTTATTTTTACATCCTGCACCCCAAAACTTCTCACCTGTGATACAGAACTGTAATATGGACAAAAAATATTACATTTACTTTCTACTCCCCTCTCCTTGAACTCAACCATAAAAAGTCTTACATTTTTCTGTTCTAAATTCCAGGTCCAAATTTGTCACTTTTTAATTAGATTAGAAGCGCAGTTATTAGACAGTGTGATGAATAATTAGAAAGTAAAGCAGAATTACCTTCCATTCTAATCACACTCATGAGATTTTACACATTTGCCCTATTAAGCAATAAACCAAAGAACTAAGAGGTTACCAGCTTAATTGTTCTATGAAACCACCAAAATTCCAATCATAATATTTTTATTTTATGTGAGAAAAATACCAAAAAAGTACAAAGGAGTGGAAGCAGTCAGAAATAAAGGAGTCAATAGACAAAATTACTTACAGGAAAACTGCGTTTTTACAGGAAAGCAGGAAGCACTGAAAAAATTGTTCTATGACAAATATACAAAATGCATTTGTCTAATACAGAAAGAGTTCATCATTTCTCAAATCATTTTTACAAATGTCTTCTACAGAGATGACTGGAAGTTGTGTTTCTGAAACGAATTTTCTACCACTGCTGTGATTATACAGTGATTTTTTAAAAAGTAATCTGCAGATCTTATTATGACAATTCATTAGGAATGAAAGGATAAGAAAACCATTACCATCTTGCTTTACCAAATAACAAAGCAGCAGGTAAGAAGAATCTCCCCACCTATCATTTCCACATCGCTCCTAATAGCATTGTCTAGCTTTTCAAGCTGTTTGACAAACAAACAATATTGCAACTTCTCAGTGAGGCAGCCAAGATAATATTCAGAACAAATGCATTTTCTAACCCTCACAGCAATATGTTCAGTAGAAAGTCATTAGATTCTAAAGTCATATTATATTTGGTGATGATTCCAAGCTTATAAAAAGTTTTTAAGAACTGGATAAACATCTTCAACCAATCATACCCTTGCAAACAACTTTTAAATAATGGTTTCACATTTACATTTTGAAGTTTTAAAGTAATTGCTATTATAAAACCAGACTATAAAAAAATACAAATTTTCTTTCTACAAAACTAAATAAATGCGGTTTATGTGAGAGTGTTTCTATAACCTCAGAATACAAAACGTCTGCCCTTGAAAAAACAGAAGCATCTTTTACTATCATCAGAGGAATCAATGAACTACAACAGATACTGTTGCATTGACAAGTTCAAATTAACTGCTTACTCTGATTTGTAAAAAGAGGTGAGCCTTATACAAGTAGTATGAAATGACATCAATTTTATTGACAGAAACATTCCAACCACTAGTTTACTAGCTTTCTTATTTACTGCACATCCAAAGAAGGCTCAGGATCTTTATATTGAAGTTTTCATTACACAATCCTAACACAATCTTTCTGCTTTTTATGTGTTTTCAAGGGAATACTGCTTAGCATG
Organism: Bos mutus; assembly: GCF_027580195.1. NCBI lineage: Eukaryota > Metazoa > Chordata > Mammalia > Artiodactyla > Bovidae > Bos > Bos mutus. Next base: position 24,931,676 of record NC_091643.1, read on the forward strand.
TAAATCATCTGAAATCATTCCTAGCTACAACTGAACTCCCAGATAATGAGCTAAGGTATCCAGTAGCTGAATATGCTGGGTAAGGCACAACCTCTTTACAGCGGGGGGAAAATCTTGAAAGAAACAACTTTCAGGAACAACTGCATAGACCCGAATTTATCAGATAATTCAGAAAAATCAGGTTAGCCATGTTTTACTAAATTTTTGCATTATAAAACATCGGTTAGTGAATCAATACTTTAAGAAAGAAAGGCATGATTCAAAATAGTTTTCAAAAGTTGTATTCTTATTGATTTCCTATCCAAGTCTTATATTGAGATAGACTAGGCTGAAAGAACACCCCACTCCCCGAGTGAAAACTTCCTCAGGAAGACGTACTGCTTAACTGTGCAGGCCAAAGTCATGCATTAGAAAATGCAGTCCTGTCTTTCACTTTCATACACATTTGCCTCGGAAGTACTGGGGCGCTATATATAGATGTGTGTGTGCTAAATCTCTTCAGTTGAGTCCGACTTTTTGCTACCCCATGGACTGTAGCCCACCTAGCGCCTCTGTCCATGGGATTTTCCAGGCAAGAATACTGGAGTGGGTTGCCATGTCCTGCCCCAGGGGGTCTTCCTGACCCGGGGATCAAACCTGGGTCTTTAAAGTCTCCTGCATAGGCAGGCAGGTTCTTTACAGTTAGTGCCACCTGGGAAGCCCTATATATAGTGGGTGGGTCTCAAATATTCTTCCTTCATCTTCCATAGCTCTAGGTTTTCTATTTCAAAGAATGGTCTTAGAGAAAAGAAAATAGAGTACAGGTTCTACAGTCTATTTCTGTAAAGTCAAGTATTTCTAACTGCACCAATCTACCAGGGCTCAACATATTTCTCCATATCCTAATTTTATTGACATTTTATAACCATCAAAAGGTGTGGTATGTTCTCAGTCCAGTTTAGTCACTCAGTCGTGTCTGACTCTTTGCAACCCCATGGACTGCAGCACACCAGGCCTCCCTGTCCATCATGAACTCTCGGAGCTTGCTCAAACAAAGGTCCATCAAGTAGGTCATGCCATCCAACCATCTCATCCTCTGTCATCCCCTTCTCCTGCCTTCGATCATTCCCAACATCAGGGTCTTTTCCAATGAGTCAGTTCTTCGCATCAGGTGGCCAAAGTGTTGCAGTTTCAGCTTCAGCATCAGTCCTTCCAATGAATATTCAGGACTGATTTCTTAGAATGGACTGTTTGGATCTCCTTGCAGTCCAAGTGACTTTCAACAGTCTTCTCAAACAACACAGATTAAAAGCATCAATTCTTTGGCACTCAGTTTTCTTTATGGTCCAACTCTCACATCCATACATGACTACTGGAAAAACCATAGCTTTGACTAGATGGACTTTTGTTGGCAAATGTCTCTGCTTTTTAATATGCTGTCTAAGTTAGTCATAGTTTTTTCTTCCAAGGAGCAAGTGTCTTTTAATTATAGGGCTGCAGTCAGCATCTGCAGTGATTTTGGAACCCAAAAAAATAAAATCTGTCACTGTTTCCATTTGCCTTGAAGTGATGAGACCAGATGCCATGATCTTCGTTTTCTGATTGTTGAGTTTTAAGCCAACTTTTTTACTCTCTTCTTTCACTTTCATCAAGAGGCTCTTTAGTTTTTCTTCACTTTCTGCCATAAGGGAGGTGTCATCTGGATATGTGAGGTTATTGATATTTCTTCCAGCAATCTTGATTCCAGCTTGTGCTTCATCCACCCCGGCATTTTGTGTGATGTATTCTGCATATAAGTTAAATAATCAGGGTGAAAATATACAGCCTTGATGTACTCCTTTCCCAATTTGGAACCAGTCTGTTTTTCCATGTCCAGTTCTAACTGGACCTGGACACAGATTTCTGAGGAGGCAGGTCAGGTGGTCTGGTATTCCCATCTCTTTCAGAATTTTCCACAGTTTGTTGTGATCCACACAGTCAAAGGCTTTGGTATAATCAATAAAGCAGAAGTGGATATTTTTCTGGAACTCTCTTGCTTTTTCGATGATCCAGCAGATGTGGCAATTTGGTCTCTGGTTCCTCTGCCTTTTCTAAATCCATCTTGAACATCTGGAAGTTCATGGTTCACATACTGTTGAAGCCTGGCTTTGAAATTTTTGAGCATTACTTTGCTAGCATGTGAGATGAGTGCAATTGTGCAGTAGCTTGAACGTTCTTTGGCATTGCCTTTCTTTGGGATTGGAATGAAAACTGACCTTGTTCTCAGAATACTGCTTAAGAAAAGTCTCTTCCATTGGGGCAAAACAAATACTACTTGCCTAACCTGAAATAGCCCTCTGCCCAGTGATCTCTGAAGTTGAGGTGAGTCATGAGCTTGTTATTAGCAATCTCTGGTCAACTGTCCATTGCAATCTCTAATCTCCATAAACCCCAATTATACAAATCATTCAACAGAAATCATAACTTTACCTGGAGCTGATGTTTGCACTGAGAAAAAGGATCTAACCTGTTAGTAAAATGGTAAGCTGATAAAGTAATAAAATCTCTGAAACAAAACTTAAAGGTTTGTGGTCATTTTCTTTGGTAAGATTTCTATACACTTAGAGACAATCTTACTCTTTCGTAAAACCATAAAGAACTGAATTTTGTAAAAGCATGTTTATGTTGCATTAGGGGCTTCCCTGATGGGTCAGCAGGTGAAGAATCCACCTGCAATGCAGGAGACATGGGTTCAATTCCTGGAGGAAGAAATAGCAACCCACTCCAATATTCTTGTCTGGAAAAATCCCATGGACAGAGGAGCCTGGCAGACTACAGTCCACAGGTTTGCAAAGAGTCAGACACGACTGAACATGCACACACATATATGTTATGTTAAAAACTTGTGCACTGAACTTTTGAGCTGATTTATCTAATTTATCCATGTGTCATTATATAAGTGACAAATATTGAAGTCCAGAGAGTTGAAAACATTGTCCAAAGTCACACAGAAAGTTAGAGAAGCGGCACACAGTCCAGGTCTTCTAACAATTTGTTAATTCTCTTTGTACTCTACTCAGCTTCCAAGCTGTGGACACTGGAGTCTTTACAGAACTCTGTCAAAAAGAAAATCTTTTCAAAGCAGCAGCTTATACTTAAGGCACTAGGGAAATTTCTTGAGTAAAAAAAGGAAACTGCAGGAAAAATCCTTTTATTACCTGAGAGTTTTTTTAAAAATCTCATGACAAGTAGTCTAAATAATCAGCCTTCTTTTTCTAAAGTTGCTGGCTTAATTTTCTGCTAAAATTTACACTTGGATTGTCAATAGGACAGTGACCAAACAGTGAAAAATTTTTAAATTAATTTTCTACTTTTGGATGTCCCCAAAATGGCATGGGCTTAGAGCAGATTCCTTCTACTGATATTATTTTTTTCTTTTTAAGAACAAATAAAGTATTGAAAAATTAAATTGTTCTTCCCAAAACATCCCACCTAAAACAAATTTCTTTGGATATACAAACATGTGGCAAAATTAACACCTGTAGCCAGAAAGGTTTTAATTTTAAGTTTTTCTATTAAGACTAGTAAGATAAGAATCTCTTACTGTCACCTCAGTGTCTTAGATTCCCGGATCTAAGACACGGGGATCACCCAGTGTCACTGGGAGATCCGGGGCTTCTGAAAGGGAGCACATGATTCGTTTCTAGAGAATTCAGTAAGAAGTCTGCATCTAGCTTTATGGGTCTGCTATGACTCACGTCCCCTTCACTGGGCAGACTCACCACCATGGTAGTTTCATTAGCTAAACATGCAAACAGTTAACCTGGAATACAGCCTGCTTTATGCCATCTTCTTTCAAAGCTAAACATTAGATAAATCAATCCAAATTGTCAATCCTGGGTCTATTTTCCACAAACTTAAAATGTTTCAACGTTATCGATTTAAACACTCAATCACCTTCAAAGCAGAACTATTCAAAGATAGGTTTATGTTGAAGCCCAGGTACCACGAGAAACAAAATCTAGCACTTTTAAATTTTATTTTGTTCTGATTATGTTAAAATCTTCATTGTTAATGACAATACCTAGAGGTGTTTCATTTCTTATCTGCATTAGAGCTACTTATGTCATTAAATATTTGCACTGGAATGACCCAGAGGGATGGTATGGGGAGGGAGGAGGGAGGAGGGAGGAGGGTTCAGGATGGGGAACACATGTATACCTGTGATGGATTCATTTTGATATTTGGCAAAACTAATACAATTATGTAAAGTTTAAAAATAAAATTTAAAAATATATATATATATATAATTTGAAATTATCTTGCCCAGATTCTCGGATATTTGTGGGTTGTTAGTTGTTAGAGTTTTTGTGCCTTTCTTCAGGATCATATAGGTCTAAATTGTATCTGAGGGGAAAAAAAAGACTGATATATTCTTTAATCTTTTTCTTGGCTTATTTAACTAAGAGGTATTTCTTCTAATATTATAATTCTCTCAATAATTCACTGAGGATATATTGGCTAGGGAGAATTATATGTCTGTGTTCAAATAACTATATTAGTTAACAAAACAAAATTCTTAGAGCACTTGTATATATTAGAAAAGTAATAAAATTAACATAGTAATCAGGATTTTTTGCTATAAATTCAAGGTCCATATTTATGCAAATATTGTCAAACTATAGCTTAATATACTTGATATACTAGAAAATTTTCTAGTCTTGTCATTTGTACATTAACTGTAGATTTATATTTTTAAAGAATATTAGTTTCTAGTGCTCAGACCTACTTAGTTTCACAAAGACCAACCTTTAAGTTCAATGTTGAGTGTAATAAACTTACTCAAAGGATATCAACATTCTATGGCAATGAGATTAAAATAAATTTCCACTCCAATCATATGTGGCATGTATTTTTATCATATTCTTTCTAAGGGGTATTTATCATTTTTTGATTTCTGAAACAGATTCATGACAAAATCATTACAGCACACTCTAGAATGCACAACAAGGAATACTAATTTCTAAGTATTTGGATCATCCTAATATGCAGTAAATAATATGAACTCTAAAAAAGATATAAATAAACTAATTTACAAAACATAAATAGACTTAAAGAAATAGAAAACAAACTCATGATTACCAAAGGGAAGAGAGGTGGGTAGGGATAAGTTGGGAGGTTAGGATTAACATATATACAACACTATAGATAAAATTGGAGAAAGAAATGGCAACCCATTTCAGTATTCTTGCCTGCAGAATCCCACGGACAGAGGAGTCAAGCAGGCTACAGTCCATGAGGTTGCTAAGAGTCAGATACGACTGAAGTGACTTAGCATATATAAAACAGATAAGCAACAAGGACTTACTGTACAGCACAAAGAACTCTACTTAATACTTTGTAATCATCTGTAAGGGAAAAGAATCTGAAATATGTATGTGTAACTGAATCATTGTGCTGTATACTTAACGCTTAACATGACTTTGTAAATCAACTATAAATAAATAAAAAATAAAATAAAAAATAATGTTCCAAACATGAAATAATTTACATACTAAAAAAGTATATTATAGTCTCTCAAAGAAAATGCATAAAACATGATGATACTACCAATGGGCAGTATTTGTATCAATGACTATCACTTACCTAGTGATGACTCTTCACCAGGCTTTGTATTAAACCCTTTACATATATGAACTCATTTACCCTTCACATCCTATTATTAGTCCTATTTTACAGAGGTAGTTACTGAATTATTACACAAGTTGATTAGATGCCTTACCTAAGGCCACATTTCTGGCTCATGGTAGAATCACTTCAAAAATTCAAACAGCTCTAAAATTCAGACTCTGGAAACAGAGTCCATTTTCTTTTAACAGATTAAGTAGAAAACTCAACAAAGAAACCAAAAATAAATATCCATTATTTCAGCCTAAAAAATGATGATGTAGAATAAAAATTTATTTGAGCTGTAACTGTATAATTCATAGAAGACAATCTAAATTCTTCCGTTGATTATTCTAATATTTTCACAGTCTATCAACTTTTGACATGGTTGAATCAGATGCACTAAAAATGCCTTTTTGCAGAAATTTCACCCTTTAAAAAAAATCCGTTTAAATAGACTAGAAATACTCTCTGTTGCAGGAATCTTAGATGATATTCAACTGAAGTTTCTGTATAAAACAATAAAGATACCTGAGTTCTAGTCCTGATTTGGAAAGCCTTAAGCCTCTTAACCTCCAGTCCTCATTTATTTCATCTCTAAAATCCTGAGGTTGAACAAGATGACCTTTAATGTCCTTGTCTTCCTCCTGAATTTTGACAGCTTTGTGGAATGATAAATCCCTTATGATGAGTTTGTCCCTAGGCAGGATATTGAAGGCAGCAGGGAATTACTGGCAGAATAAGGACAAAGGTGTGTCCTTACCAGCATGGCAAAGGGCCTTCGGCTTGCCCAAAGGACCAAGTTATTAACTCACCAAGTAAAGCAACCTTGTTGGTGTGACACAGCTGCCCAGTGCTATTTTGTTTCTATTTTGTGTTTTGTCATTTTTATTTGGAGCTTCTTGCTCTGACTTGTCCCTTTAATTTTAGATTCTAACTTTGCCCTCTTTGTTCCCCTGTAAAAAAAATTTGTCCAAAGTAATCAGGACTCCTACATTATTGGCTGTCTTGAAGCTGACTCTTTAACCTTATATACAGGCAGAGCTTTCTCAAATTAACCTGATTTTGATGTCTTTTCTCTGATGCTCAGGGATTTGAAATATTAATGTTTATTTGGATTTCTCCTAACAGAATTTTTTTTTCTTTTTTAGGCTTTCAACCATATCTGTTTAATTCAATTGCATATTAACTATAAAAGTTGGAATAAAACAAATCAAACCAAATATGACTAAGTGTAAAATCTGGGCCAAGTGTGACATTCAGATGTTCTCTATCTAAAATGTTAGGGAAACTGAATTCTTCTACAGTTCTTTTCTCTCACTTAGGTCATTCCTCTTTCATTGCCTTGGAAATATTTTTAAACCAATTTTATTGAGATATGGCTGACATTCAATAAGCTATGTAACAACTTGATACCATAAACATACCACTCACCTCTAAGTTTCTTCCAGCACCTTTTATTTATTATTATTACTGTATTTTGTGATAAGAATACAACTTAAGATCTATCCTTTTGGTGACATTATAAGTACACAATGCAGTAATGTTAACTATAAGCACTGTGCTTGCTATTCAGTACATCTCTGGGAGTTTTTCATCTTATAGAATTGATTCAACCAACCATGATTGTACTATAGAACATATTTATTGAAAAAAATGCAATCAGGTTGTTAAAGGTCACTAATCTACTAGAACTCCAAATCATTCTTCAGTTCAGTTCAGTCGCTCAGTCGTGTCCGACTCTGCGACCCCATGAACCGCAGCATGCCAGGCCTCCCTGTCCATCACCAACTCCCGGAGTTCACTCAGACTCATGTCCATCGAGTCAGTGATGCCATCCAGCCATCTCATCCTCTGTCGTCCCCTTCTCCTCCTGCCCCCAATCCCTCCCAGCATCAGGGTCTTTTCCAATGAGTCAACTCTTCGCATGAGGTGGCCAAAGTACTGGAGTTTCAGCTTTAGCATCATTCCCTCCAAAGAAATCCCAGGGCTGATCTCCTTTAGAATGGACTGGTTGGATCTCCTTGTAGTCCAAGGGACTCTCAAGAGTCTTCTCCAACACCACAGTTCAAAAGCATCAATTCTTTGGCACTCAGCTTTCTTCACAGTCCAACTCTCACATCCATACATGACCACTGGAAACCATAGCCTTGACTAGACGGACCTTTGTTGGCAAAGTAATGTCTCTGCTTTTCAATATGCTATCTAGGTTGGTCATAACTTTCCTTCCAAGGAGTAAGCGTCTTTTAATTTCATGGCTGCAATCACCATCTGCAGTGATTTTAGAGCCCCCAAAAATAAAGTCTGACACTGTTTCCACTGTTTCCCCGTCTATTTCCCATGAAGTGATGGGACCAGATGCCATGATCTTCATTTTCTGAATGTTGAGCTTTAAGCCAACTTTTTTCACTCTCCTCTTTCACTTTCATCAAGAGGCTTTTTAGTTCCTCTTCACTTTCTGCCATAAAGGTGGTGTCATCTGCATATCTGAGGTTATTGATATTTCTTCCTTATAAAGATTTAAATTCAAAAGCATTCCAAGTGTATCCTCTGAATTGCCAACTCACATCATAATCTGAGAATTGGAAGAGATCCATGAATTTACAGTTGATTCCAAATGCAAAGGTCCTATACAAGTTTTAGGAAAGTTGTCAAAAACATTAGAACTGGGTCGGTTTGGGGTTTCATTTCTTGTTTTTTTCCTTTTCCATTATAGTTTATTACAGGATATTAAACATAGTTCCTTGTGCTATACAATAGGACCTTGTTGCTTATCCATTCTATATATAATAGTTTCCACTTGCTGGTCCCAAACTCCTCAAGTGCTTAACACCAAAGGGGAAATTTCAAGGGAAATCATCCACTGAAAATTTAAAATAATTTGTATGAGGAAAAAACAAAATAACAGAACTTGAATATTTTTTATTACCACCTGTAAATAAGAGTCTACTGTATTGTTATGTGGTAACGTAATTTAACCTGGCAGAAACTAAATACCCTGATTATATCATTATAGATTTCCATGTGCTTTCACAATATTAATTGCTTGTCATGTTTCTCCTTGAAACCAAATATTGAGTTTAAGAATATGTAGAACAAAGAGTTTTCCATTTCAAATGAACTTATAAGCTAAAATAAAGTACGTCTTGCAAAATTATGTTACTATGATAAAACTTCTAATTTGTTTTGTCATCTCATCACAGAACAATGACTACATTCCTTAATTTTCCATTTAAAAGGAGTATAATAACTGTTAAAAATTCATCATCTACCATTCTGAAGGAGATCAGCCCTGGGATTTCTTTGGAAGGAATTATGCTGAAGCTGAAACTCCAGTATTTTGGCCACCTCATGCAAAGAGTTGACTCATTGGAAAAGACTCTGATGCTGGGAGGGATTGGGGGCAAGAGGAGAAGGGGACGACAGAGGATGAGATGGCTGGATGGCATCACTGACTCTATGGTCGTGAGTCTGGGTGAACTCCGGGAGTTGGTGATGGACAGGGAGGCCTGGCGTGCTGCGATTCATGGGGTCGCAAAGAGTCAGACACAATTGAGCAACTGAACTGAACTGAACTGAAAGAAAATATGGTCATTTGTCAATAAAAAAAGCCCCTTTGTTTACATGACCAGCCCTTCATAGTAAGTAACTTCCTCAATAATTATTTTCTTTATTCATCAAGGCCCTACTTTTTTTTTTAAACCTTTTCATAGCTCTAAGGTATGATTAATTTGATAAATAGACAAAATCTTAAAGATGACAATTTTAAAGATGATATTGACATAAAGTCTGATGGGTCTAACATTCTCAAAATTCATATGCGGCATTAAAATTTTACATCACTCAAATTTTTCCTTTGAGAAGCAAAGCTGATGATAAATAATATTGAACTTGGTAAAAGATTCTGTTTGTCCTATGTCACTTAAATACATTCTAATTTATGAAAACACAAAAGAGTGGAGATTTTTCATGTCTTTAATCTGAAGTAGAGCAGCCTTCCTACTTTCTCTAATTGCACTAAAGAACTAAAGATAAATGTTCACGAAATCAACATGACTGATTTGCTTTTTTCACACAGAGGGAGCTTATTTAGGGCCTAGAAGCAATTTGTGTGTAATAGAGATGCCATTTCTTCAACTGAGTTCTTTAATGAGCCTTTATCTCACAACTTAATTGTGCTTTTTACTTTATTCCCCAAGATATTCTGGTGTCTTCTACGCACACCAATAGGAACACGGCTACCTGGAGAAACTCTAAGGTAACTCACCTTAAGTAATAAAAGGAAAGGGGGGTCTTCTTTTGGAAGATTACTCTTGAAAAGGGCCTTTTAACTATTCAAAGAATACTGAAGTAATTTGTTTTCAAGAAAAAGACAGAGTACATTGTTTACTGACTCTTGCAATTTGACACAATTTTTCTAAAACCTATGACAGCAATAGTTTATTTTTCCCTAATAAAGCTGCTATAGATTATTTATGAAGTTTAACTATACTTCAACCTTATTTTACTTTCAGGTAACTAAATATTGTTAAATACAGTTAACTTAGAGACACTGATATTCAAATACCTAAGAAAAATAACCTTAGGTCAGAGGATATATGTCCAATACTATTAAGGTTTGGGGAAGGTACAGTAAGGAGTAAATACCATCAGCATAAAATACTTCATTGAAAAATTGCTTCTGGCAGCTTTCAATAAAATCAATTCAGAAAATAATACTTCCTACCAACATCTGAAGTGCAAATGGAATCTGGCTTCATTTATTTCTATTAAGCAGTCATTTCTTTGTGTTGCACTTAGTTGAGCTATTGTCCCCTTCATTAAGTATGCTTCTTGAACTTTTCATTTTTGAAAAATGCTGTTCTTCCAACCACAGTAAATATTAGAAGAAGAAATCAAATATTTTTTAGGAAATACAAGATGTGTATGTGTTGATTTTTATATTTATGAAAATAAGGAAAAATATTAAATGGTTTATATTTGTATAATTCACATGAATCACTTCCTAGTTTCCCTGTATTACAAGCCTCATCAATTTATTATAGAATCTTGACTGTTGAGAGTATAAGACTTCATTTCTTGACACACCATTCACACATTTACCCCAAACATCTCCTGCTGGGTGGAAGGACTCTTCCCATCTTAGACCATAATTCTTTGAAATTTTTTGTTTGTATTTCAGTTACTAGAACAAGCTCTTTACATGAGGAAGCCTAGGATAACTTTCATTATATTTTTATCTGGTTATTGGCTCATTGGGTCTCCCATAACACTTTTTGTCTCTTCTTAAACACTCTAATCAACACAGAAAATCCTGCCAAAGTCTATTTCCCTTCAGAAAATAAAAGAAAAGTCAAAAGAAATATTGTGAATCTCTAAGAGAGTGAGATGATAAACTAGCCACAATCCTGGATTAAAAAGTCAGTTTGAGTCAAGCTAAGAGACTAGCGGCAGAAAGTGAAGAGGAAATAAAAATCTTTTTGATGAAAGTGAAAGTGGAGAGTGAAAAAGTTGGCTTAAAGTTCAACATTCAGAAAATGAAGATCATGGCATCTTGTACCATCACTTCATGGGAAATAGATGGGGAAACAGTGGAAATAGTGTCAGACTTTTATTTTGGGGGGCTCCAAAATCACTGCAGATGGTGACTGCAGCCAGGAAATTAAAAGACGCTTACTCCTTGGATGGAAAGTTATGACCAACCTAGATAGCATATTGAAAAGCAGAGACATTACTTTGCCAACAAAGGTCTGTCTAGTCAAGTCTATGGTTTTTCCAGTGGTCATGTATGGATGTGAGAGTTGGACTGTGAAGAAAGCTGAGCGCCAAAGAATTGCTTTTGAACTGTGGTGTTGGAGAAGACTCTTGAGAGTCCCTTGGACTGCAAGGAGATCAACCAGTCCATTCTAAAGGACATCAGCCCTGGGATTTCTTTGGAAGGAATTATGCTGAAGCTGAAACTCCAGTACTTTGGCCACCTCATGCGAAGAGCTGACTCACTGGAAAAGACTGTGATGCTGGGAGGGATTGGGGGCAGGAGGAGAAGGGGACGACAGAGGATGAGATGGCTGGATGGCATCACTGACTCGATGGACTTGAGTCTGAGTGAACTCCGGGAGTTGGTGATAGACAGGGAGGCCTGGCATGCTGCGATTCATGGGGTCACAAAGAGTCGGACACGACTGAGTGACTGAACTGAAGGGACTATCTGCTGACTGTAATGGGCTTTTTCTCAGAATACAATCCTGGGTCTCTATAACATACAAGTGAATGAACATTCAATATTCCCAAGTTTCTTCAGCTTACCTTAGCTAAAGTGACTACAGGTTTAAAATATGAGATTCATATGAGGTAAACACCTGCCATGGCCAAAGTGAAAACTCTGTAAGGCAACTACACAGTATGACCTTTGAAAAGTACTACTTTCTGATGTTCCCTCCAAGCTCTTTGTAAAATACACACCAAAGCACACTGCTAAAAGATGGATACTATTAATTTGTTTTTTGCCATTTAATTTACTTGGACTTAATAAGAGTTATTAGATCTACTGCATGATGTCTTCTAATAATTTGACTCATATCAGCAATCATTTCTTCAAATAGTACATGTGTCTGATTTTTCTCTCCTTTCCTGCAATTCCAAAGCAAAATTTAGGCTTTTCTCACTACATCATTATGTGATCTCTTTCATATTTTCCTCTTTTTCCTTCTGATTTACGTTCCTAATACGAATTCCTTCTTCAGTTGCATTGCATCTTCTCTTAGAAACTATCCTTTAATATCTTAATTAACAACACTATAGTTTTCAATTATAAATTTTTGAGCTTTAGAAGTAGTTTATAGTTCTCTCCAAAATTTTCAATCATTTCTTTTTTACTCTTGAAAAGAAGATGAATTATTTTAAAGCCCTTCACCTTTATGATCTAGGGTACTTGGTAAATCTGTTTCTAGTCTGCTTTTGCTGTGTCATTCACGATGTCTTGCCTCCTTTTTTACATCAGGCATTATATTTGTAAAATTGATGTAGAAATTACTCAACGCCTAGAATCTCACCATTCTCCAGAGAGGAATCATGCTGTTTTTGTTAGATACCAGAATGGAATGGCAATCTGAGCTCAACTCAATTCAATTCTGAAGATCAAAATGATTCCAAGTTGAGCTGCAGTCCCTGCAAAGGTTCATCTACTTCTTTAAAAAAATTTTTTTTTAATTAATTTATTTTATCTTTGGCTGTGCTGGGTCTGCATTGCTGTGCGTGCTTTTCTCAGGTGGGGGTGGGGGGCACGGGGAGGTAGGGGGTGGGGAGGGGTTGGGGGGGCGGGGAGTACTCTCCAGTTGTGCTGTGTAGCTTCTTATTGCAGTGGCTTCTCCGTCGCAGAGCACAGGCTCCAGGCATGCAGGCTACAGTAGTTGCAGCAAAAGGGCTCAGTAGCTGCAGCTCCCGGGCTCTAGAGCACAGGCCCCATACTTCTGGCACAAGAACTTAGTTGCTCCAGGGCATGTAATATCTCCTGCATTGGCAGGCGGACTCTTCACCGCTGAGTCACCAGATAAGCCCCCAGTCCAACCACTTCTGATTCACATTTTCTTCAAATGTATAGTTTTTCAGGTTCCAATTAAAAGTAATGGAAATTCACAGGGCCATTGATTTGGCAGACTTGGACTCCAAACCCTATTACACTAGCTCTGTGGGACTTTCAAAAGCAAAACTCAGCCTTTCATCACTACCACAGAATTATCAACATCTCAAGAGGATGTGGACCCAGGATATTCCAGACTTGGTTTCCTTTTTCCCTGGAATTCTGAGCTGGTGTTTCTTCATTGGTTCTCTGAAGGCTGTTTAAGTAGAATTTTTTTATTGTTTAATCCAGCTTTCAATTACCCTCCATAGAGGATTGTCTAAATCACCTAGTCTTTTGTTATTTACAAATACTATTATTTAACATAGTACAGGTAACATTATTACTGACAATTATTATTAATATCATTATTATTACTACTGGAAAAGGTTAGTTTTGATTTCAATCCCAAAGAAGGGCAGTGCCAAAGAATGTTCAAACTACTGCACAATTGCACTCATTTCACCTGCTACTAAGGTAATGCTCAAAATCCTGCAAGCTAGTCTTCAACACTTTGTGAACTGAAAAATTTCAGATATACAAGCTGGATTTAGAAAAGGCAGAGGAACCAGAGGTCAAACTGTCAAAATCCACTGGATCATAGAAAAAGCAATAGAATTCCAGAAAAACATCTACCTCTGCTTCATTGACTATGCTAAAGCTTTTAACAGGGTGGATCACAACACACTGTGAAAATTCTTAAAAGAAATAGGAATAACAGACCACCTTCCCTGCCTCCTGAGAAACCTGTCTGCAGGTCAATAAGCAACAGTTAGAATTGAAGGTGGAAAAATGGACTGGTTCAAAATTGAGAAAGGAGTATGTCAAGGCTATATTTAACTTATATGCAGAGTACATTGTATACCCTGCTTATTTAACTTATATGCAGAGTACATTGCACAAAATGCCAGGCTAGATGAAGCACAAGCTGGAATCAAGATTGCCAGGAGAAATATCAACAACCTCAGATATGCAGATGATACTATCCTTATGGCAGAAGGCAAAAAGGAACTAAAGAGCCTCTTGATGAAAGAGAAAGAGGAGAGTGAATAAGATGGCTTAAAACTCAACATTCAAAAAACTAAGATCATGGCAACCGGTCCCATCACTTCATGGCATAAAGATGGGGAAACAATGAAACAGTGACAGATTTTATTTTCTTGGGCTCCAAAATCATTGTTGATGGTAACTGCAGCCATGAAATTAAAAGATGCTTGCTTCTTGGAAGAAAAGCTATGACAAACCTAGACAGTGTATTAAAAAACAGAGATATCACTTTGCCAACAAAGGTCTGTATAGTCAAAGCTATAATTTTTCCAGTAGTCATGTACGAATGTGAGAGTTCAACTATAAAGAAGGCTGAGTGCTGAAGAATTGATACTTTCAAATTGGAGAAGACACTTGAGAGTTCTTTGGACAGCAAGGAGATCAAACCAATCCTAAAGGAAATCAACCCTGACAATTCACTGGAAAGATTGATGCTGAAGCTGAAGCTGCAATACTTTGTCCACCTGATGTGAAGAGCTGACTCATTAGAAAAGACCCTGATGCTGAGAAAGACTGAAGGCAGGAGGAGAAAGGAACAACAGAGGATGAGATGGTTGAATGGCATCACTGAGTCAGTGAACATGAGTTTGAGCAAACTTCGGGAAAGTGAAGGGCAGGGAAGCCTGGTGTGCTGCAGTCCATGGGGTCACAAAGAGCTGGACACTACCTAGCAACTGAACAACAACAATTATTACTACTCCTCTAATGCATGCATCTTCATCTTTCCCAGTTTATTTTCTTACTGGCCTTTAAGATTTGTTTCCTCTGTTATTGCCTTATATCAAATCTGTCTCTAAACTGCTACTGGGGCAATATTTCAACATGGAAATTCAATAATGCCATTTCCATGTTTAAATTCTTTAGTAATTGTCCTGCTGATAGATAACATTGTATAGAATAATACAAGGAGGAACTTGGGAGTAAAATAAACCTCATCTCAAATCCTTACTCTAGCAGTAGTTACACAAATTGGCAAAGTTACTTAAATTCTCATTTCTATTTGTCTATAGTTAGCATGATATTAACATTGAGCATAAAAAGTTATCTGAAGATTAAGTAAGAAAATTAGTATAGAGAGTATTAACAAGATACATAGCACTTAGTATCACGTTGCAAGAGTTCAGCAGATCTGAGGAGTTCTCTTATATCTAAAGTATCTCTGAATATACAAATTTCCCAAAATCTCTCTACTATTTTTTAACACATTATTCCACCTAATAATGGAATAATTTTCTTCTGGATTTTCTCTAACATGGAAAAAAGCCAGAAAAAAATAGAAACAAATGATTTTTTTCTCATTTTTTAAATTAGTTGGAGAGTCAAAACTCTCTTTTCTGGCTCAAACTGTTCATAGGCTTCCTACCCATCTATCATGGAAGAAGCACAGTGCCTTTTAACAAAAGAGGAAAAATAAAGCATAGGATGCAAAGTACATCAAAATTAAGACTCAAATTAATTGTTTAAGTGAACTGTAACTGTTTTATAAAAAGATAAAATTGCCCTGCAAGATCAGATAATTTTCTATTAACTTAGAGAAAAATAAAATGTGATTTCCAAACTAGCAGAAAGGGCAACTCTACTGAAAACAGAACGATGGAGACTACTGGCTGACTGCAAATTGTATGTTATTTAATTAAACTGTATTACAAATGTATAAATTTTCTATAAAATGTGAACATATTTACACCCAAAGGAGGAGATATTAAAAACTATGTCTGAAATAATGTCATCTCTTAGAAAATTTTCATGAAATCTGTACCTTCCTAAAGTGTCTACATGATTAATGCCATCCTAAACCCTTTCTTTGGCTTTCAGACTCTCAGTGCCTCTGTTTCATCTGATCCTTCAAATCAGTCACCCTTCCTCATCCTTTAACTTGTTCCCTTCCACACCTGTCTTTTGCCCTTGATTCTAATCAAGACATATTTGGGAATCTCAATAAGCTTAAAATAACAGAATAGTAAACAAAGGGTACACAAAGATATAAGGTGATCTTTAAATAAATCTCATTTCACCATATTGTAGTAGAGGAAGCAGTTAATGAGTTTTACATCTGGCACCACAATCTAAACACCCTGAACATAATTTTCCAGAAAACGACTAGTTAGAATCTGTTGGAGAGCCTAGACAGAGCCTTTAGTCAGCTGATGCTCGGTACCACACACTGCGTGAGACGGATGTACGCTTACTTGGCTAATGAGTCCACCTTCAAACTCAGAAAACTCAAACTGAAATAAATAATCAGGTAACTATCTCAGCAGCCACAGAAAAAAAGTAAAAAATTAGTAAGTTTCTCTGCAAAGAAATATCACACACTACAAAAAAACCCTATTTCACCACTTCTAAGACCTTGTCAATGATAAGATGCACTCTTATTTGATATTCCAGCAAGTTTTTTTTTTAACTGTCAATTCAAGTATGACATGCTTTGATTCCAAGATGCATTCTGATAAAAGAGATATTAAATGTGAAAAGAAATTGTATCTCCTAAAATTAAAATGTGATAATCTTTATTTTGACTTTAGCCTTTGCCTCTTCAAAGGGAAGTCTCAGTTTCAATCGTAGAATTTCTATTTTCAAAATTTGCTTAAGCAGAAAATGACTTTATAAATGTAGACATCAAAGCCCAAAGAGTGACTTGATCTGATATCAGAGTTGTAGACACTGGAGACAAGGAGTTAATATAACAGAAAAGAAAAATAGTCTTTGCTTTTTGAGGGCTAACGTTTGGGGGTGTGTGTTTACTGTATTGGTTCTCCATACCCTATTTAATTCTATCAGTGAACTAACCTCTTCTTTGCATTCCTATGACAAACTTAGCTCTTGTAAACTGTACTGATTACTTACCTCTATTGGGTCCATTTTTTCTGTCATCTTTCCTTCTGTCTTCTTCACAATTTACCAATCATATTTTCTTATCAAAAATCCAAAAGGACTGAACTATCAATTATCTGAGAAAAAGAAAATTTATGAAAAAGATTAGAAAGCTCCCAGTCACATATTCTCTTGTAGAAACCAGAACAAAGGAATGATATTGTCCATTTCATTAAGTTCTAGGGAAAACTCATGCCAAGAATTAGAAGCCATTACTCCATTGATTGCAATCATCAAACCTGCACTATTCTGTTAAACAGCCATGATTTGCAGATTCATCCACAACATCTTTGGTACTATTAAGCAAGACAAAATATCCTATTAAAAGCTACAAGGACACTGCTCTCTACTTGACTATAGCAATTGTCTTATTGCAAAGCATTTCTGAAGGATGGATTATGTACTCCTCTCTTAAAATAACCTCAGACAGTAATTTTCTGTAGAATTAATAAGAAAATCTTGCAATGATTGGTTGGTGTCGTGGGCAGAGTGTGATGACTTTTCTGAAACTCCATTTCCAGAGTGCTTCAGTTCAGTTCAGCCGCTCAGTCGTGTCCGACGCTTTGCGACCCCATGAAGCGCAGCACGCCAGGCCTCCCTATCCATCACCAACTCCTGGAATTCACTCAAACTCATGTCCATCGAGCTGGTGATGCCATCCAGCCGTCTCATCCTCTGCTGTCCCCTTCTCCTCCTGCCCCCAATCCCTCCCAGCATCAGAGTCTTTTCCAATGAGTCGACTCTTTGCATGAGGTGGCCACAGTACTGGAGTTTCAGCTTTAACATCAGTCCTTCCAATGAACACCCAGGACTGATCTCCTTCAGAATGGACTGGTTGGATCTCCTTGCAGTCCAAGGGACTCTCAAGAGTCTTCTCCAACACCACAGTTCAAAAGCATCAGTTCTTCGGCGCTCAGCCTTCTTCACAGTCCAACTCTCACATCCATACATGATCACTGGAAAAACCATAGCCTTGGCTAGACGGACCTTTGTTGGCCAAGTAATGTCTTTGCTTTTGAATATGCTATCTAGGTTGGTCATAACTTTCCTTCCAAGGAGTAAGTGTCTTTTAATTTCATGGCTGCAATCACCATCTACAGTGATTTTGGAGCCCAGAAAAATAAAGTCTGACACTGTTTCCACTGTTTCCCCGTCTATTTCCCATGAAGTGATCGGACCAGATGCCATGATCTTTGTTTTCTGAATGTTGAGCTTTAAGCCAACTTTTTTCACTCTCTTCTTTCACTTTCATCAAGAGGCTTTTTAGTTCCTCTTCACTTTCTGCCAGAAGGGTGGTGTCATCTGCATATCTGAGGTTATTGATATTTCTCCCAGCAATCTTGATTCCAGCTTGTGTTTCTTCCAGCTCAGCATTTCTCATGATGTACTCTGCATATAAGTTAAATAAGCAGGGTGACAATATACAGCCTTGACATACTCCTTTTCCTGTTTGGAACCAGTCTGTTGTTCCATGTCCAGTTCTAACTGTTACTTCCTGACCTGCATATATGTTTCTCAAGAAGCAGGTCAGGTATTCCCATCTCTTTCAGAATTTCCCACAGTTTATTGTGATCCACACAGTCAAAGGCTTTGTCATAGTCAATAAGGCAGAAATAGATACTTTTCTGGGACTTTCTTGCTTTTTCAATAATCAGACTAAAAAACTGTTAGTTTTATATCAAACAAGTGGAAGTCAGTAGTGAGTGGTGTAGCTGATGGAGATAATAGCGAAGTTCAGTCCAGTTCACTCGCTCAGTCTGTCCAACTCTGCAACCCCATGGACTGCAGCACGCCAGGCCTCCCTGTCCATCACCAACTCCCAGAGTTTACTCAAATTCCTCTCCACTGAGTCAGAGATGCCATCCAACCATCTCATCCTCTGTCATCCCCTTTTTCTCCTGCCTTCAATCTTTCCCAGCATCAGGGTCTTTTCAAATGAGTCAGGTCTTCACATCAGGTAGCCATGTATTGAAGTTTCAGCTTCAGCATCAGTCCTTCCAATGAATATTCAGGATTGATTTCTTTTAGGATGGTCTGGTTGGATCTTCTTGCAGTCCAAAGGACTCTCAAGAGTCTTCTCCAACATCACAATTCAAAAGCATCAATTCTTCAGTGCTCAGCTTTCTTTATAGTCCAACTCTCACATCCATACATGACTACAGGAAAAACCATAGCTTTGACTAGACAGACTTTTGTCGGCTGGCAAGGTAATATCTCTGCTTTTTAATATGTTGTCTAGGCTGGTCATAGCTTTTTTTCCAAGGAGCAAGCGTCTTTTAATTTCATGGCTAAAGTCACCATCTGCAGTGATTTTGGAGCCCCCCAAAAAACTAAAGTCTCTCACTGTTTACATTTTTTCCTCTTCTATTTGCCATGAAGTGATGGGACCACATGCCATGATCTTTGTTTTCTGAATGTCAAGTTTTAAGCCAACTTTTTCACTCTCTTCTTTCACTTTCATCAAGAGGCTCTTTAGTTCATTTTCTGCCATAAGGGTAGTGTCATCTGCATATCTGAGGTTATTGATATTTCTCCTGGCAATCTTGATTCCAGCTTGTGCTTCATCCAGTCCAGAATTTCTCATGATGCACTCTGCATAGAAGTTAAATAAGCAGGGTGACAATACACAGCCTTGACAACTCCTTTTCCTATTTGGAATCAGTCTGTTGTTCCATGTCCAGTTCTAACTGTTGCTCCTTGACTTGCATACAGATTTCTGAGGAGGCAAGTCAGGTAGTCTGGTATTCCCATCTCTTTCAGAATTTTCTACAGTTTTTTGTGATCCACAAAGGCTTGGCATAGTCAATAAAGCAGAAGTAGATGTTCTTCTGGAACTCTCTTGCTTTTCCCATGATCAAATTGATGTTGGTAATTTGATCTCTGGTTCCTCTGCCTTTTCAAAAACCAGCTTGAACATCTGGAAGTTCATGGTTCATGTACTGTTTAAGTCTGGCTTGGAGAATTTTGAGCATTACTTTGCTAGCATGTGAGATGAGTACAATTGTGCGGTAGTTTGAGCATTCTTTGGCATTGCCTTTCTTAGGGATTGGAATGAAAACTGACCTTTTCCAGTCCTGTGGCCACTGCTCAGTTTTCCAAATTTGCTGGCAAACTGAGTGCAGCACTTTCACAGCATCACCTTTTAGGATTTTAAATAGCTTGACTGGAATTCCATCTCCTCCAGTAGCTTTGTTCTTAGTGATGCTTCCTAAGGCCCACTTCACTTCACATTCCAGAATGTCTGGCTCTAGGTGAGTGATCACACCACTATGCTTATCTGGGTCATGAAGATCTTTTTTGTTTAGAGAACCAGCCAAAGAGCATCTTGGTGCACACTGATCTCTAGACTGAAAATCATTCAAAAACACATCCTCAAACCATCATCACAGACATATCAAAATGTAGTTCATTTACATGGAACCCATAGTGTACAATGTGCTCCTGTGAAGAAATATATATCCAATGAATTCAGATAAAAGGTAGTAAAGTAATACCCATGGGGGTAGGCTTTAAAAAAAAATAATGTTCTCTAATAAATTAAAATCAAAATTATTAAATACAAGTATTTGTTTCTAAAACTTCAGTTACTCTTATTTCTATTTTAAAGTGCCTTTGAGGTACCCAAAGGTCTATATTTTCTTTGTTTACTTTCAATTTAATATTAATCAGTCATATAGGTCTGTATGGCAACATAAAAGGAATTTAAGCATGAATAACAGTACAGATGGGCTTCCCTGGTAGCTCAGTGGTAAAGAATCCACCTGCCAATGCAGGAGACATGGGTTCAATCTCTGGGTAGGGAAGATACCCTGGACAAGCAAATGCAACCCACCTCAGTATTCTTGCCTGGTAACTCCTTGGCGCCTGGTGTGCTGCAATCCATGGGATCGCAAAGAGTCAGACATGACTTAGTGACAGAACAACAGCACACATAAGTCGACAGATACATATATTATTACTAGTTGATATTAATGATGATCAGTTTTACATCACACTGGTTTTTCATTTCTATATACAGCTGAAACAGCATCACAGATCATGACTCTATTGTTGCTTCCATGTATAGGCCCTGCAGAGGTAAAAACTAGACACACTGCATATGCGAGATGGTTAGGAAGAAATTCTGCATGTATTAAATGTAGTACAAATCTCTTGACGTCGCCCAGCTGTATCTGGCTGGAGGTAGATGCTGGAGGTGGATGGTGCTTACTTCAAGTACCTCCCTATCTATTAGATCAATTAAAAATAAGTAAATAAAAGTTTTTATTTTAGTTTCATTGAATTTTCTCATTGATCTTTATGCAGATCTGAGCTTCTGATCTATATTATTTTCTTCTCTCTGATATTTAATATTTAGTGCAAGGCAGGTCTACTGGCAACAAATGTCTTACTGTTTATTAAATACTCTGAATCTTTTGAACAATTAAAATCCTCTCTCTGTCTGCTATGAGGATTCTTCCTATATCCTCTCAGTTTTATGGGATTAATTATATGGACAAAGTACTCCTGCCTGGTTATAATTTGTCACTTCCATACCCATCAGTTTTGAGAGCTGTGCCCCCATAATGAATCCAGAATGTGATGTGTGGGGTTTGGAGCCCAATTAGTAATATGCTTTTGCTGAAGAAAAAATGGCTACTTTGCTTTTTTATTTGCTATAGACTGAATTTTGGGATAAAGTGCAGACAGAAAAGGAGAGACAAAGTATATTTCTACCTACTTGAGGCTGGCATAGCGTTGCTGACCTACCTGTCTCATTTCAGTTTCATTCTACTGGCATTGGAGTTAATGGAAATTTCCCTAGATACCATTTGAAACAGGAAGCTTGTCTTCAGTTCTCAGCAAACAACCCCTTTGGCAGTGGCTTCTTGACCTTAAGTCTGCTTATCTTATTACAAGACAAATTTGTGCTGCCCTTTTGAAATCATCTTATAATAATGAAACTAAGCACTACAACCAGCTCTCGATGGCAAAACACAAATCAGGTTCATTTAAAGCAGTGTTGTTGAAATTGGTATACTCCCAGTGTGAAAGGAATCTTTTGTCTCCTTCAAGATTCTTTTTTTCATTTTGATTAATACCTTACCTAAATATCCAGAGGGCTTCCCTGGTGGCTCTGTGGTAAAGAATCCACCTGCCAGTGCAGGAGACAAGTGTTCAGTCTCTGGTCTGGGAAGATCCCCTGGAGAAGAAAATGGCAACCCACTCCAGTATTCTTGCCTGGAAAATCCTGTGGACAGAGGAGCCTGGAGTGATACAGTCTATGCAGCTGCAAAGAGCCAGACACAGCTTAGCATCTAAACAACAACAAAAATATCCAGAATAAGGGCAGAAGCGAGGACATCAAAGAAGAGTTGTTTAAATGCCAGAAGATGTGAAACCTCTATTAATTATGTTTAGATTGCAATTCTTCCATTTTCAGGACTCAAAACCTGCAGAACTGACTGTAATGGTCTTCTAAGTTGAGTACAAATACCTGAAATGATGAAGGGTATTGTAGGAATATGGGTAAGGTAATGCTTATCTATGGATGGCTTCTGTGAACAGGATTCCTGATCCGGGAATTTAAAAACTAGCCAGATATCAAGCAAAAGGGAACTAACAATTGACAGTTGCAGAATTCAGAGAGGCAGGTTGTTAACAACAGGGATGACGGCTTTCCTGGAGGAAGAAATGGCAACCCATTCCAGTATTCTTGCCTGGAAAATGCTATGGACAGAGGAACCTGTCAGGCTACAGGCCATAGGGTTGCAAAAGGGTCGGATACAACTGAGCCTCTGAGCACATGAGGGTTTTCATTCAGCACCGGGAACTGGGTCATCAGAGTGGAGACTGGGAAACAAGACCATAGCATCAGAACAAGAAGCTTCAACCACAATCTTGACTCCAAGCTTCCCAGAGAGTAATTAACCTGGGATCAGGATCATTCTAGACTGAAGATTTGGCCTCTGTTTTCAGATAGAAGCTAATTCGGCATTTAGAGGAATGTGGATTGTCAGAAAATCAATCAACACCCTCATCTTTTAACCATCTTTACTAAGTGGGCTTCCCTGGTGGCTCAGAGGTTAAAGTGTCTGCCTGTAATGTGGGAGACCTGGGTTCGATCCCTGTGTTGGGAAGATCCCCTGGAGAAGGAAATGGCAACCCACTCCAGTATTCTGGCCTGGAGAATCCCATGGACAGAGAAGCCTGGTTAGAGACGACTGGGCGACTTCACTTTCACTTTACTAAGTGACTACAAAATACACCTTGAGCTTCTTGTACTGAAGTTCTGTCTAGTACTTAATTTCTAATACATTAGTTTTTTTGAGATAGTAAATTTTATTTTGCTTTCTAAATTCCCCTCATTATAAAGCAACTATACTCCAATATATTTTTTAAAAAGAATCAAGTAAAAATAAATAAATATAAATAAATAAATTCCCCTCATACTTGCAGACTCTCATTTCAGTTTTGTAGCCAGACTTTTTAATTTCTTTAGTCAAAGGTTTTGGCAGCTATAAAAGCAAGAACAGCTCAAAGAAACCTGTCTTAAATAAAAGTCTAAGCAAAATAAAGGAGGATTATGATAGGAGACCTGGGACAGTAGGGGACAGAGCAGAGGGTCTTCAGACCAGAGACGCAAGTTCCTGACAAATAGGAAGCAGAGAGGGCTTTTGATCTCTGTACCTGTGTTTAGAGCACCAGGCCAAGGCCATGCCTGGGGGTGTCCAGCCTTGAGAGAGATATTGCTCTCCACTGGAAACAGGACAGCTTTTCTCTAACTAGTAGAACTCATGAACTTTATTGTCAAAATGGTTTAGCACCAACAGATTTGTCTTAACCTCTGTTCAGCATTCATATTCCCAGAGGAAGTCTGGCTGATCCAGTAGAGACCATATTCTTACCAATGGCTGAGACTGGGAGGAAGGTGTGATGGTAGGCATTTCCACTCTAGCCCACTGCATCTCCATGCCTGGCTCATCACCTGACATGTACGGCCTGGCTCATCACTGCTCAGAAAAACGACTGCTGAATTTAAACATTCTAAGGAACCATTCTCTTTTGATTGAAGGTGCATGTTGGTAAACAGTTAAACTGTTCTTAAGATCCTGTTTGTCTGTTCTTTCAATTTGTTTTCAAATTCTTCTATCCTTCTGCTTTTGTTAGAAGTCTATGTTTGAACAGTTATTATCTCTATTTCTTCTATAGTCTCTAAGGTTAGCAAGCTACTTTTCCTCTGAAATGTCTTCTTTTCTCTTGGCCGTGATTGAGCACACCCAGTCAGTCTCGCATACTCCTTGTGAATTCTCACCAGACACAGTGCCAGAAAGCAACTGCATCAGAGATGGACCACAGATCAATTCCTTTCATCTTATTCTTGCTAACTTAAATATCAATCTGTGTCAAAATCATATCCAAGACTCATTCATTAATATTTAATTGTTACTGTATATGACTTCAAGCACAGAGATATCCTCATGGTTCACTAACTCATCACTTTGTCAGTCATGTAGCTAAATGTCAAGTAAACTGTCTCCGTGACAATGGATTGGCTCTTTTTTTATACACTTTGAAGACCAATCTGGTTCAACTAAACCATTAGCCTACTGCATGTCATCTAGATCATTATTCAACTAAAAATTATCCTTGGTAGCAGTACATATTCTAAAGTTACAGTGACTGAAAGCACTATGTAGTATGTTGAAAAGTTCTACATGAGTGGTTTGTTGTTATTAATTTAAAAAAGCTAGGATATGAGCAGAGTATAAATATAGCAAACCTATATATAAGATTGAGGTGAGGAGCTACTGACATGCTAATGAATTAGTTTCTAAATAAGGAAAGAGAGTTCCTCGGAGAAATGGCTTATTTGGAGACTAGATGAGAAAATATACTAAAGTACGAAATGAGCCTGGACTAACTTGTACTACTTAAACAGAAAGAAATACTACTTACTTAATTAATAATATAAAAGAAGGATTGGTCATGTCAAAGTGACACAGCTGCCAATCACCCAATGGCCAAAGCTGGAACAATTTGAGCAGTGAAAGAAATAACAACGATATCAGATTATAACACAAAGAATAAGTACTCGTGAGCCTCCAATAAGAAGATAAAAGTATAAATAAATAACTAAATAATAAGTGGAAAGAGACAACTTCTTCTTATGGAATAATTCCAGTTAATAAATACAGAAGGAATGTAGGAAATAGAACACCGACCGTTAGAAAAATCACAGAATGATTTCTGCAGGAAGAACTCCCTTATCTGCCTAAAGATGGATCCTCCATAAAGAACTCAATCCTCATTGACAACTTGCTGGGAATTTCATCAACCATAAAAGTTTGACTCTTACCACAGATGTGTATGTGTTCAGTTGTGTCCTACTCTTTTGCAACACCATGGACCATAGCCCACCAGGCTCCTCTGTCTATGGGATTAACCCAGCAAGAATACTGGAGTGGGTTGTCACTTCCTTCTCCTGGTCATCTTGCCAACCCAGGGATCAAACCCACACCTCCTGTGTCTCCTGCACTGGCAGGTAAATTCTTACCACTGAGCCACCTGGAAAGCTCTCTTATCATAGCAGAGGAGGCTAAAAGTTGACACCACATCCAGATAAATTTGTCATAAACTATCATACCTCCAATCTAGTCTTCTAAGGCCCCATTCATCTTTCCTAAAAATTATGTACTGTCTTAAGTGGACTACATTCCTCCACTACTTCCCTATTAAGATGATATGGGCAGTGGTGGCATGGTTACTAAGTCGTTTCTGACTCTTGCAACCTCATGGACTGTAGCCTGCCAGGTTCCTCTGTCCATGGCATTTCCCAGGCAAGAATACTGGAGTGGGTTGCCATTTTCTTCTCCAGATTAAGATGTTATATAAGCTCTCAAATTCTATTTATTTGTATATTCACTTTTTTCTTTTGTGTCCCTCTTCATGTAACATTTCAAAATAATAAATTTTATATCTTTTCTTTGTTACTCTGCATATTATCAATTTATTTTATAGACCCAGCTATCACACTTAATAAGGGGAAAGGAAAGGGAAGGTCTTTCCTCTCCTACATTGCACACCCCAGTTAAAAGACAAAGATTTTCAGAATGGCTCTTAATAAGACCCAATCTGAGCTGTTTACAAGAGATACACCAAAAAGGAAAAAACATAGATGGCTTCAAAGAAAATATGGAAAGCAAGAACCATGAAGACATTAACCAAACACTGATATGGCTACATTAATATCAGACAAAATAGATGTATTTTGTCAAAATAGATAATAAAAGTATTAAAGAAACTGAAAGTTCATAATGGTTAAAGAGTCAACGCAATAGAAAGAAATAAAAACCCTGAATTTGCAATTACCTAATAACATGGCTTCAGTATATTTGGTGGGCTTCCTGAGTGGCTCAGCAATAAAGAATTAGACTACGAGGTAGAAGATGCAAAAAATACCAGAGGCTTGATCCCTCGGTCAGGAAGATCCCCTGGAGGTGGACATGACAATGCACTCCAGTATTCTTGCCTTGGAGAATCCCATGGACAGAGGAGCCTGGCAGGCTACAGTCCATAGGGTCACACAGAGTAGGACACACCTGAAGCAGCTGAGCACGGCAAAATACTTGGTGTCAAAAACGGAGAGACACAAGAGGAGAAATTGACAGATTCTTAATTAGAGTTGGAGGTTTCCCCGCTGTCAGTAAGTCATAGAACCACCAACTAAAAATCTAATAACCAAAAAACTATCACCAACACTATCTGATACAGGTTCAGAACACTATACCCAACATTCTTTTAAACAAACAGGTGTACACAAAACATTTACAAAAGAAGAGGAAAAAAAGAAAGGAAGAGCAAGAAGAGAGAAGGAAGGAATGAAGAGAGAAAGGGAGGGAGAAAGAAAGAGAATGAAAAGAAAAAATAAAGGGCATGGAAGTCATATTATTTTAAAAAATATTAAATATATGTTTGACAAAACTAAAGTGTAGAACAATATACAGCTTTGAAGGACTCCTTTTCCTATTTGGAACCAGTCTGTTGTTCCATGTCCAGTTCTAACTGTTGCTTCCTGACCTGCATATAGCTTTCTCAAGAATCAGGTCAGGTGGTCTAGTATTCCCATCTCATACAGAATTTTCCAGTTTATTGTGATGCACACAGTCAAAGGCTTTGGAATAGTCAATAGAGCAAAAATAGATGTTTTTCTGAAACTCTCTTGCTTTTTCCATGATCCAGCGGATGTTGGCAATTTGATCTCTGGTTCCTCTGCCTTTTCTAAAACCAGCTTGAACATCTGGAAGTTCACGGTTCACATACTGCTGAAGCCTGGCTTGGAGAATTTTGAGTATTACTTTACTAGCATGTGAGATGAGTGCAATTGTGTGGTAGTTTGAGCATTCTTTGGCATTGCCTTTCTTTGGGATTGGAATGAAAACTGACCTTTTCCAGTCCTGTGGCCACTGCTGAGTTTTCCAAATATGTTGGCATATTGAGTGCAGCACTTTCACAGCATCATCTTTCAGGATTTGAAATAGCTCAACTGGAATGCCATCACCTCCATTAGTTTTGTTCGTAGTGATGCTTTCTAAGGCCCACTTGACTTCACATTCCAGGATGTCTGGGTCTAGGTCAGTGATCACACCATCGTGATTATCTGGGTCATGAAGATCTTTTTTGTACAGTTCTTCTGTGTATTCTTGCTACATCTTCTTAATATCTTCTGCTTCTGTTAGGTCCATACCATTTCTGTCCTTTATCGAGCCCCATCTTTGCGTGAAATATTCCCTTGGTATCTCTAATTTTCTTGAAGAGATCTCTAGTCTTTCCCATTCTATTGTCTTCCTCTATTTCTATGCATTGATCACTGAGGAAGGCTTTCTTATCTCTTCTTGCTATTCTTTGGAATTCTGCATTCAGATGCTTATATCTTTCCTTTTCTCCTTTGCTTTTCGCTTCTCTTCTTTTCACAGCTATTTGTAAGGCCTCCTCAGACAGCCATTTTGCTTTTTTGCATTTCTTTTCCATGGGGATGGTCTTGATCCCTGTCTCCTGTACAATGTCACGAACCTCCGTCCATAGTTCATCAGGCATTCTGACTATCAGGTCTAATCCCTTAAATCTATTTCTCACTTCCACTGTATAACCATAAGGGATTTGATTTAGGTAATTCCCTGCTTATTTAACTTATATGCAGAGTACATCATGAGAAATGCTGGGCTGGAAGAAGCACAAGCTGGAATCAAGATTGCCAGGAGAAATATCAATAACCTCAGATATGCAGATGACACCACCCTTCTGGCAGAAAGTGAAGAGGAACTACAAAGCCTTTGATGAAAGTGAAAGAGGAGAGTGAAAAAGTTGGCTTAAAGCTCAACATTCAGAAAATGAAGATCATGGCAACTGGTCCCATCACTTCATGGGAAACAGTGGAAACAGTATCAGACTTTTTACAGGGGCTCCAAAATCACTACAAATGGTGACTGCAGCCATGAAATTAAAAGACTCTTACTCCTTGAAAGGAAAGTTATGACCAACCTAGATAGCATATTGAAAAGCAGAGACATTACTTTGCCAACACAGGTCCGTCTAGTCAAGTCTATGGTTTTTCCAGTGGTCATGTATGGATGTGAGAGTTGGACTGTGAAGAAAGCTGAGTGCCAAAGAATTGATGCTTTTGAACTGCGGTGTTGGAGAAGACTCTTGAGAGTCCTTTGGGCTGCAAGGAGATTCAACCAGTCCATCCTAAAGGAGATCAGTCCTGGGCGTTCATTGGAGGGACAGATGCTGAAGCTGAAACCCAACTTTGGCCACCTCATGCGAAGAGTTGACTCATTGGAAAAGACCCTGATGCTGGGAGGGATTGGGGGCAGGAGGAAAAGGGGACGACAGAGGATGAGATGGCTGGATGGCATCACCGACTCGATGGACATGAGTCTGAGTGAACTCCGGGAGTTTGTGATGGACAGGGAGGCCTGACATGATGTGATTCATGGGGTCGCAAAGAGCTGGACACGACTGAGCGACTGAACTGAACTGAACTGAACTGAAAATGTAGAACACAGTCTGACCTATGGTCAAAATCAAGCTTCTAAATGATGTGTCCTCACAGAGCACATGGGCAATGATGTGCTGTCTCCTCTAAGACAAAGAGCTACCTCAACAAGCTTATAGTAAGAAGTAGTGAAGAATACTGGATACTGTGGTCAGGCTGCTCCAAAGTGAAAAAAGAAGAGTCTGTGCCATATATGTACAGACCAAACCCCTTTCCTAATTTCTAATTGTTTGGTGAAGTGTGGACCCTACTTCCCAAAGCTTACAAACAGTAGAAGTTCCTATTTTAGAGTAACAGAAGCTCATGGAATATAAGAAGATGTTTGCCAATAACTACAAGAAAGAGCCTTGACAATATCTCATTTCAAGCATTAGCATTTTTCAGCTCCTCCATAATTCAAAGAAGTACTCATTAGGGCTAATAAAGGTTCTATTAAAGCCTTATAATGCTGTAGGATGTTTGCTGGGTTAAGAAGCACAAAACCAAAGCTCCCTTAAGCCATAAGTCTGAAAGAGGATTCCACCAATTCAGGAGAAGAGCAAATAGGTCAAGTGTGATCTACAATGCTTTTCTTGACATCTCAGTAAAAAACTCTGAGCCCAATAAAAATCTTTTCCCTTTAAAAGAGAAGTTAAGTATTTATATTCAAAATAAACTGTGAAAAGGAGGCATAGAGCAGATCTACGAAGCCACTCTCATATAAAATAAAAAAAAAATAATGAAAAAATTGTCAACTTGCTCTCCTTCAGCAAGATACAAAAGACATGTTTTCCGTGAGACAGGAACAGAAAAACATGTATAGAAATGGAGCATTTATTTAAAACAGTGCAAATAGCAGGTAAACATATTTTAGGAAATAAGGTACTTTTATAGTGGATTTATAAACTCAATTCTCTCAATAGCTGCATGAAATTGACACTCCTCCTCCTAGCTTTGCATATGTAGAAAGTGAAGAACAGACAATTTAGGTAACTTGTCTAAAATTGTACAAAAGTGAGTTGACAGAACTAGGATTTGAACCCAGGGATTCTGGCTCTAAAAGCCAAACACTTAACATTAGATCACTTTTTACATCAGAGAAATGTAAATACAGATTGATATGATTTTGGAGTTGAGGCACATGAAAACAGATTCCCAAAAAACTAAGATATCCAGAACAAAATTAAACCCTCATAAGATTAGAACTGAATCTCCATCAAAGTAAGAATTAATACTCCCTGACTGCTGTTCAGTGTTTCAGTTCAGTTCAGTTCAGTCACTCAGGAGTGTCCAACTCTTTGTGACCCCATGAATCACAGCACGCCAGGCCTCCCTGTCCATCACCAACTCCCGGAGTTCACCCAAACTCATGTCTATCAAGTCGGTGATGCCATCCAGCCATCTCATCCTCTGTCGTCCCCTTCTCCTCCTGCCCCCAATCCCTCCCAGCATCAAGGTCTTTTCCAATGAGTCAACTCTTCGCATGAGGTGGCCAAAGTACTGGAGTCTCAGCTTCAGCATCTGTCCCTCCAATGAACACCCAGGACTGATGTCCTTTAGGATGGACTGGTTGGATCTCCTTGCAGTCCAAGGGACTCTCAAGAGTCTTCTCCAACACCGCAGTTCAAAAGCATCAATTCTTTGGCACTCAGCTTTCTTCACAGTCCAACTCTCACATCCATACATGACTACTGGAAAAACCATAGCCTTGACTAGACGGACCTGTGTTGGCAAAGTAATATCTCTGCTTTTCAATATGCTATCTAGGTTGGTCATATCTTTCCTTCCAAGGAATAAGTGTCTTTTAATTTCATGGCTTCAATCACCATCTGCAGTGATTTTGGAGCCCCTGCAAAAAAAGTCTGACACTGTTTCCACTGTTTCCCCATCTATTTCCCATGAAGTGATGGGACCAATTGCCATGATCTTTGTTTTCTGAATGTTGGACTTTAAGCCAACTTTTTCACTCTCCTCTTTCACTTTCATCAAGAGGCTTTTTAGTTCCTCTTCACTTTCTGCCAGAAGGGTGGTGTCATCTGCATATCTGAGGTTATTGATATTTCTCCCGGCAATCTTGATTCCAGCTTGTGCTTCTTCCAGCCCAGCATTTTTCATAATGTACTCTGCATGTAAGTTAAATAAGCAGGGTGACAATATACAGCCTTGGCATACTCCTTTTCCTATTTGGAACCAGTCTGTTGTTCCATGTCCAGTTCTAACTGCTGCTTCCTGACCTGCATATAGGTTTCTCAAGAGGCAGGTCAGGTGGTCTGGTATTCCCATCTCTTTCAGGATTTTCCACAGTGTATTGTGATCCACACAGTCAAAGGCTTTGGCATAGTGTTTACGAAATGCCAAACACTGTTCTATATGCTTTCATTTATTAATGCATGTAATCCTCACAACAGTACTACAAAGTGTGTATTACTGCTATCCTTATTTCACCGTTAAGGAATCAAAGCAACACAGAAGAGAAGTAAATTGCCAAAGACTGCACAGCTGGTAAATGGGACGATTTGAATCAAAGATGGTCTATAGCCCAGGCCTAAGTATATACTCACCATGTATTATAATATAATTAAAATGTAAATACTGAATTTCTGGAATTTGGAAGGCAAGAATTCCTCTAATTTCATTATTACAAATTGTATTTACTTAATTTTCTTGTAGTATTGTTTTAAATTTCAATTATAATCTTACTTTTTTAGTTTATTTTTACATCCTTTTGATCTATTACTAGATATCACAGTCTTAAGAAAAACATATTTATAGAACAGAAAAATATATTTATAAATTAAATATTCTTTAAAATGAAACAATTCTACATGTTTTTCTAAGTGGAGGGGAAGTTCATGGTTATAACTCTAATCTCCCCTCTTACTGAATTCAATCTAAACAAGAAAAAGATAGTCACTCATTGTTTTTGATATTAGAAACATTGTTCTCTGACATTTCTCAGAATTTTTACCTACTTTTTAGCAAAATAAATTATTAAGTAATCGATGACCAAACTTCTTGTGATTTAGGATCTATTTGTCAATAGAAGTTTTAGTGAGTATATTGCTAAAGGTCTTTTCTATACAAATCACTCTCAGATCCACAAGGATATGCTCAGCTTATTTGGGGGTTGCAGGGTGATATTTCATTATTTTCTTTTTTATTTTGAGACTGTGACTATTGAGAAATCCCAACAAATTCCCAATGTGCAGAAAAGTAGGTAATGGCACCCCACTCCAGTACGGTTGCCCGGAAAATCCCATGG
Source organism: Bos mutus (assembly GCF_027580195.1). NCBI lineage: Eukaryota > Metazoa > Chordata > Mammalia > Artiodactyla > Bovidae > Bos > Bos mutus. The sequence goes on from NC_091643.1 coordinate 24,964,118, forward strand.
ATGGAGGAACCTGGTAGGCTGCAGTCCATGGGGTCGCTAAGAGTAGGACACAACTGTGCGACTTCACTTTCACTTTCCACTTTCATGCATTGGAGAAGGAAATGGCAACCCACTCCAGTGTTCTTGCCTGGAGAATCCCAGGGACGGGGGAGCCTGGTAGGCTGCAGTCCATGGGGTCGCACAGAGTCAGACATGACTGAAGCGACTTAGCAGCAGCAGCAGCAGAAAAGTAGGTAACTTTAGATGGCAATTCCCTTAGATAAAGATTGTTCTGATATGAAAAACTGCTGACAGTTATCATGGGATAATCACCCCCAGACAAATGGATTCAAGAATAGATTCTAGTGTTTCCAGGCAAAGCCATTTTTGAAAATAAGAAGCCCAACTGTTCTTATCCAAAGATAGTTTCCTAAAGAATTTGTTTTTAATCTCACATGGTTTATTGTTCCAGAAAATGATTTACATTTTTATCAAAGTAGAGCTAAGAAATGAGCATTCATTAAATGTCAGCTTATGAATAAAAAGTACCATTCAAAAATAAAACAAAGATCTGTGGAAAGCAAAACTAAATAAAAACAATGTAGTTTGACTCAGAATGTCCAGATTGGTTCCTGTTTAGCTCTATTTCTGGCAGAGAGAATATCTGAATGAATCTCAAATATTGTATAGGTGGTCTCTGGGAAACAAAGGATGCTTTTGACCATAGAAATCATCTGCTGTTTTATTCTTAATTGATTTAATACTTTGTTAAGAAATGTATCCCCCTTTTTAGGAAAAGGACAAGATTTTACTTTCAATTAACTGTTATAATATTCTGAAATAACCCTGTAGCTTCTGAGTAACTGATTATTCACATGCGGAATTCCTCCGACTCACATCCTATTGTGTGCTACTGAGGAGTATTGTGGTCACGTGGAAACATGAAATTATATCCTTAGATGGCTATAAGAACAACAGCAGAGACTACAACTGAAGGGAGTATTCCCTTTCCTGGGTCAAATCCTCCGTCAAACATTATGTAAATTTCCAATTATTAATAAACGTTATACATTCTTTACATTCTTTTTGACATTCAATTTGTGCTTTAGCCCTTTGAAAATCTTGAAGAGAAATTTTTTTTCGTTGTTTGCCTCATGCACTGGGTTTCATTTCCACTGAAGTTCCATTAACAGGAGGCAAGCTGCTGAATGGCTTTGGAAGTAGCTTTGTGAAAGCTAACTTTTCAGCTGAGAGAAATCTCCCTGGGGATATCACAGAGACACAGAAGCTTTAATAGCATTTTGTTTTTCTCAGCACACCTCCAGATTTTAACGTGTCTGAATTTAATGCACTAGAAACAAGCATATGTTGTCTTAACTAAAATCTCCTCTTGTATCTAAAAAATCTACCACTAAAACACTAGGTACTTGGTATGTTTATATATAAGGAGAAAAAAACTAAAATAATAAACAAACACACTATCATAGCACAATCTGCAGAAGCAGAAGGCTATAGCTCTTTTATGGCAAATAACATCTCATGGATATTTCTGAGCATTTATTGGTTTTTTGTCTTTGTTTGCCTCTGCAGATCAAATTCACAGGGGTCTGTTCAAACAAAATATAATATTTCTGAATTCATCTTTTCCAGTTAATTCTTTATCCAAATGCTATAAGATTAATGTTTTAATCCATTTATAAAAAGAGATCACCCAGGAAAGTTTCTTTGAATCAACTCATAATCTAAAATTTCAGTAACAATGATTATGAATGGTTAGTAATAATAACTCTTCCTAGAAATAATGCTAAGACTTTTGCTCTACCCATCAATTCGCTATATCAATTTTGTATAAATTTTTCACTGTTTGAAAGTTCCTGTAATACAGGTTTAAAAGGTGTCAAATTTTAAAAGTTTTCTTTTCATTACAGAGCTGGACTTTAAGTGAATTCCCAAAATTAAGACACAGATATAAATCAGCACACATAAATAACATATTTAATTGGCTATGCCATTTAATATTAGAGAAATCAAAGTTAGCTTTTAAGGAACAAATTTGCTATTATTTTTAATTCATCTGTTGCTTTGCTCAGAAATTTACTTAAAGTTTCTGCTTTGGGACATATATTAATTGAATTCTAGCAACATGGTGCATACTATGTCAGACACTTTTAAATGATAGAAAATATATATTCCTTTCTCAAGTAACTCACAATCTTTTGAGGGTGACAATATAACCACATATAGCATAAGGCAGATTTGATGTACTATATTCTAAAAACCATATAAACTTTGGATGTAAGATAGCAGACTGGGCAAATACAAGCTCCTATTCTCCATTTTCACTTTAAATAAAAATAGTGGTATATTCATACAATGCAATACTACACGAAGTAAAAAAGAAAACTATTGATATATACCACAACAAAGATGAGTCTTACAAGCATTGTTTGGAGTGAAAGAAGCCAGTTACAAAAAATTATGCAATCTATGATTCCATTTATACAAAGTTCAAGAAGACATGAAACTAGTCTCTAACAGTAGAAGTCAGAAGGTGGTTAGAACACTTGAAATGTGAAAAGTTATTTTAATTAATTTACATTTCAATAGCTGCATGTGACTAGTAGCTACTGTATTGAACAGTACAGGAATAGGAGATAAATCTGAGGATACTTAGAATATACAGATAAAATATAAAAATATAAAATATTTAAGAAAAACTAGATTCATGAAGGATGTAGTCGGTACTTTCAGTGTTTATCTAACAGGAGTTAGATAAAGTAAAAGGGAAGAAATGATTAAAAGAAAACAAAGCATACAATTAATCAGAATAGACAAAAAGACACTGGTCATCGGACAAAAAGGGTCCAACCGTTTAATAAAATGGTTAATAAAAACGGTTCATATCCTTTTAATTTTCAGAGCACTAACACTATAGAAAAAGTGCCTGAAACTACCAAGAAGAGAAATCAGAGTAACTGCAATGGAATGTATTATATTTCTCTGCTCTAACACTTGCTTTCAGACTATAAAGCATCAATGAATAAAAAACTAACTTTGAGTTCCAAATTCTATATACCCAGACACATTATAAATCAATGATGAGGCACAATAAAGAAATTTCCAGACAAAAAATAATTCAAAGTTTACCTCCCATGAACTCCATTTGAAATAGTTCAAGATATATTACAACAGACTTGGGGAAGCAACTAGTCTGCAATCCACTTGATTATCAAATCTGGAGGACACTCTTGAGAGTGAATGAAGGCAGATGATCTGGTCCAATCGCAGTGTAGACATGTGAATAGGACTCTTCCGGGTAAACAAGCCAACAGTTCTCATCAGGAAAATTCCTATCTCAGGAATGCTTTGAGTGAAAGGTTCCTATTTAAAATTGTTTGTGAACATAAAATCCATGGATTCATAAGGCATGCTAAGTCGCTTCAGTCGTGTCCAACTCTGTGCGACCCCAGAGACAGCAGCCCATCAGGCTCCACCGTCCCTGGGATTCTCCAGCCAAGAACACTGGAGCCGGTTGCCATTTCCTTCTCCAATGCATGAAAGTGAAAATGAAAGTGAAGTCGCTCAGTCGTGTCCAACTCTTAGCAACCCCATGGACTGCAGCCCACCAGGCTCCTCCATCCATGGGATTTTCCAGGCAAGAGTACTGGAGTGGGGTGCCATTGCCTTCTCTGTCATAAGGCATGGCTACCTCAAAAATACCACATACCTTTTGTAACTATCCAGACCTAAAATGCACTAATTAAAATTTTCTTTAGGGGTGCATCATCCTCTTTAATTCTGTATCTAAGTTTTCTGATATGTCCTTACAAGAAACCATAAGGTGTGCTCCTTATTGTTCAGTTTTTAGGGCCCATGCCTGACCATACAGCAAAGCCTTTGATCAAATCAAACAGTCTTTGAGAATCCCAGCACTCCCCTAAAGGCACAAGCTTAACCCTTTGTCTGCTTTAAAAAAAAAAAAAAAAAAATTGCACAGCTACTCTTGTGCAAATTTGCACTTACCTTCTTCATTGAGGTTTTACAAAACAGCAATGTGCCCTTCAGTCTGAATCCTAAGTCTAGAAAATCCTTTCAATGACCAGAGAAATACCTTTTCCCTGGCTGGAAGAGAGCATCATAAGATTCAGACCACAGAGTTTGCTTGTAGGGCTCTATATTTGGTCCTACATTCAGTGAAGCAACTGCTAACATAAGTTTATAATCTTTCTGAACCCCTGCCCCTCAGCATTCTTCTAATCTACCATTTCTACCTTCTAAGTGAGCTTTGCTGTGCTGTACTCTCCCTGTTTGCATGTCTTTTTGCTATCACTCAAGGAATTATTTGGTCTCTGGAATTATTTGCATGTCTCTTTGCTATCACTCAAGGAATTATGGAAAAGGCAATGGCAACCCACTCCAGTATTCTTGCCTGGAAAATCCCATGGACGGAGGAGCCTGCAGTCCATGGGGTCGCTAAGAATCGGACACGACTGAGCGACTTCACTTTCACTTTTCACTTTCATGCCTTGGAGAAGGAAATGGCAACCCACTCAAGTGTTCTTGCCTGGAGAATCCCAGGGATGGGGGAGCCTGGTGGGCTGCCGTCTCTGGGGTCACACAGAGTCGGACATGACTGAAGCGACTTAGCAGCAGCAGCAGCAAGGAATTATCTGTATTTGTGTTCTTGGAATTTTCTGATGCTTCTCAGTAGGAGGAATGGTTTCAAACCAATACTGGACAGCAATCTCACTTTCCTCTCTTAAATGGCAAATAACAACTCAGGCAATTTTTGAGCCAAACCATAAGAGAACTTCACTGAACAAAACTATTCAGTTTCTGAAAATCCTTGCAATCTGCATATGCACTGGTTATGGCCACTTCAAGTACTGTCTGAGAAGGTGGATTGTAAGCATTTAGTAAAAATGTCTGTTCCAACACCCTTGATGGATCTTCAACACTTGTTTCTGCTAAAGCCACAGTCAAATTCAAATTTTTCTTTCTGGTGATTTTGTGGATTGGGTCAATAGGATTGATGGATAAACATGACTCCACTAAAACCTAAATAGCCCTGATGGTTTCCAAGTTTCTTGTCTATTATCAGTGAATGGGAATGCTAATAATTTATTACTCACAGTAGTAGGACTACCTCTGGTTGCTCCAGTTCATGTAATTCTTAGGAATTTCACAGGTTGGGCTGGACCTTACATTTTAGCTGGTTTATCGGACAACCTCTGTTTTCATCTGGGTGACTCTGATCCTTAATTTGTTCTGATTCTCTTTCTCTAAAGAGGTGATTATTACGAGATCATCACTGTGGCACAAGGACTGATTTTTAACTCTAAGCCCCTCAGAAGAATATGGCAATATGCTGGCAAATTTTTTAAATGCCTGTCTCAAAGCAATGCATGAATACTGATTCACATTCCACAAGAGTACATATTGTGACTGCCACATTCCCAAATTGGAATGGCCATAATGGCATAGCATCACCGTTGATCTGCACTTCCCTTACAGTCTTTAGAATATCAGTTACAACTGAAGCTATCCAACATACAACCTCATTTGATACTTGATACTGTAAACCTCCAGGAACCATTGTTTTAGGCCCTGGCCAGATAAGACTTTTTAAAATGGAGTTAGGGGGACTCAAAACTCCCATTTTGACCATTTCCTTAATCAGAACAACAATCTCTTATTGCCTTCATGGGATCCTGTATACATTGTAAACTACCAAAGAGGTCTCCAACCACATTTTCTAAGTTGAAACTTACCCCTAACCTGATTTCTTATGCCTTTTAGAGCCGCATCTCTATCCTTAAAGGGGGATTACTAGACATTCATCTCCCATATCTATCAACCCTAAAAAGTTTGCACACCACCACTAGGCCACTTCATCCAAAGCACTGCAAAATGCCCAAGACTGTTTGATGTCACACACTGTTTGGGATGTTTCAGTTTTACTAGGAGCTTCTGGAGACCAGTGGACATTGAAGAACCCACCTAACATCAGGGCTGCCTGAAGCCCCTCTCTGCAGCTACTAGGCAGCTTTTTTAACACCCTGGAGCACTCTCTCAAGCCTTGGACTATATGGAAACAATCAAGCTTTTTGCAGCAAAAAAAATAATAATAATTTTTTTCATTTAATTCTTAGAAAATTTACCTTGACTTTTTTTTTTTCTCTCTCTCTCAAAAAGTCCTATTATCTGGATGTCTGGACTTAATCTATTTTCTATACTTCCCAGCTGTTCTATCAAATATGTTTCCCTTTAGAAAAATATTTCTCTACTATCTTACAACTGAATTCATTCTTCAGCTGTATTTATTTTTATTCAAACCATGTATCATTCTCTTATTTCAACTATTAACTTTTTCATGCCTAGTATTTCTACTTGATTACTTTGTTCATCACATCTTGTTATTTTTCCATAATGAAATATCTTCCCCCTGTTCCTCTCTGCAGTTTATTATGTATATGTCAAATTATGATTCATGAATTTTAATACTTCTGCTAGCATGTTGACCAATTTATAGTTTTTAACTTTATAATGATATATTACTATATTTTTAATATGAAGAGATATCTTATTATTCTGAATTTATTTTTATTAAATTTGATTTATCTCTGAATGTTACCTGTTCATATGAATCGAGGAAGGGCAGAGCCTTGATCAGTATTCTGAGTTCTAGCATAGATGAAGAGATTCTCACAAGCCAGAATTAGTCACTCTTATTTGGTTTCATCACCCTGAGTAACTTTTAAGGTCAATGCTCTTCTTTCAAACATCAAGGAAAGGTAGTCTTCCTAGATTATCATCCATCCGGCCTGGAAGTTTGGAGAGAAATGGCTGAAAGAGAGAAATTCAAAGCTGGTCAGTTCTTGAAGTTTTTCCCAATGCTTCACCCTGTGAGGTTTTCCCTGCCTTGATTTTATCCCTGAGGACACTTCCAGAAGGGCTGTGGGCCCTTTGAGGTTGTAGCTTTCAGAGGTTTCAAAAACTACTGCCAAATTCTGCAACAAGAAGGCAGGCAAGTGGGAAGAGGCACAAGGACACTCGAATTCACACAGTGCTGAGCTGACTAAGTTAGAAAGGTCAAAGGAATTCCCCAATAAGGCCCGCTATTCTCAATTATAGCCATTCAATTCCTACCTTAAATCCCCAACTATTTAAGGCACAGAGCCAGTGGTGTAACTGTGCATATGTAACATCCAGACTGGATCATTCTTAACAGACTGCTCTTATGTAAAACACAGTGATAGCAGTAATAGCAGGAAATGAAACTATACAGGAAATACTAATACCATGACACAGTTCAAAACAGAGAAAGACACTGCTTCAATCATCTCTTTTTATTTTTTCAAATACTTCTTTGTTGAACTCCTTTGGGTCAACGTCATCTAGTGTTGGTATAGAAATTCAACTTCAAATTCCTTTATGAGATTCAAAATAATTATGAATCAGTTGCTGGTTCATGTAAATAGTACAAAAATCACTTAGCTGTTTTTCAAGTAATTTTTCCCTTTCTATTCTATTTATTCATTCATACTTGTATTAGTGCTGGTAAAGGAGCCTAGTATATTTGACTGAGTATATGCCTTTATTAGAAACCAAAAATAGGATAATATATTCAATATCTGTTCACTCAGAGCAAGCCTAAAGTAGAGGAGATAAAGAATGCCATTAGCCAAATAGAAACTGCCTTAAAGATATAACATCCAGGGGAATGATGGTGGCAGCATACTATGAAACTCTAATTTGTTAGTGACCTGATTTGGTGATAGGGCTTGAGTTCATAGTGGTATGTGTTACAATAGAATAATTCAAATTATAGTAGAAAAAACAGAGAGTGACATTCAGAAAATTGCTGAAATTATTTGTTTAAACCTTTTTTTTCCCCAATCCAGAGAGATATAATTTATCATGAAGTGAATGGAATAATATTTGACAATAAGAAGAACTGCTGGGAATAGATTATGTTAAACTGCTGTGTTATAGTATTTCACTTTCTTGCATTAGCTACAGGTTTATTTGCAAATTCAAGCCATGTGCCATTTCCTTTACTGTTCAGCCTGCAAAATTTAGGTTTTGACTAAACATGCAGTAATGAAAAGAATTAAAAAAACATGTATTACTTCATGTGTAAAATTATTTCTAGAAATTAATAATATATTATACATTCAAATTTGCTGTATTTATTCTGCTGCTAAGTTGCTTCAGTCGTGTCCGACTCTGTGCAACCCCATAGACAGCAGCCCACCAGGCTCCCCCGTCCCTGGGATTCTCCAGGCAAGAACAATGGAGTGGGTTGCCAGTTCCTTCTCCAATGCCTGAAAGTGAAAATTGAAAGTGAAGTCGCTCAGTCATGTCCAACTCTTAGCGACCCCATGGACTGCAGCCCAACAGGCTCCTCCATTCATGGGATTTTCCAGGCAAGAGTGATGGATTGGGGTGCCATTGCCTTCTCCGGTATTTATTCTAATTGACCCTAATATCCTATTACAGTGCTATTTGCAGAGAATGTAAAGATGCATTGTGAATGTAAACATAAAGAAATCTTATGAATAACTGGCTCTAATGACTCATTATTAAACAAGAACATCTCTGCTGCTACTAGCCTTGAACAATCAATCACAATAGAGCTGCTCTACAACCACTGAACTGCCTTTAATTATGAATCATTTTATCTATACTATAGCCTGACCACCTTCCAGGTTGCCTCTTCAGCCAGTTGACTTGACTTAGCCAGTGAATGACAGCAGAAGTGACAGGAGTCACTTCCATGCAAAATGTGAAGAGGCTACTCATGTTTCTTCTTCCTCTCTGGCTTCTCTGCCACAAGAGCAGCACCAACCCATAAGAAGCTGCTCATCAGCCTGGATTCTGGACTCAAAATACTAAAGATATTGAGTTCTGGCTGATCTTTAATAGACACTTAATATGAGCAAGAAAACTTCATTGACATATTTCCAGTTTTCAGTTGCTACAGCATAACTAAGCCTTAGGTGAATAATCAAATTTACACTTAAAGTGAAAGTAACTCAGTCGTGTCCGACTCTGCGACCATCCATGGAATTCTCCCACCCATAATACTGGAGTGGGTAACTGTTCCCTTTTCCAGGGAATCTTCCCAACCCAGAGTTTGAACCCAGGTCTCCCACATTCCAGGCGGATTCTTTACCAGCTGAGTCACCACTTAAAAGTCCAGAAAAAAAAAGAAAATCAAAATCTTGGCAGTAACTATGTCTGATATTTTCAAGAGGTAAGGTTACAAGGAATCTTTTCACTTTTTGTTTTTTTGCACTTAACCAAAAATATCTATTTAAATTTTGATTGAAATCAAAATGGTACTTTAGAAAAATTATGAAGCCAAATAACTTGAACATATTCATGCCTCTTGATGTTCTAAATTCAGCCCATTGTGGGCAACTAGAACTCTATTGTGAGAAATAACACATTTACTCTTCCTATATGAACAGATTTTCAACCCTCAAACTCTGGAAGTATAGGCCTGTCTTTTGGCATTACAGTGCCACAAACTCCGAAGCCCTTATTTCCAACTCTGTGTGCCACAAATATGTTCACAGTCTGAATCAAGATGGTTGGTAGCTCGTAATAGATGTTATGCTAGTAATTGCTTCCGTGAAATAAATTATTTTCTGGCACTTAAACTTTACTAGCTTATTCTAAGGGTATGTCTTACCCCAGAGCACCATCTCAACTAACAGGACGAGCCCCATAGCAGCTGCAGCCAGGGACCAAGCTCCACTCACTCCCCTCACGTCCACTGCACTTCTCACTCCCCTCACGTCCACTGCACTTCACTCCGTAACTGCTTCCTGCTTCAGTTCCTATAACTACTAGCCTGCTTCTCACAGGTCCAGTCCAGTTTTCTAAGATCACAACATAAAACAGCCTAACTGGCTTTGTTTCTTTTTACTTAAGTTTTACATATATATTTTTTTTTGTACTGCATTAAATTTGTTTTTACTAGTAAAGCTTAGAAACTCAAAAAACAAAAAAAAGGACAAAAGCATTTAATGAATTTTATAAGGACTAATGAATACTATGTTTCAAATGAGTGATATATATCTAAGTTTTTAAATAGTTAAAATTTTCCATTTTGCTGATTTATCTATTTAGATGAGGTCATCAATTATGACACTATTCTTTAAGAAAACTATCAATTCTCAGATATTCTTCTCAAGAAAAATTGACTTAAGCAAAGAAATTTAATATGGTTGTTTATTAAAATATTATTTGCTAAAGTTAATAATTAAGAGTAAAATGAAAAAAAAAAAAAACTAAAATGTCATTTCCAAAGTAAAAATGTTGCAATAACTAAAAATTATGTTCTTAAAAGAAGTTTTAAGAAAATAATGCTCATGATACAACGTTAAATAGAAAATAAATAATTTTAACAGCACAGACATAGATATATATATATATATAATAAATATAATTATTTTAAAAAGAAAAAGGGGAAGAAACTAATCAGCATCCCAGTTTAGTAGAATTAGGAGTTCTAGTACATAGTTCATAGTTCTAGTCCATAGTTCTATGTACATAATTCTAGTTTGGTTTTTTTGGCCTGTACATAGTTGGTTTTTTTTTAGTATTTTCAAAATTTTCAACAAAGACATCACTTGAATAATTATAGAAAATATATATAAAAAGAATATCTACAATGTATACAAATTCCAGTTTTCCAAAGGCAAATTCAATTCAGTCAATTTCAACTATTTTGAGAAATGAGTTTGGCTACTATTCTCTGTTAGGTGGTTGAAATAAAAACCCTAAAGCTCTTTCCTGGCAACACTGCCAAATCCTAGCATTAAAGAAGGCAAAGGAGCATATGTTCTCATTCACGGTGCTCAGACTGTGTGTCATAGAGATGAAGTCACTTGCCTAGAGCAAAACTGGAAGTAACTCACAGATGGGAAACAGTGTTGGCCTCCTAACTTCTAATTTAACCTTTTTCCTTGTAAAAGAAATCACATTTTTAGTGTGCACATCACTACACTTCCTGCCCAACACTTAGTTATAAGGTATGGTTAAATTTGATACCAGAATTTACCTTTAAATAGCCAGGTACAAGTATTCATGTGAGAGATAAAAATGAAAGTGAAATGTGAGAGATAAGGAGTCATTAAAAGCATATTTATTAGGCTCTTAACTTTAGTTCACAGGTGCTATACCAAGTTTTATAGAACACCATGCAAGTCTTGCATGAAATAAATAGGAATCAGCATTTAGAGCTGTTGACATTATAAATTACATCTAACTAAGGTAGATTTAAAACTTAATATTTTAAGCATAAAAAGTATCATGGGAATTCCCACGTGGTCCAGTGGTTAGGATTCTACACTTCTACTGCAGGGGGCACGGATTCAATCCCTGGTCAGGGAATTAAGATCCCACATGCCTCATGGTACAATCAGAAAAAAAAAGAGTAAAGAGAATTTAGAGTACCATTAATTAATGATTGTTTTCTTTGCCATTGCTATTGCTCCTTGGATGACACAGTATTAAATTCTGTACATATAAATTTTTTTCCTTTAATTTTACTACAATGCATTTAATTATTTTTATTGCCATTCTTTTGTTGTTGCTTTTCATTTGTTTGTATTCAGACTTTTTATATACCCAACTTCAAAGACTAGCAGCCTTAGACATAGGCAAGCACGAAGCTTCATATAGGATTCAAGCCATCATCATTAATAACTGAAAAGATAAATAATAAGTAAGTGGTTGAGAAAATAACTTTTATCCTGAATGCATAATATTTTATCTTTCCTTTGCCCCAAAATAAATGTATCCTATTCCACTCAATGGTTCTTTTCCTAAATAAATGGCACCATGTACCCAACTGCCCAAGATAGAAACAGAGTCACCACAATTTCCTCACTCAAAAAATCTCATTAGTTACTAGTCTTTTTCTCTACAACTTCAATGCCACCTCCAATTTACTGAATGTCACCATCAGTTTACACCAAAATGATGCTATGGTCTCCAAATAGTCTCTCCACATTATTTATATATTTTTTTCAAAATATTTTTGACAATTCATCCCTAGAATCTATTACCCACATTTCAGCTAGAGTACATTTTTAAAATATTAATACAAATATGATCCCAAAAAGAGAGGCCTGGCCCCATATTACTTTTTATTGACTGTCCTGTTTTTACAGACCCTCTTCACTATTTTCATTCACAGAAAAATGTGCTGGTCATATTCATTCATTCCAAGTGTTCACCTTCCATTCATTGCAAGATTACATATACTTCTGTAGTCTGTGAAATTGTGTATAGGCAACCTGAGCAGACTAACACAGCATTACCTAAATATTTGGCTGAAATTTATTTTGGGTACTTTTTATTTGTCTAAAAATCCACCTATTCTGACTGGAGTTGCAACAGTTTCCAGAAATGCATGTATCACACTAGCATTTCACTAGTTATCTCTTTGTTCATAACACTTTTCAGTTATTATTATCTCTAATTCTATCTCTGGTCAGTCAGTCAGTTCAGTTGTTGCAACCCCATGAATCGCAGCATGCCAGGACTCCCTGTCCAACACCAACTCCCGGAGTTCACTCAAACTCATGTCCATCGAGTCAGTGATCCAATTCAGCCATCTCATCCTCTGTCCCCTTATCCTCTTGCCCCCAATCCTCCCAGCATCAGAGTATTTCCATTGAGTCAACTCTTCCCATGAGGTGGCCAAAGTATTGGAGTTTCAGCTTCAGCATCAGTCCCTCCAATGAACATCCAGGACTCACCTCCTTTAGAATGGACTGGTTGGATCTCCTTGCAGTCCAAGGGACTCTCAAGAGTCTTTTCCAACACCACAGTTCAAAAGCATCAATTCTTCAGTGCTCAGCTTTCTTCACAGCCAACTCTCACATCCATACATGACCACAGGAAAAACCATAGCCTTGACTAGACGGACCTTTGTTGGCAAAGTACTGTCTCTGCTTCTCAATATACTATCTAGGTTGGTCATAACTTTCCTTCCAAGGAGTAAGCATCTTTTAATTTCATGGCTGCAGTCACCATCTGCAGTGATTTTGGAGCCCAAAAAAATAAAGTCTGACACTGTTTCCACTGTTTCTCCATCTATTTCCCATGAAGTGATGGGACCAGATGCCATGATCTTCGTTTTCTGAATGTTGAGCTTTAAGCCAACTTTTTCACTCTCCTCTTTCACTTTCATCAACAGGCTTTTGAGTTCCCCTTCCCTTTCTGCCAGAAGGGTGGTGTCATCTGCATAATTGAGGTTATTGATATTTCTCCCAGCAACCTTGATTCCAGCTTGTGCTTCCTCCAGCCCAGCGTTTCTCATGATGTACTCTGCATAGAAGTTAAATAAGCAGGGTGACAATATACAGCCTTGACATACTCTTTTCCCTATTTGGAACCAGTCTGTTGTTCCATGTCCAGTTCTAACTGTTGTTTCCTGACGTGCATATAGGTTTCTCAAGAGGCAGGTCAGGTGGTCTGGTATTCCCATCTCTTTCAGAATTTTCCACAGTTTATTGTGATCCACAGAGTCAAAGGCTTTGGCATAGTCAATAAAGCAGAAATAGATGTTTTTCTGGAACTCTCTTGCTTGTTCCATGATCCAGCAGATGTTGGGCAATTTGATCTGTGGTTCCTCTTCCTTTTCTAAAACCAGCTTGAACATCAGGAAGTTCATGGTTCACGTATTGCTGAAGCCTGGCTTGGAGAATTTTGAGCATTACTTTACTAGCGTATGAGATGAGTGCAATTGTGTGGTAGTTGGAGCATTCTTTGGCATTGCCTTTCTTTGGGATTGGAATGAAAACTGACCTTTTCCAGTCCTGTGGCCACTGCTGAGTCTTCCAAATATGCTGGCATATTGAGTGCAGCACTTTCACAGCATGATCTTTCAGGATTTTAAATAGCTCAACTGGAATTCCATCACCTCCACTAGCTTTGTTCATAGTGATACTTTCTAAGGCCCACTTGACTTCCATTCCAGGATGTCTGGCTCTAGGTCAGTGATCACACCATTGTGATTATCTGGGTCGTGAAGATCTTTTTTGTACAGTTCTTCTGTGCATTCTTGCCACCTCTTTTTTTTTTTTTTTTTTCTTGCCACCTCTTCTTAATGTCTTCTGCTTCTGTTAGGTCCATACCAGTTCTGTCCTTTATCGAGCCCATCTTTGCATGAAATGTTCCCTTGGTATCTCTAATTTTCTTGAAGAGATCTGTAGTCTTTCCCATTCTGTTGTTTTCCTCTATTTCTTTGCACTGATCACTGAGGAAGGCTTTCTTTGGAACTCTGCATTCACATGCTTATATCTTTCCTTTTCTCCTTTGCTTTTCACTTCTCTTCTTTTAACAGCTATTTGTAAGGCCTCCTCAGACAGCCATTTTGCTTTTTTCATTTCTTTTCCATGGGGATGGTCTTGATCCCTGTCTCCTGTACAAAGTCACCATCAGGCACTCTATCAGATCTAGTACCTTAAATCTATTTCTCACTTCCACTGTGTAATCATAAGGGATTTGATTTAGTTCATACCTGAATGGTCTAGTGGTTTTCCCTACTTTCTTCAATTTTCTGAATTTGGCAATAAGGAGTTTATGATCTGAGCCACAGTCAGCTCCTGGTCTTGTTTTTGTTGACTGTATAGAGCTTCTCCATCTTTGGTTGCAAAGAATATAATCAATCTGATTTTGGTGTTGACCATCCGGTGATGCCCATGTGTAGAGTCTTCTCTTGTGTTGTTGGAAGAGGGTGTTTGCTATGACCAGTGCGTTCTCTTGGAAAAACTCTATTAACCTTTGCCCTGCTTCATTCTGTACTCCAAGGCCAAATTTGCCTGTTACTCCAGGTGTTTCTTGACTTCCTACTTTTGCATTCCAGTCCCCTATAATGAAAAGGACATCTTTGGGGGGGTGTTAGTTCTAAAAGGTCTTGTAGGTCTTCATAGAACTGTTCAACTTCAGCTTCTTCAGCATTACTGGTTGGGGCATAGACTTGGATTACCATGATATTGAATGGTTTGCCTTGGAAACAAACAGAGATCATTCTGTCATTTTTGAGATTGTACCCAAGTACTGCATTTCGGACTTTTGTGTTGACCATGATGGCTACTCCATTTTTTCCAAGGGATTCCTGCCCACAGTAGTAGATATAATGGTCATCTGAGTTAAATTCACCCATTCCAGTCCATTTTAGTTCGCTGATTCCTTGAATGTCAACGTTCACTCTTGCCATCTCCTGTTTGACCACTTCCAATTTGCCTTGATTCATGGACTTAACATTCCAGGTTCCTATGCAATATTGCTGTTTACAGCATTGGACCTTGATTCTATCAACAGTCACATCCACAACTGGGTACTGTTTTTGCTTTGGCCCCATCTCTTCATTCTTTCTGGAGTTATTTCTCCACTGATCTCCAGTAGCATACTGGGCACCTACTGACCTGGGGAGTTCCTCTTTCAGTATCCTATCATTTTGCCTGTTCATACTGTTCATGGGGTTCTCAAGGCAAGAATACTGAAGTGGTATGCCATTCCCTTCTCCAGTGGACCACATTCTGTCAGATCTCTCCACCATGACCTGTCTGTTTTGGTTGGCCCCACAAGGCATGGCTTAGTTTCATTCAGTTAGACAAGGCTGTGGTCCATGTGATCAGATTGGCTAGTTTTCTGTGATTATGGTTTCAGTGTGTCTGCCATCTGATGCCCTCTCACAACACCTACTGTCTTACTTGGGTTTCTGTTACCTTGGTCATGCAGTATCTCTTCACACCTACTCCAGCAAAGCGCAGCTGCTGTTCCTTACCTTGGACGAAGGGTATCTCCTCTTGGCCGCCCCTCCTGACCTTGAACATGGAGTAGTTCCTCTCGGCCCTCCTGTGCCCACGCAGCTGCCGCTGGTTGGATGTGGGGTTGCTCCTCTCGGCCGCTGCCCCTGACCTCAGGCGTGGTGTAGCTCATCTTGGCCACCACCCCTGACCTCAGTAATTTACCTCTGGTAATTTCCCCTAATTCTGCACTGCTCTGTCCTCTTCCTGAAACACTCTTCCCTCAGATGTCCACTTGACTCACTTCCTCACTTCAGTCAAGTGTTAACTGTTGATAAAACGCGCTCTGTCATCATGGCCCTCCTAGACCATCCTGCTTAGAACTGCAACTGTCAGCCAGCACTCCCTCCCCTTCCCTGCTTACTCTGCATCCTTGTACTCATCATTCTCTAATACACTGCATAGTTTTTTATTTATTTTAAACTTTGTTTCTGCCCACTCGAATTGAAGTTTCTTAAAGGAATGGAGCTTGATCTGCTGGTTTTTTCCTACAGCTACTTATCTAATGCATAGAAAGAAGAGCACCTGGAGCTGTATAAAGACTCAATAAAGAATTGTTTCAGTAAGTGCCTTAAGGAGTAAATCCTTCGTTTTGTTTATTTGCATCTTCTCTCTTATTTTCCTCAACTAGTCAATCCACAGATGTGTCCTATTTATGAATCTTTAAAGGAAGCAGCATTTTAGGATTTTTCATTCACTTTTTAAAATTGTTCTTATCCAATGTGCTGATTTCTGCCCTTTGTCTCTGCCTGCTTGGTAGGGCAGAGAAGGAAATGGCAACCCACTCCATTATTCTTGCCTAGAGAATTCCGTGGACAGAGGAGCCTGGTGGGCTGCTGTCCATGGGGTCGCACAGAGTCAGACATGACTGAAGTGACTTAGCACGCATGCATGCATTGGAGAAGGAAATGCCAACCCACTCCAGTATTCTTGCCTGGAGAATCCCAGGGACGGAGGAGCCTGGTGGGCTGCCATCTGCGGGGTCACAAAGAGTCCGACACCACTGAAGCGACTTAGCAGCAGCAGCAGCAGCTTGGTAGGGAGAGGGTTCTGTCTCTCCCTCCTTTCACACAAATCTAAGTTAAATACCTAGAGTTACTATTTCCAGCCTCTTTGTTTCCACTGCCATTCTGTTATAGAGGAGAGAATAAATCGTTTTCTATTATCATAGATTCTCTTACTAGGGTCCTGAGTATTAGACACAAAAGAAACGTTAACAAGAGAAAAACAAATAAGTTTATTAACATGTGTACACACACCCAAGGACCACTCAGTGATGTGTATCTCAAACAGGTGGCAAAAACTTGTGCTTATGTATGCATCTTAACAAAAGAACAATAAAATTTTAGAGATATAGCAAGACAAAGGAAAAGGAGTTCGATCTACTGGGGCAGCAAATTGTAGTAAGGCAAACATACGTGGAAATCAACAGCAGTTAGAGGCTAGTTTTAGCAAGGTTTGTTACATAGAGTCCTCTGATGGTGATCACAAGGCTCAGGACAGTTTGGAGTTTTCTCTGGTAGGGGAGGTGCATGGGATCCCTAATACGGAGCGGAAGGAGATATCTCTACAAATTTGTATCCTACTTTAAGGCAAATGGGGCCAGAGAGTTTTTCTGATATCTGCTTCTCAATTGTCTTCAGCTCAAAATAATCCTATGCCAGAGTGGCACCTTAGGGGATGGCATTTTCTGCTATCCATTACTATCCTAAGCATCATCTTTTAATAGCCCAACACAATAAATGCTCTTAGCATCACCCTGGACCTTAACTAATTCAGCCGGCCATTTATTATGAAAAAAAGGTGTAAACTATGTAGTGAAGTTTAAAATATCGCCCTAGAAAACTGTTAAACTGTTGCTGTGTTTTGATTCAAGTTTTTTTAAATACTTCTTTATCTTTCTTTGGTGAACAACTACTCAAATAATAGTACCCAAGTGGGCTAACAGCTCTAATCAGGCTTGCACTTACTGCTTCTCCTTTCAAATTGACTTAATTTGAATTCATTTTACTACATTTAATTATTTAACTGTAGGCTTTCAGCTTATAGGTGTAAAAGGTCAAGTGCTAAATTTGTACTTAAAGAGAGGAGTAATTGAAATCCTTATATCAAGAAGGGATTCAATGGCTGTTGACGACACGTTATTTACATGACTGATATTGACTTCTTACCTCAGGATCTATTCCCTCCTGCTCTGTTATACTGCCTCAGGAGAGTTCTAGAGCTGAATGTCGTACAGATGGAATGAAAACCTCGAAATCCATCCATTTAAAACATCTTCATTTGAATATATGTTATAAATCATGCACCTATGTTGCCACAATAGTAATTAACTTAGCTTTATGCTGTTTTAATCTTTTTTCTTTAATCAAAATATACCTGTTTTATGGTGGTATGATGCAGAACATAAACTGTCTATTGGCAGCTACTTTCACAAGAAGACTGTTATTTTTAAGCTTTTCAGTATAGAGTAAAAGAAAGTATGTCTTACAGAAAAACAGCCAATAAGTTTGCCTTAAGCATAAACATAAAAAAAGGCTTATGTGTGTTTTATCTTTTTTTTTTTTTTTTTTAAGACATTAGCTGTTGGATGCTGGTAACGATCCATAGAGTTTATTTTCTTTGTGTGACAGGTTACATCAACTCAATTTTCTCTTAGGGAAGGTAGGATACAAGCAAGGTATAAAAAGATGATTTTAGGTTCAAATAGGAGCTCTTGGGTCATGACTAGAGCACTAAACTATATTTTGTCTGATTTGGAGTGAAGGATAAGGATTTGCTTTATGTAAGCATATGGTTAGGCCTATGAAATATAAATGTGAATTATCACAGAAAACTTAATCTAACATGAGCTCATGCATTTTGTAAATTTATGTTGTATTTAGAGCACATAATTTAATTGCTAGAAGTGACTGTAGATTGCAACCATTAATTTTTTTTTTAAAGATAGGAAACAGGAAAAAAAATGATCAGCAAAAAAACTGCATAGAGAAGAACCAGGAATATCTTCTGGAAATTAAGAACACTGAGTTTCAGTGCAGTTTCCACCATTTAATGTTGGCCTACCCTGGGGAAGGCACACTTTAAGCTTTTACATTAGTTTTTTTTGTTTTTTGTTTTTTTGTTTTTTTTTAATGTACATACGATTAAGTGATTAGCAAGATAAAATGAGTGGCAGAGAACTTTATTTAAACTATTTAAATGCAGTGACATATCTTATTGGTGAACCCATTTAATTTCAATCTTGTGAGGTAAGTAGTATTAACTTCCCCATTTTAAGATGAGAAACTATTGTATAGAGAGGAAACCTTTCCCAGGATACCATAATTGATAGGAAGGAGAGTCATGATTCAAAACCAGATTGACTGGTTTCAAATCCAGGTTCTTAACCACTTAGATGCTACAGCCTATAGATTTGTAATAGGGAAGAACAAATCCAACTCCATATTGGATCTGTTCCTTTTACTTTAACCCTTGTATTCTATTGCTTTTGCTGTAAGTTAATCACTACAGAAATGTTACCGACAGCTTACAGTATACATAGAGAAAGCTGTAAACATAGTGCCCCCATAGGAACACTGCTTCCCTTGCCTGAGTGTTAGGCTAAAGTATCTTTGTTTAAGCTCACAAGAAACATACTGACCACACCCACCTTGGAGTGGCTGCAGGAAAGAAATTGACACATCTCTGTAGTTTAGCTGGAATCAGGAAATATTTGCAACAACTTATTGCTGTTTTTACCTCCTAACATTTCCCTCTTTTCTATATAAAAGAAACTAGCATCCAAACCTGGGTAAGATGGTTCTTTGGGACACAAGTCCACCTTTCTTCTCAGCCTTCTAGCTTTCTGAATAAAGTCTCTATTCTTTGCCTCAACAATTATCTCGCAATTTCTGGCCTGTAGTGCAGCCAGCAGTATGAACTTGGACTTGGTAACAGGGGAAGTGTCTTAGGGAAAGAACTAAAAACACAGGTGTTGATATTTTAACTGTGACTTCTGTTCTATCTTTTGAACTACAGCCATTTCATCTCCAGGATTATGACATTCACCTTTCTGGCTTTCATTTATTTCATTTTCCTAACCTATATCTCTCACATTTCACCCTCCCCCCTTATGAAACTCCGTTCTCTTTTGGTGGGAAAACTACAAACCATAGTTTTCTTGAACACATTAGGGACCTGAGGTCTCCAGGTAATCAAGTAACTTAAATACCAGAAAGACAAGCCCCTTCAAGAAGGGATGAACAGATAAGAAACCCAAAAACCTGTCAAGCAAAGTATGCTCAGCCTCACTGGAAATTTGAGCACTCCAAGATACAACAAAACATACTGTAGGGAACTTACCCAGAGACCCAGAGAGTATTTATTATTATTTTAAGATGAAAACATTTAAGATTCAACAAGTGCAAAAAAAAAAAAAAAAAACCCTCCTCAGAGCTTCCCTTACCTGACTAAAAGCATGACTTTTTGAAAAATGAGGACAGCATAGATTCCCTTATGGGACAGTTTCTACTCCAGGAGAGAGGCCAAGAGTAAATTTACCATAAATCCCCTCTTCAGAGGGTTTTATGACCCTGAAGCAGATAGAAAGACCATACACACCTGTACAGACAAACATTACCACAAACATTCTTTTCTAACACTTGTTCTCCTAAAGAAAGCTATTTTTCATCCTATAAAAGTTATTTCTCCCTCACTAGATTAGGTTTAAAGCCTTTAACCATTTAAAGAGCCAACTACTTCTTTTGTTGGCTTCCTTGTGCATACGAATAAATCTTCTTCTGTGGTCAGTTCCTGTCAGTTTCATTGCACAGGTCTCAGCTACTAAATGTGTGAAGACAGAGAAAAAGTTTCTCTTCCTCCAAAGAATGATAGTACCTTATATCCAAACGATTGGGAAACATCATAAAATTGACTAATAACAAATATGGGCAAAGACGTGTGAGAGAGAAGCCTTCATGCACTACTGCTGGGAGTACAGCCCAGCTGGCAGGGCTTACAGTATTGACAAAGATTCTGTCCTTGACCAAACTCTCCTCAGGTTGCTCTGACCCTCTGCTCCCCAAGTCCCTACTTTGGGCTTCAGTTTCTGTTCCTGTAGACTCCTTTTTAGCAAGAATTCAGTCAAGTCACTTTAGACTGAATCTCCCACCCTTGATGTATGACCAAATTCTTTATCCTCTGTCATGCCCCTAGGTGATATCTGATCACCCTGACCTGCTTATTTAACTTATATGCAGAGTACATCATGAGAAACGCTGGGCTGGAAGAAGCACAAGCTGGAATCCAGATTGCCAGGATAAATATCAACAACCTCAGATATGCAGATGATACCACCCTTATGGCAGAAAGTGCAGAGGAACTAAAAAGCTTCTTGATGAAAGTGAAAGAGGAGAGTGAAAAAGCTGGCTTAAAGCTCAACATTCAGAAAATGAAGATCACGGCATCTGGTCCCATCACTTTATGGGAAATAGATGGAGAAACAGTGGAAACAGTGTCAGAC
Source organism: Bos mutus (assembly GCF_027580195.1). Classification (NCBI taxonomy): domain Eukaryota; kingdom Metazoa; phylum Chordata; class Mammalia; order Artiodactyla; family Bovidae; genus Bos; species Bos mutus. The sequence goes on from NC_091643.1 coordinate 24,985,436, forward strand.
TTTATTTTTGGGGGCTCCAAAATCAATGCAGATGGTGACTGCAGCCATGAAATTAAAAGACGCTTACTCCTTGGAAGGAAAGTTATGACCAACCTAGATAGCATATTCAAAAGCAGAGACATTACTTTGCCAACAAAGGTCCGTCTAGCCAAGGCTATGGTTTTTCCAGTGGTCATGTATGGATGTGAGAGTTGGTGAAGAAAGCTGAGCGCCAAAGAATTGATGCTTTTGAACTGTGGTGTTGGAGAAGACTCTTGAGAGTCCCTTGGACTGCAAGGAGATCCAACCAGTCCATTCTGAAGGAGATTAGCCCTGGGTGTTCTTTGGAAGGAATGATGCTAAAGCTGAAACTCCAGTACTTTGGCCATCTCATGCAAAGAGTTGACTCACTGGAGAAGACTCTGATGCTGGGAGGGATTGAGGGCAGGAGGAGAAGGGAACGACAGAGGATGAGATGGATGGATGGCATCACCGACTCGATGGACATGAGTTTGAATGAACTCCGGGAGTTGGTGATGGACAGGGAGGCCTGACGTGCTGCAATTCATGGGGTCGCAAAGAGTCGGATACAACTGAGCAACTGAACTGAACTGAACTGACCTGCCTTCAGTAAGAATTCTGTTACATCTGTTCACCCTGACATCTGTTTAGCAAATTACTCTACACTGTAAGTAATTTTCTACCCACCAAACCCCCAATCTGTTTCTTGTCATAAATTCCCACTTTTCCTTGTGCTCAGAGTAGAGTCCGTGAAAATAAAGGATACCTAATTTAAAATAGACTTGCTCTCACATATTGCTATTATTCACCACAATTCACAAGACTTCATCAGGAAGAAAGAAAATTTCCTTATGACCCATTAACAAGCTGCTTACATCCTGGAATCAATGAAGAACTACCACAGCCTCCCCAGTTCACTTCAGTTCAGTCGCTCAGTCGTGTCTGACTCTTTATGACCCCATGAACCACAGCACGCCAGGCCTCCCTGTCCATCACCAACTCCCGGAGTTTACTCAAACTCATGTTCTTTGAGTCAGTGATGCCATCCAACCATCTCATCCTCTGTCGTCCCCTTCTCCTCCTGCCCTCAATCTTTCCCAGCATCAGTGTCTTTCAAATGAGTCAGCTCTTTGCATCAGGTGGCCAAAGTATTGGAGTTTCAGCTTCAATGTCAGTCCCTACAAGGAACCCTAATGAAAGTTAACTTTCCCTTTATCTTCTCCATCTGAGATTCAGCACAGTTTGCATGTCCAGAGTTGCAATTTTTCTGCTATACCTGAATAAACTTATTTTGCTTATAAAATAATTGGTTCTTTTGTTTTCTAAGCTTGACAAGTTGAAACTGCCTCCCCTACTGTAGACCCCTGAATAAAGTCTGCCTTACCATCCTGAAAAAATGCCAGATTAATTTCTTCTTTGATAGTATCATAAGGGAGCAAAAGTTGCCATCCCAAAACATCCTTTGGTATGCAGATTATTTTGAGTTAAAAACAAGGCCCAAAAGATTCAGGGAGAAACTCTGACCTTCCCCCTAACTGTTGATAAAAATTTAGAGCATCTGTTCCAGGAACAGAGCTATTGTTAACGAGCAAAGGGTTTGGTCCCTGACAAGCAGAGAAGCCAATCCCATGGAACTGGCTTTCAAGAAGAGAAAAAAGGCTCTACTGCTCAGTTGACAAGGAGACAGGAGGCCCAAATCTGTCTCCCCAGTCCTGTCAAACTTTTATGACCTAGGGAAGGAGGGTAATACATGGACATTCTGAGTGGGGAGGGTTTTGATGGAAGGGCTTTGGAGCTTGGGCCATTTATGGTAAGGAATAGTAAAGGGGCTCCAGCACCAGATCTTCCTGGACAACAGGCTCTTTACTTCTGAAAGGGTTCTGGCATTCAGGTTCTAGCTCACGTCCCATTCCTTTGGTTCTGTGGTGGGAGGAGAAACTTTGGTATATACATATAATATACAAAAAGTTTACCTCTTTAGATTTATTAACTTTTGGAATAAGGTACATGATTACTTTTTAAAAATATTTTATGGACAGTTTAAAAGAGGCTAATTCTTTTTTTTTTCCTGAAGTTTACATTCTTTGTTTTTAACTTTAAACTTTTTATTTTATATTGAGGTATAGCTAATTAACAATGTTGTGGTAGTTTCAGGTGGATAGCGAAGGGATCCAGCAATACATATACATTTACCCATTCTCCCCCAAACCCCCTCTCTTCCAGGCTGGCTCCTAACACAGAGTAGAGATCCTTGTGCTATACAATAGGTCCTTGGTGGTTATCCATTTTGAATACTGAAGTGTGTATGTGACCTTCCCAAACTCCCTAATTATCCCTTCACCCACCCCAGCAACCATAAGTGGTTTTCTAAGTCTATGACTCTCTTTCTCTTTTTTAAGTAAGCTCATTTGTATCATTTCTTTTTAGAATCTGGATCTGGCATATGGCATCTCTCCTCTGTCTGACTTAATTCATTCAGTATGACACTCTCTAGGTCCACGCACGTTGCTGCAAATGGCATTATTCTTTTTAATGGCTGAGTAATATTCCCTTGTATATACATGTACCACATATTTATCCATTCTTCTGTCAATGGACACTTAGCATGCCTTCATGTCTTGTCTATTGTAAACAGTGCTGCAATGAACATTGGGGTCCATGTATCCTTTCAAACCTTGTGTTTCTCCAGATATATGCCCAAGAATGGGATTATAGGATCATATGGCAGTTCTATTTTTAGTTTTTTAAGGAACTTCCATACTGTTCTCCATAGTGGCTGTACAAATTCACATTTCTACAAACCATGTATAAGGTTCCCTTCTCTCTACACCAAGAGGCTAATTCTTGCAAATAACTTAGTTTGGTATATAGTTTAAGGTCAAATATATAGTTTAATATCACAGTTCTCAATCTACTATTCTCCTTCTTGATCCTACAAAAATAAAAAATATTGCATTATAGTTTATCTAATTTCATTCTTATCTCTTTTTCCTTATTTTCTATCTTTTAATACTCTGATTTTCCTTTATTGACTAAGATTGATTACTGATATTTTGGTTAAAATCCTCACTTATTATCATGAATAATTCTTTTTGATTTTAGCCTGTAATTCTGGTGTCATTCTGCTTTCTGTTTGATTTTCTTTTTATCTTCGTATGTCTGTTTTAAATATATTTTGTTGTTATTTTGCATATTAGGAAAGTAATGCATCTCTTCTGCATTTGAAAAGACAAAGAATTGCTTAAATCTGTATATTAATTATCCAGAAGCTAAGAGAGGAATTAGATGCACTGTGTTGAAACTCTGCCTCCTAAGCTCAGAAAGTCATCTAGCTGGTGTTGATTGAAATAAAAAGGTAAACAGACAAGCAAAAAGAAAAAAGGGAGTTTAGTCAGGAATAGCAGAGGAATTGCAACTCAGGGCAAGCAAACAATAGTAAGCCACAGGCAAGTCCACTGAATTAGTATTTATGTGCAGAGAATGTAAAGAGGTGGCAAGGGTTCAGTTAGAGTCAGTAAAATCCCTACAAAAGACCACCAGCTTGAAAACTTCCCAGGCAGAGAAAATTAGCCCAGTCACACAGACAAAGTTCAACACAGTCCACTTTCTGAGACAACTCAACCTGGGTCATCTTCTGTTCATGCCTCTCATAAAACTTCCCAAGGTTGATAAGAGAAAACCTCCCACTATCCAAGAAAACTGTGACATCAACAATTTCCTGTAAATCAGGAATTTACAAGAAATCAGTCTGAGTCCCTAAGTTCTGTCTTCCTAAGAGCACATATGTGAGATTCTCCATCTTACATCCTCTCATTCTATTCAAGATTGAAATTCTTTCAAACTGGCACCTATTAATCTTAGACTGGATATCGTTTCCTGCTGACTATCAATTAGTAATGTGACTGATGGTTGCATTTCACAGGCAATAACATACAACTTGTGCAGTCTGGACATCTACAAGGAATTTCTATCAAATAACCCTTCAAAACTTATTGCAGATACAAATCTGACCACTGAATTTTTATTTTTCAACATGAATCAGGATTTATATTCTTTGTTTCTTCATTCAAAGACTGTAAAAACATTTGCAGCCTCCAGTTATATCATAAACATTCCCAAATTACAATGTGACTTAGAATCCAACTTTTCACAATACTTGATTAACAAAATCTTACCTTGGAAACTTTTCTTGCTAGATCTGCTAATTAAAATCCCACAGATTCTGGATCTAGGCAAGACTTTGTTAATAATTATTCATAAAGCTTGTGTGTATGTGTAAAGATTACATTTCTGCACTAAGAAAATGTAGGCTTATGACTGAATAATTTTTTTTTTTTTTTGGTCTCTGTAGTTCTACAGTCTCCTCTTTGGTCTCTTTTCGGCATCACCATACCATAAACTAGATCTGCATCAAACTATCTCCTTTTAGTCTCTAAGATTTCTTCTTCTATTTCTAAATACATAGTGTGTATGAAATATACTGCATTTTTGGAGATAGTTCTTAATACTACTTTATTTTAAAACTAGTACTTATATTTTATAAATTTTACTGCCACATATACCCAAACTGTCATTTCTAATATTACTGTAAAAACTTATGCATTTCCTCAAAGATTACTAGAACATGACAATATATCCCAGCTCTCATAAAGGAGTATCTTGCTGGCTTCAATTCAGATGAGACTTGATAAAACACCAGGAATATCTGAACAACCAGGCATGTGCGTACAGTATTCCTTGTCAGTTAGAGCTTACACCCCTCTTTTATTGACTATAATGAATCTACAACCATGAATATTTTGTAGACCATAGTCTTATTGTCCACCATTTTTGGGATGAGTACACTCATAAATGCAGCTATGTCGATGCAAATTTGTTCAAAATATGACTCATGTGCTTTATCTCCATGCAGTTTCATACACTGGAGATGGTAATACCCAAATCACTTGAATTATATCAGTGCTTGAAATATATCGTGGTGACCACAAACCTTCCATTTCAATAAATCTAGAAGATGATACACAGCTTTCATTAAATTATCTCAGCTTTTTTTTTTTTTTTTTTGCCTGGAAAAGTTATTTTACCTCCATTTTTTAAAAGATCCTTTTGCTGGATACAGAATGCTGGAAAGTGAAAGTGGCTCAGTCGTGTCCGACTCTTTGTGACCCCATGGACTATACAGTCCATGGAATTCTCTAGGCCAGAAACTAGAGTGGGTAGCGGTTCTGTTTCTCAGGGGATCTTCTCAACCCAGGGATCGAACCCAGGTCTCCCACATTGCAGGCAGATTCTTTACCAGCTGAGCAACAGGGGAAACCCAAACCTTCCATTTGAGTAAACTTGGGAGATGATACATGGCTTTCAATAAATTATCTCAGCTTTTTTATTTGCCTGGAGAAGTTTTTGTTTGCCTAGAATGCTGGGTTGACAGATTATTCCTTCCTTCTTTTTTTTCCTTCCTTCCATGATTTCATTGCCTTCTAACAAGACTGCTATAATTCTAATCTTTGTTCCTCTGCATGTGTTGTAACTATCCCCCCAAATTTCTTTCAAGATTTTAATTTGAGATTTCAGAAGTTTTTCTCTTCTGTGACTACATATCCTATCAGCAGTATATGAAAGTTCCATTTGGTCCACATTCTTGATGATAATTGGTCCTGACTACTTCATTTTAGTAATTGTTGTGATTATATAGTGGTACTTCATATCGATTTCCATGATGACTAATGATAAATGCTTTTTCATATGCTTATTGCCTACTGGAATGTCATTTTGGTAAAATAACTGTTTACAGTGTTGCCATTATCTTTTTAGGTGTACCACGGTTTTCTTATTGATTTGTAGATAGTATTTGTGAGTTATTTTTATATAGTATTTGTAAGTTAATTCTAAATTATGTATGACATATACATTTTCCTTTGAAACTGGAATGAAAACTGACCTTCTCCAGGCCTGTGGCCACTGCAGAGTTTTCCAAACTTGCTGGCATATTGAGTGCAGCACTTTCACAGCATCATCTTTCAGGATTTAAAATAGCTCAACTGGAATTCCATCACCTCCACTAGCTTTGTTCATAGTGATGCTTCCTAAGGCCCACTTGATTTCACATTCCAGGATGTCTGGATCTAGGTGAGTCATTACACTGTGATTATCTGGGTCATGTAGCTCTTTTTTGTACAGTTCTTCTGTGTATTCATGCCACCTTTTCTTAATATCTTCTGCTTCTATTAGGTCCCTACTATTTCTGTCCTTAATTGAGCCCATCTTTGCATGAAATGTTCCCTTGGTATCTCTAATTTTCAGAAGAGATCTCTAGTCTTTCTTATTCTATTTTTTCCCTCTATTTCTTTGCATTGATTGCTAAGGAAGGCTTTCTTATTTCTCCCTGCTATTCTTTGGAACTCTGCATTCAAATGGGTATATGTTCAAGCTGGTTTTAGAAAAGAAAGAGGAACCAGAGATCAAATTGCCAATATCTGCTGGATTATCAAAAAACCAAGAGAGTTCCAGAAAAACATCTATTTCTGCTTTATTGACTATGCCAAAGCCTTTGACTGTGTGGATCACAATAAACTGTGGAAAATTCTGAAAGAGATGGGAATACCAGACCACCTGACCTGCCTTTTGAGAAACCTGTATGCAGGTCAGGAAACAATAGTTAGAACTGGACATGGAACAACAGACTGGTTCCAAATAGAAAAGGAGTACATCAAGGCTGTATATTGTCACCCTGCTTATTTAACTTCTATGCAGAGTACATCATGAGAAACACTGGGCTGGAGGAAACACAAGCTGGAATCAAGATTCCTGGGAGAAATATTAGTAACCTCAGATATCCAGATGACAACACCCTTATGGCAGAAAGTGAAGAGGAACTCAAAAGCCTCTTGATGAAAGTCAAAGTGGAGAGTGAAAAAGTTGGCTTAAAGCTCAGCATTCAGAAAACTAAGATCATGGCATCCAGTCCCATCACTTCATGGCAAATAGATGGGGAAACAGTGCCTTACTTTATTTTTCTGGGCTCCAAAATCACTGCAGATGGTGACTGCAGCCATGACATTAAAAGATGCTTACTCTTTGGAAGGAAAGTTATGACCAACCTAGATAGCATATTGAAAAGCAGAGACATTACTTTGCCAAAAAAGGTCCGTCTGCTCAAGGCTATAGTTTTTCCAGTGGTCATGTATGGATATGAAATTTGGACTGTGAAGAAACCTGAGCGCCAAAGAATTGATGCATTTGAACTGTGTTGTTGGAGAAGACTCTTGAGAGTCCCTTGGACTGCAAGGCAATCCAACCAGTCTATTCTGAAGGAGATCAGCCCTGGGATTTCTTTGGAGGGAATGATGCTGAAGCTGAAACTCTAGTACTTTGGCCACCTCATGCGAAGAGTTGACTCACTGGAAAAGACTCTGATGCTGGGAGGGATTGGGGGCAGGAGGAGACAGGGACGAAAGAGGATGAGATGGCTGGATGGCATCACTGACTTGATGGACTTGAGTCTGAGTGAACTCCGGGAGTTGGTGATGGACAGGGAGGCCTGGTGTGCTGCAATTCGTGGGGTTGCAAAGCGTCGGACACGACTGAGCGACTGAACTGAACTGAACTGAATAATGAGCGATGTTGAGCATCTTTTCCTGTGTTTGTTAGCCATCTGTATGTCTTCTTTGGAGAAATGTCTGTTTAGGTATTTTTCCCTCTATTTGATTGGATTGTTTGTTTTTCTGGTATTGAGTTGTATGAGCTGCTTATATATTTTGGAAATTAATCCTTTGTCAGTTGTTTCATTTGCTATTATTTTCTCCTGTTCTGAGGGTTGTCTTTTCGCCTTGCTATAGTTTCCTTTGATGTTCAAAAGCTCTTAAGTTTAATCAGGTCCCACTTGTTTACTTTTGTTTTTATTTCCATTACTCTAGGAGGTGGATCATAGAGGATCTTGCTTTGATTTATGTCACTGAGTGTTCTACCTATGTTTTCCTCTAAGAGTTTTACAGTTCCTGGTTTTACATTTAGGTCTTTAACCCATTTTGAGTTTATCTTTGTGTATAGTGTTACGAAGTGTTCTAATTTCAGTTTTTTTACATGCAGCTGTCCAGTTTTCCCAGCACCATTAATTGAAGAGGCTATCTCTGCCCCATTGTATATTCTTGCCTCCTTTGTCAAAAATAAGGTACCCATAGGTGCATGGGTTTATTTCTGGGCTTTCTATCTTGTTCCATTTGTCTATATTTCTGTTTTTATGCCAGTATCATACTGCCTTGATGACTATAGCTTTGTAGTATCATCTGAAGTCAGGAAGGTTGATTCCTCCAGCTACATTCCTCTTTCTTAAGACTGCTTTGGCTATTCGGGATCTTTTGTGTTGCTACATGAATTGTGAAATTGTTTGTTCTAATTCTGTGAAAAATGCCATCAGTAATTTGATAGGGATCGCATTGAATCTGTAGATTGCATTTGGTAGTATAGTCAATCTCACAATATTGATTCTTCCTACCCAGGAACATGGAATATCTCCCATCTGTTTATATCATCTTTGATTTCTTTCATTAGTGTCTTATAATTTTATGTGTACAGTTCTTTTGTTTCCTTAGATAAGTTTATTCCTAGATATTCAATTCTTTTTGTTGCAATGGTGAGTGGGATTGATTCCTTAATTTCTCTTTCTGATTTTTCATTGTTAGTATATAGAAATGCAAGTGATTTCTGTGTATCAATTTTGTATCCTGCAACATTGTTAAATTCACTGATAGGCTCTAGTAATTTTCTGATACTATCTTTAGGGTTTTCTATGTACGGTATCATGTCATCTGCAAACAGTGAGAGCTTTACATCTTTTCTGATCTGCATTCCTTTTATTTCTTGTTCTTCTCTGATTGCTGTAGCTAGGATTTGCGCAAATATGCTGAATAATAGTGGTGAAATGTGGACACCTTTGTCTTGTTCCTGATCTTAGGGGAATGCTTTCAGTTTTTCACCATTGAGAATAATGGTTGCTGTAGGTATATCATATATGGCCTTTATTACGTTGAGGTTGGTTCCTTCTATGTCCATTTGCTGAAGAACTTTAATCATAAATGGGTGCTGAATTTTGTCAAAGACTTTTTATGCATTTATTGAGATTATCATATGGTTTTTATCTTTCAATGTGTTAATATGGCATACCACATTGATTGATTTGTATATATTGAAGAAAGTCTTGCATCCCTGGAATAAACCCAACTTCATCATGGTGTGTGAGCTTTATGATGTATTACTGAATTCTGTTTGCTAAAATTTTGTTGAGGATTTTTGCATTTTTGCAATTATATTGGCCTGTAGTTTTCTTTCTTTGTGATATTTTTGGTTATGGTATCAGGGTGATGGTGACCTCATAGAATGAGTTTGGAAGTGTTCCTTCCTCTTCAAATTTCTGAAAGAGTATTAGAAGGATAGGCATTAGCTCTTCTCTAAATGTTTGACAGAATTCTCCTGTGAAGACATCTGGTCCAGAGCTTTTATTTTGGGATAGATTTTTAAATCACAGCTTCAATTTCAGTGCTTGTAATTGGGTTGTTCATAATTTCTATTTCTTCCTGGTTCAGCCTTGGAAGATTGAACTTTTCTAAGAATCTGTCCATTTCTTCCAGGTTATCAACTTATTGCCATATAGTTGTTCATAATAGTCTCTTATCAGTTCAGTTCAGTTCAGTTCAGTCGCTCAGTCATGTCCAACTCTTTGTGACCCCATGAACTGCAGCACACCAGGCCTCCCTGTCTATCATCAAGTCCCGGAGCTTATGCAAACTCATGTCCATCGAGTCAGTGATGCCATCAAACCATCTCATCCTCTGTCATCCCCTTCTCTTCCTGCCTTCAGTCTTTCCCAGAATCAAGATCTTTTCAAATGAGTCAGTTCTTTGCATCAGGTGGCCAAAGGATTGGAGTGTCAGCTTCAACATCAGTCTTTCCAATGAATTTTCAGGACTAATTTTCTTTAGGATGGACTGCTTGGATCTCCTTGCAATCCAAGGGACTCTTAAGAGTCTTCTCCAACACCACAGTTCAAAAGCATCAATTCTTCAGCCCTCAGCTTTCTTTACAGTTCAACTCTCACATCCATACATGACTACTGGAAAAACCATAGCTTTGACTAAATGGACCTTTGTTTTGTATTTCTGTATTGTCTGTTGTAACTTCTCCTTTTTCATTTCTAATTTTGTGGATTTGGTCTTCTCTCTTTTGTTGTTGATGAGTCTGGCTAAAAGTTTGTCAATTTTGTTTATCTTCTCAAAGAACCAGCTTTTAGTTTTATTAATCTTTACTACTGTTTCTTTCATTTCTTTTTCATTTATTTCTGCTTGAATCTTTATGATTTCTTTCCTTCTACTTATTTGGGCATTTGGGGTTCTTCTTTTTCCAGTTGTTTTAGGTCCAAAGTTAGGTTGTCTATTCCATGTTTTTCTTGTTCCTTGAGGTATAAGGAACAAGATGTATTGCTATAAATGTCCCTCTTAGAACTGCTTTTGCTGCATCCCATAGGTTTTGAGTTGTCGTGTTTTCATTGTCATTCGTTTCCAGAAATTTTTTGATTTCCCTTTTGATATCTTTAGTAACCTGTTGGCTATTTAGAAACATGTTGTTTAGTCTCCATGTGTTTGTGTTTTTTACAGTTTTTCCTTGTAATTGATATTTAGTTTCATATCATTGTGGTTGGAGAAGATGCTTGATATGATTTCAACTTTCTTAAATTTACTGAGGTTTGATTTGTGACCCAAGATGTGGTATATCCTGGAGAATGTTCCATGTGCACTTGAGAAGGTGTATTCTTCTCCATTTGGATGAAATGTCCTGAAAATATAAATGAGATCTATCTCATCTAATGTATCATTTAAGACTTTTGTTTCTTTATTAATTTCCTGTTTTGATGATCTGTCCATTGGGGTGAGTGGAGCGTTAAAATACCCTATTATTATTGTGTTACTGTCAATTTCTCCTTTTATGTCTGTTAGTGTTTGTCTTATGTATTGAGGTGCTCCTATGTTGGGTGCATAGATATTTACAATTGTTATATTTTCCTCTTGCATTGATCCCTTGATCATTATGTAGTGTCCTTCCTTATCTCTTGTAATATTGTTAAAGGTCTATTTTGTCTAATATGTGGATACTCTAGCTTTCTTTTGCTTCCCATTTGCATGGAATATATTTTTCCATCCTCTCACTTTCAGTCTATATGTGTCTTTAGGTCTGAAGTGGGTTTCTTGTAGACAGCATATATATGGGTCTTGTTTTTGTATCCATTCAGCCAGTCTGTGTTTTTTGGCTGGGGCATTTAATCCATTTACAGTTAAAGTAATTGTTTATATATATGTTCCTGTTGCCATTTTCTTAATTGTTTGGGGTTGATTTTTTAGATCTTTTTTCTTCTCTTGTATTTCTTGACTTACATGTTAAAGGGACAATATGCATCTCTTTAATATGTGTTGTAAAGCTGGTTTGGTGGTACTGAATTCTCTTAACTTTTGCTTGACTGAAAAGCTTTTTATTTCTCCATCAATTTTGAATGAGATCTTTGCCTGGTATAGTAATCTTGGTTGTAGATTTTTTCCCTTTCAGACAGGTGGTAATCCTGTCTGCTATTTTAAATATATCCTGCCATTCCCTGTGGTTTGCAGAGTTTCTGCTGAAAGATCAGCTGTTAAGTGTTTGGGGTTTCCCTTGTATGTTACTTATTGCTTTTCTCTTGCTGCTTTTAATATTCTTTCTTTGTGTTTAGTCTTTGTTAGTTTGATTAGTATGTGTCTTGGTGTGTTTTTCCTTAGGTTTACCCTCTATGGGACTCTGCACCTCTTGGACTTGACTGACCATTTCCTTTGGGGAACTTTTTAACTATATTCTCTTCAAAATTTTTCTCATAACCTTTCTTTTTCTCTACATCTTCTGGTGCCCCTTTAAATTTGAATGTTGCTGCGTTTGATACGGTCCCAGAGGTCTCTGAGACTATCCTCAATTCTCTTCATTCTTTTTACTTTATTCTGCTCTTCAGAAGTTATTTCCACCATTTTATCTTCCAGCTCACTGATTTGTTTTTCTGCTTCAGATATTCTGCTATTGATTCCTTCTAGAGTCATTTTAATTTCAGTAATTGTGTTTTTAGTCTCTGTGTGTTTATTCTTTAATTCTTCTAGGTCTTTGCTAATTGATTCTTGCATTTTCTCCATTTTGTTTTGAAGGTTTTTGATCATCTTTTGGTCATCTTACTGTCATCATTCTGAATTTTTTCTGCAGGTATTTTACCTATTTCCTCTTATTTATTTGGACTTCTGTGTTTCTAGTTTGTTCCTTCATTTGTGTAGTATTTCTCTGCCTTTTCATTATTATTTTTTTTAACTTACTGTGTTTGAGGCCTCCTTTTCCCAGGCTTCAAGGTTGAATTCTTTCTTCCTTTCAGTTTCTGCCCTCCTAAAGTTGGTCCAGTGGTTTATGTAAGCTTCTTATAGGGAGAGATTTCTTGTTTGTTTACTTGTTTCTTTGTTTTTCCTCTGATGGGCAAGGCTGAGTGAGGTGGTAATCCTGTCTGCTGATGATTGGGCCTTGTATTCAAGTAGTTTCCTTTGTGTGAGTTCTCACTATTTGAAGGTAATGGCACCCCACTCCAGTACTCTTGCCTGCAAAATCCCGTGGATGGAGGAGCCTGGTAGACTCCAGTCCATGGGGTCGCTAAGAGTCGGACATGACTGAGCGACTTCACTTTCACTTTTCACTTTCATGCATTGGAGAAGGATATGGCAACCCGCTCCAGTGTTCTTGCCTGGAGAATCCCAGGGACGGTGGAGCCTGATGGGCTGCCGTCTATGGGGTCGCATAGAGTCGGACACAACTGAAGGGACTTAGCAGCAGCAGCAGGGTTAGTTCTCTGGTAATCTAAGGTCTTGGAGCCAGTGCTCCCACTCCAAAGGTTCAGGGCTTGATCTCTGGTCAGGAGTGAAGATTCCACAAGTCAATTGTTATGGCACTGAGATTAAAACAAATATCTGAAAACAAGAAACCAAAGATGAACCCCAGAGGAATGGCAGTTACAAAATCAGGCAAATAACAATTAAAATAATGGAATATACACATATACATATAAACCCATGAACAAAGTCAAAACAGTCCAGCAAAAATAAAGTACAGTAGATTGAATTGGTGAACAAAGGAAATAAAAAATTATATTTATGTTAAGAACAAAACTATCTAAAGGAAAAACTGGAAAACAAAACTAAAGCATGATGCCAAGTGGGGAATAAAGCAATGAAAACAAAACTAACAAATATGTTGAGAGGAAAGAAAAGAAAGAAAGAATAGATGTGCACATTTAAATAGAGGTAGATGAAGAAGATTTATATACATTAAAGATTAACTGTAATGGAAAAGAACAGTAGCAAAGGCAAACAAAGCAATAAGTGTAGAAAAATATAATAAGTTTTAAAAAGTTTAAAAAAAAAAGGACAAAAAAGAAGAAGAAAAAAAAGAAAAAAGGAAAACTCCACAGAACTGCAAAAGCCCAACATAGAGGCAGAGGTTTATAACAACAATAAAATGTGTGACTGAATATACACATATACATATACACCCATAAGCAAAATCAAAACAGTTCAACAAAACTACAGTACAACAGGCTGACCCGGCAAACCAAGGAAACCAAAAATTACATCCACCAGTTAAGAACAAGACTAACTAAAGCACAAACTGGAAAACAAAACTAAAGTAAGGTGCAAATTGGGGAATAAAGCAATGAAAACAAAACTAACAAATATGTTGAGAGGAAAGAAAGGAAGCAAAGAAATAAAGAATAGATATGCAAAGTTAAATAGACATAGATAAAGAAGATTTATATACATTAAAGACTAACCGCAAGGGGAAAAGAACAGTAGGAAAATCAAAGGAATAAATGTATAAAAATAATAATAGGTTTAAAAATTAAAATTAAAAAGAGAAAAGAAATAAAAAAGAAGAAAAACCACAGAACTGCAAAAGCCCAACATAGAGGCAGAGGTTTATAACAACAATAAAAAATGTAACTGAGAAAAGAAAAAAAGCTTAAAAGCTTAATTAGACTTCATAGTGCCAATAAAATTGACAACTGCAGTGGGTGGGGGTGGATGGGAAGGAAAAAAAGAAATAGAAAAAATACAAAAGAATCTACAGAAAAAGTAAAAACATAATTTTTTTTGAGTCAAAGCTGTCAGAGTCCTTTCCCTCACTGGGATTCACAATCTACCTCACTTCCCTAGGACTTTCCCTCCAACATTGTGCTGATCACTGGACCTGCTGTGCAGGCATCTCAGATTCTAATCTGTTCCTACTCCTGTATGTTCTTACCTCCAATGTCCACAGCTATCAGAACTAGTGCATTTTCTTTTGTGGGAGATCTCAATCACATATATATTCCATAGACACAGAGTCTGCCTAGTTGATCATATGGATTTAATTGGCAGCTTGTACAGCTGGTTGGAAGGCTTTGGGTCTTCTTCCTTAGCCACACTGCCCTGGATTTCAATTGTGGTTTTATTTCCACCTCTGCATGTGGGTCATCCACTGGGGTTT